>NC_049250.1:0-1200000 GCF_011100685.1 Canis lupus familiaris | reverse complement strand
ACCGATAAGCATAATGAGTGCTCATCACATGTACATATGTATACATATGAAAGCAATAGGTGTATTGCTATTAATAGGGGTATACATATGAAAGCAATAGGTGTCTGAGTATCTTGGGACAAATTCCAAAATATGATTAGCATCAGTACATCAATGAATTATCTTGTGAGCCTATCTGTTGACTAAAAGGCAATTCATCCTTGATGGTGTAGGTCAAATTCTACTTCCATGGCATATCTCCAGCCCTAGCTTCACCAACAAATAGTAAAAAATGAAAATGTGAGAGATGTGCAGGAATTCCCTTCTCTGTCCTTTGAATTCCTGACACTATCTTTGTCTTTACCACCAGTTGGCAGAGTTTGGGAGATATAAGGCTCTGAGAGACTTATATTCTCCACTGCCTCCCTACATATTCATGTTTAGGCATAATTGTCACATTACCTTCCAAGTTACGGGTGTTCCATAAACATTGTTCAGTTGAAAAAGAGGGGTCTAGTTTCATTCTTCTGCATGTGGATGTCCAATTTTCCCAGCACCATCTATTGAAGAGACTGTCTTTCTTCCAGTGGATGGTCTTTCCTCCTCTATCGAATATTAGTTGACCATAAAGTTCAGGGTCCACTTCTGGGTTCCCTATTCTGTTCCATTGATCTATGTGTCTGTTTTTGTGCCAGTACCACACTGTCTTGATGACCACAGCTTTGTGGTACAACCTGAAATCTGGCATTGTGATGCCCCCAGATATGGTTTTCTTTTTTAAAATTCCCCTGGCTATTCGGGGTCTTTTCTGATTCCACACAAATCTTAAGATGATTTGTTCTAACTCTCTGAAGAAAGTCCATGGTATTTTGATAGGGATTGCATTAAACGTGTAAATTGCCCTGGGTAACATTGACATTTTCACAATATTAATTCTGCCAATCCATGAGCATGGAATATTTTTCCATCTCTTGGTGTCTTCCTCAATTTCTTTCAGAAGTGTTCTATAGTTTTTAGGGTATAGATCCCTTACCTCCTTGGTTAGGTTTATTCCTAGGTATGTTCAGTTGATTAATGAAAAGAACACACTGGTCACTGATCTGAAGGGAACATTTCCCAGGAAACTGAAGACCAGAGTTTCTCATAAACAGGACTGGCATTCTTTAGAGTTATCTTGGCCACCATGAAAAGAATGCCTATTTCCCAAATATATTCATTAAAGAGCTACATCCTGAGTCAAATGGTTGGCAGGGCTAACCCAGGTAACTGCAGGATTTTTATTATTTGTGTGGTATTTTTATACTTTGCAAATCACTTTTATAACCATGACTGCATTTGATCTTTACAATGTCCTGGAAGTGGCTGGGGCAGATGTGATGATTAATGGATGAATAAACTGAGGCACAAAGAGGTCAGCAGATTCAGCCCTAAAGTCTGCATAAGAACTGCATAAGAATCATGACTATGGACATGATCACAAGGGCTGGCACAGAAAACTCCAGCAGCTTACTAGGACAAACAAAATCCACATGCAGTTGAGCCCAAGAGGGAATGAAGGCAAAAGCAGAGGTCTGACTAAAGTGTAATGGAACACAGGGGAAGATCTAAAGACCAAACTCCCAGACATTTACTCTCTACCCCAAGAGAGTCTCTCACCCAGTGGGGGTCTGCATCCACAGGACCTGAGCAAGCAGTCTAGCACATAGACTTTTCCAAATGCTGCAGGTTCTGAAGGGATGAAAGGGTCTTTGAATATGTGCACCACAATAATTATGTTTGTTTTAATGAAGTAATGCATGCTTCTGTTGTGCTATGGTGCAAAGGCCTAATTATTCAAATGCAGTCATTAGTTCCCACACAACAGAGATGACAGCAGATGTTATAAAGATAGCATCTCTTGGCCATTTGCCCACCAAGCCCAGCCACGAGGACACTTCAAAAGCAATAGCAGCTCTGCCAAGAGCGTCCCACCATATGTCCTAAAACATCAGAGCCCAACGTTGACTTGATACACCGGAGGGGGGATAGGTCACCATGGCAGTAGTGGCCCGATAGGTCACCATGGCAGTAGTGGCCCTTCCTCCCCAGCTCTCAGGTAGATAAGGCAGTTAGCACAGAGTGATCTGGGCTGCCAAGAGCCCCCTATCCTAATGGCTGTTTCATGTAGACAAGCAGCTCCCATCAGGACACAGAGCCTATGTCAGAACTCATTCAAACCTACAAGGCTGAAAGGAAATCATTCATTTGACTGGAGGACAAGATGTTCCCAGAAACCAGTCCAACTTCTTGCTGCCACCACCAGGGAAAAAAAAAAAAAAAAAAAATATATATATATATATATATATATATATATATCTGAATTTGTGTGGTATACTATTGCTCAAACTTGACTACTCAGAAGCAGGCACCAGCCTGCCTGCATTTTTCCTATCCCGGCCCTATGAGTAACAGTTAGGAAAACACAAAGAGCTTTAAAAAGTTCAAAGAATTTTTTTTTTAAAGTGACTGCATCATTATCATCATCAAACTGCTGAATATTTAAACTTCTGTAAACTAAATTTAAAAAAAAGTTTTTAGGTTGAGAGACCATGAGGGATTTTTTTTTTTCTCTGCATCAAACATAGCAAAGAAATTTCCTGGAAGTGGAGTTTCCCCCCAGGCCTCAGTTTCTTTGTTTCCTATGCATGCATACGTGTGCACACATGCACACACACATTCACACACACACACCTGTCTCTCCAGTAAGCAATCTGCCTGGAAACATGAGACTTCAAGAGAGGAGAGAAAGGGCTCTGAGGAAATTACTCTTCTTGACAAAGATTTCTGCCACCTTGTGTTTGAATCACATTTCTCTCTGACTTTGCTTCTCACCTCCACCAAACCATGGAAAGGATTCTGCCCATAAAAATTGCAGTGCAGAGCGTTCTCAGTTTAAAAGGAAAAAAAAAAAGAAAAAAGTGGGGAAAAAATTTTGCCATAATAATGAGGGAAACCACACTGGGTTCCTACTAACAGGAACAACAAAGCCAAGATCTGCTGTCTCGTGGAGACTTCCCTCTCGGAAGTGGAAGGAGGAGTGAAAAGTGCTAAGGTCCTAAAGGATGTCCCCTCCACAGCAACATGTTGTGAAAAAATTCCTATTGGTGAGGGATTTCCCAGTCTCAATGCCTTGTGGGTTTTTTTTTTTTTTCCTGACGGGATATGTAAAAGAAAATCTAAGTAGAATGAAATCAAAGACCTTGCTTCTTAGTGTAATAAGAGGAATGTGAACTTTAGAAAGAACTTACAAACTTATGAGGGCTCTGGAATATATCAATTTCAAAAAATGAGCACATACAGTTTAAAAAAGTTAAATAACAGCCAAAATATTAATGTTAAGTAGCGTGAGCCCACTGGTATGGCATGTTGTACCAGGTGCAACCAAAGAAGGTCAGTCATGGCCTTTTACTAGAACAGAATTATACACATCTGGAAAGAATCTTGAAATAACACTGAAATAGATCACTAGGAAATCACTAGGTACCACCTCGGGGGATGGGGATGTGTGGAGACAGTGAAAGCCATCCTGTAGGTGGGAGAGTGTGGCCCAGGTGGTGCCCAGCCTCACAGCTAGCTCATAGGTTTAGGTCTGAGAATGAAACGACAGAAGGCTCTGTTATTACCCCATTTTACAGGTAAGGAAACTGGACTAATTAATGGGTCTAGGGTAATTCAGCAAATAAACAGCATAGAACAGCTCTGGTCCACTGATGGCTATTTTTGAACCCAGTACCCTCAACTTCTACACAACACAGCTCCAAGAAACAGTAGTCTCAAGTCTGGATGCACAAATGGAAGATACACCAATGGAACAAGATGAGTCTTGGGTTCACATTTGCAAATCCTTCCTAGCAAAGCAAACTCTATTCTCCCCCAGTCACAGATATGCCCTGGAGCACAGCCAGGAGCCCAGGTGCTGGGACATGGAGGGATGTCACCATTGTCTTTACTGGGGTTCACGCTACGTCTACAAACAGAGCTCAAACCCCTACTGACACCCTACAATCAATACTTGATTTCCCTGGCATGTTTCTTCTGAGCAAATATTGGATTCCACATTTTGTCCCCTTATTTTCCACACAAAAACACTAAAGCAAAAACAGAGCAGCTGTATCTTCTGAAGGAAGCACTAGAGCAATAGGGAAGATTGGCAGACTTTTTAAGACCTCGATGAAGAGACCAAAAAAGAAGCTGCATCACCCACAGCTCACCTAGGCTTAGTGTGTGGGCCTGACAGGCACTACTCGTGAAGGCTGGAGTGTTCATCCTCCAAGAATCATGACCTAGTTAATCATACAACTGCTCTTTAGGGCCAAAGGCCAACTCATGTTCCAGTGTGGGAAATGGATTCCTTTGACACAGAGGATCATTTTCCAGGGTCACTCTTCATAGAAAGAGGCTGATCTTGGAGTGGGTTGAAGTAGGGAAGTATGTCCTCCTTTGTGGGGCCAGATGTCAGGCCTGAGGTTTCCTCGGGTGGAGAGGAGGTGGAGGCTGAGGAGTGACAGCAAACTAAAGTATGTGGGACTTCTTGTGAATTCTAGAATGCACTCTGGCAAGGGTTCTTAGCCTCTCTGAGCATGGACTACCTTGGTTCCTGTGAGGCCTATAAACTTCCTTCTCAATATAATAAATACACAACATAAATATAATTAAAGAAAGCAAGTATATTGAAATAAATTGTATCCATGTACCCTTTGGTACATGTGGAGCAAAAAAGGTATTATAAGATCTAATTTTGTAGTCTCAGATTGTCATAAGCCATTTGGCTTGCTACTTCTGATAAAGGACATCTGGTTCCTACAGGAATTAGGGATCAGAGCATCCAATTCAAAGTTGCAAAGGCTTCTGAGTGTTTGCCATGAACAAATTAGATTCTGTATTATACAGGAATGCCAAAGGACAAGCCCAAAGGTCGTTAAATGTGATTTCCAAGTACAAAGATATTCGTGTAGAATCATATTTCTAATAAATTGTGTTGAATAGATTTGGTTTTATAGGACATTAATACATTATTTTTTATATTGCTTTTCTTATAAGGTGCTTAAATCATAAATAAACCCAAGGATATTCTCTCTGGAACAGATAAATATAGGGAATCTTGGACTCAGTCTTAATTTTGTTTTATACATATTCAGAGTAGTGTTCTAATGGCAAACACTTGCTATTCCTTAGAAGTTTTTCAATGGAACCTGAAAGCAGCCATATGCATCCTGGGCCCCCAAGGTCATGAAGAAGCACACCTACCAGACCCACACACCTGCTCACCTGCTCCTGGGGAGCTCTGCATCATGAAAAGGGCATCTGCACATTTAGAGGAACTAAGTACACAAACGAGTCTGGGCCTGTAGTTGTTTGCCTCCAGTAATCACAGACCCAGACACATGGCTCTGTGGGGGAGCCAGGAGGCAACCACCACCCACACTCAGCTTCTACAACTACCATCAGGACCCTAGCATGCTGCGGCCCACCATACCACACCACCACCCTTGCCCTGAGTTACAGGGGCCAGCCCCAGTGCCAGCCACAAGATGCAATCTCCCCTCTCCACCCCAGCCCTGCTCTTCATTCCCCACACTCTGTAAGCTCAGGAAGATATTTTGCTGTATGTACTTCATTCTTCTGCAGAATACAGTCACATCATCCCCCTCTTCAGGGGAAGAGAGAGTTTATAAAGAATGTTGACATCTCAGTTTCCTATTCCTCAATTTTACAATGCAGGCACATTTGATGCAGGCAGTCCTAACCCAGAGTGGGAATAAACACTTGCCTCTGGCTCTTGACTCTGTCCTGTGGGGCTCCTGGCTCCTGGTGAGGCCCAGACACCAGGGGTACCTTTGAGTAGTGTGGTAGATAATCCTTGCCAAAAGATCCTGATATTACTTCTTTTGTACAAATAACCAAAGGAGGCATTTCTGGGTCATATAGTAATTCTATTTTTAATTGTGGAACAAACTAGTATCTATCAACAGAGCAGTTGTGGTACATGCATTCACCCTTAAAAAAAAGAGAAGACCCTGCCGTATGGGACATGGATGAAACTTGAGGACATTATGCTAAGTGACATAAGCCAGTCACAGAAGGATAAATATGCACGAGTCCCCTTATATGAGGTGTCTACAGTAGTCAAACTCACAGAAAGTAGAATGATGGTTGCCAGGAATTGGGGAGAGGGCAATGGGGCATTGTTGTTCAGTGGGTATAAATTTTCAGTTAGCAAGATGAAAACATTCTACAGACCTGCTGTACCACATTGTATTTGCAGCTAACAATACTATACACTTAAAAATTTGTTAAAAGGGTAGATCTCATGTTATCTGTTTTACACACACACACACACACACACACACACCAAGCATATAGAGGGACAGGTCCTGCTATGCCCTCTGCAGCCTTGCAGAACTTGAAGTCTTTGCTCACACTGCTCTCTCAGTCTCGAAGATCCTTTCCTCCTGCTCTTCTTCCTATACTTGGGAGGTGCATTAGCCCTGTCACTCTGTTATAAATAGGAGGAAACCAAGGCTGTCAGGTGCTACATCTCTAAGACACTGCCTTATGGTGCTGGAGCCCAGCAGTCATCCCATCTCCCTGTGGTTACCCACCTTAGGGTCTTTTTGACTTGGGGAAGATGGTATTGACAGCTAAGGGCTGTTTTTAGGAGTAAAGTAATTTATATTGTACTGTATGCACTTAGAACAGTATCAAGTGTAACTATTATTTATGTTGTAATATTATTAGCATATAATTTCTTAAAAGCATTTTCTCTGATATATTTTGGTTCCCTTATATATTTCTATATGTTTATGTTGTTTTGAATAGGAAGGCTTAGTTCATTCTTTAATTTGAGCTTAAATAATCAAACTTTCTTTTCATTAACCCCACATAAAAACCACAGTCATTGAATAAAGTTTATTGAAATGCAACAACTGCCCTTTGAAATGGACACTGCAAGGTTGTGGTGACTTTGCCTGTGTCCCCAGGGCAGATATTTGTATATGCTTATTTAGTTTATCTGGTGTCTTTTGTTTCAGACTGACGGGTAGGGGAATGTGAAGAGGTTAGCAATCTGGATTATTTTCTGGGGGTCCCTTGTGCTGCACTTGGACCTTTCCTATAAAAGGTTCCAAGTTTTACCTCTTTTATCAATAACTGGAATATGTATTCTATGTATGCAGACCAATTAAAGGCAACTGCAAGAGTCACTATGGTAGAGCAAATCTGGGAATGCTGCTTCTAGCATGGGAACTGAGCAATCAAGCTTTTCACAGTGATTGAAGCTACAGGTTTAACAATGCCAAGGAGGGATGAGCCCAGCCTCCCTGTAAATTCATTAATTGGGTTTATTGTACATATTGTCTACCTGTGTCTTTGAGGCATGGGATCATAAAGTATGAGTGGCAGCACCTCACCTACAGAGCTGTTGTTCCTGCTCGGGTCAGGTTCAAAGGAAATCCTGTTAGTGGCCCAACTACAGGGTGCCAGCACTTCCTAACAGGCCAATCAGCCCAGAGAAGACCCAAGAAGTTCATTCCACCCAATTGGTAAATGTTATATCCAATCATATGAGTATAAGTAAATTTCACGTAGGGAAAAAATGTGAGTTAATGGAGAAAATGATGTACCTTTACTAAGAAAAGTCAGATAGACATTTGAATTGGACAGTAGAGGACACTTACACAGGTGACCAGAGGTAGCCAGGACACAGAACATAATACCTCCTGGTCTTTCCTCTAGGCACAGGCCAGAGGGCTACTCCCAGTGTGCTGATGGCTCTCAGGACCCCACACCCGGCCTGGTCCCAGAATAGTTTGTGAAGGGCCTGGCCACAATTGTGAGAAAGTCTCTGCTCCCCAGCAACAGTCATCAGGGTACTTCTCTTCATATACTATTTATTCATTCTTTACTTCCTGTCTTCTGGAAAGTCACACATGTGGGCAAGCCAACAGTATCACACACTGGGGCTTCCGCACATAAGAAACACCATCATTCATAAGTAAGTCAGGAGCCAGAAGAAAAAGAAGTGGATATTGAAACAAGTATTTCATATTAATTTCATTTGAATAATTAGAGAATCCCCCTCAAAATTTTAAAAGTAATCTAGAGACCCAAAGTTTTCACACTAAGATAACATATTCAATATTGTCCTCCTATCTATATTTACTCAATAATCACTACTTAGGTCCAAGTTATACTTTATATATTAACCTCATGAATGGTTTTACCTATGTTAAGTGGTTTAAATATGGATGACGCATTATCATAATGATAGACTGTAATAATTAGATGCAAATTACCAAGAATAATCCATGTTATTTTATAAGAATTTAGAGGGGCCCAGTCCAAACACCCATGGAATTTACAATCTGCATTTTGTGAGGTTCCATGTTCACTGTCAATATGCAATCCACAATATTTGCTATTAGCAATTAGGTCAGTTAATTGGCTCACTATTACAATATCTATCTATCTATCTATATATATATATATTCTGATATATTTCAATTAAAGTTTCCACATACATTATGAGTTTCAAAGGTAACTCCATGAGAGAAATGCAAGGAACTGATCTTGTTAGGAGCCAGTGTTAAATGTTCTGCAAATAAAGTACAACATCTTAAAAGGCTCTTCTAAAACTATACTTATATTTAATGTTAATGATTGAGCCATTCACCAAACTCAACTGGATAATTAACAGTTTCAGGGGAAATATGTTTTGCCCAGACCAGCAATATGGTAGAACAAGCTCATCGTGTCCGTAGGAAACACCTGTTAAATTTTCAGGAAGATTTTTGGCTGTTTGTTAAATCTACCATTATTTAATATTAAATTGTATAAACTTATATATTACTATATGAATGCAAAAGTAGTAAGAACTCAAAATTCATCACTTCCCAAACATTTTACTCCATTTTACTATGTCCTATGTTCTTGAGGGGTTTTGCATCTATCACATCAGTGTGGTGGAAGTACTGCCCAATGGTCAGCTAAGGCACACCTAATCCTAGCTCCATGTTTAGTTCACACATCATTGGTAGCATGATGTGGGCTGTGGGCTGATCTTTATGCCACAGAAATCAACAAATGCTACAAATCAGGGTTTGATTTATTATCTTGTCTGTCAAGGCTTCAGGAAATAATGAAGAAAATATTTATAATGCATATTAAACCTAAAAGTGTGTTGTGTATATAGTTGTTACCCTATGAATAGCACAAGAAATTGAGAGAATGCTCCTTCAGTGTTCAACACCTACTATCCAATTTAGCAAAGAGGTCACTCATGTCCTGAAGAGCCCGTGAAGCCCTGGCATTCATCTTCATGATTTCACTTTCTCTTTCCTTGCAGGCTCAATTATGAAAATGTCAACCCACAGACATGTCAGAACCACATTTGTATGCTGCAATGCTAGGTTGGCTATAGACCTAAAATTTCAGCAAAAGTCAACAAAAGTATTCTTTCAGAATCAAATGGAATCTATGATAAAGAATAATGTATATTTTATTATTTCTGAAATGTATGCAAATATCTTTATGTAAGGATTGTTCATAATAAAATTATGTGTGTATTATATATGCACACATTTTTTTCTCTCTGGAGAGCTGGTTGTTAAACATTTACTAGTACAGCATTGGCTATTAGTTTTTCTCATGTGTATGGAAATTCTAGCCAATTTAAAGGAGATCTACTTACCTAAATGTTTTTCCTAAGAAAATAGTATGGGATATTTTGTTTTTATAGAAAGAAAGAAAAAGAACGAAAGAAAGAAAGAAAGAAAGAAAGAAAGAAAGAAAGAAAGAAAGAAAGAAAGAAAGAAGAAAGAAAGAAAGAGAAAGAAAGAAAGAAAGAAAGAAAGAAAGAAAGAAGAAGAAAGAAAGAAAGAAAGAAAGAAAAAAAAAGAAAGAAAGAAAGAAAGAAAGAGAAGAAAGAAAGAAAGAAAAAAGAAAGAAAGAAAGAAAGAAAGAAAGAAAGAAAGAAGAAAGAAAGAAAGAAAGAAAGAAAGAAAGAAAGAAAGAAAGAAAGAAAGAAAGAAAGAAAGAAAAGACAAACATATGGTCTCATTCATTTGGGGAATATAAAAAATAGTGAAAGGGAATAAAGGGGAAAGGAGAAAAAATGAGTGGGAAATATCAGAAAGGGAGGCAGAACATGAAAGATTCCTAACTACTGTGAACAACAGGTGTGTGTGGAAGGGAGGTGGGTTGGGGGTGGGGGTTACTGGGCTTACGGGCACTGAGTGGGGCACTTGATGGGATGAGCACTGGTGTTATGCTATATGCTGGCAAATGAACTCCAATAAAGAAAGAAGAGAGAAAGAAAGAAAGAAAGAAAGAAAGAAAGAAAGAAAGAAAGAAAGAAAGAAAGAAAGAAAAAAGAAAGAAAAGAAGAAGAAAAAAGAAGAAAAGAAAGAAAGAATAATAAAGACAGAACAAAGAAAGCACGACAGGAAGCAATACCTACCCTCCCTCACTACTCCACACCCCGACCAAATCACGAACACATCCAAAGACCTCGAAGCCCTCGACAGCACCCCACGAAAACTAAGGAGCCCTGCTAAAAAAAACCAGATAATACAAGAAAGAAGAACAAGAAAGCACGCGAAGACGCAATAAAGAAAGAAATTCTGATTAAGAAATAAATTTCTTTGGTGATAATTACCAAAAGATAATTTACCAAAATCCGAGTACTCAAAACAGTTTAGATATCCTCATGACAGTATAATTGTGAATTAAAAAATATTATCCATGTTTGTCCATTTAAATTATATTCTTATCTAAACATATAATAATGGTATATACCTTGTGACTTCAATTGTTTTTTAAAGATTGTTCTCCTAAGATTTTAGTTACATTAAAAAAATTGCACATATACACACTTTTTTTCAGAAGAGACATCAGGAATATAACAACACTTTTAGGGTCCAGCTTCTTCCCAGAAACCTAGGTTGGAAGGTCAGCCTGAATAGGCAGTAAAAGAGTACAAGGCCCCATTCCTGGCTCTAGCACTGATCCCATAGGAGCTTGCCCAACAAAGCCCATAGCACGTTCCAGAAACAAGGAGACAAGACTGCAGTGAGAGCAATAATTTAGGTCATGCCAAATTGAGATGAGATATAGATTATGCCAAGTAGTACAGCTTGAAGAGGCATTCAAGAATCTCCAGAAGCCAGAGGAAACAACTGAAGTGAAACAGTAAGCAAGTATATGGAGGCAAGTATCTCAGGACAGATATTTTAAATAAAGTTTTAATGTCTGGGATCATTCTTTTTTGGCATCTAGAAAAATGTCTCACCACAGTTGGGTCCAATATCATGGAGGGAATGAATGAATGAAAAGTATGCTGAGCGTGCCACAAAGATAGGCATAGTTGCTTAAATGCTTTATGTTTGGAAAACACGAAGTACAAAAATTTGCTTATGGCATTGAATTTAAAATGCGAGATCTGTGCCAACCCTTAAAGCAGGAGCAGGAAACTACAGTGTCTGCACCAAATCTGGCCCAGCACCCGCTTTGTAAATTAAGTTTTACTGGAACACAGCCATGCTCATGCGTTTATGTGTATCTGCAGCTGCTTTTGCACAGCAATGGCAAAGTTGAGTAATTGTGACAGAGACAGCATAGTCTGCAAAGCCTAAATATCTACTATGTGACCCGTTAGAGGAAAAGCTTCCCAATCCCTGCCTTAGAAAGAGTAATCCAATAGGTAGACTTCTTCCAATGTTTCTTTCTTTCATATGTTTCCATAGGACCAAAGAGTGATTACATGATAATTCATTTGTCCATCTAACATTTATCAAAAGCCTACTTTATCATTGGAAATAAATAAGACACCTCCCCAACCCAGCCTAGCTGGCTAGAAATCCTAGTTGGAAAGACAGAAATATAGATGTGCAATGTCATATCCAGAACTTGGCCATAAACTTGAAGGAGATGCTCCCCCTCAGGATATTGCAAGTAAGGTCTCAGGTTTCACAAGGCAATCATCTCTCTGCTCCTTTGATGCCACTGGGGTCCTGCTGCCTAGGAACAGGGGTGAGAGAATAAAGATGATCACAATGGGCCTCTGTAGTGGGAAAATTTAGGGCTCTAGCTCAAACTACAGAATGCCTTGTTTCTCATTTGACAAGTAGCCCTGGTCCATACAGTCTCCAAATACAGGGAAGGGGTGAGGGATGCTGGATGCTGCAGTGTGTACTAGGCAGTGTGCTAAGCCCTTCAGGAGCATCACTTCATGGGATCCTTGCAGCAAACCTACGCTGTTCATACTGATTTCTCACATTGCAGTGGGAGACTGAGGTTCAGGGTGGGAAAGTTTCCCAGCATGCCAGTGGTAACAGGTGGTAGAGTGAGGACTGAGTCACTCTGACTTCAAAGCCAAGCTGTTAGGCATTCTACAGGAGTCTGAAGCCTGAGGGTGGAGGGGGTTTCCAGACACAGGGATCAAGGAGTGGTAGATGCAGTGGAATGTAGCAGAAAAATGAAGACAACTACAATCCCCTCCTGATATCACCCCTTTAGTATCACTGGTGAACTTAAGTGTGGAAAAAGACCCTCAACTTCTGTCTGGTATCTGCCCTCAGCCAGGTGATTTTAGAGAATTGGCAGTCTGGACTCCGTCTTATTCTTTGTGCTAAAAATCAGCCTTAAGAGAAAGAGTCATAAACGAGCTTCAAAGATGAAGTTTTACATTGAGACAATAACTGAAAAAAGAAAAGTTACTCAAAAATACCATGAAACATATATGCAGGGCAGAAAGATGCATCTATTTGGAATTCCCATTCCCTAATTAAGGAATCAGGTATACCTGGGTGGAGACTCAACTACATCAATTAGTAATTGCTCAATCTTGAGCAAGTGTCGTATCCTCTTAGAACCTCTGTTTCTTAATCTGCTCGCCAGGGATAACAAGGTCTAATTCCCAGGGTGGTTGTGACAATAAAATGAGGTCATCCTTGTAAAGCAACTTATATGGCACTTGGTGCATAAAAGGCTACCAATAATGCTGCTATTCCTGTGTTAATCTTATTAAGGTGGATAATATTATTATTGGCATTACAATGGGTCAGGTTCTATGCTTAAAAAATCAATATATAAAAGTGAATAGGGTGCAGCCTCTGCCCACAGGAAGTTCCTGGAGGTTTGCTGAGTAGCAGCAGGAAAGGAGAGAAACAGGCTGTAGAATCTCTCCTTCAGTTTACTGCCTATGGTGTAAAATAAAATAAAATTAAATGTGTTAACTATTAAAGGACTCAACACATTTTGCTGCTTCAGTTTGATTCCAATTTATTAAAAAGAAAAGATAATAGTGTTCATCACAATTCTTTCTTCATTCCTCATCCACAAAGACCAGGCCTTGTGTTTCTAGGGCTACAGACTGTATCCACTGGGCTGCCACTCACAGACCCACATCTAGGCAACCCCCACGACTCTCCCTCACCAAAATTTACCACCCTTAAGAATTTGCACAGACCTTCTAACACATGGCATTTGTTGGACAGGTTGCTGCCTCCAAAGCACATGTTTTAACAGACTATTGATGCTAAACTATGTAACTGACGTGTGCATTTCCAGTAAGGTTAGTGGGGGCACAGAGGGTAGGTTCAGTGGTCACCTACTTTGTGTTAGCCATCCCAAATACTCAGAGGAAACCTCCACAGTAATAAAAAGACTCGCTCAGATGGTAAATCCAAAGGGCTTCCATTCTTTCCAACCAAACTAGCATCTTGCTCCATGTGGATGATCAGAGCACTTTTTCCTCTTGTTTGCTGGCCTCTAAAATGTTGATTATTAAAGAGCTCAATACATTGTGTTACTTCAGTTTATTTTTCATAAAAAGGAAAGGAGTAATACTTATCACATGAGTAAACTTCAAGGGTTGTTTGAAGCTGCTCAGAAAAAAAAACATGCTCTTTAAATAAAACATATGATTATATTACCTACTGATGAAGAATGTTTTTTGTACATCCTATGTGCCCATTTGTAGATGTTGCAAGCACAACTTTTAAGAGAGGTAAATTCAAAATATTGGGAATTTATTTTCTATACACATACAAAGTTCACCCTGCAAAACAATAAGTATGAGTGAAGAGGATACAGATTACTTAGATCCAACTAGTTACACCAGTAAATATATATAAACATAGTTTTAACCAGTGGTATACTAGTAAATTTTGACAATACATTTTTGAGGGGCAAACGAGGTGAATCTCCCTGGTCTGGAGCATTTGCCCATGTTGGTAGTTTAAATACTTCTACCAGAGCTGAAGGCCCTAATCAGGGACCCGGGGAACAGCCCCAGTCAAGCTCTGAAGAATTGGTGGCAAGCAGGTCCAGCAGCCACTGAACCATAAGCTCTGCCGACTAGGTTTGGCGATATGGTGGAACAGGAAAACTCTGCACGAGGTGCTGGAAGATGTGGCTAATACCTCAGTTCTAGAGCATTCCATGTAAGTCACTCATCCTTGGGACCTGAGTTTCCTCATCTGTAAAATGGGTGGTTACAGCAGTCTGAGAGCCTCCATGAGATTTTCATGGTGATGAAAGTTTATTGAGGTACTTGAAACTCTAAAGTTCCATGCCATTATAAGTTTTCGCTATGATTACCACGGCATTCAGCACATAGCATGGCAACTATACATCTCTGTTTCTCCACATATTAATTAATTAATTAGAATGCTAGAAATCCCTAACTTCCATCTGACTCCTCAGAGGTATTCACTGAGTATCCAGAGCAGTGATCTAGCCTAGTTTGTAGTAGATTTTTTTCACTAGTAAAATTTAAAAATCACTCATTAATCTAATTATTATAGCAATTTTGGATTACTCTAGATTACTCTAAGAGTCTCCTAGTCATAAGGAGAAGAAAGCTTAATGCCAAACTTCATGGAAGCTCCTAAGATAAAAGATACTGCTCCATAAGAAGATGGAGCTACAGCTCCCTCCACACTTAACTGATAGAGCAGATTATTGTAATCTTTACCCTGGAATTCAATTTGAGAATAGCATATTGTATTAAAAACGTGAACCCCAGATGCCATTAATTCAATTCAGTTAAGGCCCTCAAAATACCTGGAAATTGAATCTGGATTCCTACTAGTCATGTAATCTCAAGACTTTACTTAACTGGAGAGATGATAAATAAACCTGTTTCTTAGGACACTCATGAACTGTTGAATCAACAAACCCAAATCCTGTTTTATTTCTGGACTTCTTTTTTGTGATATCATAAATGTCTTTGTTGTTAGAGTTTTCTCTTACTTGCAGCTCACTGAATCTTTACTAATTCTCATCCTAATGTCAAAGATCTTAGAGTTATTGAAAGAGTAGTCAAGGGGCCCCTGGGTGGCTCATTTGGTTAAGCGTCTCTTGGTTTCAGCTCAGGTCATTATTTCAGGGTCCTGAGATTGAGCCTCACGTTAGGCTTCCCACTCTACAGGGAGTCTACTCCCCCTCTCTCTCCCCCTTGGTCCCTCCCTGCTTCTAAAATAAATTTTAAAATCTTTTTTAAATATTTTAAAAAGGAAAGCCGTGGTCCAAGCTCACCTAGGGACCTATGTTATACCTCAAATACTTTACTGTGAGACAAACTGCTATTGTCATGTACAGCACAAAAGTTAAATAAGTAGGATCTCTTACACACTGGAAATGATGTCACCTATAGCTCCAGGGGCAACATAGCTGGTGATTGGAGTGCCTACAGATATTTGAACATGCTGAAGAGTTGTCTAATCTCTTATCTGTAATTGCTTGAGAAAAGTTCTAAGCAGAATGTGTTTCCATCTCCTTGCTTTATCTTTAACTCCATCTGAGTGTATTTTTCTAAATTAATAAAACTCTCAGTGAGGAATGAGAAAATGAGGTCAACAAAATTATATCATTTTCAATAGTTGCCTGGTACAGATGTGGATCAACTCACTAGGACGACCTCTCCAAAATAGAATCCACCAATAAAATGGCATTAAGGGTGTTCCATTATGTTTAATAATATTTGATAAGGATGATTTCATGTCTCTCATAAGCTCAATTAATTATGTTATTCTACTAAAATATAGCAGGGTTAGGAATTGTGTCAGGAAAGCATCAGTATCATATTAAAGGCCAATTTTCAAAAAAGTAAGGCAAAACAAAACAATGTAGTTTTCTTTAATAATGAAAACTACAATGTCAGGATGAATTCAAATAAGCACACCAAGAAACATCTATTAATATAATAACAATTTGAGTAACAAAAAGTATGTAGCAATAAAGCATTGAGGAAAAACATTTGCATGTTCCAAAGATGCAGAAGAAATTGAAGACAGTTCATCTATATAAAATATGACCCTTTGAGTATTGCCAAGGTCAATGAGACCCAGAACGATCAGTTTGGTTTAAAACTGAGTTTGTTCATTTTGTTTTCTTATTTGTGCTAGTTCCTCCCTTTCTTGTATATCTGCCACTTTCTTTTACTTTCCTACATCCCTCCAACTTTACCTCCCCCAGCACATTCTTTATAATTGTCCTAGGAGAGATACACCACATTTGTTGGAAATCAGAGGAACAATCGTATGATCAACCCCTGTTTTCAGGGACTGATTCTTCTTTTGAATGCCTGTTTCTCAATTAGACACCACTGTCTTTCTTTCTTTGTGGCCTGGCTTTCAGTGGAAGTGGGAAGGACAAATGTACACTCTCGAGTCATCTGAACCAATTTCTTACAAATTAGTTCAGTGTACTCTCACCACAACTTGTCTTTCCATATTCCTGTTACCCTTGGAATCTTTTACAAGCTGTCAACCTTCCACAGGTGAGATGTTCACAGAGAAGAAAATTCATTAGGAAGTTATAGAGTATATGGTTTTTGACTAAAGTTAAAAATTACATTTTCAGGACTGAGGAAGTAAAATCTGTCTTTCAATGAATAGATTTTAATTTTAATTAAAATAGAATTTAATAGATTTTAAAATCTACTGGCAAATATTAAGGTAGTTTAAGCTTGAAATCACCTCTTGAAACAATAGTCACAATTGCTCCCCGGATGTACAATTGAAAGCACTATCTGACTTTCAGAAACATTGATGCTTTTTATTTCTTTTTTTTTTTTTTTAGTTCTTATTTAAATTCCAGTTAGTTAACATACAGTATAATATTAGTTTCAGGTGGACAATGTAGTGATTCCAACACTTGCATACAACACCCACGCTAATCACAAATGCACTCCTTAATCTCCATTACCTATTTCACCCATCTGCCCACCTCCCTCTGGTAACCATCAGTTTGTTCTCTATAGTTGGCTGTTTCTCAGTCTTTTTCTCTCTCTCCTTTTCTTCCCTTTGCTTATTTGTTTTGTTTCTTAAACTCCACAGATGAGTGAAATCATATGGTATTTGTCTTTCTCTGGCCTATTTCACTTAGAAGTATACTCTCTAGCTCCATCCACATCATTGCAAATGGCGAGGTTTCATTCTTTTTTATGGCTGAGTAGTGTTCCAGTGTATATATAAATACCATATACATATATACCATACCTTCTTTATCCATTCATGTCAATGGACAGGGGCTATTTCAATAGTTTGGCTATTATGGATAATACTGCTATAAATATCAGGGTGCATGTAACACTTTGTATCAGTATTTTTGTATTCTTTGGGTAAATACCTAGTATTACAATTGCTGGATCATAGGGTAGTTTTACTTTTAACTTTTTGAGGAACTTTCATACTGTTTTCCAAAGTGACTACAGCAATTTGTATTCCTACCATCAGAAAAAGAGAGTTTCCCTTTCTCCATATCCTCATCAACACCTGTTGTTTCTTGTATCGTTGATCTTAACCACTCTGACAGTGATAAGATGGTATCTCATTGTACCTTCGATTTGTATTTCCCTGATGATCAGTGACACTGAAGCATCTTTTCATGTGTCTGTTGGCGTCTGTATGTCTTCTTCAGAAAAATATCTATTCATGTCTTCCACCCATTTTTAATTAGATTATTTGTTTTGGGGGTGTTGAGTTTTATAAGTCTATATTTTGGATACTAACCCTTTAACAGATATGTTATTTGCAAATATCCTCTCCCATTCCATAGGTTGCCTTTCAGTTTTGTTGATTGTTTCTTTCACTGTGCAGAAGATTTATATTTTGATAAAGTCCCAAAAATTTATTTTTGGTTTTGATTCCCTTGCCTCAAGAGACATATCTAGAAAGAAGTTGTTTTAGCCCACTCAAAGAAAATTGATACTTTGTAAAAAAAAATCTTATGTAGTAATGAAAACAGAAAAAGGGTGATAATAAAGAGCTCTTTAAAAATCTTTTGATACTAAGTAAAGCAGAGTTTCAAGTCAGAAATAAATGAGCACATACTGTACTTTCTGATGACAAAAATTACAAAAGCAAAATTTACAAAAGGACAAAATACATTATTACAGTCATACTAGGAAGTTGAAGTTTCATAAATATTTTCATCAGAATTCCCATTTATATATCATTTTCCTTCATGGATGATTTTCTGTAAAGCAAAATATTTTTTCCTAAAACTTTCCATGCTATGATTTTCTCTTTCTCCAGGGGTCACTTATTTACATTTTGGTAAAATCTGAAAAACATCTGTTCAAGGATTTTTGAATTTAGAGAGGAATGCTTTTAGGGAAGAATGAAGTGGAAGAAGCAGAAAATAGTATACTTGTCCCTAAAATCTATCCATTCCTTTTAAGTTTGGTTCACTAATTAATAAAGAAAAACAGCTAAACTTATTTACAGACCTCAACAAGAAAAGTAATTATGTAAAATAATTGAGCCTAAATTTTAAAAAAATTTGCGTTTGACAATGAGTTTTTCTCCAAATAGCCTGTATTTTTTATAAATCACTCCCCAGAAACATGTGTTGGGTGCTCTATCTTTCCCCCATTTCTTTAGTTTGAAATGGTGCATTGATTCCCTGAGAATAAATATCAACAGCTGTATAATCTCAATTTAGCATTAGACTATATAATTACAGCAATACTTGAATTTCTATTGCTTTTTGCCCTCTGAGGACTCAAAGTCCATTCACATTACACTACCACACTGACTCTTAGGTGATACCCATGAAGCATGTACCATAGTTGAAGTAGCTGTGCCATGGGCTGAAGGAGCTTGGTAAACAGCATCAACAGCCCCTGAGTCTCTTGCTAATTGCCCTGATCCTGTATCATGGGGCTCCATCTAACTCATGTCTCCTTCTAGAACCAGAAGACTCAGGAGAAGTAGTAGATACAATTTACTGACTTTATATAAAGGTTACCTGCATTTTTTAAAGTCTTAGAATTAGGGAATGACTCTGCCTAGTGGCTTGATACCAAAGGTTACTGCCAGGCCTATTAAGAGAATCCAATTCTATTCCTTCCTGGCCGTATCCACCTCCTTAAAGACAACACACCTTTTTTTTCTCCACAGTTAAAAACAAATTTAAATATTAATTCTAAGTTCTAAACTATTTATACACTTATGATTGCAATCCACCATATGGTCCTATATAGACTGTCAATCCATTGCTATCAAATCGTTTGTACACAGCTGGCAGAAAAACATTCCTATGAACACTGGAAGTGTGTGTAAGATTAGCCATCAGGCATAACACAGTGGAACAACTAATCCAGGCTAGAAAGCAAGAGCTGCCACAATCATAGTGGGAGACTTTGTAGATGGTCTATGTCCTTGTAGCTGCCATCTGTGTTTTAGGGTAAACTCAAGGTGTCATGGAACTTGTGAAAGAGGAAACTGACCCAGGATTAAAGAGTCAGGAAAGGCCCAAAGGAAGTAGCTTCCAAGTTTAGAAGTGATGGATGGGCTGATCTGCTGGGGAAAGATGAGGGAAAGCCCAGGGAGAGAAAAGCAGAAGCATATAAGATAGACAGCACTAAGAATTGCCAGTAGCTTAGTACTCCATTAATTCTGAAGAGTGGTTCAAAAGAACAACAAAAGTTGAGATTGGAGAGTTAAATAGAGACCATCACTTGTTGAATAAAAAAATAAATGGTATCTCTGGAATGTCCAGTGTCTTCCTAGTGAAGACCTAAAAATCTCTTCACACTGTAACAGAAAATGCCTTCTATGAGACCAGTCATCTATTCCTAATTTAATAGGCAAAAATGTATTACCCACAGGCCCCTTCCTCTTGTACAAGAGGCCTCACTTCCCTTCCTTAATGGGACAGATTTTCCCTTTGCATCAAAACTTATCTCCTCCTTGCCCAAGGGTCAGTGTTTACACAACCAGGATAATTTCTTTTCATTGGTGATTTTTGGCCATGGGGTTGTATTTCTTACACTCACAGTGTTTTGAATGTGACATTTAAACCTAACTTAGCCCTTTTCTTCCAAAGCTACGTTAATATAGTAAAAGGCTTAACAGACAATCCAGGCAGAAATGCCTGCAAAAGTTCACTCCAAGTGCCACAAAACGTAAATTGTTTTCCTCTGCATGTGGGGATTTAGTGTTATTGCAGAGTTTCAGATTTTTATGAGCACTTAAAATTTTGGATCTGATTGGGATCTGAGCTCACATTAACTCATTTCAAATTATTGAAATATCCATCTTCTAGCTAAAATAAAGAGGTTACCAGATCAGAGCTATTAAGAGCATGAATGTAGAGGAAGATTAAGTTTTCAAATATCTTAGGAAATAACCATGAAATTGCCATGGAAAACTAAACAAAATATGCACATGTAATTGGGCCAAAATAATCTGATTGTATCAAATAATTCTAATAAGGTTTCATGATTCAGTTGAGGGAAGGGCATCCCTGTTTCAGCACATTCACACTACTACCTAAAGAACAAGTGGCTTTAGGAACCATGAAGCCCATCCCAGGTGCCCTAGACATTTCCTACTGACTGAGATAATAGTAATTCTGATTCTATGATATGTGAAGAGTAGCATGTTGAAATTTTGCAAAGAGCCTGTGTTCATTTTTCTCAGCAGGAAAGCTACACACGAGAGTAGTTATAAGTGGGGCTCCAGCTGTCCCACTGCATGGTCTCCACAGACACCCAAGTCCCACGTAAGTTAACCCCTCACTCTTACACGTTCAGATATTATTATTTCTACATGTTTAGAAGAATAGTTAGTTAACAGTATACTTAAATACCCTCTAGCATGGAAAATACATATTAAGGCATCAGAAAACTTGTTTAAAAAAACAACAAAATTTTCAACCTTCTTGGCATAAAGACTATCTGATGTTCCATTGACTAATAGATTTGATGGTATAAAATTTCATACAAATCAAATGTAATTTTTAAGCCACTACCTTGTTTTAATTCTGGGTTGTAAAGAATTATTTTTTTCTTTCTCTCATCTATGTCTTCCCATTCCATTCAGTGTCTTCCCTTTTAACCCACTCCCTAGTTCTCACATCAAGACTTCTCACTCCTCCAGTGGAATAACCAGCACCAAGCTCACACTCCCCAAATCATAAATCTGTTTCCATATTCAAATCCTCTGCCTGATTTAGAGTAACATTTGCAAGATAAATCAAGTCTAACTTGACCATACTTCCTAAACATTCTAGAAGAAAAGCAAGTTCTCTTTCTGAAATTGAGAACAGGTGAAAACCAGTGTCTTCTTCAGTTATAACCATGAAGGAGCTGAGATGCCATAACTCTGTTGGACAAGAAATTGGAACAAACTCGTGACAGGTCCAGACGCAAAAGCTCCGACTCCTTCCAGCCTGAGGGTGGAATTTGAAGAGGAAAAGTCACTTGGTGGGTTATTTTTCCACTTGGGAGTTTAAGACACTTGAAAAATTTTCTAAAAACGTTAAAGAATTAAAAAAAAACGTTAAAGAATAAAGGACATCTGACTTGAGCACCTTTGCCACTTTTAACAGATTTGATAAATAATTTTCATAGATTTTATACTAGCTTTCAGTTATGCAGATCACTGGAATGAAGTAGCTAAGAGCACAGGCAATCAGCTAGCAAGAATGAAAGCTAATTAACTTGTCTTTACTTTTACTATTCACAGATCCATAAAATGTGACGGTGGGAGGCTGAGAGTTGGAAAATGTGCTCTGTTGCTCTGAAAAAACTCAAGAAATGCTTACTTTACACAGTATACTAATAGCTAACATATTATTTTTCTCATTATATATATTATGGTAGTTGAAATTAGTACTGTGTAAAATTTTATTTTATGTTTTTAAAATATTTTCTTTATTTACTTGAGAGAGAGAGAGAGAGATCACAAGCAGGGGAGAAGGGCAGAGGGAGAAGCAAACTCCCCACTGAGCAGGGAGCCCAATGAGGGGCTGGATCCCAAGACCCTGGGATCATGACCTGAGCCAAAGGCAGATGCTTAACAGACTGAGCCATCCAGGTGCCCAGTACTGCGAAAACTTTAGAACATTAAGTAGATTTCAACATCTGTAAGTAGGAAACACAGTATCTGTGTACCCACTATAAGAAGTTATTAAACATATATTTAAATATATCACATATATTTACTATCTCTGATACACTTAAAGAGGCAAAGAGGTCTTCAATCCAGAAAAAATAAATTATACAGAAAAGAAGTACCTGGTCAATGAATATTACTCTAGGACATAATATGTCAGGTAGACAAAAGCATGTATATGTGACAGTATTTAACATATATCCAAAAATGTGAAGACTCTGAACTTTAGTAAGCACATTTAATAATTAAATCACTTAACAAGTAAATAATCATTAACGCCATAATGAAAGAAAGTCTGGGATTGACAGAAGCCTAATGATAGTATTGTACATTTGTATTAATCTTATATGATTTTAATACTGCCGCGCCTCACAGACTCCAAAGAGTACCACCCTAGAACTGCAACCATGTATTGATAGGTTGATATTGACACAAGATACCACTTTATCTTTTCCAAAACCTTCCATATCCATCGTATATTGGAGGACACTTGTTTATGCAATCTTTCTCCAATACTGAGCTATTTTATCATTTCTTGTCTTCAGAACTTAATATCTGAAATTAGACAAAGTTTTTCGAAATTTATAAGATTTTGAGATTGTAGATAATTTTGTATACTTTAAGGTAGTTATCGTGTTTTAAATTTTGTTATCAACTTTTTCTAGTTGATAAGTTTAAGGCATATAACATGATGCTTTGATTTACATATATGGTGAAATGATCACCACAATAGGTTCGTCTAACATCTATCTTCTCATATAGATAACAATATAAAGAAAGAAGAAAAGAATAAGGGAAAAAAATTTTCCTTGTGACGTGAACTATTAGGATTTACCCTCTTTACTTTTCTAAATACCATAGAGCAGCATTAGCTGTAGTTAGTATGTTGTAGGTTATATCCCTTGTACTTGTTTATCTTATAACTGGAAGTTTGTACCTTTTGACCTTCCTCCAATTTCCTATCTCCTTCCCCGTACTCCCATCCCCCAATTCTGGTAAACCACAATTCTGGTCTCTTTTTCTGTAAGTTTGGTCTTTTGTTTTGTTTTGTTTTTAATTTTTTTCTATTTTACTATGATTTTTATTTTGGTTTAGTTCTAATATCTTTATTTATGACTTGGATGATTTTTTGGTATAGTTGAACCACAATGTTAGATCAGTTCCAGGTGATTTGACACTTTTATACATTATGTTATGTTCACCACAAGTGCAGCTACCATCTGTGTTATTATATCACTAGCACAATATCATTGACTATATTCTTTATGTTCTGCTCTTTATTCCCATGACTTACTAGTTCCATAACTTAAGGCCTGTATTTCCCCCTCTCCTTCACCCATTTTGCCCAACCCCCCTTCTCTCTTCCCCTCTGGCAACCATCAGTTTGTTCTCTGTATTTGTAGTTTTGATTCTGCTTTTTGTTTATTCAATTTTTTAGATTCCACTTATGAGTAATCATACGGTATTTGTCTTTCTCAGTATGATTTATTTCACTTAGCATAATGCCCTCTAGGTCTATCCATGTTTTCTCAAATGGCAAGATCTCACCCATTTTTATGGCTAATATTCCAATATGTATATACCACATTTTATCTGTTGATGGATACCTATCCATTAACCTATTGATAGATACTTACTTAGGTTGCTTCTGTGTCTTGTCTATTGTAAATAATGTTACAATAAACATGGGAGTATATATATCTTTTTGAGATTTTTTTCCTTTGAATATATTCCCAAAAGTGGAAATGCTGGATAATATCATAATTCTATTTTTAATTTGTTGAGGGTCCTCCATAGTGTTTTCCTGAGTGTTGCACTACTTCATGGTCTTACCAGCAGTGCACAAGGGTGCACTTTTTCCACATTCATGCCGGCATTTGTTATCTCTTGTGTTCTTGATGATGAAAATGAGGAGAAAACAATAATTGGGTTTTTTTATGGCATTCCCCAGATAAACTCAAAGCATTTTAGATCACACACATTAGTCATTTGAATACCTCCATCTTTTCCTGACAAGTGTTGTTGCCAGAAAGGGCATTGAAGGGAATATTTACTGCAGGCCATTTCCTATTTCATTGTTAGCTGCCAAGGGCTGCCTTCTGGCCAGTGGCCATATGATGATGGGGGAGAAATCAACAAACAGTGCATCATCTTTTTTTCTGTCCTGGACTATGAACATTTCCAGCTCTGACAGCAGAGGAGTGGCACTGTGGGAAGTGTTATTCTCTATTTCTGTAGAAAACAACACCAGTGAAAGGAAGTTAGCCCGCAGATTAGCTTCCCTTCTCAGCCAAC
Organism: Canis lupus familiaris; assembly: GCF_011100685.1. Lineage (NCBI taxonomy): Eukaryota > Metazoa > Chordata > Mammalia > Carnivora > Canidae > Canis > Canis lupus. The sequence continues at coordinate 1,175,281 of NC_049250.1, read as the reverse complement.
AGGTAGTTGGCAATTGTCCAACTTTTATGATTTTTGTAAGAAAAGTCTACTTTTCCATCATTACTAATGTAACAATGGTTATGCCTTCAAACTACAAAAAAAATTACAATCTCCTGTATAACCCTAATGTAAGAAAACTGTATTTGTCTTCCTGGAGAAAATGTTTAATGGAAAACTATCTTGAAATTCTAGCACTAGAACAGACCACAGAAAGGCCTCACTGTAAGGACAGACTTACATATCCTTCTGTTTTTAGTTTCCAAGATTGAAGAAACCATCAGGTTTTCTTTAACGATCTGTTTTAATTTTATATTAGCTTTTCTACCTCTTGTAATCTGTTTTCTGTAAAAATACAAATTATCTTGTCACCCACATTTAGCCTTTTCTTTTTTAGGTTAAAACGACTCCAATCAACTCAACCTAGGCAGTGGGGTTATACCTGCCAGGCCAGGGGTTAGACTTTGATTCTACAGTCCTGGAGGTCTCTAGCAGGCAATGCAAGCCTTGGGGACTTGGTGAGGGTTGGGGATAAATCTTCCTGGAACAAGAGTTTTATTATACTATGGAATTATGGGTCAGTTTTCTATTAAAGTAAAACACGGATACATTACGGAGTACAGTATAAATTATTGAAATTAAAGAAAACATTGTGGGAATCTGACGCCTAAGAGCCCCCTCTGGTCAGGCACAGGATGCCCTGCTCTACCCTCTCCATTCTCATGGAATTTCATCCAATCCCAAAGTTGGGGAGTTTGACTTGGAAACAAGAAGGCTTCCTATAATCCTATCCAGAGAGAAATTACTATTCATGATGATTTACAGATGTGTAACTACTAAAATTTTACCCAGTGATAAAATTACCCAATCTATCCCCATTTAGCTATTTACCACAGGAAAAAAAATGTACTAAAAACCAGTCTAAGTGGATCTTCTCTACTATTGATGGCTGGAGGCCCTGAGGCACTTTAGAATTTAAACTGGTCAGAAGACTATACAAATAGTGACAGAGTTCAAGCAGTTTTAATCAGCAACTTCAATAAGAGGAAATATCGATCCAAGTGTTATGTGAAAGCTATGTTGATCTTTTGGCTCATAAAACGGGCTGTATATAGTCTATGACTTCTCTGCTGAGTAATGTGTGCATGTGTTGTGTTTAATCTAGGAGACAATTAGTATTGGCTGCAAGGAGCTAATACACATTTTCAAACCTTAAAAATGACATAATAGATTTTAAATGTCCCTCTTAAAGAAAATTCAACAAGACAAGCAAACAAATTTTACCACCAATTGCTAATTACAAAATAAGTACAGTAATGGGATATTTCCATGTGCATGCTCCAAATCAGTGCAACCTGTCCAGCAGGGCTCTTCAAGCATAAAGACCAGCCTGGAATGGTGCTGTCACTCACTTGGAAGTAATAGTGGAAATGGTTCTATGTGTCCTGCTGCCTAGAGGTCCTTAAAATGCTGAGAAGAGGTGATGAATGGAGAGAAGGAAAAAGGAGTATCCAAAACAGTAGAGGTAGCAATCAGGAGACAAGCCACACAGTACAGATTTCCCACTTGGTCTCCAGAATAAAACAAAACAAAGCATAGAGTCAACTGACAGACTCATAGTTTCAGAAAACTTTATGCCTGATTGAATAAGAAGTGTGTTTCAATATATTTAACTTTCTTTTAAAATATTCTAATTCATATAACTATTATGCCTGCCCTGTAAGCAAACCTGAATCTTACTACTGATATTTTGAATTTAGCCTGGTTTATATGCTCCCCCATATTCTTGCCACTGGGAGAAAGGGAAATCTGGAATTGAAATAGAATCTCCAATCCTCACTCCATATTTTCTAGGATCTAAACTAAAGCCAAGGCATTTGAGAGTAAGCCTAAAAATCTAAGCTGGGCTATGTAGAACTCAAGCAGTTTTACTTTTTGTTTCTTACTTTTTTATACTGTGGGCTCTGCTGAGATTGAAGGGTCAGTTATCACAGTGTATTTCTTTCTTAGGGAATGAAGTCAGTCTCCTATACATCAGTTAAGCCCCATTTCTGACAGAATTGAATAAATGGAAAATGAGATTGCTAGTAATTTTCTCTTTGGTAAAGATGATTCTACCAGTGTAGAGATGATACAGTAATTCTAAGAGAGCAGTTAAAGATCAAATATGAATCTATGGGATATGAACAAAGATTTTTTCTTTAATTTCTGACTTGCTCTTGACCACTTATTATGGCAAATGAATGCATGAAAGGAATCCTCACTTTCTGGATAAAGCATCTGTCCTGGTTTGGCATGGCCTTCAACTTACCATTTCTTTTCTTTTTTCTTTTTCCTTTTTTTTTTTTTTTGAATTGAAAATAAGCTCCACAAACTCTTTGGCACATTTTCTAGGCTCTGTTAAGCTACCTGATGAATTGTCTTCCTTAACCATCCAGGATGTCTCTGATGACACAGCTCATGTCAGTCTGATACTCAAGGAAAAGACATTCATTTGCAGCTGCTACAGGAATGTGACAAAGCGGGATAATTTAATGATAAGAGAGCAGAGGTTGTTAGGACTAAATGAGATGAAGAGGAAAGCTCACCAAGGGCAAGAGCCTGATGCCCTGCCCAAAGGCTGCATCATTGCAGCAGTCCACGCTATCGAGCACCTGGAAAGAAGGGAAGCCTCTCACTGAGTGTGGCTAGTCACTGGAGACCCATAGATGTGTTCAGTGTCACATTTGTTTTCAGTTAAGGCTAATGAGCATTCATTGATTAGATTTCTCACTTGCCGATAGCATTAAATGATAGGAAAAAAGGTCTCTCAAATGTTTTATTAATCTAAAATTGTTTACAGATTAATTCTCCAAATGCTCTACTTGTATCCTAATGGTCTTTGTGTAACCTACAATGCCAATATACTAATCAGTTTTGTTTTGATCATTCACTTTATGGATCAAAGATAAAGCATAGTGATTTATTTGGTAAGTGTAGTCTCTTGGGTTAGCAGCCTTGAGATTTCTCTTACAAATCACTGATGATCCTAAAGATGGTCCTAAAGCTAGCTATGCAAAATGTTTAGCTCTTCAATGTTACTATTTTGATTTTAATTGCATTTTCCTAACCTTATTTGCATGTCCACTGACACATGGCCCTTACTAAGCATCTTATGCAAACCAACCTTCATGCCCAATAAGAGGTCAAAGAATGTGTGGGTGCTTCTTACCAGATGTCCCCTTTTCAATGACCAAAAGACCTTAGGTTGCCATGTGGGCTCTAGACCTGCCTCTTTGCTCCCCCAGTAGATCCAAACAGGATCAGAGGACCAGAGACTTAAGCAGGGCTTCCTGGGAACACCAAGAGAAACCTGCTTGGGGTCAGGGATAAAAGCTTTGTTCCCAGGCATATCTTGCAATGCCAAGTTGCAGCCTGGAATTTTTACAGCAGAGTTTTTAAACCTCTGACAATGAGAGTTTATAATGGAAATGCTGCCAGACCTTTAACTATAGCGACGCCACTATAATATTTATAAGTACCTTATACTCTTTCCAAACACATGTGCTCATTACTTGTGTCTCTGCTTCTGCCTCACTTCAGGGGAACCTCTCTGTATAAACACAACAGATTGGCTTGCTTATACTTCCAGACTCTAATTGCTCTCCATCTCTATCTGCGAAAAGAAAGCCAGCCCTGGGGGCCAAGCAAAGAAGCCTCTCCCTCTTCACTTCACACAGCTACAGTGCTCTATAACAGACTTCTCTGTTCACTTTTGGCTATCAGAGTGAGTCAATCCGCACATCCTTTTGTATTTTCTTATAATTAGTTCTTTCAATGATGCACCTGAATGAAGGAGAACTAACTGGTGGGTTGGAGACAACCGGTGAACCCACCGGGTCTGACAGAATCTGACCGTGAGGCAGGTTTTAAGTAAACAGGGGAAGAGGCAAGAGGTGGTACACTTCAGTGAAAGGCCACTCAGAGTGCTGACAGCTTATCTGGTCCAACGTAAGTAAGTTTCCAGGGAAATTGATTGCTTAATAGTGATCAGGAATGACAAGGATTTCCTAACTCTTTTATTCAAACCTCCCAGCAATTGTGTGTCTGGGCACAAAGTCATGCTGAGCTGTTGATCCGTGAGACAGCAAGTATGGCCTGCAGGTGAGAAGGATGCAAACAAAAGGAAATGCATCCTCCTCCTTCATGGGCAGAGGATGGAAGCCAGCTTCTCCAAATGACTCAGGTCACTGGGCATCCACGTCTGCAAGATGGAATGCAAAGCAGTGCCATGGAGAGAGAGTTTCTATCACTCATGCAACCAGCTTGAGTGCCCAGTCCTCAGAAAACAGGTGTGAGTTTATTGGCAGTGGCCTTATGGCCTGAGACTTTCAGTCAAAAATTAATCAGGAATGAGAAACAAAGATTTATATACAAAAATTTCATTGCTAGATTCCAAGATCATGAAACTAAGTGAAGGTTGCACCACTTAGCCAACTTATCAGGTCCCTCAGCACTTACGGGGAAGAGTGGTTGGTCAGTCAGTCCTCTTCCTAGGAGCACTACCATGTGGGATGTGCAGCATGGCCATATGCTATCTCTCAGAGTCAGATGAGAAACCCCAGTGTTGATGACTTATTGTGACAACATAGAGTCATGTACAACATATTGGAATACAGACTAATTAACTTCTTCAACAAATATTCTCCTAGATTAAGGTATCCAAACAGATGATATGTAGCTAATTAAGGGGAAATGGATCAGTAAACACACAATCACTGCAAAATGTGGAGGAATTGATGGGTACTGTGGATGGCTGAGCACCTGATGTTAGGGATGGGAAAGAAGATAGCATCTTGTGTGAAGAGCCTGGGAACTTTGTCCTTGAAGTAAAGAAGAACTTTGAGGGTGAGCCAGGAAGAAGCAGCCAAAGGTGCCTACTGCATATGAATTTCTGTCTGCTGATATGACTGGTCAGCAGCATAGGTAGCAACTGTGATCAAAAGAAGGAAAACTGCCTCAACTAATGACCTGACCATTAATATCATTATCATGTTGGTGTCTTTAGTCTGAATAACAGAAAGTAACCCAGCTGGCATTTGGATATTAAAAAAGATTTATAGCAATTTTACTTACTCATTATTATTCATAGAACCACATGTCAAATATCCACTTGGTATCACTGTTCTTTTCCCTCAAAATCTCTGGCATTGTCTGCACAACAAACTAAGTAAACAATCATGTTCAGAGTAATTACTGCAACTGGTATATGAGGGTTTATCTTAATGTAAACAAAATGTGCCCCCGGCCACTGCAAAAAGAAAAATGATGCAGTAAAACAATTGGGAGGCTTCTACAAAAAATGTAGCATGGAGGGAATACTTATAAATACCTTCAGATCAAGGAAAGATGGTGTCAAACAGGTGGAAGGAACATCAAAATTTTTCTCTTTCTTTCTAAGGGACAAGACAAAAGTGTAAAGGAAGTAGGGCAATCACCCACCTACTAGGAAAACCCCAGACCTCAGGAGTGGAGCCTGCAGATTTCAGGGCGATGCACTGGGACACAAAGTGAGGTGGGGCTGGGTCCCTGGTCATGGGTGTGGGAGCCTGTGTGATCTTGGGTCTTGCAGTGGCCGAGTATTTGCATTTGCACACACAAGCCCTGACACCTGCCCTAGGACAGAACTGTGGCTGCACCCCTCCCCCCCCCGTGCAGTCTAATTTAAGTGTTGTGTTTTCTAACTAGTCTATATTTGAGTAGTTGATTTCAGATAACCCTTGAAAACAGGAAGCAAATGCTATAACTTTAAAGAAATATTTGGCAATCAACCCATAAAGGATAACAATCCTAAAATTTTTAAATGTAGGGGAAAAAAACCTCAAAAATTTAACATTAAAAGTTTCATGTGTGTTTTTTTCCTGTAGTTTGTCAGCATTCATTGTGGAAGACATAAGGAGAAGAGTAAAGATTTAAAGTTGACTAAATAAATGAATAATTGAAAAATTCCATAGTCCCTCTTCTCAAGAGAAAGGTGAAATGATAGGAAATCACTATTTCCAATTGTAACACATTTTCATTGAAGGAAAACAAAGGATCATTTTCCAAAAGGCAAAACTGAAGTTAATATAATCATCATGTTGAACATGAAAGAAAAAAATTAAAATAATGAAGAGAACGTTATTCCCTTACCCACGAAAATGCTGCCATCATATGGCAGGGAAGTAATGAAGTGCAGAGGTGCTGTTTACAGGGACTCCACCTCCACCTGAAGGAGACTTCTGAATTAGACAGGAATGCCTGTTCCTGGTGGCACTAGCAGGCACTTAGCACCCTGCAGGGGCCAATCCTTATAACGAGGCCAACCAAGACAATCAGATGAGGCAAACATAGGAGTGAAGTGAAGGAAACTTGAAATTCTCTTTGTTCAAATCTGGGCATATTAAGTCTAGACACATATTATATAAAATTCATTTGTACTGGAGCTAAACATATAATTGAGGCAGTGACCTGACCCTGCTCAAGCTTCTGGAAATCTAGCTGAAACAACAGTGAACTTCTCTGCCTTCCAGTACCACTAAGGAAATGTATGTTTCTCATTCCAGTACAAAGGTCACTCATCCAGAAAGCAATGCTGATACACCTGTTTGGCCTTGCCTGCCATGCAGCCTCTCCCAGCTCCAGTGAGTGCCTTCGAAGTATGGCGGCATGCCCTAGGTCAGAAGGCAAATGGCATTAGCTGAATCACCGTCTGGAGAAAGAATGTTAGTCTCATTGTTCCCTTCTGTGAGGAAAGAACAACTAACCTGGTAACCTAAAATATCTCTCTGGAGAACGACAGTACATCTTCTGGGAGAAATTATATATTTCTGATCTGAGCAGTGAGGTGTCTCCTAAGACACAAAATTTCAATACAAACTCTAAATGCTCTAGGTCTTCATCCCTTTCCAAATACATCTTGCTATATGATAAGCATATACTGACAGCATTTTCACTTTGAGCTTCACTGAGAACCCCCAACTGATCCAATTACATGTTTCAACCAGCAGTCAGATTCTAACCTCTGGAAGGTTTCCTGAAATTGATATAAACCTCACCAAAGATGCATCTCTTTCCCTGCAAAGAATGAAAGAAGAATCATCCAAAAGATGGAATTACTTTAAAAAGTGGACTTTTCCCCTGCCTCTCTCTGTAACAAGCACTCTCTTGAGCAGTATTCTTCCAGCCAACAACAGAGTAGAGCTCTTCACGTGAACATGTGGCTGTGTAAAGAAAAGCCAGAAAACAACTCTCTTAAACAAATAAACAATTCAGCACTTGAACTTTATGTTCCTAATCTCTGCCATCATTAATCACATTCAAAGTTTGTCTTTAGAAGCCTAAATGAAGGAGTGGGAGGTGTAGGAAAAGGAAGGAAAATAAACTCCTGGGCCACTTAGATTCATGAGACACATCAGAGATGAAAAACCCACTTCCACTGCCAATAAAAGACCTCAGGAAGCTTGTTAGAGGTGGCCCACGTGGATACTACGGGATGGCTATGTGGAATGTGGAAGTCAAACAACTGTGAACCCAACATTGAATGAATATCATTTTAGCATTCTGAAAATGAACCTCATCTGACTTTCAGTAGAAAATCCAGGAAGGGATCTGAAAGCACTTCTCCCATGTATTCATGTCCTTTGTTTAAGAAAAAGAAAAAAACCTCAAAACACAAATATAGATGGCCAAAGCCATCTCATTAAAGAGTCGCACGAATATAGACATCATGGATGCAGGAATGAGGAGAAGAGGAGAAGACATAGAGCACAGAAACCACCAAATGTCCTTCGTCTCAGCCTCACATGGCCCTTCTCATCACATCTGAACCAGATGTGCAAGGAACAATGCTGTATGGCCATCTCCCAAGCTGGGAATGGAGCAAGCAAGTCAATTCGTGTAGCTTCTTGCCTCATCTTTGTAATGGTTTCTTTTCTTTTTTTCAAATCTTCAGACTCCCTTCAGATCCTCTATCATCATTTTCACATTTACAAATGAAATGTTCTATTCCAGATAAATCTAAATGTGAGGTCACTGGGTTGCCTAGAGCCATGTTCCATGACGCAGTAATGAGAGCCCATCCCTTGAGGAGCCAGGCTGGGCCTTACTGTGTATTTTTTGTATATCCTGCTTATGACACAGGAATGTTCCTGATTTATAGCAATTAGTGAAATAATAGAAGGTTCTCCTTTTGCCTTCTGGTTTTGTTTTCTTTTGTTTTTTGCTTTTTGGTTTTTTGTTTTGTTTTGTTTTGTTTTATTTTTTATGAGAGAGAAAGAGAGAGAGAGAGGGAGAGAGAAAGAGAAGCAGTGAGCCCAATGTAGGATTCCAGGATCATGTCCTGGCCGAAGGCAGGCGCTAAACCACTGAGCCACCCAGGAATCCCCCTGTTGCTGTTGTTAGAAAAACTGCTGATTGCTTTCTGGCTGAAAACTGTCTTGCTGGTTGTCAAAGAATATTATCCAAGTGATGAAAGCCAGCTGGTTACTATACATTTGATGAGGCAATAGGATGTGCCTGCTGAGGGTTAATGCAGGCCAAGAGGTTCATCACAAACCCGTGGAATATCATGAGCTTGATCAGAGATCTAGTTGCCAGCTCGTCAAGGGAACAAGAAAATAGTCATTTAAATAAATGCTTTATTGCTGAGATATGCCGTATAGGCTTCATCCATATTCCCAACCACAAAAGCAACTTAGAAATTGGTTGTGTAAATCAATGCCCAGAAGTCAGTGGCATTTCTATACACTAACAATGAGACTGAAGGAAGAAATTCAGGAGTCAATCCCATTTACAATTGCACCCAAAAGCATAAGATACCTAGGAATAAACCTAACCAAAGAGGTAAAGGACCTATACCCTAAAAACTACAGAACACTTTTGAAAGAAATTGAGGAAGACACCAAGAGATGGAAAAATATTCCATGCTCATGGATTGGAAGAATTAAAATTGTGAAAATGTCAATGTTACCCAGGGCAATGTACACATTTAATGCAATCCCTATCAAAATACCATGGACTTTCTTCAGAGAGTTAGAACAAATTATTTTAAGATTTGTGTGGAATCAGAAAAGACCCCGAATAGCCAGGGGAATTTTAAAAAAGAAAACCATATCTGGGTGCATTTGGCACAATGCCAGATTTCAGGTTGTACTACAAAGCTGTGGTCATCAAGACAGTGTGGTACTGACACAAAAACGGACACATAGATCAATGGAACAGAATAGGGAATCCAGAAGTGGACCCTCAACTTTAGGGTCAGCTAATATTCAACAAAGCAGGAAAGGCTATCCACTGGAAAAGTCTCTTCAATAAATGGTGCTGGGAAAATTGGACATCCACATGCAGAAGAATGAAACTAGACCACTCTCTTGCACCAGACACAAAGATAAACTCAAAATGGATGAAAGATCTAAATGTGAGACAAGATTCCATCCAAATCCTAGAGGAGAACACAGGCAACACCCTTTTTGAACTCAGCCACAGTAACTTCTTGCAAGATACATCCACGAAGGCAAGAGAAACAAAAGCAAAAATGAACTATTGGGACTTCATCAAGATAAGAAGCTTCTGCACAGCAAAGGATACAGTCAACAAAACTAAAAGACAACCTACAGAATGGGAGAAGATATTTGCAGATGACGTATCAGACAAAGGACTAGTATCCAAGATCTATAAAGAACTTCTTAAACTCAACACCAAAGAAACAATCCAATCATGAAATGGGCAAAAGACATGAAGAGAAATCTCACAGAGGAAGACATAGACATGGCCAACACGCACATGAGAAAATGCTCTGCATCACTTGCCATCAGGGAAATACAAATCAAAACCACAATGAGATACCACCTCATACCAGTGAGAATGGGGAAAATTAACAAGGTGGAAACCACAAATATTGGAGAGGATGCGGAGAAAGGGGAACCCTCCTGCACTGTGGGTGGGAATGTGAACTGGTGCAGCCCCTCTGGAAAACTGTGTGGAGGTTCCTCAAAGAGTTAAAAATAGATCTGCCCTACGACCAAGCAATTGCACTGCTGGGGATTTACCCCAAATTTAACGGATGCAGTGAAACGCCGGGACACCTACACCCCAATGTTTCTAGCAACAATGTCCACAATAGCCAAACTGTGGAAGGAGCTGCGGTGTCCATCGAAAGATGAATGGATAAAGAAGATGTGGTCTATGTATACAATGGAATATTCCTCAGCCATTAGAAACGACAAATACCCACCATTTGCTTCAACGTGGATGGAACTGGAGGGTATTATGCTGAGTGAAGTAAGTCAATCGGAGAAGGACAAACATTATATGGTCTCATTCATTTGGGGAATATAAAAAAATAATGAAAGGGAATAAAGGGGAAAGGAAAAGAAATGAGTGGGAAATATCAGGGAGGGAGACAGAACATGAGACTCCTAACTCTGGGAAACGAACTAGGGGTGGTGGAAGGGGAGGTGGGCGGCGGGTGGGGGTGACTGGGTGACAGGCACTGAGGGGGGCACTTGATGGGATGAGCACTGGGTGTTATTCTATATGTTGGAAAATTGAACACCAATAAAAAATAAATTTATAAAAAAAAGAAATCGGTTGTGTGCTTTGCTAATTTTGCTAATAGCAAAAGAAAGGAGCAACTGAAAGTCATTATACTGATGTATCTCACTTCTAAGTTTTATCCTATTGGAAGCCTTGAGTGTATGTCTTCTTGGGAATATTTGTAGGTTAACACCAACAGATAAACAAAAGTGAACTGAACAATGAGTAGATCAAGGTCCACCATTACATAATAAATCAGAGTTATGAAAATAGTGCTCCCCTGTTTAGAGTAAGGGCCACTCCAAAGCATTTGCCAGTTTTAATGGGAAAAAAGTTATTGTATTCTAATGTAACTTTAATTACTTTCCATAGTGTTCTAATATCACTTTCCTTACATAAAACCACACTGGAATCCTAAGTTATCTTTACAATGCCCAAGGATGTGAGACCAGGGGGCTTCAGAACACATCACATGCACTTATCAAAGGACAACTATCTACTCCAGAGGACATCATTGTGTGTTCTGATGTGCCTTTGATGTGAATGAAATGTAAACCCAAGTAGTCCCAGGTGCTGGGGTATTGTATAGACACCGAAAGGGTCATTTGGCTTTATATAATCGTCTTACTTTGAGTCTTTGGGATGTGAATAAAAGTGCATTTTCTCTGATGTCATTTCCATAACAGTTAACAGCAACTTGTTCCTAGATAAAGCTTTCTGACTACAAACCTGGCAATGAAAAAGACTCAACTCAGACACAGCTAAAATTTCAAGATCAAAATTAAGCAATAAACCATAAGATGCAAAAGGAAAGGAAAGAAAATACAGCTGAGTGAGATGTAGGGGAAAGACTAGAAAAGGGGTGTATTTTTAAGCATGTTTCTCCTATTGGATCACACCACACCCTTTTTCTAAGCGTGCATTGAAAAGTCTCCTACAAATGTATATAAAATGTGATCATTTTGCAACTTAAAAAAACTATCTGAAACCACACTTGCTAAACCTCTCTGAAAAATCATTTGAATTTTAAATTAGGCTTTATTACACTAAATCTTATTGCAAAAAATAAAGACACTACATAATTGGGCTTTTTTGGTTACCTAGATAGACTCCAAGATTTAAATCATTCATCAAAATATGCTAAAAGTTATGGACTACATCAGGTAAAGTAAACTATTTTATGATATGCTTTCTAATCATACCATGAATCATTCAGGTCCACATATTCTTTCTCCTTCTGCATTTTTTTTTTCAGTGTGTTAGCCTGACTAGGTAGGAAAGTCTCTGTCATTGAGTCATTTTTTTATGAAAATGGAGGTAGTTGACCTATAATATAGACAGATTACAGTGAATCTAGAATCCTTCTAGGATTGTAAAGAAAACCATCTGTTTGTGTTATAGATGTTCATACATGAATTTTTCTGCAGAGAAAGGACTGTTCCTCCTTTATACTATCCAATGGTTACTTGAGCTTAAAGAAGAGTAAGAGCCTCTCATTTTGGCATAACCATTTCAATATAAGTTTATTTTGTCTGTTCATTGATTTATTAGTCAACTAATAAGTATTGAGTAGTGATTATGTAGGATCCAATGATAGATAAGCCAGATATATTCCCTGCCTGCTTTCAGGGTTCTTTGGGCTAATTTGGGAATGCCGGTGGCAAGAGATTCCATGGAAGAAGTTTAATTTACTAAGCAAACAGATAAGACTTTCTATCTCAACCCAGGGCCTCAGGGAAGAATGCCCAAGTGATATGATATGCTTTAATACATTAGTTATTATCCTTAATGATGCACAAATCATTCCATCTGTAGCCTCTTCCTTCTTTTGCAACCCTAGTAGACTTTGAGATGTGTATTCTTGATTTCTTGAATGACAAGATATTCTGGTCTTGTATACTTCCTGCCCCATACCTGAAATTAGCCAATCCTCTAAGAAGACCTGGTCTCTTTTATTAGGAAATAATTTTTAGAGATCATAGTCTGTATGTTAGGAGTTCAAAATTCAACATTTTTAAAAATAATAAAAAGAAACTCAAACTTTACATGGGAGGTTTAGTTTCTGAAACTATAGAGTTAAATAAAAATGGTATTATAAGAGACAACATAAAGTAATAGAAATAAAATGGATGGAGTTAAACCCAAACCCATAGTCTATCAGCATCATGTCAATCTCTCTTAGGTTATCTCCTCCTGTCCAAAATGGAGACATCATTACCTTCTTTAGGATTGTGGTCAAGGTTAGAAGAGGAGATACAGTTAAAGCACCTGGTGACTGCATATATCATATCTCATTGAACTTAAAAGGCCATAGATTACTAGATGTCTCTCAACTTCCATGGCCATACATCAATAGTAGAATAAAGGCCAAACCCCACCTGTCTTGTCAAACCCTGCATGACTGGCACAGAGCCTTCTAGTCCCACATTCTAATGCCTCCTCTTGATCTCTGGTTCTAGCTTCATAAGCTATTTCCAGCAACTGGCTCTTGGTCCTTCCATAGGTTGTTCTCTCTGCTGGAAGCTCTCTCTAAGGGGTTCACTCTATTATTCAGACATCATTTTAAATAACTATCTGGAAAAGAAAAAGCCAACTTCCTTGTTCTATCTTCTCAGTATGTGATACAGGAAGCTGTTGTTTCTTAATATGAGTTATCAGATCATGTCTTTCCACATTCACTCAAATATAACACTCTGTCTAATGTCTCTTTTTGGAACGTGAAGATCAAAAAAGTCAAACTTCATGTAATTACACATCAGGGAGTGCAAATGGCATGAGTGTTCCAAAGCCATCTCATTAAAACACTATCAATTGTACCAATGGGATATCGCTTTCAGCAAGGTCGTGGAAATTTTGGAAACCAAGATTATTTTTCCCATGTTTTGTCCAAAATATTAAAATATTTTATAAACAATGATGAAAGTAGTTATACAATGTTTTTATGGAAGTTCATGTAGAAATCTATCTAAAATGGTCATAAATACTTTAAGTTTTTAAATTATATGCCACAGAGATCAAGTACTGATTCAACTACTTATTAGGTGTGTATCAAGGGGAAAACCACTTAATATAGCTGGGCATCCAGTTTCTCCACTAAAAACTGGTAATAATAACAGTTCAGTCATGAGTTGAAAAGGTGAAGTTGAGACTCTTCAGAGATCAAGAAGTTAGCAGAACGGAGAGGAGGGAAAGCTCTGTAAATCTGCAGACAGTCCTTCTGATCATTGCAGCTTGGTGAGAAAAAATAGTATCTGAAAGGAATAGAGGTAAGAGGGCCCAGATTTCACACAATGCTGGGAATAGTGTCTTTTTCCATCAGCCAGAGTGGAAAACATCATGATTCATCAAGCATTGGAGAGAGTACTCAGAAGGGTTTTAACTCCACAGTGAGAGTTAACTTGGGTTTCATTAGGGTTTTATTTTAACTCCATAGCCCAAGAGTAAGCACTGCCTGGTCCTACCTATCAAATCTTAAAAGCAGTACATGAGATCCAACGAGATAAAATTCACAATGTCTGCTACACCATTAAATTAAATTAGCAGGCACACAAAGGAGCAGGAAAATATAACCCATAATCAGGACCAAAATCAATAAGTCAAAACCAACAACTGACACAGATATTAAAATTAGCAAAGACATTAAAACAGTTAATGTAACAGTATTTTCCATGTTCAAAAAGTTTAGTAGAGATATGGAAGACATAAACTTAAAAATTAAACTGCTATAAATGAAAACTATAATGTCAGAAATGAAAAAATACACTGGATGGAATTAATGGCAGAATAGACGTTATTGAAGAAAATATTAGTGAACTTGAAAACAGAAATAGAGAATACCCAAAATGAACCACAGAAAACAAAAATAATAGGAAATAATGAATGGAGCATAATTGAACTATGGGACAACTTCTGCAAAGGCATTTTAAGAGGAAGGTACGGGCATAGAAAAACAATTGAAGAAATAGCTGAAATTGTCCCAAATTAGATGAAAACTATAAACTTAGAGACTTAAAAGCAAAACAAAACTCAAGCAATAAAAAGGAAGAAACGAGAGCCAGGCACATTATCAGCAAATTGCTCAAAATCAGTAATAAAGAGAAAAATCTTTAAAGCAGCCAGAAAGAAAATTAAAATGTCACATAAAGGACCAAAAATAATATGGCAACAGATTTCTAGCCAAAAGTAATACAAGCAAAGACAGCAGGGCAACATATTTAAAATACTTAAACAAGTAAACAAGTAACTGTCAACATAGAATTCTATTGAGAGAAAGAGAGGAGAATCTTTCAAAAATAAAGACTGAATAAAGACATTTTTAAGACCTACAAAAGCTGAAAGAATTCATCACCAGCCAATTTGCACTACAAGAAATGATAAAGGAAATTCTTCAGGCAGTTAATTCATGAACAGAACATTACAATATTTATGGACCCGTAAAAGAGTTTCAATATACACGAAGGAAAAAAAAAAACAATAGAGTCACAAAATGACTCATGAAAGAAAAAATTTAATAAATTGGACTTTATGAATATTAAAACCTTTTTCTCTGCAAAATATACTGTTAAGAAAATAACACGTGAAGCCATAGGCTAGGAGAAAATATTTGCAAAACACATATCTCATAAAAACTAGTATCCAAAAACTACAAAGAACTCTTAAAACCCAGCAATAAACAAACACATAACCCAGATTAAAAATGTGCAAAACAACTGAGCATTTCACCAAAGAAGATATCAGATGGCAAACAAGCATTGAAGGGATGTTCAATATCATTTTTCATTAAGAAACTGAAAACTAAAAGAAGAATGAGATACCATTACACACATATTAAAATGGTTAAAACTCAAAAAAACTAACATTATCAATCCTTGGTGAGGATGTGAGCAACACGAATTCCAATTCATAAATGGTAAAAATGCAAATAATGCAGCCATTTGGTAGATAGTTTGGTAGTTTTTCATAGAACTAACTATATTTTACCATATAATCCAGCAATTGTGCTCGTACTGCCTTGAAATTGTTTTCCACAAAAAAAACCCTGCATACATATTTTTATAGAGACTTTATCCATAATTGCCCAAAGTAAAAGCAACCAACATGTTCCTCAACAGGTGAATCAATAAACTGTGATACACACATACAATGGGATAATATTTGGTGATAAAAAGAAATGCATTATCAATCCACACAATAATATGGATGAAACTTATGTGTATACTGCTAAGTGAAAAATGTTAACTTGAAAATGCTATACAATTGATGACTTCATTTATATGGCATTCTGGAAAAGGCAGCACTATAGAATTGGAAAACAGATCCATGGTTGCCAGCAGTTTGGGGACAGGGAAGCATGAAAAGGTAAAGTACAGGGATATTGTGAGGTGAAAGAAAGTATTCTATATAATACTATATTGGTAGATATATGACCCTATCCATTTATCAAAATCTATAGAATTTTATAGCACAAAGAGTGAACATTCATGTATGTGAATTTTTGCAAATCTGTTTATGATTTGGAGAATCCTAGGATGAAACATGCATTGTGTATAAAACTACTTCAGGGAAGAAGAATAGGGAAAAGTGGTGCTGACCTAGTTGACTTTAGAAGTGAGTGGAGACTGTAAGACAAAAGGCAAAAGAAACCGTCTAAGAAGTGTACTCTGATAAAGTATTTCCCAAAGGGTATGGGTTACCATTTCTGAAACCACCAAATATGTATATACACCTGTCCCTGGAATGGAACAATTAGGTAAATGGGTAGTGGATACTGAGACCCAGTTTTCCCACTGTTGGAGGAGAGGTCATAGACAAACAAGAGAAGGCTAGAATGTTCCCTATGGTAATGGATGAAAGTTTGAGACATAAGCATGGGCTCATGTTTAGTTTACTAAGATGCAGGTAATTTCACATTTATAGTATTTATAGGTATGACTGTAAATGTGGAATAGTCCTTACTCTGTCAAACAGGAAGGTTAGAAGTAATGACAACCCAGTAACACCATGCACACCCAGTATTCGGATCTTGGTCTTTAATACCATTCTCCAAAGGAATTAGAGCTCATTAGAAATGCCTAATTCTAGGCCTGAATCAGGAAATATGCAGTATGGGCCAGAAGTATTTTGTAATGCCAGAAAATAATGATGTACTAAATGATGACAACAACAATAAAACAAAAACCACAATGATGAGGTATGAAGAAAGGGTTATAGGAGCCAATAAGAGTTCCCAATGGCCAATGCCAGGACAATGTAAACAACAGAATCAGCCAAAGTGTAAACAAATATCCATAATTCCATAATAATAAAAAGTGATTGAATATGTAAATAAATGGAGAGTAAATAAATCTCTAATATGAACAATTCTAAGTGATTTATATAGATACTTCTCCCCCTCAATGAGGTTGGGCCTAACTCCCCACCCTTTAAGTGTGGAATTCACATAGGGATTTGATTCCAAAGAATACAGTATAGAAAGTGAGGGTAAGGGTGAGAGGAATAATATTATAGTAAAGAAACTGGACAAATGCCATGTCAGCCAGGTAATTGGGTCAACATCAGAAGTGATAGATCATTTTAAGAGTGTGTACCTTGATATGATGTGATAAGAATGGCCCTTTGGCTTGTGGACTTCCTCCCCAAAATTCATAACACCAATCTCATCATGAAAAAAAACATATCAGATGAATTCCATCAGTCTATACAAATACCTGGCCCATATACTCCTCAAAACTATCAATGTCATCAAAATCAAAGGAAATCTGAGAATCTGTCATAGACAACAGGGGCATAAAGATTTTTGTTTAAATATGATGTGGTGCTCTGGATGGGAGGGCACTAGATAAAACTAAGGAAATCTGAACAAAGTATGGACTTCACTGAATAATGTGTCATTGATTGATTGGCTATGGCAACGTTAATACTAGGGAAAACTGGGTGCAGAGCATAAAGGAGTTATCTATACTATATTTGTATCCAAACCTAAAATGAAAAGCTTATGAAAAGAATAATTATTTTTTAAAAGCAGTGCTTGGTATATTATTTATTATCAGCGTTAATTAATTTTTATTAATTATTACTTATATTTGTTCTCAATGAGCAATGGCTAATTAATTTTTTAAGATATTATTTATTTATTCATGAGAGACACATAGAGGCAGAGACACAAGCAGAGGGAGAAGCAGGCTCCCTGCAGGAAGCCCGCTGTGGAACTCCATCCCAGGACCCCAGGATCACGCCCTGAGCTGAAGGCAGGCACTCACCGCTGAGCCACCCGGGCGTCCCATAATTGACTAGTATTACTAAGCACCTATTTGTTTAAGCATTTATTTGCTTTACTATCAGTGAGAGTCTCATACTAAAGACTTGAATGTCTCAAAAGAAAGCAGTACACTAAGGTGCCAAAGTGGCTTAGTTGGTTCAGTGTCAGACTCTTGATCTCAGCTCAGGTATTGATCTAAGGGTTGTGGGTTCAAACCACATGTTGAGCTTCATGTTGGGTGTGGAGCCTACTTAATAAAAATAAAATAATGTAGTAGTCAAGCCAGAAACAGATATAGATTTGAAGGGACCCATGAATTATATCATTCTAGAGATACTCATTTTGAAAGGAAAAGTACAATGTCACCCATACAAAATTAGGTTCAGGACCTTTAAAGGTCTGTCCTGCAACTGCACAGCCATGCAGCTGCACTTCATGGGCTTCATTGTTCACACCTGGATCAAGCCGTACAAGTATCTCTTAGCCAGTTGAAGAGCAAGTTCACAAGGTTAGGAAATTTACCAGCCCTTTCTGAAAATTGAGTGTGTGAATTACAGAAATTTAATCCTGGCAATTTAATAGGCCCTATGAAAAGGAATAAATTGGCAGAAAATTAAATAGATTAAAAAGTAGGTTAAGTAATATAACAAGAGGCAACACGTTAATACAAGCCAGCCATCATAAAAAATCATCCGTACAAGCAACCTGCAGACCATGCCTAAAATTATATCCTGTGATTGGTTTGTATCAGAGTCTTAAGACCTAACAATGGTTAAAAGTAAAAAATAGGTCCCATAGTTCTCTTGGCTAAGTGTGATACTTCCATATCCTGATTAAACATCTCTAGGTATCAAGCATAGTCCTGGTAGTTGAAGAGGAAGAAAAGAAATGCACAGCTCCATCCAAGGCCTGCCCTGAAAGACTTGCAGGTCTAAACATGAGGGCAAGTGCAATCTGTTTTCCTGTACTAACTCCACTCGCCTGTGATACCAGCTGCGGTCCCCTCGCCAATCAGAAGGCACAGGTAATTAGCTGCTGTGCAAGCTAAAGGATCCCAACATGTTTGAGCAGGTTGGCATCAAGGGTTTAAGATGCACCTGTTTACGATTAGCTACAATGGATTCCACACACCACACCTCATTTCTTGGAGGGAAGGAAGAACTTGTTTGAGCAATGATCTCCACCTTTTCTCTCCTCCAGTTTTGTTAGTTGTTGACAAAGCCATTTCAAACTCATTCACCTGTCTGCTTTTAACATTCTTCCTCTCCAAGCCTACTGCAAATTAACGTATTTGAACGACTTAATTAAACTCACCAAATAACTCTTCTTCCCTTCACTTTGCTGTCATAGGGAAACCTGGCTTACCTCCCAGAATATGTTTTGGCCAAAACACCACACCTGCCCTGGACTATAGACCCCAGGTACTGTACTGTGTCACTTCTTCTCATCATAGCTAGAGCCAAACGTGAGAGGAAGAGATGAGATGCAGGCTCCCTCAGCGAGCTTTTCAAGGGAGTCCTTTGTGTGTTGTTCCTTTCCAAGGGGGGCACCCACAGGATGGTGCACACAAGAGCACGGAACAATCTGCATAGACCACTGAGCATAAAGTGGACAAATTCCCATCTCCATTGTGACTGACAGAATGGAGAGCTAAAGAGGGATAGGATAATTGAGTATTTCATCATCATCTTAGGTGGTTAGATAAACCTAATGATAATTCCAAATTGCCACCCAACTCTAATAGGAAATCAGATTTTTTTCAAACGTACCTAATTTCTCTCTCTTTAATTTTACTTCAAAAATAAATAGTTGTTGGTCTTTTTTACTGTGCAATGGGTAATACAGAGTCCATCCCCACTCCTACGACACATACTCATTTGAGATCCATGGCTGTAGGCATGGAAGGGGCAGCGTTGCCGCACTGAGTTTCACAGACCACCCACTTAACCAACCCACCTTCAGGTGTGAGAACTAAGACTGAGGAGGCAGAGCAAGAAAAAGGACATGTCCACCCTCAAGAATTTTCGCAGAACTTCTCCAATTAAAGACCCATCCCTCTCTCCAAAGGCCAGTTAACCTTGCAGACTTCCAATAAGAAGGCAAAATCGTGGTTCAGCAGCTCAACCTAAATACAGATGATCTTCCTCCAGACCACAGAGTCCTTAGTCATACTGGGATTCCTCTGAGACTGTGACATAGGTGCTGGCCAGTGCTGGTGAAGATTTCTCTATGATCTCTGCAGATCCATAGAAGCCTACCTTGATCCCAGGGGCAGTACTAGTCCTGGAAAAAGTCATCTGGACTCTGCCTGTCTTCATCCTCTCCCTCAACCATCTCTCACTGCTCTCAGATCCTCTGCCACATACCCATTATACCTCAGCATGGTCGGGTAAGAAGTTGAGGTGTTGGGCTTTGGGGGAGAATTTAGGCAGGTGGAGGAAAAGATGATGGAGCATAGGTCTTTTTAAATCTCTGAAATTAGTCACCTGGCCAAAGACAGCAGTGATTCCTAAAACTAAATAGTGCATCAGAATCACCTAGAAAACTATAACAAAAAGATAGGTCCTGTGCTCGGAGGCTCTGACTGATTACAGCTGAAGTTGGGCTGCATGCAATCCTATGTATACCAAAATTTGAGAATCACTTGAAAGGATGACTCTGTCAGGTTCTACTGTATACTAAGACCCTTTGGCATTAGGACCTATGTTTAATTTCTGAGTCTCCATCCTAGTTAAATTCCACTAGGATGGAAACAGTTCACTTACTTAAATATTTACTAAATGCTTGCTGAACAAGGGGCACCTTGCTGGCTCAGGGGGTTAAGCATCTGCCTTTGGCTCAGGTCATGGACCCAGGGTACTGGAATTGAGACCCATGCCAGGTTCCCTGCTCGGTGGGGAGCATGCTTCTCCCTCTTCTGCTGCTCCCCTGCTTGTGCTTGTTCCTTTTTCTTTCTCTTTTCTCAAATAAATAAAATCTTTTTAAAAAATAAATAAATGCTTGCTGAACAGAAGTATCAGGAAAATATATACAGAAAGAATTGTGGGGCACCTGGGTGGCTCAGTGGTTGAGCATTGTGATCCCAGGGTCAGGGATCAAGTCCCATATCGGGCTCCCTGCACGGAGCCTGCTTCTCCCTCTGCCTACGTCTCTGCCTCTCTCTTTGTGTCTCTCATGAATAAATAAATAAAACCTTTATTCAAAAAACAAAAAAAAGAGAATTGTAAATCTATATATGTATGTCGGCCCTAAGACTGTGTCTCAAAAGTCAAGTTGCCTGCAGTTTCAGAAAAAAAAATCTAAACATTGGACTTCCTTATCACGTTATATAAATCAATACCAGGATTCAGCACTTTCCAGAAATTAAAATACCTCTGTGTGCAACTAGTTGTGTCTGTTTGGAGGAAATTATAAGCCACTCTTTTGTTGAAGGTTTTTTTACCCAACCCCCAAAAAATCTACATTTCAAAATCATGTTTATCAAGAACTAGAGATGTAGGGATGTAGAACACAAAATGATACACAAGTAAATAAAATTCATTAAATCCTACATTTAAGGTATCTTCATTTTCTTTCACCAAGAATTTTTCCTTTCCCCCTTTTTTCCATTCCTTAGTTTTGCCACAAGATTTCTGTTTTTCTTTGGCATGGATTAGGAAAGAGACTGTATTATATAATATTGAGTTTCTTGAATATGGGTGCTGTCCTTTAAGTAACTCTCTTAAGAAAATAAAGCTGGAGAGAATTCCCAGAGCGTGGATGTCTGTCTTGAGGTGTCTCTCTATTGATGACAGCATCTTCCTCCATTTTCACTGAAGGCATAACATACTCCTAGAGTCATATATTTGTCATGTTCACCTAGGACTTCCTTTTCTAATGCTGACCTCAAACAGGATAAATAGAAGGTTCTTGCCCTTAGTGAGAGTTTAAATCCAGTGGAGATGACCTTCAAAGTCCAGAGTGTTTTGGCTGCCTCCTACAGTCCACCTTGCTGAGAGCCTCAGCTCAGGCCTTCAAATATATTCCTTTATCTTCCTTTTCCCCCAAATTTCAAAACATCTGTTCCACTTGGGTTATTCACATATGCTTAGTGAAGAAAACAAAAATGGGAATTCAGAAAAAAAAATGATCTAAATGAAATAGTTTCCCTTTAAACAAAGAAAGGTGGGCAGCCCGGGTGGCTCAGCGGTTTAGCACTTCCTTCAGTCCAGGGCCTGATCCTGGAGGCCCGGACTGAGTCTTGCATTGGGCTCCCTGCATGGAGCCCGCTTCTCCCTCTGCCTGTGTGTCTCTTATGAATAAACAAATAAAAAAAGTCTTTTTAAAAATAAAGAAAGAAAGGTGATTTGACCAGGTCATGCTGTGTGGCATGAACAGAAGTTGAAGTCCATGGTGTGGGGCCTCCTTTATTATTCTGACTTTAAGCACAAACTGATCTGATGAACTGCTAAGTATCCAGAAACTGGTGCTATCCAACAACAATTCTTTGATGATGGAATGGTGCTGTGTACCTGTGTCTTCCAATAGGGCGCTGCTAGTCACAGTGACTACTGACCACCTGAAATGTGGCTGGTGTAATTGAAAAATTAAAGTGTCAGTTTCATTTAATATTAATAAATCTAACTTAAATAGCCAGTTATGGCTGGTGGCTACTGTATTGCACAATGCAGCTCTAGAATCTATTCTAGAGGGAATCAGAGGCCCTTTGGAAAGGTTTTTAAGATGTAAAAATGAAATGCTGTGTCCATCCATGCCTCAAGAGTCAGGACGAGCAGCTCAGCTCCATTCTGGCTACTATATGAGGCAACCCAATGTCACCAGAATGACATCCTTGCTCCCTCTTTTCCCAGAGGACACAAGGGTACATGGCTGGCTCAGGAGAAACAGAAGGCTTTCCTCCATCTTCTGTACTGAGGGCTTGCACCCCACCCCAAGCAGGCAAGAACGTCCTGCTCTGGAGAGATTTGGAATTAAGTCTATCTGAAATTTATACTTATCTATCTAAGAGGTTCAGAAACTAAGTGGCTGCCTTAACAATGCTGCCTTCCAACACATGGCAAGGGACATTGCTTAATTTAGGAGAAAATACTGAGAAGAAAAAAACACTTGAGAATCACACCTACAGAGCCATGTAATTAGGCTAAAGCAAAGACTCCCAACTTCCCTGCTGATCCCCCAACAAATCTATGCCTTGGATGCTCTAGTCATATCGTCTCATTGAAAGCTGGCTATAATCCAGAGAGGTACAATTATTAAGCAATGCATATTGCAAAGCACTTTCAGTGGATAAATTTTTCCTTTAATTTTCACAACAAACCTAGAATAGTGACTTCTTTTTTCTGTTTACAGATGAGGAAACTGAGGCTAACAAAGATTAGGAACGTTACCTAAGATTACATAACTTGAAAAAAAAAAAAAAAAGATTACATAACTTGGATTCAAGCCACATATGTCTAGTTGCAAAGCCCATAGGAACTATGTCATTAAAAACCTTCTAGCCTTCAATACAAGCATCTTTTGTCTCACTAAGTACATAGTAGCAAATAGCCACACACACACACACACACACACACACACACACAGAGTGCTCATGCTTATGAAAATCTGATTTTAAAAACATTAACTGACATAGTGGGGTCATGGGTTTGGAATGGCAATTATTCACTTAAAAATGATTTATCACAGTGTCTTACACTGGGGATGTCCAACATCCTATATTCTCTCTCCATAGATCTTTTTGTCCTTCCAGAAAGGCTTATGCCAGACCCAGTGACAAACAAAGCTCATGCTTTTACAATCATTTCTTTATTTCAAAGGTTCCACCTAAGCCTTTTTAGATTGCTCATATGTGTGCATATATATATATTCACACACATTTTAAAATTCCTCTTTTTACTATCTATTACTAAAAGCTCCTATGAGAATTAGCCTGTCTTATTAGGATGTGAGGAATTTGGTATTTCTTTATATTGCCATAATTTATTATAATATCTGAGATAGATCAGGCATTTAACAAATGGTATATGAATAAATACATTTATAGGAAATACATTACCAGATATAAAATACATTTTAAATTGTGACAGACCATAACACAAAGCCTGGAGGTAGAGAATTTTGTGTAGCAGAATTCTTTTCTGCATTTCTTTCCCAAAGTCTTTCATGTTTTACAGGAGAGCTGGAGTCAGTTTGGAGTGTGCATTTCCTGGAGTGTTCAGTTTGGTTCACAGCACCAGTGTTATTTCAACATTAGCCTTGCTCTCTGAATAATGACCAGGCTAATGCAGGGTCAGGGGTAGCTGTTCTTTTCCAGTTTCTAAATTAAGGCTAGGTTAATATTAGTTCAGATAAAATAGGCTCTAAATATAACCCAAAGGAAAAAATATAGATTTTTTTAAAGGAAAATAAAGAGTTTTGCCAGAGAAATAATTCCCTTTTAGGCTTCAGGTTGGGAGGCAGGAGGGCTCAGAAATGAGGATACATGAACTAAGGGAGCCAAGCATTGCTCTTATCTTGGCAGCAGGACACAGCCCAGGGCCTCCTGATAGGCCATTCCCACTTTACAGAGGCTTCAGAAGTCATTTGGTAGTGGATTCTCAAAAACATCTGTTAAGGGAAAGAAAAAACCCAGGGGTAGAGGATGGAGAGACATGTGGCTTTAAACTACTTGAAAGAAGCAACAATTCCACCTGAAGTCGCTGCCCTGCAATGGGAAGAGGGTAATGGGATGGGAGGAAGTGGGAATGAGTGCCTGTGTCTGCAGGAAACTGGGTGCTATATTTAATACATATGTAATGGGCTTGATTACAAAACCGGACTGTCAGTGAAGCTGGCTGAGCAGCAAAAATGTTTTGGTTAGCAACAATTCCAGGAGATGTGAGAAACTCCAGGTGGTCTCAGTGACCCAGGAGAGGTGGAGTGAGTGGAAGAGGCTCCAATACGCCCCAGGAGACTAGCAATGTCCCATCTCCCTGGTGCTCTCTTGCACCCCAAATCCATTGATCCCAGTGGCTGGCCACCCCTCTGCCCCTTCCAGGCCCTCACAGCCAGCTCTCAGCGTTGTTACACACCCATTAATACAGAAGCTACTGTATTTCTCCAGGGAAAGTCACATTTGTTTTCATTTTCCTTCCTGTGTGACAGTCTGAAGCCCGAATTGGCTAATGCAGTGTAACAATTTCAAACAGGTCTAGATCTCACAATCTGTTGTTCTCTCAACCATACTATCAGTAGTTTAAGGTACTGCATGTGTTCAGAAACACTAACCTGTGTTTAGAAAATGACATCTGTCTGAGTTTAGGAGTTTTAGAACCAAGAAAAAATATAGCAGTAAGTACACATGCTTCTGCATGGCATCCTACAAAGATGGAAGTGTTTAAGCAGCATTACTCAGAGAACATAGATTCCAATCTAACCTAATCTCTCCAGTTTCTTCCTTCAGTTTGGATTTTAGCTCCTTGAGAAGCTGGAAAGGAAGCAAGCTAGAAATTTGTTCCTTCCTCCCTGATCACCGGACAGTCACCCTCTGCCCCATCAGCAGCCACAACTACGGACCATGAGGAAATGCACATTCCCTGAGCAAACTGCAGCCAGTGCCTATCTCCACTTGTCCTCCACTCCATTTCTTTCTCCTTTCTTCCCTCCCCTTTCCCCTTTTCTCCCTCCCTTTTATCTCCCACCTCTCTCCCTTCCTTCCTCTCTCCCTTCCTCCTCCCCCCTCCCATTCTCCCCATCCCTCTACCTTCCTTCCTCCCACTTCTTCCTCTTCTCTCCTCCTTCCCTCCCTCCCTCTCTCCATTTCTTCCCTAAACTTTGCGAATTTACTGTGTACTTGCTATTAGATGAGATTCAGAGACACAACCACAAATAAAAGGAATACAATCCCATGCTTGTGGAGCTTAAATTCTAGAGAAGAACTAAAAAACAAAAGTGTTGATGAAAAATTGATTTAAATTTTTGTAAACATCATGAGGGAAGCTGAGGGTGCTGGGAAAGGCCTGAATCTGGGGAGGCAGTATTTGAAGCCTCCTGGGATGGCCTGCACCCCAGTGCCACCCAGTGGACCCCCCACAGCAGCTGTGTGCCTGCATTGTGAGGGGCAGCCATTGGCCACACGTGGTCATGGAGCACAGGGCATGGAGCCAGCAGGACAGAGACCAAAATGGAGAATACCTCACTCTGGCTATTGCATGGGACAAAGCAGGTGTCTACTCCAGCAGAAGGGAAGAGAACAAGGTGAGAGTGAGCCAAGAGGAAGGAAGCAAAGAGCTAAGGGAACAGCAAAGAAAGAGAATTGCACAGATGGAACAGGAGTGGAGTGTCTGAGGGGCAAAGAGGCCATTAATAACCAAGGCTATTTCTGAATAAACTCATTTCTATCAGTTCTGGAAATAAACTTTTTCCAGAACATTCAAATCATTCCATTCAGAAAAACTTGGGGATTCAAATGATTGGGATCAAAAGTACCATACTGAGTGCTTGGTATGATCCTAGCTCTAGCAATACTATGCCACTTCAGACATCAGCTCTATTTGCTGAAGGTTTACATGTACAAAATCACGCTATCATGTAATTTCCATCATAGCATAGTGACACAATTATTATGAAAGGGGAAAGTCTCTGCAAGATTGTTTATAAAAATGCGGAGTTTTAAAAATATTCCTATATTTTAATGTATCAATTGCATTTCCAATCCATTCTGGGTCAATAAGGAAAACAGAGGCATCCATAGGGTTTTAAGTGTGAGTATGCTGAAAAATGTTAAATGAAACAGAAACAGAAAGAAAATTTGAAGAATGAAAAAATAAATTATGGCACAATCTGATGGAGTACTATGCAGCTATTTAAAATCTACAATAAAAAATAAATAAAATAAATAAAATCTACAATAGTAGCTGGCACATGTGAAGCACATAGTACATGTGGCATATCTTTTATACCTATTATCACAGTGAATCTTTATAACCACTATATGAGAAAGGTCTTATTAGTCAATATACCATTTCATGGGACACTATAATGGAAGAGAATGTAGCTAGCAGCTGAAAGGTTAGAGCTTGGACTTTATTTGATTATGAAATCAGTGTCCTGAGCTCCTCCCCAACCTCCCACTCATGATTTGTAAATAATTTCTATTGACCTGGGTAAATGCTTATTCCATGATGTAAATGGAAATAAACACAATATGGAACAGCATGATTCCTATTCTTTAATTACACACATGCACACATGCATACACATACTTGATCATGCTTTAGTACTGGCACTCTTGAGAGATACAGGACAAATAAAATGTCTGTACATGTGTGTAAGTATGTAACCAGAAGTAAATATCTCGAAATGTTAATAATGGTATATTTTTTCAAACTCATGATGATTTTGAATTTATTTTTTATGTTTCTTCTCCAGAGCTTTCAATGGTATATGTTATTTTTATGATTAAAAAATAAGCACCATCAAAAATTGCTGCAGGAAGGAAGACAAGTTTGTCATTTAATTTTGATTATTGTACATAAGTCTATTTGCATGTAAAATAATTTTTAAACTTCAAAGCAGAATAAGTAATAATTTTATTATTCACTTTATGCTTTGATTGTAGTGAATCTGTTTATCCATGCATGTTTTTAAAACCTTTCAAATCCATTCATCTTGCTAGAGAAACTTTTTTCCTGTCTTAGGAGACTTTTTAAAAATAGGTATGGAAATCATAAATTATTTTGAAACAATGCATGTATTGTTGGGATTGCTGTATACTTATTTCTTCCTGGTCAAAAGCACTTTATAAAATTAGTTGCTACAAGATCACTTTCTAACTGGTCTTCTAAAATCCCTATACATGTTTGTCTTTTAATAATTTGGCAGCAAACCTCAGTTCTTTGGAAGTTTGGTTCCCTCAAATATATTTTGGAATGTACAAAGAGTCCAGATAATAAAACTTTTTGATAACCTGAATGGCTAAAAAGAAAAGCCTCTTATAATGTTCACATATATCAACTCTTCACCAAATATCTTCACTGTTCATCTTGAGTCTAACTACATCATTGACCCTTAAGAATGCCAGTTATGACTATATAATAATGAAGGGGACAATCCAACAAGAAGATATTACAATTGTAAATATTTATGAACCCAACTTGGTAGCACCCAACTACACAAGACAATTAATAACAAATACGAAGGAAGTAAATGATAATAATACAATAATAGTAGGGGACTCCTACTCCACTTACATCAATGGATATATCATCCAAACAGAAAATCAGCAAAGGAAGCAGTGGCTTTGAATGACACATTGGACCAGATGGATTTAATAGTTATATTCAGAATATTCTGTCCTAAAAAAACAGAATACACATTCTTTTCAAGTGCACACAGAACATTCTCCAGAATAGATCTCATATTAGGTCATGGAACAACCCTCAAAAAATACTAAAAAATCGAAGTCATAGCAAGCATCTTTTCTGACCACAACAGTATGAAACTAGAAATTGACCACAAGAAAAAAATTGGAAACACTACAAATTCATGGAAATTAAGTGACATGCTACTAAACAATGAATTGATCAACCAGGAAATCAAAGAACAAATTTAAAAAGTACAGGGAAACAAACAAAAATGAAAACACAACAGTCCAAAATACTTGGAATGCAACAAGAGCAGTTCTAAGAGGGAAGTTTGTAGCAATACAGACCTACCTTAAGAAGCAAGAAAAAACTCAAATAAACAACCTAAACTTATAGCTAAAGGAGCTAGAAAAGGAAACAAAAAAACCCAAACCAGCAGAGAGAAGGAAATAATAAAGATCTAATAAAGATTAGAGCAGAAATAAATGATATAGAAACTTAATAAAAAAAACAATAGAACAATCAGTGAAACAAGGAGCTGGTTATTTGAAAAGATCAACAAGATTTTAAAACTCTAAAAAAAAAATAAATAAATAAATAAATAAATCTATCTATCTTAAAAAAACAGAACAGAGAGAGAGAACTCAAATGAACAAAATCACAAATGAAAGAGGAGATATAACAACCAGCATCACAGAAATATGGTAAGAGAATATTATGAAAAACTGTATGTCAACGATTTAGACAACATAGAGAAAATGGATAAATTCCCAGAAATATATAATCTGTATCTCAAATAATGAACCATCAGAAAGAGAAACCAAGAAAACAATTTCATTTACAATTGCACCAAAAATAATAAGACATCTAGAGATAAACCAAAAAGGAGAAACACTGTACTCTGAAAACTATGAAACTTATGAAAGAAACTGAAGATGACACAAAGAAATGGAAAGACATTCCATGCTCATGGACTGGAAGAACAAATTTGTTAAAATGTCTATGCTACCGAAAAGCACTATACAGATTTAATACAATTCTTATCAAAATACCAATAGCATCTTTCACAGAACTAGAATAAGGAAGTTCATATGGAGCCACAAAAGACTCTGAAGAGCCAAATCAGTCTTAAAAAAGAAAAGCAAAGCTGGAGATATCACAATTCCAGATGTCAAGTTATATTACAAAGCTATAGTAATCAAAATAGTATGGTACTGGCACATAAATATACACATAGATCAGTGGAACAGAATAGAAAACTTAGAAATAAAACCAAAATTATATGGCCAATTAATCTTTGACAAAGCAAGAAAGAATATGCAATGAGAAAAAGTCTTCAACAAATGGTGTTGGGAAAACTGGTCAGCTACATGCAAAAGAATGAACTGGACCATTTTCTTACCACTAAAATAAACTCAAAATTTAAAGACCTAAATGTGAGACCTGAAACTATAAAAATACTTGAAGAGGACATAGGCAGTAATGTCTGACAATAGCCATAGTAACACTTTTTAGATATGTCTCCTGAGGCAAAGGAATAAAAGCAAAAATAAACTATTGGTAATCCATCAAAATAAAAAGTTTCTATACAGAAAAGGAACCAGTCAACAAAACTAAAAGGCAACCTATGGGATGGGAGAAGATATTTGCACATGACATATATAATAAAGAATTAGTATCCAAAATATATAAAGAACTGAATCAATTCAACACCCAAAAAAAGAAATAACCCAATTAAAAAATAGGCAGAAGACATAAACAGGCATTTCTCCAAAGAAGACATTCAGAAGACATGTGTCTTCTTTTTCTCAAAGAAGACACATGAAAAGATGCTCAACATCACTCACATCAGGGAAATGCAAATTAAAACCATAATGAAATATTACCTTACGCCTGTCAGAATGGCTAAAATAAAAAATACAAGAAACAAGTATTGGTGAGAATACAGAGAAAAGGGAATCCTCTTGCACTGTTAGTGGGAATGCAAACTGGTACAGACCCTGTGGAAAACAAAATGGAGTTTCCTTAAAAAATTAGAAATAGAGGGATCCCTGGGTGGCGCAGCGGTTTGGCGCCTGCCTTTGGCCCAGGGCACGATCCTGGAGACCCGGGATCGAATCCCACGTCGGGCTCCCTGCATGGAGCCTGCTTCTCCCTCTGCCTGTGTCTCTGCCTCTCTGTCTCTCTCTCTCTGTGTGACTATCATGAATAAATAAATAAAATCTTTTAAAAAGTTAGAAATAGAAGTACCATATAATCCAGTAACTCCAGTTCCAGATATTTACCTAAGGAATTTGAAAACACTAATTTGAAAGATATATGCACCTCCATGTAGAGACCAAACTGATGGTTACTAGAGGGGAGGTGGGGGGATGGGTGAGATAGGTGATGGGGATTGAAGAGTGCACTTATCATGATGAGCACTGAGTGATATATAGAATTGCTAAATCACTGTATTGTACACCTGAAGCTAATATAACACTGTACATTAATTATACTGGAATTTTCAAAAAAAAAAAAAAAAAGGAATGCCAGGTCTGGATGACTGTCTCTCATATTCCATCTTAAGGAGTGAGCATGTCCTCAGAATCTGTCCGGAGTTGCCTGTCATCTTCTGGAATCCAGTGGCCCTTATCAGGTGCTCTCAAGAAACCACTCTAGGATGGGTGGTAATTATGCTTCTATCAGTGTCAAACATGCCAGAGCTCAGCAGGTGACTGGTAAGAATTTCAAAGAGCTGATGACAGGAGTGAAGGAGAACATCATAGTTGTTGATCTTGCTCTCTCCTTGGACCCTTTGGTCCTACCTCTCTGGACTGGCTGAGAACTTACAAGCTGAGTGGGTCCCTCCTGTACTACAAGGGTCACTTTAGCTGTGGCCTCAGCATCAGTAGAGATACCTGGTCCTTCATCATCTTGTCCCTTCCAATTTTACCCCCCAACATATACAAGGTAAACACTTTTCCACCCCAATTTCCAAAGCTGTTTGAAAACCATTTGTGGGCAGCCACACACATACACACCTCATATCCTTGTGTTGCAAACTCCAAGTCATATGGACTTGGACTCTGGCTCCCCTTTCTTTGCCAAGATTCAGATTACTGAGCAAGCAGGAAGAACTGAGCCAAAGCAAATTAAGTGATTCCACAGGCACATTGTGAGGTGCAGAGCTAGCATTTTTGATATTGTGTAATTAAAGCTGTAACAAACATCACACAGGGAATCAGCCTCCAGATTGTGACAGAAATAAATCTGCTTGGCTTCAAAAGTTTTTCTTAAAAAGAAATATTTTGGTTCCAGTATCTGTGCAAGAGGGAGAAAGCCTGCTGTCCTTGACACAGGAAGTAGGTAACACCTGTCGGTAGAATTCACACCACCTGCTTGGGGTGCCTTGGAGGTTAAGCCTGCAGCTGGCCACACGCTCTCCTACTTCTGGGCCACACCTATGGGGCTACAGATGAGTTTCAGAGTGGGTAGCATTTTTTATATTCAACATTTAAGACCCCAGATATATAAATCATCACAAACTGTGGGATTTCCCCCAAGGGATAAAGAAAAGTTAAACTCTCCACCTTCAGGATATCACAGTTTAGTATTTTACGGGCTTAACAGTCAACATAGCATCCTCGTTTCCCATATAAAAAAGCACAATAGTAAAACACAGGTCTCAGTACACTGTGTCTGTTCTTCAGGCCACAAAGCAACCCAGAACCTTCACCCTCAGACTCATGTATAAAAGATTAACTGAAATGCCAAAAGTAACAGCTTCCACTGGATTTCTCTACTCTGCTATAAGGCTGCTCTATGTTATTCTTGGGAAAGCCCTTCCCGGCTTGAACAAACTTCAACACTTGACGGACATTTACCATAAACATTCTTTTTTATGTTATTTTTAAATTTTTAATGAATTCTGAAGACTGAAAGAGTCAAACAGGTTGGCACTGGGACTATACCTCTCACATACATTTTTGCCATTGAAAGACCTAAGGCGAAATGGGTAGTTCACTCCCAAATCTTTTTTTAAAAACACTTCTGAGATGAATTTTGGACCTGCAATTGACAACCTGAAACTATCAAGAAAATAGAGAAAGTAGACAATGGAGGGAAATGAACCTAAAGTCAAGCTCAGATGGGCCATCTCAGCGGGGAGGGGAGGAGGACGGAGGCAGGGCAAGCTGTGGTGCTCCTTCACAACTACAGTCCGTTTGTCCCTCTCTCCTTGAATATATACCTCTTCCTATACAAACATAGAACTGTTTTATTACAATTTCAGTCATTGCAAAAGGATATTGCAAACAGGAAATCACATTCTAAATGTAAAAATGGATGTGTGAGGTCACATGCCTACAACTTAAGAAAAGCAATTTAAATGCAGAACCAAAAGTCTTCTCTTCCCACGCCTTTGTATGAATTCTTTGTGTAAATGTGTGCCACATGTCAGGCTGTTTACAGAGAAAAGGATTTTGCTTTCTGAATCACA
Organism: Canis lupus familiaris; assembly: GCF_011100685.1. Classification (NCBI taxonomy): domain Eukaryota; kingdom Metazoa; phylum Chordata; class Mammalia; order Carnivora; family Canidae; genus Canis; species Canis lupus. The sequence continues at coordinate 1,142,649 of NC_049250.1, read as the reverse complement.
CATATGGTAGACATGCCAACCCTGATGGAAAGAAAAATGGAGAAACTGCTCACCCAGTGATGTCTACGTTCCTGAATAGAGCCCACAGGCCACCGAGTGTCAGTCACAGCCAGGCACGGCTCAGGAAAGGTCAAGAAAACACCTGATTCTCAGCTCCAGTGAGTCACAATCCCTCTGAGGCAACCTGTGCCAAGCATGAAATATCATCCTATAGTCGGGGAGGAGAATGAAGAGGAATGCAAAATACATGTGGAAAATTCAATGGCTTTGCTCATTCTCTCCTTGTCCTCATATCCTTCGGCTCATATATAAATCCCTGCAAGCACACACATATGTGCACACCCCACTCATGCCCAGATACAGTGCTAAGAATACCAGAGGGTTTGTTGGTGCCCGGATGTCCATCAAAATTCTCCCTTTCCACTTCATCGCAAAAAGTTTATGGAGGAAGGAAAATAAAGGTAAGCTGTGAGGGACAGAAGAAAGGAAACTTTGGGTGAATTGGCAGGTCTCCCACTTCCTCTTCTTCTCATGTCTCTGAAGATGAGATGTCCACACTTGTGAAGAGTAACTGCTATACCTGTCCCAAGCATGTCATTCCCACCCCACGAGGGGGCCCTGCCCCTTCAGCGGCCTCCTTTCCCAACTGGCCTTCAACCTCTCATTCACCACCAAAGCCTCCCCTTCACATAAAAATGTTCACTTAACAATTATAACCTTGATTACAATGAACACTGATTGAAAATTTACTAAATGCCAATTTTCAACGCAGCGCTTTGTGTACATTTCCCTCATTAAATCTTAAAGTCAAAAAAATAAAATAAAATAAATAAAATAAAATAAAATAAAAAAATAATAAAATAAAAAAAATAAATCTTAAAGTCCTTCTATTTTAATGCCCACTTTAGAAATAAAGAAAATGAGGCATAGGGTTGTTTAAATTTAACCTGCATGAAATAAGACACAATTCTGTCGTCCAGAACCTAAGCAGCTCCTACTTCATGCTCAGAATTAGGAAAAGCATCTCCCATCTCAAAACCAAAACCAAACTTCCCTGACTGGACACACTTCTCTATCATTCCACCGTCTTAACTTCACTTACAGGAACGTGGCTACTGTCCGCATGCCTTCTGGTGTACCTACCACCAAGGCCTTAGCCTGTCCTCCCATCCTGTGACTTCCCTGCTTCCCTCATCCCAGAGATCATTCCACATGTCCTTGCCTCCTTCCTCAGATGCCTCTTAGTGTTCCCTCAGTCCGGGCTTACCTCCATGCATCACCTAACCTCTCCCCCTCCTCCACATGTCTTTCTCCTGAGCTTGACACTCATATATCCAGGAGCCACTGGGTTCCCACAGGCACCTCAAGTAGATCCAAGAACACAGTGTTCCCTGACCTCTTGCCTTACATATGCTACTCTTAACCTCACCACCCCCATGAGTCTCTTTCACATGCCCCTGAACAATGCCTTTGCCTTGTATACCTGTGACATCAGCCTCTTCCCTGATCTCCTTGCCCCACACTGACCTGGGAGTCATTGTCCCGAAACGTGAACCTGAGAGCTTTGAAATATTCCTACAGCTCCACCACAGGAGGTCCACATTCCTCAGACCGCTATACAGGAACCTTCATTTTCTGGGCCACTACATATGTGTGCAGCTCATCAGCCACCATTTTGCCCTTGGACCCCATGCTCCAGTCTTGCAGATCTCGCCCACATTTCCACTCCTTCACATGGTATTTACCTACCTTTGCCTAGAATGCCTTTCAATTTGCTCTCTAGCACCCAGTCACCATCTCTTCTGGGATTCCTTGGACATTTTCCAAGCCTGTCCATACCTTCTGTCATGTCCACCAAGTGTCCCTCCTTTCTACCTCCCATGACCATTTACTCAACACCAACTATGGACCAGGCACCATGTTGAGAACTGGGCATTCAAAACTGCCCTCACAGAGCTTGGGATCCAGTGGGAGGGAAAGAAATAGAGAGGTAGATGTCAAGTGACAGACACCACTGTCCCCATACCATCAGAGCCTCCCAGGCTCAGAAGGGCCTGCCATGGCTCTGCAATCCTTCAGGAGTGGGTGTGAGAATAGGCTGGGGAGGAAAAGAGAAATCTGTAACCTGTAATTTTGTTTTCTTTTGGCCTCCACTGCATCCCATCCTACATACATATTTGAAGGCATGAAATAATATCTGAGAATATCCAAACTACAATTCCCAGGGTTGTAATAGCCACAAATGCAGTAACTCAAATTTTATAATTCCTTAGAAATTTAATTTTCAGGGATGCCTGGGTGGTTCAGTGGTTGAGCATCTGCCTTCAGCTCAGGGTGTGATCCTGGGGTCCTGGGATCAAGTCCCACATCAGGCTCGCTGCAGAACTCTGCTTCTCCCTCTGCCTGTGTCTCTGCCTCTCTCTGTGTGTCTCTTATGAATAAATAAAATATTTTTAAAAAGAAATTTAATTTTCAAAATCTATAATTCCTTTTTTTAAAGATTTATTTATTTATTTGAGAGACAGAGCATGAATGGGAGGGACAGAGGCAGAAGGAGAGAAAATCTTAAGCTGACTGAGTGCAGAGCCCGACAAGGGGCTCAATCTCACCACCCTGAGATCACAACCTGAGCTAAAATCAACCCTCACCCAACTGCGCCACCCAGGCACACCCAAAAATCCATAACTTCTTTTTTTTAAGATTTTATCTTATTTATTCATGAGAAACACAGAGAGAGAGAGAGAGAGAGAGAGAGAGGCACAGGCACAGGCAGAGAGAGAAGCAGGCTCCACGCAGGGAGCCTGATTTGGGACTCAATCCTGAGACTCCAGGACCATGCCCTGAGCCAAAGACAGGCACTAAACCGCTGAGCCATCCAGGGATCCCCAAATCTGTAACTTCTTTAAAAGGCTTTGTTTCACTTTGAATGACTTACTTAGTGTCTTTCACAATGGCCCTATAAATAAGGCTTGCATTTTTTTAAAAATTAATTCTGTCTGGAATAAACCATATTAAGAGCACACCTGACCATAGCTGTCCACACAATTGTTCAGAGTGGCTTGAATGGGCCAAGCTGTATCTGGAGAAACAAGGCTCAACTCCCTCCACTTCCTGTGATTCTTGCTTGGTACTGTCACCCTCTACACTTCAGGGATTTCACTGTTTTAAACCCCCACACCTCACATGAACTGGGTTTATTTCTCTAAGTGTTGAGGAAGGAAGGCAACTTGTGCAAATTGCAACCAGCCACAGAGCTAATTGTCTTGGGAACAACAGACTCCTCACCCTCTTCCCAGTAGAAAGGAAAGGTCCTGAAACATACCCCAAAAAGCTGAAATGCTACCCTGACAGAAATCTCAAGTGACTGGGGCACCTGGGTGGCTCAGTAGTTGAGCGTCTGCCTTTGGCTTAGGTGGTGATCCCAGGGTCCTGGGATCGAGTCCCACATTGGGCTGCCTGCAGGGAGCCTGCTTCTCCCTCTGTCTATCTCTGCCTCTCTCTGTGTATCTGTCATGAATAAACAAAAATCTTAAAAAAAAAATCTCAAGAGATCAATACAAGGAGGAAGTTTTTTGGATTTTTGTTGGGTTTTATTTCCAGGATTGGAGGCTTAAAAATGTGGAGGGGGCCTCCTGAGACAGACAGGTGGGGAATATGCATGCTCTTTGTTTCCTCTAACTTCCTCTTCCGATATTGCTTGGAACTGATCCCTTTTGAAACCAAAAGTCTCTGAAGGAAATATGATCATTAAGCCCCTAATGTGTCCCTGTCAGATGTTCTCTTCTATAAAGAAATAGGCAATTGATGCTCCATCCTGACACAAGTTTGAAAATTGTTTCTGTGTAGACATGTCAAGGTAGTGCTCACTGCCCCTGCCACTCCTGCTCAGCCTCAGAGGCCAGGACAGGGGATGCCATCCCCCAGGAGTGCTCAAGGGCAAGACAGCCAGCACATGGGGACACCCAGGAAGGTCTTATCAGGGTGAAAGGTAGGGACCAAACCCTCCAGAGAGGTGTGGAGACCAACAAGCTGTGTGCTCCTCATCAAGCCCAGCAGGAAAACCTCCAAAGAAGGAAAAGAGCTTCTCAGCCCACTATCCTTTACAAAAGGACCTTGAGTCCTAAAACCTACCTCCCATACTTTAAAAAAAAGCCTCTACTTTGGTTACATGTGAAAATCCATTTCATCTGTTATTTGTGCAATAGATTCCAAAGGGATGTGACAAGTCACAGTCCCTTTCCCAGAGATGTTGCAAGTGTCAGGGAAGAAGGAGGATGGAAGCCCCCAATCATCTAGGACAGTGGCACTGCCAGAGGGCTCACCATGTTACAGGAGCTGCACTTGCTGCTCTGCACACATTGTCTCATTTATTTCTCCTAGGTCACCTATGGTGAGTGCATTACTGTAATACCCTATTTCCAGGTGAGCAAACTGAGGTGTCAAAAGACCAAATACCTGACCAGCCCAGAAAGTAAAAGCTAGGCCAATTTCCAATCCAAGTCTGGAATTCCATAACCAGCAGATTTCTTTGAATCTGGCTTTTAATCTGTAAAATAAGATGAAAATTGACTACATTATAGAATTATTATAAGAATTAAGTGAATGATATATGTGACAGTACTCTGTGAAAATGAAAGTTGTATTTTTGAAAACACTGTTATTATGACCTTGAATCAATAAGAATGCAAAATGTTCTGGTTTGGAACAAACAAAATACAGGGAGGAAATCGAATTTAAAACAGCAACCATCCTTTATGCTTGCTTAAAAGCCTCCTCTCTGGGGCTTCACTCAGTGGGCCCTTGGCTGCTCTGTCTTGAGAATTTAAAAATTCTATAATTTTATTCTCGTTTTAGTTCTAGACTTTCTTCATGGAGTTTAATTCAGAACTTGAATAAATTTAAGTTCACTTCCAATAGGTGTATTTTAGAAATGCAGCAAACAGAATCTAATACAATAAATTACTTTTACCATGAGGTACACAGAAGATAGCCAATCATATTCTGCATACAAAAATATCCCTAACTGTACCAACCCAGTGAATCATGCCTTGCCATCCGCCATTAGAACACACGTGCATACCATTTCCACCGAAAGAAAATGCACTTTCCAATCCTAGAGTATGGAATGATACACCAAAAGTTGCATCCCTACAGATTCAAGAGAAAATGATAGCTTTTATCCTTTGCTCATACTGAGAAGTGCATTTTATTCTTTACCAAAATCTTAACTCCGTTATATGTATTTTCTTTACTTCTTCCTTTGTTTCTGCCCACCAAGAAATGTTCCTAAAACCTGGCAGGGAGAAGCACACTGGCCCTACAATGAGGGACTTGCATTCCACATAACTCTGCTATGCACCCATTGTGTGGCCTTTGTAACTGGGAGTGCTCTCTGGGCCTTGGTTTTCTTATCTAGGAATGAGGAGGTTACAGGAAAAGACTCTTTCAGCTTGATTCTAGTTCGAAATATCAGTGACTACCCAGAGCCACATAAAATGCTATCGCAGCTCCTCATAGCTAACTTTTCTGTCTCCACAGCACTCTGGCCTTACAGGATTAAGAACAGAACTGCTTGACGTGGCAGTGCTGGACATTCCACTCAGTGCCCAGTTGGACATTGAAGGATCCCAGAGCCATAAGAAATCCAGCTGACATTTCCCAGGGAGATAAGTGAGAGGGAAAGCTTCTTGGAGCCTTCCAAGTGCAGCAGACACATTTTCACCACACTCTAGAATGTTCCCTATCATTCAAAAGATAAAAACATGAAAATCTTGAAAAGTCTGACTTCCTGCTTAACTTTATCAAGATGAATAACTAAAATACAAAGAGGTAGTTTAGCAACTTTGGAAAAGATGTTGCTGTTTCTTAAACCTAAGTGGTTTCTAACATGTTCTTTTATATTGCCGACTGCTGGGATGATGTAGCAATTCTCCATCTTCAAAAGCCACATTTGATAGTAATTAGCCCACGGTTAAACAGTCCCCTGATCACAGTCACTGGGCTTCCATTAGAATGAAAAGCACTGTGTTAAGCAATCGTCGTCTAATTATCAGTTTTGAAATGAAAACCGTTCTTTGTATCTGTATAATCCACCAAGGCTAACTACTACTGAAAGCTTGGAATCAAAGAGAATGTTAACCATTTCTCAAGTATCTATAGGCAGGAAAGAACCAGCTTTCTTTAGAATGGTTTGCTGTGAAAGAATGCCTGGATTTTTTGTCTCAATAATCTATCTTGCAGCATATAAATAAACTTTTCATTACAGAGGCTAAAACCATTTGTCATTTGTGAGATATTAACACAATCATTAAGAGATGGTCCATATGACAAAAATATTTCTCTGGACTCAGATTTTGCAGAGATAATCATTGTAGGAACTTTTAAAATTGTATTCTTAACAATATGGCTCTTGACCCATGAAATGAGTTCCAGATCTATGTGCCAAAGGACCATCTACAGGTCAGATACAGAACAGAGAGAGACCTGGGAACACAGAAGAGTGCCTGATTCTTGAAACTTTCCATCTTGAATCACAAAATTCAGGGGTCTTTAAAAGCCCTAGAAACTGCCAGGAAGAATTGTTGCAATATCGTCATCATCATTATCATAATCAACTCTACAGCTAGCATATTTATTAAATACTAATGGGTCAAATCCTTTGCTAAGTGTTTTATATGTATTTGCTCATTTAATTCCTATGAAAAACCTGTGAGGCAGGTTCTTTGATTACTATTTGTTTAAACATGGGGAAACTGAGTCTCAGACATGAGGAAATGGCCCAAATTTGCAAACCTGAGATTTTAATTGCTGTACTCTCTACATGCTACCCAGTACCTTTTCAATGAGGCCATGTTCAGGGAGCACAGTTCCCAAGGGCTGAGAGAGTATGTTTTATGCTTTTTTGACTACAGATGACAGAATCTCAACTCAAACCAGCATAAATAACAGAGATGACTAATGAGCAACCACTGACAAATCAAAGATAGCTCCAAGCTGCCATGGTCCTTACAGTTACCAATGCCATTGAAAACATAGGGCCTCTTCTCCAATGGCTTGAGTCTGAGTCAGACATGTATGGGTCACTCTTAGCCTTTATGCCCATCCCTGAACTAAATATTGTGTTGAGACAGATGGCTGTGGTGATAAGAAATGTCTGAGGTTGTGATCTCCCCAAAGTGAAGATGTTTCCAAAAAGACTGAGGTGGGGGAAGCTTGGCTTCCCATGGGGACTTGGAAGGCTTTTATCCAAAGGTAGGGCAAAAAGAATGCACAGAAAAATAGCAAATATTCATCATTATAGATTCAACATTGTAAAAATTTCTGAGAATCCGTAGGAGTTTAGAACTTTTAACAAAAGTTAACTTTTATAACTTTTTATTTATACTCTACTTCTCAATTTCTGACATGGATATAATAATGAAATTAAGATTATCTTAAAGAATAATCAGCCTACACAATTGACTCCTACTCTAAATGGAAGTATTTAGAATCAGGAAAATGCACCAATAAATGTTTTATATGCAATCTAGATTCCCAGTAAATGCTAGTGTCTGGTATATATTGAATAAATAAGATATATATCCTAGTCCATTCCCTGGATCATAAATTCTTACTAATTTTTCATGTCAGTGAGTATATATTTATAAGCTAGAGATAATATTATTGCCAAGTTCAATAATGTCCTTCAAAATGATAGCATGTTGTCCCATTCCTACACAAGACTTAGAACTTTATTCTACAATTTAGTTCTGCAACATTTATTGCATGCCTATTATGTGTAAGTGGCAGGTGTTAGGGATTAAAACTAAGTAAATATGCACCATCCCTATTCCCGTTAGAAGGAATGAGAACCATATTAACACATATTTTGTTATAAGTGCTATGATAAAGGTAAACAAGTATGCTCTGGAACTCAAATGGGGGTCACTTAACTCAGTCTTGAAAGACAACAAAATTGTAGGCAAAAAATAGAGGATAGGGATATATTTCAAGCAGAGGAAACATCAAGAAGCAAAAGCATGAGAGCATGGAACAGCACAGTGTGTTCAGTCCAGGGCAGCACTGTCCAACAGAAGTCTCATGTGAGCCACAGACACAAGCCACAGATGTAATTTTAAGTTTTGCAGTAGCCACACTAGAAGAATAAGAAGAAACAGGTGAAATCAACTTGAAATTTTATTTAACTTCATATATTCACACTATTACCTTTTCAACACACAACCAGTATAAAAATTACCAATGGAAAAAAAAATTACCAATGAGGCATTTCATGTTCTTTTTTAAAAAAAATAACAATCCTTCAAAACCCAGTGTGCATTTTACATATATAACACATCTCAGTTTGGACTGACCACATTTCAGAGACTTGGCAGCCAGCTGGGACTGGTGCCTACCTCAGGGGACAGCATAGCTCCAGGGTAACAAGCTAGAGGTGGAGAGTGTCAAAACATGGCTCGAGAAGCAAACAGAGGCAGTCACACACAGTCTTGTAAGTACTTCATTATGTGAGTCATGGAAAGCCGATGAACGATGAGTCACTTTGGAAACTGTGTGAAGGATGGTTTCAAAAGGAACAAAACTGGGAGTTGGATGGTTATAGGATCCAGTTAGAATTGAAGAAGTTTGAAATTAAAGTCAACGAGATGGATATAAAGCTGTGAGAAGACACAGAACTACTGAGGATAACATGTCTGCAGGAGTTTGGTGATTTCAATGTGGAAAAGGAGGTGTAACAGAGGAACAAGTTGAGAATATCTTCCCAGTTTCTGATGGACATGATGAGAGAACCATGGGAATTGAAAGAAGTGGATGGGAGGAAGACTGGCACAGGTCCGTTATTCTCTATTACATCCCATACAGCACTGTGGGTGTGCATTTACTCTAGTGTGAGTCTCCATCCAAACTAGAGGTTATCAAGAAAAGAGGGGCAGGCATGAATGAACATGCCAGGGTTATTTGCATAGGCATCCTCATGAAGGCATCTGGGAAAGAAGGATCCTTCACAAATATAAAATTCAATATTGAGCACAAAAGGGTAAAAACAAGATATTGAGCCTGGTTGGAGGTATTGGCACATATCCTACTCCTTAAGAAATAGGATGAGTTGTAATCATGGTAATGCAACAAGGCACCTAACATGGAAACACAGACAAATGCCCCTATCAAGAGAATGGTATACACTATGACACTGAGAATCTTCTAGTTGGTGAGCTGTTTATGAAGGACAGGCATTAGCAATCCAGTTTCAAGTCTGCAAAACAAGAAAATAACCACCTAAGCAGGAGTATCAAAAGAAGTCATCCTCCCATGACTCAGGACTGTGGGACTTTCCAGCATCATCACAAGGTATGTTTAATGGAAAAAAAAAAAAAAACAAGGTATGTTTAATGGAATAAATAAAAGCTTCAGGGGGTCTAGAAGCCAGGATCCAGCAGGTCACAGCAGTGCCTATAGGGAGCTACATCTAACTATGCAAGGGAATGGCAATGGTAACTTTCAAGGGAGAATTCCCTAACTGGAAGAGAAAGTGGCCTAAGATGCTCTAAAGAGTGAGTTCCTAATTGGTTCCCTGTAGAAACAAATATTTTAGATGGGGGGGAGCTTGGAAAATTCTCAGTAGGGATAGGATGGCATTCTTCTTCATTTTTTTGCCTGAAAACCTAACTTTTCAGATGGACAATAAATACTTGTTATGGGAACTCAATGAACATCAGTGTAGGTTTGAAGTTAATGCCAGACAATTAACTTAGTTTAGAGGTGAGGCGGTTTAAGGACTTGTGATAAATGCCAAGACTAGGAAGGTAAAAAGTGAGTCCCTCTCCTCATCCTAGATGCTCATGAAATATATTAAAAAGTGAGTATGAGACCCAAAGGGAAGAATATGGTCGTGCCTAATCTGGGGATGGCCACCACCTCATGGACACATGACCATTGCAGATACATTTTTCCACATGAGCACATACATTTGTGTATAAAAGAATGCAGGGTCCTTAACTTTTCCAGGGGAGTTACAAATAACTCACTAACCTAGATTTTATTTTAGGAAGCTGACTTAATTCATTGAAATGGGGAAAAGAGAAATATTAAAAGAGTTCCCTGGAACAATTTTTTCAACTTAAAAAGCATAAATAATATTCTAGTATGGGAAGAATCTCGATATGATGTCAACTTCATCATGCAGGGCTCCTGTGGCAGTAAAATTTATTTATTGCTTTCAGAATCAAAAATCATTGCCATTTGCTCCTTTATACAAATATCCAATGTTATTAAGGATACCATGACTCCATACACCTTTGTGCATATATGGATACAAATCACAGAACACAATGAACCTGCCAACCTAGGTTTTTTTCCCTTTCTACTTCTTCCCAGAGACATTTACCTATGCTGACCTTATAAAAGACAAAAATAGCTATGTCACTTCATTTTTCCCAAACTCTGTTTGAAAAAATCCATGAGCAAGGATCCAGAGCCATTAATGTCAACTTTTCAGACTAAAGCATATCAGGATTATTTTAAATAAATTTTTTACTTAACTTATTATTTACTTAAGTTATTCTCAAATCTCAAATTTTATCCCAAGTTTCAGTTACTTACCTATCCATATCCAAATATTTTGAGCTGACACTCACATTAAATCAGATTGCCTACTAAAAAATAGGTCCTGACCTGAGTAACTTTAAAAAGGAAGTCTGTAGGACTAAAGGCAAAAGAAATACACATGCACTCTACTGTAGTTGGCAAACTCTTCCCATGGGGGTTTAGGTCAATAATTGTGCTGTAGATGTATACCGGAATTGAACACCTAAGTAACTGGATGATGGATGGTAGAAATCTGGTCTCTATGTTAGAGCAGGAGATTACAGATAAGCAACGAGAAGAAGCTAGAATGGTCCATGGGATAGTGAATATGAGTTGGAAACATCAGTTTGAAGTCTGTTTCACCTAATTGCAGATGTAGCTGGTTACATGTAGAAATTGTTATAGATAAGATTAGATACATGGGTTACTACACATGCATATTATCTGCTGCCTCTGGAGACTGAGAGAACCCAGAAGCAAAGGTATCTCAGTAACAACAAGCACATGCAGCACCCAGATCTTGGTTGTCAATACTATTCTTCAACAAAAGGAATCCAGGCTCAATGGAGAGATGGCTGATTCTAAGACTGGGGCAAGGGATGTAGAAGATGGAGTTGGATGTATCCATACATGGGGCAAAGTTGGAGTAAAGCTCAGCAACAAAATAATGTGATAATTGGATCAGAACTCCTCAAAGGAAAAAATAAACATCCATGAGTCTCTATAATGTAAACAAATGAATGATTGAATAAGTGGGGAAGAGGAGACAAATCTCCTGTGCAAAAGAATTCCAAATGATTCATGTATATACTTCAGTCTGTAGGAGGTGAGTATAACTCTCTACTCCTCGGGTATGTGCACACACTGTGACTTCCAAAGAGGAAAGTATGGGGAGATGAGTAATTTTAGAGTGAAAAAAGCTGACAGACACTCCCAGCCAGGTGATCGAGGTCAATATCAACAAGATAAGTCACATTCATAGTATGTAACTTGGGTATGATGTGATGAAAATGGCAATTTTCATCATGAAACCCCATAACACCAACTGAATCCTGAACAAATCATCCAACAAACTCCAATTAAGAAGCGATCTACAACATACCTGACCAATACTCCTCAGAACTGTCAAGGTCATCAAAACAACCAGTCTGAGAAACTGCCACAGCTGAGAGGAGCCTCAGGAGACATGATGACTAAATATAATTCAGCATTCTGGATGGGATCCTGGATCAGAGATATATGTATAAATTTATGCTTAACCTAACATATACATATGAAAGGATGCAGAAATAATTATAAATATATGTGATATGTGGGTTAATATATATATATTCCTAGCTTTGTGTGTTGGGAGATCCTAGCAGGAGGAACACCCCAGAAACAACAAGCGCAACTGTGGCCAGAGCTTCTGGGAGAAATGATTGACCATTAGCTTGTGACAGGGAAAGTACAAGATGATATAGAGCATCTTACAATGCCATAAATCAAGGAAATGCTCAAAAAAATAAATAGATAAGAGCATGCCAGAGGGACCAAGGTGCCAACCTGAATGTGCTCCGATGGCCAAAGCTGAGCAAAATAATTAACATAATGTTGCATTAGAACCTGAAGAATAAAATACATATCCATGACAGAAGAGAAAATTTTCCTTCCAGATGAATTCAAAATAATATACATAAATCCCTCTTCCTTCAGGAGGTATAGCTCAATGACCCTCCTTCAGCATTAACTAGACTTAGTTACTCACTTCTAAATAGGGTTCAGAAAAGGAGAGACGGTAGCTTGACAGTAGGAACACCTTGACAGACAACCCCTTAACCAAGTGATCAACATTCACTTCATCAGCAACAAATCATATTTAGGTCATGTTTTCCTGATATAATGTGAGACAGGCATTTTACCTCTGCAATGTTCTTTCCAAAAATTTATAACCCCAGTCTAATCACAAGGAAGCACCAGACAGACCCAAACCGAGGGGCATTCTGGAAAATACCTGATCAATTATCTTCAAAACTGTCAAGATCACAAAAAAAAAACAAAGTCTGGGAAGTTGTCACAGACGAGAACTCAAAGGCATGATGACTCAATGTAATATGACATCTTACTGCAGTTCTGGGGCAGGAAAAGGGAGTTGTTGGGAAACAAATGAAATCCAAATCAAGTCTAGAGTTTAATTAATAGTAATTTCCTAATGTTACTTTCTTAGATTTGGCAAATGTAGCATGGTTATGGGAGATATTAACATGAAAGAATAGGGTGAACATGAACTTTCTGTATTATCTTTGCAACTTCTCTGTGAAACTGAAGTTATTCCAAAATGAAAACTTTATCAAAACTAAAATATCTCCAAGTTCTTTCAATACATATTCTCTTACTCGGTCACAGTTTAATTGGTCCTAATAATGAAGCTTGAGCATTTTATGATTTTTGTAGGACACCCATTCTTAATAATTGTAATGCATATCTTAAGTATACGTATCTAATAAGAAACTTATGCCCATTGGGAAATGTTTAAAGGTAAAGTAACTTCTAACTTTGAAACATCCTGGGCCTAAAGGAGCCAGACCTCCAGGGATGGTGGGGCCTGTGGCCACTGCAAACTGCATGCACAGAGCCTACTTCCAGCCAAGTTTGAACACTGAATTGTATTAGGGTGTCAGTTTGAGGTGGCCAAACTGTCTAGGAAATCCTAGTAGATGGGAAGTTACATTTTAAAGATGCCAGGAGGATGAAATGTAACCTTGACCTTGCTTAGAATGATCTGGGAGCCCCTGGAAACTTTACTTAGCAGATATTCTAAGGAGTTGACTAGGGAAATTAAAAAAAAAAAAATTCACCAGCATGACTGAGTCCTTCCACCCCTTCTCTGTCTATGGACCTCATGACCCTGGAGACCAGCCTGAGGTACCTCCAGCACCATGGTCCCATGACTGGTGAGGCTGTGTCAGTATGTACCTCTGTGCTTCAAGAGGCAGGTTAAAACAAACAGGTGCAGCCAAGGGGAAGCACAAAGAGTCCCCAGTCTGAAACTCGCCCCATTTCATTGGTTCTAAATGACACATTCTGTATAATACCACCTTTTAACATCTCTGAAATTAGAATATGTCATATTTCATAACATCTTAGAGTCAATGAATCACTATAAATTATATTCCAGAGACACGATTAATAAAAATGACTAAAGTATACAAAAAAGGAAGGGGGCCACAACACCTATTACAGTGCCTATCTGGGACCAGTAGAAATGAAGAATTAAGGATTTACTTTGGAGTCATGAAGATGGGAGTAAGGGGATATAAACTGAAAGCAGGAGTACAAGGGCAGGACCCTGGGCAGCTTCTCTGACCTGGGTCTGTGTCATCCTCTTTTTCTTCCCCACACCCTTTGTAGTGTCCTCCTAGGTACTTACCCACAGATGCCTAGAGGCCCCTGGCTACCAGAGCCTCACAGTGGGCCCCCCCTCAAGGCCTGTTCTTCTTCAAATGCCCCAGGTCTTTGCTTCCCCATGCTATCCATTCTCATTCCCTTGTCTTTCAATTCCTAACCCATCACACACACACACACACACACACACACACACACACACACACGATTGGAGCCCAGTTTCAAACTCCTGGACTCCAACCTACAGATCAATGCTTGTACCACTGTTGACTAATAAAGCTCTAGAGCACAAAATCATGAAAGCTTACTGGAGACATGAGGGATTTTCCTGTGGCTCTCTGAATCTGTTCAGAGATGCAGTTCAGGTAAATGCTGTCTGGCTTTTCCTCCCCGTCTGGACCCACTGGTGTCTAGTTTAGAACCTAAGGTCCACTCCAGCCATCCCACACTATGAGGGAGGAACCTAGAAAAGAAAGAAGTACCACCATCCTCAGCCATAGAAATGGGATCTGGCTCCTGGGTCTGTCTGAGCTACTTCTTTAGAGGCCTCAAGCTCTGAGGTATGCCATCCCTTTAGGAGACATCTCTCTATTATGGTGGCAATCAACATCTGCTTGTGTCATAGATACCATTTAGGGAAGAAACAGTAACAAGGCACAGAACCACCAAGAACATATCTGACGCTGTTAAAATCAGGGCAGAGCACAAAAGCAATGGGTACCATAGAGTGGGTGGTTCCCTTAGGTTACTTGCACAGAAAGACCTCTCCCACCATGAGGCTCCTGGATGACAGAAAGACCCAGTCATGGAAAAGTGAGGGCAAGAGCATTCTGGAGAAACAGTCATCATAGAAGGCCCATGGTGGGAATCAACTTGTATTCCAGGAAAAGGAAAACATCTATGGTCAGGCAGGGACATGGGGGCAGACCAGCTTGGAAAACCAGGATAAAGCAGACCAACTACACCCATTGTTAGCAGAAAACGTCCAAGGCAGTGCTGTGGTCTAATTGAGATTGTGAAAGACCTTCTCACAGCTGTGTGGAGACAGTACTATAGAAGGCCAGATGGAGACAGGGAAACCACGTGGGGACCTGTTGCCAGTTCAGGCCAGACAGGATGAGCAGGGCTGACAGCAGTGGGGATGGGTGGAGAGGATGCTCCAGTGTACTTGAAGCCAGAGGAAACGGGGCTTGTCAACAGATTGGACGTGTGGGAGTGGGGACGGAAGGAATCACGGAAGCTTCTATTGTTTTTACTTAAGTGAACTGAGGAGGTGGTGGTCTCATTTCCTGAAATGGGAATTCTAGAGAGGAGGAAGGGTGGTGGCAATCAAGACTTAGGCTATATTCATATTGACTTTGAAATTCCTATTAAATATTCTAATGGACATGGCAAGAAGGCAGGTAGATGTGTAAACAGGGGGCTTTGAGGACAGACCAAAGATGAACAGAAGGATTTGGAAATGACTGGCTTATAAGTGAATTTTAAACCAGAAAGTGGATGAGACCATCAGGTGGACATTCTATGTGGAAGGTACACAGGACCCAGGCCAAGGGAGGTTTGCAGAGGGAGGAAGGCTATAAAAAGGACTAGGAAATAGCACAGTGAAGGAGGCTGCCACCCAGGAGAGATCAAGATTGTGCAATGTGAGCAAAGGCACTTCCAGGAAAGCTGTTCACCTTGCATTTCCTAGAAGCCATCCTGGGCCTGGCAAGAGCATGTGCATAGGCCTAATCAGGTCTAGTCAAGAGGACCCCCAAAGAACCAAGTCCAGCCAATCAAACTGTTCTCTCCACAAGCATTTGAATCAAACAAAGAAATCTCTCTGTGTGAAAGGTGAAACTTGGTGGCTTTTTGAAACTGTTTTCCCTACTGTATGTACTGGACAGATGTTCTTTCCAAAATGTAGCCTTGCATATCCAATGGGCTATGGGTTTTTCCATGGACTTCTGGCAAATTGTCTGCGACCTGATGCTCTGTCTGCAGATGATGGATTATCACCTTGCAGCTTTACCACTATGAAGACTGTTGAAGTCCTCAGTGATGGCTCTCTCTGCTCACTGTTCCTGTGTGATACGCTGTGTCTTCTCATTAAAGTCAGTCCTATTGACTGAACATCAGCTCATTTAACTTTCCAGTTTAATGAGCTTCACACTCAAAATGGGGTTCAACATTTTTGGAAAGTGAATTAAAGCAGATTGTCACCTCTGGCCTGCATTATATCACCAATTCCTATCCAAGAAGTCATGGCACTAAGATGTCCCTGGATGCTTTTCAGGATGTCTCTGAGGCCCTGAAACCATTGATGACATTGTGTATTGATATTCATAGATGCTTTTTCTGGGAGGACAGTGCAGAGTTCTATTGGAATTAAGAGAAATATGTGACAACTTTTTTCTTAAGCTGCATTTCAGTTATTGGATACTGATCTTATTTCCTCCATAGTCAGCCATAAGTAACTCCCAGTAAAGGGCTATCACTTTCTAAACTTTGTGTTGTCTGTGTTGCTTGATGCAACACCACCTGTGTGGCAGACAAGATGCTGACCTGAGCAGACATGTGTAGCATGCCACTTTCTCCAGAGATCTTGCTCTACTGCATCTTTGGTTGAGTTGTAAACTCCTGTGTGACTTTGGTCCAGATTCCCCAATTCTCCTAACTAACACTCAAGGAGATGCAAGTATTTTGCTCAGGACTAATTCTGAAAATTTACCTCAAGCCCTAGCCCTAGCCCTGTCCTTTGAAGGCTGGAGAACCCAAGATGATGACATTTCTGGTACTGAAGTCATCTAGAAAACAGGAAGCTCCAAAATTGCATCTCTCTGGCCTCCACCTGAACCCCATTCATGATTGCTTGGTCTTTTCACTGACCTCTATATAGCATAGTGGTATCTTTCATGCTCTGAACTATGCGTGGACACCTGCCATATGTTTGTACTGTTCCAGGTACCACTGACCCAACTGTAAACAAAACAGACAAAGGTCTCTACCCTAATGGAACTTATCTTCTAGTGGGTCAGAAGAGAAACAAAATAAGAATATAGAGAGAGTACATTAATTGGTGATAAGTACTAAGCGAAAATAAAACACAAGACAACAAAGTTAAAGAGTATCATTGCAAACACTTTTACAGCCCATACCATGTGCCAGATGTGGGTCTAAATATTCTATGGGAATTTGCTCAGGACATCTCAGAGGCTGGTATTACTAGGATTCCTATTTCAATCTGATACAGCTGATGCACAGGGGTGAGCACCTTGACCAATGCCTGTCAGGTTGTGAAGAGAGAGCAGGGCTGCATGAAGGGAACAGCGGGGATCTGGCAATCTGGGAAGTCCACCCGTATGCTGCATGCTCAAGAAATGAGATGGCCAAACTTGGTTAGTGCTTGAAACCTTAAGGTTACCTGGAAGTCTAGGGTTGGAGGACCTATCCACTCATGGGTGCCGAGGCTAACCTCCCCACCAACCTTCTCACTATCTACACCCATGGTTGCTTTCCAGGAAAGGAAAGGAGACATTTGTTTTTAAAAGTGACTGGGTAACAAGAGCTAATGACAACAGAATGATGATCTTAAAACATCCTGTTAGGTTTAGGTTATGATTATTTTTCTCAACTCTAAAAAGGAAAAAAAGAAACAATACATAGCCCCTCACAGGATAACTAATTAGAAAGAGAGGTATTATGCAGAATTTGAGTGTTATAAAAACCTAATACTTGTGGAGCAATTTAATTTAAGGAAAATAAACAGTGGGTAAAGTAAGAAGTAACAAAAGGCTAGCACATGTTTATCTAGAAGATGGGAAGCATTGTTTCCAGAACGAACTGTTTGGAATGAGAACTTCTACAGCTTGAACATAAACTAAGATTTACAAACTATGAAAAAAATTCAAAATGCCTCTTTCCTTAAAGAATGAGAAGCTTTAAAAAGAATTTTAGGGAAAAAAAGGAACTAGGAGGACAATGGCTGTATAAGGCAGTCTTACACAGATTCCACAGAACAATGGGAAAAGATTGATCCATTTAAAAGGATTCACCAAGGTTTCTCATCTCAGAAACCAAGCAGTCTCACTAAAATTATGTCTGATTCAGAGATAATTATGGGGGAAATGCCAGTTCCATATTTCATATCTGTATACTTTACTGCATATTGTCAGAGCCCCATGGAGACAGAATATGAAAAGAATAGCATGACAGGGGAGGGATGGGATGGAAAGTAGTCTTGGAGCAGAGCCAGATAATGTGGAAGTAATTGAGATTTACCAGCATAATTTCCATAATCGCTTTTGGATGCACAATAGCTCAAGAGTGTGCCATAGATTCGCATTTATTAGCGTTCTGGGGTTACAATGCTTTCATAGAAGATGGCTGATCTACTGCCCTTGTGGTGATTCCTGGAGTTTCCCTCAAGAAGCAACGTGATAGAGATGAACTCTTCTGCCCCCATGAATACTGTGTGCTGTGCAAGCTCCAGGCCTTACGCCGGCACCACTGTGTGCTCTTAGTCAGCCACTCACCTCACCTGTGACCATGGTGAGAAATGACCAAATAAAGGTCCATTGTTTTCTAGCTCAGAAGGAAGATCTCAAGCAGTGCAAAAATCAAGGAAGCACTAAAAAATGTTAAATCTCCATATGAGTGTGAAACCCACTCTGTAGGAACTGATCAACCCTGGCCTGTTTCCCCTTCCTCTAAAACACTGAACAACCATGTTAAATAGACAACAGGTGTGTATAACCAAGCAGCTTTCCGCCTGAACTCACAGTGAATGAAAACTCATGCAGGTGCTACATCCTGCTGATGGCCTGGCCACACTGACAGCCCCCAGAGATGCTCAGATGTCACCTCATGAGGGCTCTGCCATTCATCAAGGTTTCAAGTCAGCATGGAAGTAACTTGAACAGGCCATGGGGGCAGCACATCTCTGACTGATGGTGCCTTCTCTGGACAGAGAAGAGAAATGTCTAAAAGGTTACTTGCAATGTTGTTTTGTGATTTCTACAGAGAGCATCAAATGAAAACTCAGAGAAAGTCTCCTTACATGAGATGGCAACTACACCTCACTGGGCCCAGGGCAGATGTCAGTAACCTACCAAGGATATCTTCCCACTGACACTGGACTCAGCCTCAAAGTCTTCCCCTACAAATGTTCCAGGCAGCCCAGGCAATCATTTAGGGTTGAATTTAAGACAAAATCTATTCACCATCTCTGTTCACTTAGGGAAAGAAGAAAGAAGGAAAAAAAAAAAAAAGAGCTGCTGCTTCTAAGGTTGGTTCCAGTGCTTTCCAGTTGTGAAGCCTCAGAGAGGCAAATAACCTACCTAGAGCCAGTCTGGTCTGTAAAGTGGTGGTGTCAGTAGATGCTGAGCATTCCTACACAGGGCAGTGAGCAGTGGGACCAGGTGAGGAAGGATGTGACAGGAACCTGCCAACTGTAAAACCACACACAATGTAAAGTGATTTTATCATTCTGATGATCCTCATTCTAATTTGCTGTCAGTCTCTCTGAGGCCAATGTGCTATGTGTTTTTGGACAAAGAAGCTACATAAATTTGTTTCAGGTTCTCATAAAGGATTTAGGATGGCTATCACATGGAAGGACTAATTTGGTTCAATACAGTTCATAATTATGAGCATGGAATCTAAAACCAAGCCACCTGAGCCTTAAACCCTAACAGCTAAGTTTCTTAACCTCTCAGTTTATTCATCTGTAAAATGGAAATGATACTATATGGTGTGCTATTGGGAGAAATAAATTAGTTAACATTAAAAAGTACTTAGAATGGTACCTGTCATGCAGGAAGCAAGCACTCAGTGTCAGCTATCACTGTTTTGCGTAGTGGCACTAACAGGCGCAACCACCAGCTGCAGGAGGAGTTGCTGAGAATAGAAGTAGCAAGACCAGGGAAAAGCCTGGAAGGGAGGGAGCCCAGTGCTAACAAGGGTTGGAGCTACGGCAGGAGCAATGGGCTTGGACGAAGAGGTTTCAAGTCCAAAGCTGATTGTGAAGGAGAATCCACTGGGCCTGCAGAGGAGCAGGCTGTGAGGCTCGAGGCTACAAACAAAGGAAGAAGATGTGTGGGGATCTGTGTTTTCAAAGCCCACCAAGGGACTCAAATAGAAAGACCTAGGAATGCCTGGGAAGCATGTTCACAAGAATCTGGACTTTTGATTCTTCTTAGATTCAATTCTTCCTACCAAAACAGGTTCCATCTGAATCCTTGCTTCTTCCTGCCTCAGCCTTTATCATTGCTCCTTCTATCTAAGAACCCCTAGTTTCATCTTTAAGTAATTTATGAAGGCTGGACTATTACCCAGAATTTCCATTGTAAATCAATCTCCCTATAAGACAAAAACACTAATGCATAAGCCAATATTCTTTGACTCAAAGAAGTTAATGTGATAGGATGCCTTTCCAACATATCATCCCAGGAACTCCTTACCATATCTCCTTGTGTTCCCTGCCACAGTTCCCCCATACCCTACTGGAAGGGTTTGCTGAATAGGAGCCTTACCCACGTATCCTCACAGAGAAACTAGTTTTACTTATTGACTTTCTCTGCATCCCAAGAGACAATCAAAATGGAGTGAAAATAGACTTCTTATGACAAAACACAAAGTACGACTGAATACACTTATCTCATGGAGGCACACCTCTAATTAGCTGAATCATTCCTTAAGCAATGGTAACGAGAAACTGTAACAGATCTGAAACTCTGATAGGCTTTGTCCAATCTGGCAGTGGACTCTTAAATCTGAAATCATCTGCGGCAACCACTTTTAGAACAGGACCAATTTGCAGACCTAAATTACTTCTGGCTCCATAGTAGCATCTGCCCATGAAATAAGCTTCTACCAAAAGCTTCAACTCTCCAGCAGCAATTATCTAGAATGGCCTCAAAACTACATTTCTGCCATTCAAAACTCTTTTCCACAATTGCCAGCCATCTTGCCTGGTAGCAGGCATGTGCGAAGGATAGGCTGGCAGTTACGGTGTTGATTTCCTAATTGAAGTCATTGTCCTTGAATACTTTGTGACCAGTGGACATAACACCCAGTGAAATGGACACCAAATGTAGGTAGAGTTATTCAAAAACTGCCACTTCACAGGAGATAATTCAGCATGACCCTCGAGATCCAGGTCTTGACACTCACTGTCTCAGCTGACTTCTAATTCTACTTTGCAAACTCCCAGAAAAGGAATTGATGGTCTTTTCACGTAGCACTGAATGGGAAGCAAAAATGTCTCAGGGAGTGCTTTTGTGATGTGGAAATCAAATCCATTTGTTAATCACAGGCAAATATTCAGGAAGACACTAAGCATATAAATTATAACAGCATCAGGCTCCCTTAGCAAATGTACGCAAGTAATTTACCCCTGGAAAGTCTCTGCTCTGAAAACATTCCCCAAATGGTAAACCCAGGGCCTGTTAGCCACACTTGCTGCTGATCCACTGTGAATGCTTACCATCATGTTTTAATATAGTACCAATAGTTATTATAAAATGAGTTTTATCTATGGAAAATGTAAATGACCTATTAGCAATGAAGTATGAATTTATAGTTCACAACCTTACATGAGAAGTAAAACTACAAAATGCTGCAGTGGTCCCAAGCTCAACACTGACATCCTTCACCCCAAGAATTCTTCATGGTGCTTACTCCTCAATTACATGTGACACAGGCTCCGTTGAGGCTGAGACACTGTGTACTCTCTTGATTAAAGCAAGCCCACGGGCAACAGGATAGATTCCTAACCCCAGCTCACTTAAACTAAAATATATGAACAGGAAAATACAGGAAATATATCTGCCAAATCCTTAAACAACGTTTCAGTTTTCTCATGACTCAAACTTATTTTCTCATGCCAGGGCTGTTATTTTCTCCGAAGTAATTCTTAAACGAGGGCAAAATCAATATAACTTTTTTAAAAATTATTGTTTATTGTTGTTCAATTTACCAACATACAGAGTAACACCCAGTGCTCATCCCGTCAAGTGCCCCCCCCCCAGTGCCCATCACCCACTCCCCGCCCTCCTCCCCTTCCACCACCCCTAGTTCGTTTCCCAGACTTAGGAGTCTTTATGTTCTGTCTCCCTTTCTGATATTTCCCACACATTTCTTCTCCCTTCCCTTATATTCCCTTTCACTAATGTTTATATTCCCCAAATGAATGAGAACATATAATGTTTTCACTTACATCTTCATCAGATGGTTTAAAAGAATTTTCTATCAGGGACAGTCGTCAAACTCCTGAGCCAGCCCTGACCCAGAGGTCAGTAGATTTGCTCATCCCAAACTATTCATACAGAGTCAAGCTAATTTCCATTTACCTGGGAAGCTGAGTTTTGTCCACAGTGGTTCCTAACTGTGCTCCTATCCTACTGAAGTTGGTGAGAAATAAGTTGGATATTTCCACGAAAAACTTAGAAGGCCATGGATATCTAAGACAAGTGCTGAGGGTGTGCCAGGGAAGTCCAGGCGCACTATGAAAGCAGAGCTTCTTGGTGCAGACTAGATGACCCAGAGATTTCGGGCTTCTCTGGTGGCTGCACATAGAAAACACCAAGGAATTTATGTCCTCCCTTATCTGAAAAGGCAGAGTGATCCAGAAGCTCCACTCACTACAGAGAGAGATTAAGAATGAAGCAACACCAACACCAACAGATCCTCCGGGCAGGAGAATAGCAGCCTGGTTTGGTTTTCAGTCACCCACAGCAATGGTATCAACAATGTAGGAATACATCAAGTTCAAAAACTGTCCAGGCAGATAAGCAAAAACTGTATCGTGCTTGCTATTACTTTGGGAAAATTGCATCTTTTGTTTTCTTTTAAGGAGTATTACTCAGAACTCTAAGTTTGTTAAGATATCTCCTGGAAGGTTTAATTACTTGAAATTTTGGTGGCTATAGCTTTCTTCTTCTGTGGGCTTCCCAGGAAGGTTAATCATAAATATAGAAACTTCCCCTCCCTGTCTTCTCCAGTTCTCTTTTCTTTCCAGCTCCTCCAAGTACATGGTTAGGCTTCATTCCTATTCTCAGTGAAGTATACAGTCATCCCTGCCAGATTTCCTGCAGCTGCCTTCCCTGAGTGCATCTGCTGTAGAGCTTCCCTACTTGAAAGGTATCCCAGAAAGCCTGGCCTCATCTAATTCCCAGAGAAGATCCCAGAATCCATGAGACAACAGATAACAGCTGGTCCAGCAATAGTTGTCCAAACCTTTAGGGCCACAACTGACAAACCATAAGAACAAGCTTGAGTAAGGCAGAATGACTTGCCTCAGGGGTCCTGGACAAAAGCAGAGTGGGGAAAAGAGTGAGTGGTTGTGGCCAAGGATGCAGTGGCTTCCTGGTTCCACCCTGCATGCTTGCCCATGCCTAATGCTGGGCATCCGTGATATCATAATCATTTCCATCTTGGTAACTACTGCCATATCATAAACACAAAATTATGACTTCATGGGAGGATAAGCCAAATGAGAAGCAGAACTGTGAGGTTAAGTATGCTTGTTAAAGCAAAACTATTTTCAATAATTGGAAGAGGGATTTGAGAAACTAATTCTGGCCAAGAATCTTTTTTTTTTTTTTTCTTAAAATGTTCTCAGCATTAGAGCTGTGTCCAAACCAACACTGCTGACACATAAATGACAGTCCGGAATAAGTGAGCCTCCAAGAAACTGTCTGAGAGCAAGATGGGAGGCCAGATGCCACCCAAGGTCCTCCAATAGAGTCACTTAAACTCCCAGATCCCACTACCTTCCTACCACATAGGTGGGACCCATTCTTTTTTGATTTTGAAGTAAAGAGGTATTTATTTTCCTGAGGCTATGTCTCATGGTGGAAAGTAGCTAATTTCCCCTGACCAACACTGGCACACCATTTGATTCACCTCTGAGTAAAAATTAGAGACAAGAATATCCAAACAGAAGTGGCAAGAGGAAGGAGCACATATAAGCAGTCTGGAAGGCCACATGGCACTTGCTCAGCAATCACCAAACTCCCTCCAGATCATCAGGTGAAATGACAAAAGTCTACTGGCACTGCCTACCAGGATGTGGTGCAGGTAGAGCCCATAGCAAACACTGGTCCCATTGCCCATGCTCCTGTAGCTTCCACAAGCCATCTTACTGCTAAGGGGTTAGCATGTAAATATACTTACCCCAAACAGATGGACAAAAAATATAAAGTGCATATAGAATTGAGGCCATACAGCAAGCAAAGAATACAATGCAAGTCTGCCAGTGCTCCACCTCATGATCTTCTCATCAAAAACAGAATGATGGGAAAAGCAAAGACTTATACACACACATCAAACACTGGAACTAATAGATTTGGTAGTACATGTCACCTGCGCTTTTGACATATAGGGCCATCCAGAAAATTAAAATGATCTCCATGAGTTTCCAAGTAGGGCAAAAGGTTCAAGGAATACTTCTTTTCTCTGTGTAATGGAGTTTCCCCATTTGCACAGAAACATCCACAAAAATCATGATTGAAATCATTCAGGTGAAAAGAATGCCAGTCTAGGAGACCTGAGATTCACACTCAGGAAGGAGAATATGCTAGGCAGTAGTGCAGGTGGTCTCGGTGGAGATACTGCAAAAGTTAGGTATAGTCGCACAGGAAACACTTTCTATAGGTGAGAAGAAAAAGTGTGCATTCAGCAAGCAGGGTAAATGTGAAGGAGAGAGGAAATAACTGACTAATCTGAATCATGTCTTAAAATACAACATATTCCATGCTGACCAACCAAATAGCTGGCAGGAAAAGTATTTTGACTTTTATATCCTTTTCTTCAGACAAAGAACTCTGTGTATCAGTATGTATTTAAATAGGTGTGCTTTTAGGACAGCTGCTGAGAAATGACCCTGTTCTTAAAGCAGGAAGAGGCTGATGCTAATACTGTATAAACACAAAGCCACCTGTAGGAGTCCGCAAACCAAGTCCCACAACTGAATCCATCCAAAAGACAAAATCTTAACTGAAATTGGATCACATTATATATAGGCTACTAAAAGGAGAGGAAGACTCTTTTAGAATCTCCCAAACGCTCCCCATGTTCAATTCACCTCAACCACTTACGAACAGACTTACTTTCCACAAATGACAATCCCTCTCTGCCTCAGTTTCCTTCTGTAGAACGAAAATAGTAATGACACCTCCCTCATGGTGTTGTTGTAAAGATTAAAGTGAATAATAAGTGTAAAGTCCTTAGCCAGAGCATGGAATATAATAAACTTTAAAAACACGTTGGTTATCTTTGCTGTTCTGTAAAGGTCAGCCTGCAGCAGTGTTTGGTACACAGTAGGACTTCCTTCAGAAAGGGATAGTTGGTGTCTCTATTGTTATTGTTATGAGAAAACTCTCATTTCTCCAACAGTGTCCTAGATAGGACATGCGCAGCATACTCCTCTGCACTGAGGATGCCCATTCAGAATGATAATGTATTATTTGGTACCACTCTCTCTCTCACTTTGCTTACGTGTTAAGATGCCGTCCCAACACCGAGCTCCTACTGCCATTTTAAAAAATTTACTTTGATTAACACTTCCTCCATTAACCTGCATGCTCCTTTCTACACCTTTCTTGACTTATGGAAAGCATGGGCAATAAGTAAGGGGGAATGAAAAAGTTCCCATAACATCTTCATATTCCTCTCCTGCCATGGTGGAATCTTTACATAAAGAAAGGGAAGGAGTTATCCTGTGATTGTCAGGAAAAAAGTGGAATTAGTTTGCAATTGGTCAATAACACCTTGTGAATCTAATACTTGGTTTCTTTGATTTTTCCGTTTTTCAGTACAATCTAGTTTCAGCTTCTCAAGACAAATTGACCAAATCACTTTATCCAAACTTCTGCCCTCTCAATGCTCAGGGTCATTTCCCTAATAAATTAAAAAGACATGTTACTTTTTGATAAAATTTTTGTTTGGAAATATTTGTAGATTCACATGCAGTTGTAAGAAGTAACATGAAGAGATCCCTGTAGCCTTTATCCAGATTCCCACAAAGCATGGTCTTGCAAACTATAATACATTATCACAGCCAGGATGTTGACGTTGTTATAATCAAGATACTGCTGCAAGTATACCTCATATTGACATTTTATAGCCACATACCCACTTACATCCCATACGTACCACCTCCTTAATCTGCATCGACCACTAATCGGTTTACTGTATTGCTTGCAATTTGGTCACTTCAAGATGTCAAACATTATGTAACCTTTTTAGATAGGCTCTTTCCACTTGGCCTAATTCCCTGGAGATCCATGCAGATTGATGCAAGAATCAACAATTTGTTCCTTTTTCTTATTGAGTAGTACTCTACAGTGTTGGTGTGACACAGTTTAACCTGCACTCAGTGAAAGGCATCTGGGTTGTTTCAGGTTTGTCACTATGACAAACAAGTGTGCCCTGAACATTCTTGTGCAAGTTTTTGTGTGAATATGTCTTCATTTCTCTAGCATAAATTTCCAGGAGTTCAAGTGATAGACTGTGTGGTAGTTGCATGCTTAGTTTTTTTATGAATCAACTGGTCTGTACAATTGTACATTCTGGCCAGTAATAGGAATGATCCAATTTCTCTGCATCCTTGCCAGGATTTGGTGTTGTGACTTCTTTTTATTTTAGATATTGTGATGGGCATGTAATAGTATTTTGTTGTGGCTTTTAACTCTCATTTCCCTAATAGCTAATGATATTAAGCATCTTCTTGTGTGCTTATTTGACACATGTATGTCCTCTCCAATGGAATATTGTTTCCCATATTTTGCCCATCTTTTAATTGGATTGTTTGCTGTTTTACTTCTCAGTTTTGACAGATCTTTATGGATTCTAGAAATTTTGTGAGATATGTGGTTTGCAAATATTTTGTTTTATCTCTAACTTTTTTCTTACTCTTAACAGGGTATTTCAAAAATCAAAGGGTTTTTAGTTTGATAAATTCAGTCCAATTTATCCATTTCTTCTTTAACAGATCATGCCTTTTTTGGCATCAAATCTGGTAACTTTTTAGCTAGCTTTGGTTCACAAAGATTTTTCTCTTTTTTTTTCTTTAAGAATTTTTCAGTTTACATTTAAGCATGTGATACATTTGAGTTCAATTTTGTGCAAATGTAAGACATAAGGTGAAGTATGTTTTGCCTACAGATGTCCAATTTTTCATCAGTATTTGTTTAAAATGCTGTGTTTCCTTCGTTGAATTCTTTTGTTATTTTGTCTAAGCTCAGCTGGGCATATCTACGTGGATCCTTTCCTGGGTTCCAGTATTCATCCTTCCACCAACACCACACTATAACTCTATAAGAAGTTTTGAAACTGAGTAGAATGATTTCTTCCACCTTATTCTTCTTTCTCAAAATGGTTTTAGCTAGACTAATTCCTTTGACTTTCCATATAAAGCCTAGAATAATCTTGTCTATATCTAGAGAATACTTGCCTGGGGCTTCGTGAGGAACTACATTAAACCTGCATATTAGTCTGGGGAGATTGACTTCCATATTACATTGAGTCTTTCATGAACTCACTATGTCTCTCCACATTCTAAAGACCTTTGATTTCTCATACAAGTCCTGTACATGTTTTCTGAGATTTATACTAATAAAACTTGTAAAATTTGTAAAATTTCATTTTTGAGTAATTAGAAATGGTATTATATTTTTAATTTTAGTGTCCATATATACATTGCTAGTATATAGAAATATAATTGACTTTTCATATATATGTCATATCCTGTGACACTGATAAACCAAAATTTTTTTAGTTCTGGAAGCTTTATTGTAGAGTCCTTCACATTTCTACACAGATAAACATGTCAATTGCAAACAGAGACAGTAATTTACTTCTCCATTTTAACCTATATATTTTTATTTCCTCTTTTTTTTTTTTTAACCTACTGCACAGGACAGAATTTCCAGCACCTTGTTGAATAAAAGTGGTAAGAACAAGTATCTTTGATTTGTTTCCTGAAGATGTAAAACAGTATTTCACCATCAAGTATAATATTGGCTGTAAGCTTTCTGAAATCCCCTCTATTTCTATTTTTCTGAAAGTCTTTATCATGAATGGGTGTTGAATTCTTTCTTTTCTAAGGTTTTATTTATTTATTTATTCACAAGAGACAGAGAGAGAGAGGCAGAGACACAGGAAGAGGGAGGAGAAGCAGGCTCCATGCAGAGAGCCCGATGTGGGACTCGATCCCGGGACTCAGGATCACGCTCTGAGCCAAAGGCAGACGCTCAACAACTGAGCCACCTGTAAAAAACATTTTACACCCCTGTAAAGTGTTTTTTTATGATCATGTGATATGATACTGTGATTTTTCTATTAAAAATGTAGATTATGGGCACCTGGGTGGCTCAGTCAGTTAAGTGTCTGCCTTCAGCTCAGGTCATGATCCTGGGGTCCTGGGATTGAGTCCCACATCAGGCTCCCTGCTCAGGAGTCCGCTTCACCCTCTGTCTCTGCCTGCTGCTCACCTTGCTTGTGCTTTCTCTCTGTGTGTGTCTGTCAAGTGAATAAATAAAATCTTTTTTAAAAAATATAGCTTACATGGATTGCTTTTTGAATATTGAACCATCTCTCCATCCCTGAAATAAAACCCATTTGATGACAGTGTACAATTCTTTTAGTACATTGCTAAATTCTACTTGCTAACATTTTGTTAAAGCATTTTATGTCTGTATTCATGAGAGATAATGGTCTACCATTTTCTCTTTTGTACTTTTTCTGTTCTTAGTATCATGGTAACACCAGTTTTCTTTTCTTCCATTTTCTGGAAGGATTCTACAGAATTAATGCTAGTTCTTTAAACATTTAGTTGAATTATCCAGTGAAACCACGGAGTCTGAGTTTTTTATTTCCCCTCAGGAGTTTAATTATGAATTCAATTTGTTTCATAGTTGTGGTTTATTTAAATTACCTTTTTCATATTGAGTGAGTTGGGATAGTTTGTTGTTGTTTTTTTTTTGGGGGGGGGGGGACTGGTTCATTTTACCTAAGGTGCAAAATCTATGTGTGTATCGCTATTTGTAATATGGTCTCTAGTGATATCTCATTTCATTTCCAATGTTGGTAATTTGTGTCTTTTCCTCCTTCCTTCTTTCTTTTCTTCCCTCTTTCCTTCCTTCCTTCCTTCCTTCCTTCCTTCCTTCCTTCCTTCCTTCCTTCCTTCCTTTCTTTCTCCTTCCCTCCTTCCTTTCTCCCTTCCTCCTTTCTTTCTTTGTTGGTCTTGCTTGGTTGGTCAATTGCATTGACAAATAATTTACAACTTTATCTTGTTCCACACTTTGCATCTTGTGCTGGTGTGCAAATCCTACAGATGTCTCAGATTCAGTATGTTCACAGTATTCTTTATCTTCTCTAAAACCACCACTCTTCACCACAAAAAAGTTTCATCTTTTTCAGTTTTATGTTTCCATAATGACCACACATTCTTCCCACCATTCAGAAAAATACTTCAACAGGGAAAATAGAATTTGAATAGACATGAATAGATGCAGCGAAGTCTATTGAGGGAGACAGATAACTATCAACCTACTAATAGAGGTGCAACAGTGATTGTATTATGTAACTGCCCTAAGTGAAAATAGTAGATGGTGATGAAAGAGAGTAGAGTGGGTGAAGGAGTGTGAGGTTGGATATTGGCGCATCTCAGAGGGAATCACACTGAGAATTAGTGGCTCCAGAAGACCAAGAGCAGGGCACAATCTGAGGGAAGAGCCCATCCACAGGCACAGCCAGAAGATGGCTGCTCAGTGAAAACAAGAGATTCGCTCAAGGTGAGGTCAGGTGACAGCCTACTTAGAGTTGAAAAAATTCAACTCCATTGTCATGGGAAATCACTGAAGGTTTTATTTAGGGAGATGACATGATCTGATTTCATTACATAAGGAGACAGTCAACAATAAAATTGAAAACACAGTTTGGGAACACGTTAGAGAAAGTCTGCAGTGACAGTCTTGGGAATTATCACTTAATTCACAGACAGCATAGAATTATCAGGATGTTATTTTATTTTTTAATAAATATTTTTTCTAGATTTATTACACAATAAGTACATATTATGAAACAACTGGAGGATGCAAATAAGCAAAAAAAAGACCAATATAAGCATAACCCATAACCACATCATTCAGATAATTACATTTTCTTTTAGATAATTACATTTTAATGTATTTTAGAGTTGATTTTTCCAGATAATTTTCTGTGTATACTTACCAGTATGTGCTAATATATTCTTATATACTTAATAGTCTACATATATAAATGCATTACAAAAACTGAATTTTATGATTCTACTAGAGTATTTTCAAAATATTTTATGTATTTTTTTTTGAGAGAGAGAGAGCACAAGAGAGGAGGGAGGGGCAGAGAGAGAGGGAGAAGCAGACTCCCCCACTGAGCAGGGAGCCCATATGGGTTCTGATCCCAGAACCCTGACTGACATCATGACCTGAGCCCCCAAGGTAGATGCTTAACCACCTGAGCCACCCAGGTGCCCCTGAATATTTTGTAAACTGCTTTTTTGTTTCATGATGCACTAGAGGCATCTATTTCAGCAAAAGCACTAAAATCATTTTTAGTGAATGGATGATATTCCACCATATGTACATTTCATATCAGATCTCACTAAACTCCAACTGTTCAACTTTTAAGACTCTTCACATTTTCTATAATTACCCTACAACACAGTTAACATCATCATTACTAAATCTGTGTATATATATATATATATATATATCACTAATTATTTCCTTAAAGTATATCCTATAAGTGTAAGTGCCAGGTAAAATGGCATGAATATGCTAATGCCTTTGATGCGTCTAGTCACATTAGCCTTCAGAAAAGCTGTGCCAATTTATAATAGTTCTAATGGTAGAGAAATGAGCTACCTTCCTACAAGTACAGGGCATTATAATTATAATATAATTATAATCATATATATATATGATATATATTATTTCTTTGATTACTAATGAGATTGAGCATTTTTTAATCATTTACTGGTCTTCATTTTTCCTCTTTCCTGATTTCTTAGTCATTTCTTTTACTCATTTTTCTAATGATAGGTCTATCTTTTCCTTCATATGTATATTCAATATTTAATACATATCTATACCTGAGACTTTTTTCTCTATGCATAAAACCTTTTTGACATATGATACAAATATATTTTTGCAAGTTGCCATTTACCTTTTACCTTTATGTTATTTTATTATATAAAAGTGATCCATCTTTAAAATTTCAAACTCACTGATGATTTCCTTTGTTATTTCTGTTAAGAATCATGCTTAAAAGGGGACGCCTGGGTGGCTCAATGGTTGAGCATCTGCCTTTGGCTTGGGGCATGATCCTGGAGTCCCATATCAGGCTCCCTGCATGGAGCCTGCTTCTCTCTCTGCCTATGTTTCTGCCTCTTTCTCTCTCTGTATCTCTCATGAATAAATAAATAAAATCTTAAAAAAAAAAGAATTATGCCTCAAAGTTCTTTGCCTCCCCAGTGTCATATAACTTTACATTGTATTTACTTCTAGTAGTTTACTCTTTCTGCTTGAGTCTTGAATCCATCTGCCCTGTGGTATGAAATACAAACCTTTCTTTTTCCTATATATTTCCCAAGAGGTTTGAAAAGCAAACCTTTATCACACAAAAGCTGTACATGCACTCAATTCTTTTCTGCTGTCTCTCTGCTGCTTCACAAATATTCAGTCAGCGATAAACTATCTTCAACTCCAAAGCACATGGTTTATTTCAATATCTAGTATGAAAAGTCATCCTTTTTTCTCTTCTTTTTCAAAAGTTTATTAAAAGTTGTGTGTAGGTGAGTGCCATGACAGGAACCATGCCTGTGAATATTAATCTCACACTATATAGGATGGACTAAAGAAGGTGAAGAGATTACAAAGAGGAACTGAGGTCTGAGCAACCATCTTGAAGTAAATGGTCTCAACGAGAAATTTCATTTTGAGTTTTAATCACCAACTAAAGACAGGAAAAAAATCTTACTGACATAAAATTGTGATCTTTATATGTAAAGTCTGAGGGATATGATTAAAAACCCAAGAAAAATTGTCAAATTGATGTGCTCTCAGCTGTGGGCAGAGGAATGGAGGTGATTCATCTGTCAATCTACTGCAAAATACGTACTTTGCTAGGACTCCAGGACAAAACTTATTTGAGTTTTTTTTAAAAAAAACTTATATGTAGAGAAAATGGCAATATGAGGAATGCTAGGGGTCCATCCCTTCCCTAGAAACACCCAAAAACTGACAAAAAATATGAAATCAACCTCACTACACTCTGAAAGTCAAATGTTTACAACCAGGTGAGAGGTTTGCCAAAAAAAAAAAAAAAAAAAAAAAAGGTGAGTGAATCTGGGTGGACCAGGGCTGCCATCTGACTTGCACAGAAGAATTAAGAACAAGTGTTCAAAAAAATCTGTATGTAAATATTCAGTGGGGCAATGTTCATATAACCTAAAGGTAGAAATGACCAAATGTCTGTCAACTCATGAATGGAAAACCAAAATGTAGTCCATCCATACAATGGATATATTGCAAGAGAATGGAATATTACAACAGAATTTTATTTGGTCATAAAAAAGAATGATGTACTGGCACACGCTACAAGACGAATGAACCTCAATAACATTATGCTAAGTGAAGAGGCCAGTCACAAAGAACCACATATTATGTAGTTACATATATATGGAATTCCAGAATAAGCAAATTCCTAGACAGAGAGCAGACCAGTGATTGCCTGGAGCTGAAGGGTGGTGCCGATGGGGAGTGATTGCTTATTGTATATGGAGTTTTTGAGGAGAATGATGAAAAAAAGTTCTAGGACCAGATAGTAGTGAAGCCTGCACACATAGTTAATGTATGCAATTCCATTGAATTGTACACTTGAAAATGGTAAAAATGGTAAGTTTTATGTTACATACATTATACCATAATTTTTAAAAACCAAATAATGTATATTCCTTGAAAATATGTCTGTATATCTCATACAGACATATGAGATACATATCTCATACAGTAGACATATCTCATACAGTAATACGTATACCCTCATGTGGATTTTATCACATATATACATTTATATATTCCATGTGAATACATGCATATCCATAAATTTCTAGAAAAAATGTAATAATTTATTTTTAATAATCTTACAAGGGAGACGTGTTTTTAAAGTATGTTACATAACCCAGGAATATTAAAAATAGTACCTTTGTAGACATTTTAATTACAAAAATTCTGCATGAAAAAAAAACACTATAAGCAAGTTTTCTTTAAAAGAGAGAAAGTGAGGAAATAAACTATTGAGACTACATCAAAATAAAAAGTTTCTGAACACCAAAGAAAACAATCAACAAAACTAAAAGACAATCTACTGAATGGGAGAAGATACTTGCAAATACATATCTGACAAAGGGTTAGTATCCAAAGAAATAAAGGAAGAAAGAATGTATACAACTCAACACCCAAAACTCAAAAAATCCGCATAAAAAAATGAGCAGAAGAAATGAACAGGCATGTCTCCAAAAGAGACATCAGGTGGCAAACAAACACACGAAAAGATGCTCAACAACTCTAATCATCAAGAAAATGCAAATCAAAACCACAATGAGATATCACCTTACAGCTGTTAGAATAGCTAAAGTCAAATATACAAGAAACAAGTGCTGGTGAGGATACAGACAAAAAGGAACACTCATGTACTGTTGGTGGGAATGCAAGCTCGTGTGGCCACTCTATACAGAGGTTCCTTAAAATGTTTAAAATAGAACTACCATATGATCTAATACACTCATTTCTAGATTTACTCAAAGAATAAAAAACACTAATTTGGAAAGATCTGTGCATCCCAATATTTATAACAGCATTATTTACAATAACCAAGATATGGAAGCAGCCCAAGTATCCAATGATACATAGATAAAGAAGCTGTAAGTTGTGATATTATTCAGCCATTAAAAAAAGAATGAAATCTGCCATTTGCAACAAGATGGATGGAGCTTGACAGTGTAATGCAAAGTGAAATAAGCTGGAGAAACAAATACCATATGATTTCACTCATATGTGGAATTTAAAAAACAAATGAGCAAAGAAGAAAGAGACAAATTAAGAAATGCACTCTTAATTATAAAGAACAAACTGGTAGTTACCAGAGAGGAGAGAGGTGGGGGGATGGGTGAAACAGGCGATGCGGATTAAAAGACACTTATTTTCCCCAAATGAATGAGACCATATAATGTTTGTCCTTCTCCGATTGACTTACTTCACTCAGCATAATACCCTCCAGTTCCATCCACGTGGAAGCAAATGGTGGGTATTTGTCGTTTCTAATGGCTGAGGAATATTCCATTGTATACATAGTGAAAGGGAATAAAGGGGAAAGGAGAAAAAATGAGCGGGAAATATCAGAAAGGGAGACAGAACATGAAGACTCCTAACTCTGGGAAACGAACTAGGGGTGGTGGAAGGGGAGGAGGGGGGGGTGGGGGTGACTGGGTGATGGGTACTGAGGGGGGCACTTGACGGGATGAGCACTGGGTGTTGTTCTATATGTTGGCAAATTGAACACCAATAAAAAATAAATTCATAAAAATAAAAAAATAAAAAATAAAAGACACTTATTAGGGCAGCCCCCGTGGCTCAGCAGTTTAGCGCTGCCTTTAGCCCAGGGTATGATCCTGAAGACCCGGGATCGAGTCCCGTGTCGGGTTCCCTGCATGGAGCCTGCTTCTCCCTCTGCCTGTGTCTCTGCCTCTCTCACTCTCTCTGTCTCTCATGAATAAATAAATGATAATAAGTAAATAAAAGACGCTTATTAAAATGAGCGCTGAGTATAGAATTGTTGAATATAGTGATATTGTACATCTGAAACCAATATATCACTGTATGGTAACTATACTAGAATTTAAATAAATACATACACAAAAAAGAAGCTGAGGAAAATAATTATCTTTTATATATAAAAAAATACTATTTTTTAAAAGATTTTATTTATTTATTTATTTATTTATTTATTTATTTGACAGTGAGAGAACGAGAAAGCACAAGCAGGGGGAGCAGCAGAGGAAGGAGAAGCAGACTCCCCACTGAGCAGGGAGCCCCAGGGAGGGCTCGACCCCATGACCCTGAGATGAAGGCAGATGTCCAACCAACTGAGTCACTCAGGCGCCCCCAGAAAAGTGCTATTATTTCTAATATATACAATGCTCTTATAAATCAAAAAGGAACAGGTAAAAATCAAATTGGGAAATTTAAAGGAAAAGAAAGAATATGCAAAAGGCTTTCAAACATTTGGAAAGAAGGCTTGACCTCTTTTATAATAATAAGATAAATGTCAAATAGTTACAGTATTTTTCACCTCTCTAACTGATAGAGATACACAAAATAGAACGATACATGCATGAGAGTTATGGGGATTTTTACAATCATAACAATTTTCCTATATTGCTGGCAAGGGTGGAAGTTGATAAAAGCCCTATAAAGTAATTTGGGAACATACATATAAATTGCCAATACAGGTATCTTGTAATATAATGACTTTATTTATAGGAATTTATTATAAAGAAATACTCTTATACATGTGAGATAGCATATACAGACTTTTACTTATTGTTTTTAAGATCAAAAAGTTGGAAATAACCAGAAATATCCATCAAGGAACTGTTAATAAGTAATACAACACACCACTCAGTAGAATGGGATTGAAAAAGGTTCTTTGTACAAATGGAGGATGTGTTCCAAAAAATAATACTACATGAAAGAAACAAAGAGTGGAACAGTGTGCATAATACACTTACCATTTATGTAAAATAAGAATATAAATATATATGGATTTGCTTTATAGACACATGACCTATTTCTGAAGAGATTTTAAATTTTAGAGAACTGACTGCATCAGAGCAAACAAATGGGTGTCAAGAGAAGAGTGGGAGAATGGTATTGTTTAAACTTTTGTACATTTTGAATTTGAAACTCTATGAATATATTATCTATTAAAAATGTTAAATACATACTGTATGGAATATGCTTGAGTATAATGCCAGTATTTAGCCAATCGTATCAAAGATTCCACAATGACAGACTCAACTGACAAAATAACAAATATTAAGACATTTTTAAAATATAATAGCAATAAGTAGACCTAATTAAAAATGATCACTGGATGTAAAACTTCATGAGATATTTAACATATTCACGATATCATTAAATGTAGGACTTTTGACTTTTACTCACATACAGTACAGACAGTAAGGTTTCCAGGTCAACTACAAGAGAATCCCGGTCGGTCCCTGCTGAGGCCAGATCTGTAAGTGAACGCAGTAATGCTGGTCCCAGCACACACTGTAAACAGTGGCACCAGGGCTGGTGTTCAGGGGTCCCAGTGCCACAGACCACCTGCCATGTGTGGGCTTGTGGGTTTACCTTCCCACTGCAAGATTTCCTCTCCTCTCCTCTAACTACTGTGAGTGCTCCATCAACAGGAAGTGAGCAGACCTGGACCACCACCTGAGCTTCTAAGAGATTCTGAGAACCCATTTTCTTCCAGTCCACTGCTAAAAATTGTATATGGTTTGTACCATTTAATGTAGCTAGTGACACCAATACATATCAATTCCCCTACTTTACACACTCATGTACTATAGATCAACATCAGGGAACCTGTCCATGTCTTATACAGAAGTAGTGCAGCCGAACACAGCCCTCAGACATGGAGAGAAGAAAAGGGTAGTTAAAAACCAACAAACCAACAGCTTTTTTTGGAATCCTTGACAGGAGACTGAGTCCCTGGATTTCAGAGTTTAGTGAGGGCATGAAGTCCATGAACAGTGAACTCTAGAATTCACAGTATGCAATTCTCAATTTTCTACAATACAGGGAAGACCAGTAATACTTGAAAATTTTATCAGCCAATATTCTGCTTCAGTTGACGCATTTGTTGTTTTATACTAATGCATCAACTGACATTAAAATAAGCTACTTGATTTGCTGGAGACCATGGCAAAGGAATGACAGAGCAGTCCAGTTCCAGGGAGCTCAGAGCAACTCCCATCCCTGCAAACAAACCGTCAATACCATCATTTCCCTCCTTTCTTCTAGCTGATTCCTCCTTCTAATTTTATTTCTAATGGTCCTGTGTGGTTTTGCTGAAAGCCACCTCAAATGTTTTTCTGAAATAGTTAGAATATGAACTAAAAGCTGAAAAGAAATCAAACCAATGCCAGTTAAAAGAACTGAAACAGAGGTGTACACAGAATGCCTGTGAAGTGCCAGATTGTGCTGGCAGGCTGGGGGGTATGTGGTGTTCAGGGGAGAAAGCAACACAGTGTGTTGTGCTGTGTTACCTTGGGTTGCATTTTGAAGGGACACTTGAACCCAGCTAAGAAATGCTCAGGCAAGTGCCAGAGGAAATGATCTGTCCCTGCCACCCCCCAGGTACTTTGACATCCCTCTGCAGCACTCCCAGAATACCTGCATAAACTCTACTGCACAACAGCATCATTGTGTGCATATTTCAGTTCTGTGTCTGTCCTGAAGACACTTGAGGGTGATTAGGATGATGTCCTGTGTGTCCTAAACACCTAACAAAATGTGTGGCACATTCTAAGTTATTCAGTAAATTCTAAATGATTTAGTGAATAATGAATGAATAAATCAACATCTAAGTTTAAAGCTGAACCTTCAATAAGAAGTAGAATATGGCTAAACAATAAAGGAGAATATCCAGGCAGAAAGATCAGCAAGGGCTGGAAAAGCACTGAGAATAGAGGCCATGGATTTTTCAGGAAAGGCCTGGGAGTTGAAACGGTGAAAGGGAACATACTGGAACGTATCAGGAAGAGGCTGAACAGATAAACAGGAGACCCAGTCACCAAGTGCCTCTTACACCATGCTTTCTCTGAAAATGAACACCTTACTTTATTTGGGTAACTAATATCACATTTATACTCAAATACTAACTGAAGATATTCCTGTTCAATTCTTTTAAATCAAGAACAATTTCATTAATAATAGATAAAAGTCAAATATAGTATATCACATTTGATTATTTAGAGATGATTATTTAAATGATGGTATCTTCATGGATAGTGGTGGTATCATTGTTTCAATAATCATTGTATCCATCACACAATTGACCAACCTCAACTTTCAAGTTTCCTGAAGGCATGAAGGTACAATTGAGACAGGATACTCAGAAACTCAAAATGAATATACTCCGGTAAGACTCTCAGAACAACTCCCTCCTTTATTGAGCACCACTTGAGAAACACATCGTGTCCACTGAGGATAGCACCTACTGTGTATTACTGTCAGTCACTTGGTCCAGTGGTGACAGGTCCCACAATCATTGAAGGCCATAGTCAGAGAAGAAAAGAATGCCTTCTATCAGGTATAATTATTAAATAACATGACTCTTTCTGTTATAAATACAACAGAATCCAAACATCCTCATCCCCAACCTTTTACACTTTTAAAGTGACGAGTTAAAATTTTGAAATCAATACATTTCACCCTGTGGGCCACAAGAAAGACAGAAACTATTTTCTTAGGTGATAACACAACTCTGTTACATGCTGAGGACATTCTGAAGCACAGTGTCAGCTCAGTGCAGTCAGAAAGAAAACTGACCACAGCAAAGCTAAAATAATCTTTGGCAGGCATTCACCACATTCAAACGGGCTATATTCAATAGCTTCCTTCATCAAGTCAGTTCTGGGAGTGGCTGGCTGAGAAGTGTCTGCATCTGACCCCACTGAGAAGGGAACAGAGAGGAGGGAGGGCTATTCAGTTGCACGCTCCATAGGAGCCCTGAGGAGGTTGTTTGATTGGTTGGGTTTCCAACTGGTCATCCCTATCCCCACAGTTTTCTAGGTGAATCATCACTTCCACCTTCCCTCCTTTGGTGCTCTGGGGTCCTGGCTGATGTCTTATTCAGAATTTGGAAAGATTTGTTTTTTTTTAATTTTTGAAAACTTATGTGCACACAAAAATTCATACATGAATGTTGATAGAAATATTTCTTTTTTAAGATTTTATTTATTTATTAGAGAGAGAGCAAGAGCATGAGTGGGGGGGCGGAGCAGAGGGACAGAGAAAGAGAGGGAGAAGCAGACTCCGTGCTGAGCAGGGAGCCCATTGAGGGGCCCAATCCCAGGACCTGATAATCATGACCCGAGCCCAAGTCAGACACTTACCCAACGGCAGGACCTGGTGCTCCAGAAGGATTATTTCTAATAGAATGAAACAGGAGCCAACTCAGACATTGTTTAATGGGTGAATAGCAATACAAACAGCAGTCCATCCATTTGATGGAAACTTCACAGTAATAAAGAGGAAGGAACTCTTGACATGCACCACAACTTGCATGGATCTCAAGGGAATTATGCTGAGTGAAAAAAACCACCTCACACATACTACAGGACTTCATTTGTGCAACAGTCTCAAATGATGAAAATATAGAGACAAAAAAGAGAGTAGTGGTTGCCAGTGATTAAGGATAGCAGGGGTCCGGAAGACTTTATAGGGAAGGACAGGAATGCTTATAATGGAATTATTTGTATCTTGACTCAAGTAATACAATTATTAAAAGTAAATTCACACACACACATACCCACCAATAAATGTAAAATTGGTAAAATCTGAGTAAGGACAGCAGGGTGTGTCAATTTAGCACTTTGGATATAATATAATAATATTGTACTACAATTTTTCAAGATGTTACCAACTGGAGGAAACTGGGTAATGGGACGCCTGGGTAGCTCAGGGCTGAGCTCCTGCCTTCGGCCCAGGGTGTGATCCTGGTATCCTGAGATCGAGTCCCACATCAGGATCCCTGCATGGAGCCTGCTTCTCCCTCTGCCTGCATCTCTACCTCTCTTTCTCTCCCTCTCCCTCTCTCTCTCTCTCTCTCATAAATAAATAAAATCTTTAAAAAAAAAAAAAGGAAGCTGGGTAAAAGGCACATGGGATCACTGTATTATATCTTACAGCTGCATGTGAATCTATGATCATCTCAAAAAAAAAAAAAAACATATAAAAACACATTCTTTGAGGAAACTTTGTTGTCCCAGTATTCATGCCATCTTGTGGCCCACCATCTTATGCAGTGGGCTGGCCTCTCTTTTTGGTGAGAACAGTCTCTTACTTTTTCATCAGTAAAGGGCATCCAAGTGCAGGTCAGAAGACCCAGGTCAGTCCAAATCCACTGAGTGCTGTTTTAGGGTCCAGAGCCAGCTCTTCCCTACTCCAAGTCCCAGCATTGTCATCTGTGGAATGTGACCCATCACCCCTTTCATGCCTAGCTTACCGGGCTGTAATGGTCAGCTCTCACATGAGTACATAGGTATTTGAGTATGTATGTCTCTGTTTATGTGATACAAATCTTCTCACCTGATTGAAATCATTAAGATACTTTCTGTTTTCAAATAAATTTATTCTTATTAATAGAAGAGTGATATTAAAATCACATAAATATATTAAATATGTATATATATTATTTTCCTGATAGTTTTTGGGCTATGGTGGTAGTCTGTAGTATATTGTTATATAATAGATGTTCAACGATTGGTCAGATTAAGGCAGCTAAATTGATAATTCAGTGGATGCATCTCAGGAAAGGCAGGACAAATACTACTGACCAGAGTCAAATTGCACACTTTTGTGGTTCTTTCTAATCCCGTCAGTCTACACAACTTTAAAAATATTCCATGGTGAAATTTATATCTCCAGCCCAAACCTCCCCCTTCCAGAACTTCAGATCTGTACATCCAATTATCTATTCAGTGTTTCACATCTCTAACAGATATCTCAAACTCAGCCTGTTGGCAATGGATCCCCTGTTCTTCCCCAGCTTGACCCACTTCCAGCTTCTTCATCTTAACCAGTGGTACCTCCACCGTACTTGCTCAAGCTCAGAACCTCAGTCACCTTGATTTCTCTTTTTCTCATATTCCATGTCTATTCCATCAGCAAATCCTATTGACTATATCTTCAAAAAACATTCATAATTCAACTACTTTTCACTATCTTTAACAATATCCCCTGGTGCACAACACCCAGCATGTTCCCCTGTGTCAATAGCTCCATTTGTCCAGGCTCTCTTGCAGCTGCATGCTTTGCTAGTGCTCTCTTGCATGGATTCCCAGCTGTGAAGTATTATTGGTGCCCAGATTCACAAGGAATCCCAGGCTGGAGCAGCAGGACTCGCCTGAGCAGGACAGTACACATTGCCAGTGCAAGAATCATGAAACAAAAAGTGCTGCTGTGAGTCACTGTGGCATGGAGGAATTTGTTACACAGCCTTTTAATGGCCTTCCCCTTCCACATTTGCTCTCCACAGTCTGCTTTCAACACAGTTGACAAGGTAATCACCACTGGGAGCAGTGGGCCAGAGAAGCCAGAGGCCAGATTGCTGAAAGGGCCACAGTAAACCTCTATTTCTACTCTCAGTATCATCAAGGGCCACTGCAGCTATGCGTCAGAGAAGCAATATGGTTCACCAAGGTCTTAAGGTGTCTACTGTATTGAATAGACTGGGTGCACTGACCTCCCTCGGCACCTGCTCACCACAGGCCCTTTGTATAGGTTCTTGCCTCTTCCAAAACATCCTGCCCTCAGAGATACACACCATATACCTCTTCCACTCACTTCTCCAATGTCATTTTCATGGAGAGGCCCATGTTGGCTATCCTATTTTAAGTTGCAGCTCTCTCCACAGCTCCCCTTTCCCCTTACCCTGATTTATGCTTTATTTCTTAAGATTTGGTCATTCTTAACATAACATGAAAATTACTTATGGATTATGCTTCTTGCCTATCTCTCTCTCTCTCTCCCCACCCCACAATGAGAATATGAGCTGTGTGCTGGCAGAGATCAGCCTGCTTGATATGTAAATCTCAAACTTTAACTTAAATGATAATAACAAGTGTGGTCTCCAGACAGCACTAAAACTCTTTGTATGTGAAAACATATTAGAGCACAAAGGCTGTTTTAGGTCTTTAACCACAACTGATTCATTCTGGGCTCTCAGGCTGTGCTGGTGATGGTTACACAATCTTGGTGACTACCACTCATTTAGGCAGGTAGAGGGAACCAGGTGCCTTAATTCTGTGAGGCTCTCCAGTGAGTCAGGGCTGTTTCTCAGGGCCTCTACCCTTGATTCTTCACTTGTACACTTACCAGGGCAATAGAACACAGTGCAGACAACTGAGATAGGACAGCCTCAGGGAGCCCAAGCCAGACACAGGCTGCAGGGGAGGCTCAGTGGAGCTGGAGCAGGCTGCAGGTCACTGACAAGCAGCCCAGAGCCTGCAGGGAGCTCTGAAGGGCCAGGCAGCACTT
Organism: Canis lupus familiaris; assembly: GCF_011100685.1. NCBI lineage: Eukaryota > Metazoa > Chordata > Mammalia > Carnivora > Canidae > Canis > Canis lupus. The sequence continues at coordinate 1,100,326 of NC_049250.1, read as the reverse complement.
CCTTTCAGCTCTACAAAGCAGCAGCTCAGGGGCTCTTCCAAACAGTGCAGACAGATCAGCAGCTCTTGGCCTTTGCCTCATATTCTGTTGCTGAAAAATAGAAGGAAAATTCTGCAGGATCTAAGCTGACTCTAAACAGGATGCGCGGGGGTGAGTATTGCACAGTGGTGTATGGAAGGATGGAGTCATGAGGGGGTCATGCACTCACCAAATGAGATGGATGTCGTTCAGAGGGGGGTCTCTTCCTGCTTACAGCCCACTTCAGCTGTCTTCTTCTGTCTATGACCAACACATTCAAATTAACACAAAAATAAATGGTGAAGAATTTAGGTCTATAAGCCAATCCACTAAATACAAACACAAATGTTTTGTGGTTATGAAGATGTTTGTTTACTCCAAATGTGATTATTTTGCCATCCTTCCTTACATATTCAAATTTATATGTCTTCATTTCAGGCTGTAAGATATAGTCTTTCTAAAGTAAGCTTCCACGGTGAGGCAGTGGGAGAGAGGGTCCAGGAACCAAAGGATGAAAGAGGATTTGTTCTAGAGAGGAGCCTGGAGTTCTATGGGACAGTGCGACACACCATCCATGGGGACCAATACTCGGTCCAGTGGGCAGAGCCCACTATAAGATAGGTGCTCTGAAAGGAACAGAAGGGCAGTCCCAGAGCCCTCTATACCTCAGTGTCCTTGCCTGAGAGCTGAGAGGAACCATAGCACCTCCCTGGTGGTGCCAGTGGAGAACTGGATGAGGCCATTCAGGAGAGGAGTTGGGAACATATGAAGCACTTGGTTAATCTTAACTGCTATCATTATCATCTGCCATGGCGAGATGGTAGCACGGCCCCCTGGGCTTTTATCCTGTTCCACTGCACTCTCCTTGTGGAGTCAGAAATCAAGACTTGCAGAGCACACACAGGACAGGTTCACACAACAGCTTGGCAACAAAAGCAAATTCCAGAATAACCCACCCCTCCGTGGAGTTCAACTGTGAACACATACTAAAGGAGTCCCTCCAAATCCTCCTCCACATGCAACCTCACACTTATGTGTCATCAGCTTTACCAGGTTGATCATTATGAGTTGACAGAGGCTCTTTTTGTTTATTTCCAGATCTAGGAATCACTGTGGGTTCCTAGGAAAAAAGCACCTGCACCTGTTTTCAGATGCAGTATGAAACCCAAGTTGCTGTTGGACCCTGGGCAGCACGCATAACCTTCCAATGCCTGAGTTTTCCTTGGTTAAAGGCAGCATCATAAAAAAGAACATAAGTAAACACGCATCTACACCATCCTAAAGAAGGAATTCAGACACCCATGGTATGCCCCTTGTTTCCTCTCTTCAATAGCAATGTTTTCAGAATCTCTCAGGGGCCACAAGTTTATATAACCCCTCGTCAGCCAATTCTAATGAAGAAATACCCTTGAGGTTTTACAGAGCACTTATGTTCACATAAAAAACATCAAATTTTACATTGTAAAATTTTATTTATTATTTATTTATTTATTTAAATAAAATGTATTTATTACAATATTACATTGTAATATGTGAAATAAATCCAATTTTCATCACTAATGATAATTAAAGGAAACGTTATTTGAAAAAAAGGCTATTCTATACCTATAATTGTAAATAATCTAGTAATCATCAGAGGGACTAAGTACAGATAATCTCCAAAATAGATTAAGCAGCATTATTTTTCTAGTTGACTTTCTTATAATTACCAGTTATTGAACTTTGAGCCTAATTTCTAGACTTCATGCACTCTTGCTTCCCCAGTCTTGTCAAACTCATTAATTTATGCACTTACTAAATGGTTATTACCACGACTAAATGGCACACATGGATTTATACATTGGGATGCAATAGTGAGCACAATGGGCTGAAACAGTTCAGTACATAGAGTCTACTGGTGAAGAGAGATGAAGTGCTGGTACAACATTAAGTCCTACAACTGGGGCAAGCACGGAATTCCCTCATAGTCCACAGTGGGTTCTTGGAATGGGTTGTAGACCAGGTCCAAAATGATAGGAAACGTTAGTTGCGCAAAAAGTGGGAAGACTACTTCAAGCAGAGGGAACAACAAATATAAGACCTCAGAGTACAGGAAAGCATGATGTGTTCATATAAATGTACAGTTAGAAGGCTATGGTGGTGAGACAGAAGGGTGGAGAGGTAAGCAAAGGCTTTAACAAAGGCATGCTAATAATTCTGGACCTTTTCTTCTTGAAAATAATGGAGAACCATTGATATATGTGTGGGGAAACTATACTGCATGGGACGGAGGAAACCAGAGAAGAGGATGCCGTAAGAGTCAGCATTGCCCAGTGCCACAGAGAGGTCAAGTAAGAGGAGGAGAAAAGTGGTGAAGGCAAACAATCCCAGCTGCTATAAATGAAACCCAAACTTCAAGAACTTGACACAACAGAGGTTAGCTTCTCACTCACATAAAACCTACTGTAGATTCCTGGTGAGTAGCAGTCTTCCGTATGGTCTTCCACACTGTGGTTCTATCCCTCCTCAGTTTCTCTCCATTCAGCCAAATGACAAGAAATGGATTGCAGGAAAGAGGTGTCTATGAGCCAGGCTTGGAAGTGACACATATTGCTTCTGCACATATTCTATTAGCCAGAACTCAGTCACATGGCCACATGGAGGTGAGAAAATATAGTCCAATTGTATGCTTATAATGAAGAAAGGACACAGATTTGGGGTAAACTTTATAAGTCTCTGCTACAAAGACTATAAAATGATCCTTTAGATTTAGCAATAAAAGATGATTATTGACTGTATCAATTAGCTATTGCTGCCTAACAAACCACTCCAAGACTCTATGGTTTAAAAAAGGCAATTATTTATTGTTTCTCATGTGTCTATGGAGTGACTAGGAAGCTCTGCCAAGATGGGGAGGGCTCCTGGATTTAATTTGGGCTCATTCATGATCCTGTTATCAGCACAGGTTAGCTAAGGTTCAAGTGGCAAGAATGGCTCAGTTGGATCCACACAGCCTCTCATTCTCTGGTGGTTACCCTGGACTTTTGACATAAAAGTGTCAGGATTCTAAGATATAAAGAGGATGCACACAAGACCCTTTGAGGGCTTGGAACTAGCACATTCCATCACGTTCTACTGCCAAAAACAAATCACAAGACAGTCCATTACTTAATGACTGGGAATATAGACTAACTCTCAACAGGAAAACTACAAAATCACATTGTAAATGGTATAAACACCTTTATAGGAAGGGATGGAGAGTTGGAGCCAGTTTTCATGACCCATCTCTCACTATGACTATGGCAAGAGCATCGCATGTGACATGAGCTGTGAACTCTATGTAGAAGCCCCAGACTAAAGAGTGAACCTGATCATTGCATAGAGTGGCTTCGTGTGGAGCTGGTATGGGGGAGTTAAAGCATAGAACAGAACTGGAAAGAGGAGGGAAGAGCAAAATCAGAGTAGTAGGAGATGGCACAGTGGAAAAATTTGCAGTTTGGAAGCAAAATGTTGAAAATAAAAAGCAAAAATGGAAGTGTCCTGGTGACCACCCTACCTACTTCCAGAAGTTCAAACACAAATAATTTAAATTATTATTAGCCTGGTAAAGAAGAAATAGGAAGAACAGAATTTAAAAATATGTATTAATGTGTATATCCAGCAAGTAAGAATACTTTGAGCCAGTATTTCTGTGTTAATGCTGAGTAGATAACCAGATTAAGAGAACTTCTGGACTAGACAGGGCCATTCTCATTTCAATAAAGATGTATACCAAGAATTTCTATATGATGGGGATCCCTGAGTGGTTCAGCGGTTTAGCGCCTGCCTTTGGCCCAGGGCATGATCCTGGAGTCCTGGGATCAAGTCCAACATCGGGCTCCCTGCATGGAGCCTGCTTCTCCCTCTGCCTGTGTCTCTGCCTCTGTGTGTGTGTGTCTCGTGAATGAATAAATAAAATCTTTTTAAAAAAAGAATTTCTATATGAATAATAGAAGTGGCTACTCCTACTTAGTCAGTTGAGCAGTTCCTATGTGCCAGAAGCTGTGCCAGAAGCTGTGTTTGGGGCTGGAGCACATGTTCCTGTCCTGAAGAGCCCACTGTGGGCCTCAATCATGCCTCTGCAGTAAGACAGGTGCTATGGACAGAACAGGTGATAAGGAGATGAATGAACAGAGTAATCCTGATGATCAGATTAGATGGTATTTTAAATCTCCATCAGGGTTGTTTAAAATATTCCCATTCGGATGACTCAGACTCATTGGTCACGGGCTCAGTCTTTCTGATTTCACTCACTCCTTCTCTCTTTCTCAAGTTGTCAGCAAGGCACAATGGAGTCCATAGCACTCTGCTTTGCTGTAGAAGCTCAAGTGGCCATGGGTGTGGGCTTCTCCTACAAGCTGCCACCCTCTCATCATGAGAGGGAAGGGGTGCTTCTAACCCTCAGTTCTCAGGGTTCTCTCATGCTAATCTGTTTGTCTCTGAAGCAACCAATTAACTATCACATGTGACCCTCCGTCTAACCTCTCTTCCTTCTTCCCAGAAGCCTTTCATGCTAATAATGGATGGGGTTTCAGGCTCTCTCACCACTTGATGAAATCTCTCTTTTTCCCTTGGGCTATAACTTCTGTGATCAATACTCTAGCTCCAAGTGGTTCGTACTTGATGTGCTGAGGAATTTAGAAATTGGGTGATTCCTCTCCCTTTCTCTATCATCTTCCCCTCCCCTTCCCCTTCCCCTTTCTCTCTACCTCTCTCCTCATCTCTCTCAGGCTCTCTGAAGAACTTTACTTTCAAGCATGTTAAGTTGCCAAACAAAAATTGGATTTGACTGTCAAAAGTGAAAAATGTCTTTGTTGTTCACGAGGTGTCTGCTTCTTTCCTGAAGGATCAAAAGCCAGTGTCTTCTAGGACACAGAGGTGAGTATGATACAATAATGCACCTGGAGAATTTGTTTCCATTACAGAATTCCTACTTCTGTCACCACTACCAGTACTTATACTAACAGTGCTTCTAATTCTACAATTGTAATAATAAATACAATCACATAGTCAATGAATGCCTCATACTCATTAGACCATGTAGTAGGAACAGGATATATAGTGGCAAAAAAGGCAGACATGAAATATATTGTCTGGAAGAGCAGACAAAGAGATACAAACCATTCTGTCTGCATTTTGTGTCTAGCTCTACAATAGCACTCTACCTTTACTGAGCATTTCGTAGAATAACCAACAGCACCATGTCATGCTCTGGTAGTGTGCCCTAAAACTCAGTGTCAGTTAAGCCCTAACCATCCTCACACAAACACTTCTGGATGTTTTCATTAGTATCACATATAAGTTTTAAGTGCAAGGCCAGATGATCCAGGAAACACCCATTCCATCAGGTCAAAGACATGGTCACTGACCTCACATGACAACTAAGGAAGGAACAGATGACTTATGGCACATTCATCTTAAAAGTCATCCTCCATTAAATGATCTTATAATTAAACAGCTAGCAGAGTTGACACAGGGAACACACCGTGAGTTTGGAAATGTCTTTGGCCCCTCTTGCCTCCAACACCTCCAGATAAAGAATATTGGAGCAAGAATGTTGTCCAGTTTTTAGATGAAGACTTAACCACAAATTTTTGAGTTTTAATCTACAGTACTCTCCTGAGAATTCTTGGAAAAAGAAAATACTTCAGAGCTACTCTCTCTACTGCTCCACTTCTTAGAAGCAGAAAAGGAAAACTGAAGATTGTTGCTCTTCCATGCACCAAACAATTGAATTCTAACTAACTTCCAGATGTGAAAAAATGGAAGGAGCCTCTCAACTTAAAGCCTTCCTTGCACCAAACATTTAAGTAATGTATTATTGTAAGAAATCAAGAAACTAATTGGAAAAAAATAGTAATTTTCTACAATACATAAAGGTTTCATTTTGTTTTGGTTTTTATTAATTTTTTCTTTTGGACATGAAGAGAAATCTCACAGAGGAAGACATAGACATGGCCAACATGCACATGAGAAAATGCTCTGCATCACTTGCCATCAGGGAAATACAAATCAAAACCACCATGAGATACCACCTCACACCAGTGAGAATGGGGCAAATTAGCAAGACAGGAAACCACAAATGTTGGAGAGGATGCGGAGAAAGGGGAACCCTCTTGCACTGTTAGTGGGAATGTGAACTGGTGCAGCCACTCTTGAAAACTGTGTGGAGGTTCCTCAAAGAGTCAAAAATAGACCTGCCCTACGACCCAGCAATTGGACTGCTGGGGATTTACCCCAAAGATGCAGATGCAATGAAACGCCGGGACACCTGCGCCCTGACGTTTATAGCATCAATGTCCACAATAGCCAAACCATGGAAGGAGCCTCGGTGTCCATCGAAAGATGAATGGATAAAGAAGGTGTGGTCTATGTATACAATGGAATATTCCTCAGCTATTAGAAACGACAAATACCCACCATTTGCTTCAACGTGGATGGAACTGGAGGGTATTATGCTGAGTGAAGTAAGTCAGTCGGAGAAGGACCAACATTATATGTTCTCATTCATTTGGGGAATATAAATAATAGTGAAAGGGAATAGAAGGGAAGGGAGAAGAAATGGGTAGGAAATATCAGAAAGGGAGACAGAACATAAAGACTCCTAAGTCTGGGAAACAAACTAGGGGTGGTGGAAGGGGAGGAGGGCGGGGGGTGGGGGTGAATGGGTGATGGACACTGAGGGAGGCACTTGATGGGATGAGCACTGGGTGTTATTCTGTATGTTGGGAAATTGAACACCAATAAAAAATAAATTTATTATTTAAAAAAAATTCTTTTGGTGGAAACAAAGTTTCTCTCTTACAAATCAAATGAAGACAAAGCCCAAAGGTGGCAGAAAGATATGAACAAAGGAGGGAATGGTTGGCAAATGAGTCTGTCCAGAGAGGAAATTGTAAGAGTTCTCAGGTAGGGAAGAGTGAGAACATCAAGCTTTGGAAATGAAGGTAAACATTTTAATTAAGAGAGGGTCTCAGTGTTCTTAATTACAGGGTCTCAGGAAGGTGATTTGGAAGCATCATTTGAACAGATGTTGTTTAGTTAGAGATGATTCAAAAGGAGGATGTCACACTGGGAAGGGTTTCCACCATGAGCTAGATGATCAAACTCTCATCTCTACTGTGGACGTGTGGGGAAACAGTAGCTGGATGCCGATAAATTGCATTTATTTCTCTCAAAAAGCCCAAAACACTTTACAGAAATGTCATAAATTTTGAAAAACCAGCCCGGGAGCACTATTGATCACCGTGTCCCAAGATCCGCCTGGGTTAGGACACCACCAAGGCCACTCACTCTCTTTACTTTCAGAGAATATGTATCAATCCCAAATACATGCTGAATGCTTTCTTCTTTTTTTTTTTTTTTTTAATGCTTTCAAGAATGTACAGAGTTGTGTGTGAAATAAGTTGGATACAACTTTTTTTTCTTTTGGTGGTTTGTGTTTCCTTTTAATAAGGTTAAACAAATATGAACATTAGAAGTATGAATCTTTCACCTTGTGAAGAATTATAGCCAAATCAATTTCTATCTCTACTATCTGCAGGTCAAAAAATCGAAAAGATACAAGATGATAGGGAAAATGAATTTTCAAGTTGTGTCTTTTAAAGATTACTATTTTGTTGCACGTTGAAGAGGGAGAAGCCCATGTTTTCTTACTCTGGGTAAAGTTTGAAAAACTGACAGATTAAAAGAGTTTGAGTATAATTAAATTTATGCATACAGAGGAAAATATTAAGTTTTATTAACTATGGAAGGAATGTGGGTTCTTAGCTGCCCAGCCAGTTCACAAAGACAAAGGAGATCAGCTTTCAGGGGTTAAGTAAACACAATATTTTATATTATAGTTCAAATGAATCCACTTGCAACAAGACTCAGGTCCTAAAGTCGGCTTACCAGATTGAGCATCTCCAGGGATCCTCAGAAACACGGCTCTGAACACCACTGGAGAGTGAAGGCCACACAAAGAGCCCAGCCCAGCACACTCTCAGGACTGTGCCGCCGGCCTTGTGAATCTTGATTTTTTTTTTTTTCATATCACTGTATGGTGCATATTCCACAGTCCTAAACGTTCTTGGAGTAGGCTTTTAACCAGCGTAGCAGAAGCAAGGAGTATGAAAGAGTATGTTTAGGCAAAAAAATAAAATGCTTGGGAATTCAATGGTGAGAACAAGGCATGGTGGGGGGGTTTAGAGGGGAGAGTCCGTGAATTCACAACTGAAAAGGGCTCTGGGATTGGGTTGGCTGATGATGCCATGTTCATGGATTAGTTTTCAGAGATCTAACCAAATGCACTTGGGGCCAATGTTCCAGGCTGAGACCAGCGGACTCTGCACTACAGAAGCAAGACAAAAGACCAAGGGAGAGGCCACCTTTCTGGGTACAGGTCTGCTGTCCCAGAGTCCCTAGAGCCAGGAAGACAGGCACGGGTAAAGTTCCCTCATCAAGGGTCCTCTGGCCAACCAGGAGCTTGGTAATGGGCACCCACTATGGGTTTGCCAGCAACTCCCACAGATTAATATTTCAGGAGTTTAGGAACCCAACTGAGCATGAAAAGAGCATCCACTCAGAGTTAAGGAATCACATTTCAAAACTGCAGGGGAAAGAGAAAAAAAAAAAGTGTTTCTTGAGTGAAGAGGAAGAGGCTCATTCATCTCGCTAATACCAGACTCTGGAAACCTGAATCAATTCCTGCAACACAAAAGCATGATGTTGGTTGACACGGATTCCAATGTGTGCATCAACAAGAGTTGTCCTTTTAAAGAAATTTCCCTCTTTAGCATTTCTAGAGCACAATGGAACATTGCTTAAACTTCCTTTGGTTAAAAAGTGCTGTTCAAGAATGTGTTTCCAAAACCAAAACAAAAACTTGAGACTGTACAATGTTTTTTTTTTTTTTTTTTTTTTACAGGGACCAGGAAGGACTTTATTCACTGTGTCCATGATATACTTGCTCTCTGCTCATAGAAAAGGGCAAATGGTGGTATTTTCTTTGCCTCACAAGCCTGGTATGTTTCTTGAAAGGTCCCAGGAAACTGGAAGGAGGCCACCCTGGGAAGGCACCTACAACTGCATCATCTTGAGCAAAAAGCGAGGGCCCCTCTCTTGGTCCTGATGCCCTAGACCCAGATGCGCTGGCTCCCACCAGCTCCCCACGGCAGATCCCCAGACTTTCCCCCGCCCCACGCTCCCCCCACCTGGACCCCACTCAGATCCAGGCCTCTCCAGGCTCCTCCCAGACCCCCAGCTCCCATTCAGATTCAGACCTCCCTGCTCTAACCTCCCTGCACTTTTCTCCATACCCAGCTCCCCACACGGGTATCTGGCTCCCTCCCCCCACCCCTCGCTCCCCCCATCCTACACCCTGGGTCCCCACCACTCCTGGACGGCCCCCCTCCACTCCCGGCTTCCCCCGCACCTGGCTCCCCATACCTCTAGTCTCCCTTCCTCCACTCTGGCCTCCTCAGCCCCCAGGACCCCCGTTCACCCCAGACCCAGGCCTGCCTCCCTGAGCTCCTACCCGCCACCCCTTGTCTGCCCCCCCCCCCGCCCCCCTGCAGGCTCCTCTCCTCCTTCTCCGCCCTTCCTCCCTCCCTGGAGCGGTCCCTGCCTGCCTATCATCTTGCTCTAATTGTTTCCAGATTCGTGTGGGAGGTCAGGGCCCGGGAGTGCTGCTTCATGCCAAGTTTATAAACAGAGCAGCGTTTCCAGATGGCCGCTGGCTCCAGCCTGGCGAGCAGGTTGATTGGGACCAGAATAACAACAGGTGGAGCGCAGACAATGGATTCCTTGACACTTATTTACTCGCTTAACTTTTCTTCCTCTTGCAGCCCTCCGCTCCGTCGCCCCAGTCCCCTCCGACGGCTTCGCGCGACGTTCAAATGGACAAGGGGGCGGCGGTGGAATGCAAAGGAAAACAACTTATTTCCCTAATGAGGGTGGTGAGTTGGCTGTGGAGAGCGGCAGGGGCGGAGGCCCGGAGGGGGACGCGCACCGCCGAGGGCGCCCCGGCCCGCAACCAGGGCAGCGCCGTCCCCCCGCGGCCAGGGGCGGCGGCGCCCACCGGGCCCTGGGCTCGCAGCCGCAGACCCGCGCCCGCCCCGGCCCCCGCCCCGGCGCCCGCTCCCGCCCCCGCCCCGGCCCCCGCCCCGCCCGCCCTGTCTCGGGCTGCGCCGCCCCCGCCCGCCGCGGCCCTGTTGTGCGGGAAGCAGCGGGTCGGGCCGGGCCGGGCGGGGCCGAGGGATGCGACCGTGGGGAGGCCGTCGGGGCAGTAGCGCAGGGCCCAGTCCCAAGTCCAGGGGAGCAGCTGGAGCCCAGCGGGAATCCGCGAGCCCCTCCCTGCAGACGCGCAGAGGGTCCCCGCCGAGGGTCTCCGGACCACAGGACAGGAGGGCGGGGGGGCGAGGAAGAAGAGCTGCGCGGGGCCAACTGCTTTACGAAGCGCAATGCAGAGACGCCGGACGCCTCCCGCTAAGCGTGGGACGGGCCCGGCCTGCGGGGCAGCGGCCCAGGAGCCCGCGGCAGACTCCCCCACGCGGGGCCCTCGCAGGGACTCGCCCGCGTGACCAGGCAGCTGCACACGGGCTGGCGCCCAGGGCCGGGCGGCTCCGGAGGCCGAGGACGCGGCCAGTGAGCTTCCCGCCGGGAACCAGCACGGCCTGGCAGAACCGGGCCCTCGCGGGTCTCAGACCCTGACCACAAAGCACTGGCAGAGGAAACGCCTGTGAACATGAAGCATGTAAATATAAAAGTATGTTTCTAAGCGTCTCTGAGTTAAGACTAGATTATCTTTCTAAATCCTTTGAATCTGAGTTTCTACTTAGAAAATGTAACCCGACACGCTGTCTTTGAAGATTGCAGATCTGGGACCCGGAGTGTGCGATTCATCTGAGCTGACAGCGATGTTAGTGCCCAGAGCCAGCCCTGTCCTGCTGTCTGTCCACCCCATCCCAGATCCTGACTTACCTACAGGAGAGCCAGAACAGCACTGTAATTTGGAATATATCATCACCCTAGCAGTTTTGTTTCTCAGCCAGACAGAGATACAGAGAATCTGAAGTGCCTACCTGAAATGCAAGACTTGGATGATTTAGTCTTTATGTAGAAAGAATACAGGTTTCTGTAACCTTAATCACCTTCACTGGTTTATCTACACAGCGAGCACTCTGAGTTTCTTATCCTGAAAAGCTCCGAGTATTATATAAGGAATTCTTAAGAAAAAAGACACACTTTAAAGAACAAAATGAGTCGGAGGGAATAAATTCAGGACTGGGGGGAATGAATGGGGGGGGGGGGGAGCAGGAAGCCAAGGAGCCAAGAGCTCAAGAATCAGCTTGCATTCCAGCCCAGTAAAGTCACCGGTGAAGTCAGCCCCCCTTTAGAGGATGTTTACCCCTAGAGGAGCATCTGTGGAAGATGCTGGATGTTTCCTGATGAGACGGCATTACTGTGACAGGTGCCCTATGCATAAATATTGTGGATCCCACTGTACTGAGAAATATCAGAAGGAACTGTATTTGCCATAACGAATGAATCCTGGCACATAATCAGCCATGCACCAGGGAACAAGTACTGCCCAACAAAAATGAAGTGCCAGCAGCTGAAGCAAATCCTGCCCAACGTCACCCTGGCTCATTTGAGGACCTGTGAGGATCCCTGTGGCTTGAAGCACCGAGGCAGAATTCTGTCCGTGACCACTCTTGTCATACAGAAGAACGTTTTCCACTTGTACCCTAAGCCTGGGCATGAGATGTTGTTCCAAACCACAAAGCACTGAGACACACCATTGTGGCATCCACTGAGTTTACCAGAACAGGGACACACAATTTGTTCCTGCAAATTGCAAATACCAGGTTAAACTGAAAGCTACTTTTATAGCTTAAATACTCAATACTCTAAACGGTTAGTGGAGAGTGGAATTTGTTTTGGCTCTCTCTGTCTACACAATTACAAATAAATAGCAGAGAGAGAGAGATAATGATGACATTTAGAACGTTGAAACGTTATCAATGGCAGGCATTTCTTAATTTCACTGATAAATGAAAACAGTTTGTATTTTAGGATTTCGAGTATTAAATCACATGGGAGTACTGGCTTTACCGTGTGCCCCTTTGATTTTGAATTTCATTTGAAGGCCAAAATGCAAAACCTAAAACATAGGGAGAGAGACATTTTCTTCATAGAATTTTATTTTTCAAATTGGAATTTATTGCACCTTTTCAAACATACCAAAATATTTCAGCAAATGTAATGTGTTTGTTATTTTTATATACTGGTGGTGTTCTTAGGCAGAATAATGAGGCCATAAAGTAGGTATGCTGAGGTCTAAGTGTACAGAGTGGCTTTAAATCATGGGTGTTTACTAGCACTGCTATCCTACAGAGCATGCTTAAATACTTCCTGAAACGAAACTTATTTAGAAGCTAGCCACACTGCTCTTGCAGTTCACCAGCCAAGCTACTCTTTATGTAATGCTTGAAACACTTCTAAAAAGAATTAAGGTTTTTTTCCCCTTATACTTGGCAAGCAACTGAAAAGGCTAGTGTGGAGGAGGTGAGAAATGCCATTTCCAAATCCTGAAAGCCAAGTAAGCTGTCCATGGTGACTTAACCCAAATCCTCTCACAATGAAGTATTTGTTAGTGCCAAGTTTAGACTTTAAGGATGCAAAGTCAGAGATTTCAAAGTGTGGATGATAAGCACATCCTTTCCACTTCTTTTTTTCCAAGATTTAACCCCTCCGAGCTGTTCCTTCCCTCAGCTTTGCCAAAGCCCATAGCCATTTATGCAATGTTCTCTGAGAAGTCATCGTCTGCCGCACCCAACGCTGGCCACATCTCATTGTGGGGCTGCACCAAGCCCTTACTAAACCCTGCCCAAAACGCTTACAGTTGCAGCCAGCAAGAGAAAACAGTAGCCATTAGTAGAAGCAGTTTGTCTTACGTGCTTTTTCCCTTTAACTCAGGGAGACAGTCAGCAACAGATTAGACAACTTCTCTCCAAACCAGTCCTAATCCCATTAGGACCTCTAGCAAACACCAGTCTGCATTCCCTGGGTAAGGACCTAAAACAATTACAGGCCTCATGCTGTGCCTAAAAAACTGGCAAAGCTCATCAAACTGATACTTTCCAATGCAGCTGGGCTGCAGGTACTCCCAAACAAACCCTACCAGGAAGTCCTGCGGGGTGGCCTGTCCACCCCATCAGCATTGCCTCTGTGTAAATTACTCTTATTCAAATCGGAATTGTAGGTGCTTTGTTCCCACGTAGAGATGGGTTTTGGCTTTAACCTCCAAGTATGCTTCCATGGCAGCATGGCTAAATTTGAACCATGTTTCCAAGCCTTCACTGGGGCAATGAAAACAAAATTGTCATCTGAGGCCAGATTTGTGGACCATGCATCATTTTCAGCTTGCACCCAAGAGGGTGAAAACAAGCCCTTAGTAAAATCCTTTTTGACAATGACTACAAATAATCACAGAGCAATCTAAATGTATCTGAATAAGCACAATGCATTGGTAAACAACATTTTCATACTTCTAATTCAGCAATTTGGAGCTACACCTTTTCATGTTCCTCACTTATGCTGCCTTTGAACTCCCTGTTATATGTTAAAAGCAGCCAAGGAAATGGTTCTGACATCATGCATTTGCTGATAAACCAAACTTTGCTCTCAATGATATATCTAGTGTATGATATCCACATAACTTAAAGTTTCTAGGATGACTGTACACTAAAAGGTTAGTGCAAGGCCTCCATTGTTGGAATTTTAGCCAAGGACTTGGCCAGACACCAAATCTAATCTACTGGTGAGGGCAGAAAGGTGGAGGAGGTGGTGGGGGGCTACATCTTTACTGTGCAGGCAGAGCAAACAGATGCCTGGTTCCCAATGTCCCTGACCCTATACTGAAGGAGTAACACCCAGACACAGCTGACCTGGCCCTTTTGCTCTAGCTCAAATTCTTTGTCCATCACTATTAGAGCCATTTAATGAAATTAGGAAAAATGTACTCAGAAAGCCCATGAGCCCTGAACAAAAGAATCTGTTGAATGCCATTTTGCTTTACTGTGAAGTCACTCTATAAGAATAAAACCAGAACCCCTGAAATCTGAAATGAAGATTCTTATTCTATAGAAATGTGAAAGAATGGCCTGAGTCAGCAGGAGGTAATAACAACCTGAACTGGGGATCTGGAGATAAGCCATGAATTTAAAAAACAAGAATTAATTCCAACACAAAGGGGAATAATCCAACTCAAAATGTTTAGATGATATCATGTAAGATATGTGAAAGAAAAAGATTTCTTGTTGCATTTTTTTAAGAATTTTTATTTTTGTTCAACATCATGGGGCTTCTAGAACTTGTGAATGTTTCCCCCAAGAAGAGATTTGTTTTAGTTGGGTGTCTGCATTGCTCTCATGTCACAGTCACAATGATTTATTCAAAAGCTCCATATTTGCTTCCTCTGGAGGCCAGTGCCAACCTTCCTGGTGTTATGGTCATCTCCAAATTCCCCTCTTGCTTCCAGTGTCCATCAGATAAAGGGCACCAGCCTCAGGCAAGCCCTTCACAGGATGAGAAACTGACATTTGTCCTGAAATGCCAAAAAGTTTTCCACATCTGATTTAGTTAAACTTCCTTCCAGGGCATAATTCCCTCTAAGAGATAAGTAAGTGAATTGTAAATAATAAAATTGAAATTTGTTGTAACACTGAAATAAATTCTTGCTGCAGTTAAAGGAAGCTATTTTATTTGGAAAGGACCAAAAGTTACTGGTGTACCACTTGTTCTGATAAAGATTCTTAAATATCCAAAAGGATTAGGAATGTAGTACTTAGCAGTAATAACTTATTCGCAATAAAAGCGATCTTTGGCCAAGGACCAACTAAAAGTTATGTAACCCAATTTTCCCAGCACCATTTATTGAAGAGACTGTCTTTCTTCCCGTGGAAAGTCTTTCCTCCTTTATCGAATATTACTTGACCATAAAGTTGAGGGTCCACTTCTGGGTTCTCTATTCTGTTCCACTGATCTATGTGTCTGTTTTTGTGCCAGTACCACACTGTCTTGATGACCACAGCTTTGTAGTACAACCTGAAATCTGGCATTGTGATGCCCCCAGCTATGGTTTTCTTTTTTAAAATTCCCCTGGCTATTCGGGGTCTTTTCTGATTCCACACAAATCTTAAAATAATTTGTTCTGACTCTCTGAAGAAAGTCCATGGTATCTTGATAGGGATTGCATTAAACGTGTACATTGCCCTGGGTAACATTGACATTTTCACAATATTAATTCTGCCAATCCATGAGCATGGAATATTTTTCCATCTCTTTGTGTCTTCCTCAATTTCTTTCAGAAGTGTTCAGTAGTTTTTAGGATATAGATCCTTTACCTCTTTGGTGAGGTTTATTCCTAGGTATCTTATGCTTTTGGGTGCAATTGTAAATGGGATTGACTCCTGAATTTCTCTTTCTTCAGTCTCATTGTTAGTGTATAGAAATGCCACTGATTTCTGGGCATTGATTTTGTATCCTGCCACGCTACCAAATTGCTGTATGAGTTCTAGCAATCTTGGAGTGGAGGCTTTTGGGTTATCTAGGTAGAGTATCATGTCATCAGAGAAGAGGGAGAGTTTGACTTCTTCTTTGCCAATTTGAATGCCTTTAATGTCTTTTTGTTGTCTGATTGCTGAGGCTAGGACTTCTAGTACTATGTGGAATAGCAGTGGTGAGAGTGGACATCCCTGTCTTATTCCTGATCTTAGGGGAAAGGCTCCCAGTGCTTCCCCCTTGAGAATGATATTTGCTGTGGGCTTTTCGTAGATGGCTTTTTAAGATGTTGAGGAATGTTCCCTATATCCCTACACTCTGAAGAGTTCTGATCAGGAATGGATGCTGTATTTTGTCAAATGCTTTCTCTGCATCTAATGAGAGGATCCTATGGTTCTTGGTTTTTCTCTTGCTGATATGATGAATCACATTGATTGTTTTACGAGTGTTGAACCAGCCTTGTGTCCCGGGGATAAATCCTACTTGGTCATGGTGAATAATTTTCTTAATGTGCTGTTGGATCCTATTGGCTAGTATCTTGTTGAGAATTTTTGCATCCATGTCCATCAGGGATATGGGTCTGTAATTCTCCTTTTTGGTGGGGTCTTTGTCTGGTTTTGGAATTAAGGTGATGCTGGCCTCATAGAACGAGTTTGGAAGTACTCCATCTCTTTCTATCTTTCCAAACAGCTTTAGGGGAATAGGTATGGTTTCTTCTTTAAACGTTTGATAGAATTCCCCAGGGAAGCCATCTGGCCTTGGACTTTTGTGTCTTGGGAGGTTTTTGATGACTGCTTCAATTTCCTCCCTGGTTATTGGCCTGTTCAGGTTTTCTATTTCTTCCTGTTCCAGTTTTGGTAGTTTTTGGCTTTCCAGGAATGCTTGCATTTCTTCTAGGTTGCCTAATTTATTGGCGTATAGCTCGGAAAATTGGACATCCGCATGCAGAAGAATGAAACTAGACCACTCTCTTGCACCATACACAAAGATAAACTCAAAATGGATGAAAGATCTAAATGTGAGACAAGAGTCCATCAAAATCCTAGAGGAGAACACAGGCAACACCCTTTTTGAACTCAGCCACAGTAACTTCTTCCAAGATACATCCACGAAGGCAAAAGAACAAAAGCAAGAATGAACTATTGGGACTTCATCAAGATAAGAAGCTTTTGCACAGCAAAGGATACAGTCAACAAAACTAAAAGACAACCTACAGAATGGGAGAAGATATTTGCCAATGGCGTATCAGATAAAGGGCTAGTTTCCAAGATCTATAAAGAACTTATTAAACTCAACAGCAAAGAAACAAACAATCCAATCATGAAATGGGCAAAAGACATGAAGAGAAATCTCACAGAGGAAGACATAGACATGGCCAACACGCACATGAGAAAATGCTCTGCATCACTTGCCATCAGGGAAATACAAATCAAAACCACCATGAGATACCACCTCACACCAGTGAGAATGGGGAGAATTAACAAGGCAGGAAACCACAAATGTTGGAGAGGATGCGGAGAAAAGGGAACCCTCTTGCACTGTTGGTGGGAATGTGAACTGGTGCAGCCACTCTGGAAAACTGTGTAGAGGTTCCTCAAAGAGTTAAAAATAGACCTGCCCTACGACCCAGCAATTGCACTGTTGGGGATTTACCCCAAAGATGCAGATGCAATGAAACGCCGGGACACCTGCACCCCGATGTTTCTAGCAGCAATGTCCACAATAGCCAAACTGTGGAAGGAGCCTCGGTGTCCATCGAAAGATGATGGATAAAGAAGATGTGGTCTATGTATACAATGGAATATTCCTCAGCCATTAGAAACGACAAACACCCACCATTTGCTTCAACGTCGATAGAACTGGAGGGTGTTATGCTGAATGAAATAAGTCAATCGGAGAAGGACAAACATTATATGTTCTCATTCGTTTGGGGAATATAAATAATAGTGAAAGGGAATATAAGGGAAGGGAGAAGAAGTGTGTGGGAAATATCAGAAAGGGAGACAGAACATAAAGACTCCTAACTCTGGGAAACAAACTAGGGGTGGTAGAAGGGGAGGAGGGCAGGGGGTGGGGGTGAATTGGTGACGGGCACTGAGGGGGGCACTTGACAGGATGAGCACTGGGTGTTATTCTGTATGTTGGCAAATTGAACACCAATAAAAAATAAATGTATTATAAAAAAATAAAAGTTATGTAACCCAGATTAAATTCATGACAACTAGGGATCCCTGGGTGGCGCAGCGGTTTGGCGCCTGCCTTTGGCCCAGGGCGCGATCCTGGAGACCCGGGATCGAATCCCACGTCGGGCTCCCGGTGCATGGAGCCTGCTTCTCCCTCTGCCTGTGCCTCTGCCTCTCTCTCTCTCTGTGACTATCATAAATAAATAAAAATTTTAAAAAAAATCTTATAAGGTTCATCTTGAACACTTTGAATCTGGGATCCTTCTTAAAAAAAAAAAAAATTCATGACAACTAAAACTCAAACATCCTCCAGCAGATTTCCTAATGGCTACCTGATGGTACACTATTCTGGAAAATACAGAGAAAGAAAAGGACATGAAAACAGAGAGAGGCAAGGAAGGAGAAGAGAGGGAGGAAGAACAGGTGAAGGCTTTCTTAGTTTTAAGAAGGACAGTCCTGATTAGGAGTCGAATCTGTTTCAAGGAATCAAGTCATTTAAGGCACGTGTGCTAAATATCCCAGATCAGCCTAATCCACATTATCTCTCCAGGAATTCAGACACACCATGATGAGGCAGCAATAGGTCTCCAACATGAGGATTTAGTGTTTCTCTGAGAGAAGCAATGAGGAGAAAGACTGGGCTCTCTCAAAGGTACAGCAAGTTCCTTCTTATGCTAGAGAAAGCCAAAGATCCAGGTGACTTCTCGACAGCTTGGCCATGGCAGACAGCAAAATATAGGCACGCACCTGGGCAGCATGAAGCCGTGGAGGGATGGGGGCCAGGTAGCTCTCCCTTGTCAGGCATCAGATCCAGAACCTAATAAATGATACCTAGTAGCACAATTGCACAGGAAACAAACTGAGGGTCACTGGAGGGGAGGGGAGCAGAGAGACAGGGCAACTGGGTGATGGGCATTAAGGAGGGCATGTGATGTAATGAGCACCAGGTGTTATACACCACTGATGAATCACTCTACTCCTGAAACTAATAATACACTATATGTTAATTAATTGAATTTAAATAAATCTAAATTTAAAAAATAAATGAGTACAACATGAAAAATATTATAAGAAACTCTTGGGGAGTATGCTAAGAAGCTGGCAGAGAGGATCCTCTTCCTCTCTTCACAAGGGATGTGAAGCCCCACACTTCTAAGTGGCATCAGGGCAATAGCAATGGGAAGCCACAAGATAGCACAAACTGGCATTCATAGCAACCAAGAAGATGGAGAAAGACACCTCATGGGGAAACTCCTGAAGATTCTCTGGGCAAAGAGAACTTGGGGACCCAGAGATGCTATTTCAGTTGTGACTCAGAGCAGAGACTCAGGTGGGGTGGCCCCCACTTACCCTTTAGGAGGTAAGTGCTCCCGAACTAACTTGCAAAACTATCATTTTGCACAGAATTTCATAATTGTCCATGAAGGTCTGCAATCTTTAGGGTCCACCTATGGGTGGGTGCTCAGCACCTGTTAACAATAGCCAGCCTGCAGGAGGTAGTCAATAAAAGCTAGGGAGAGGGTGAAAGGAAGACTCTCTCTCTTCTGCAGTCAGACAAATATGGGCTGGAATTCTTGTTCAGCTGAGTCCTTTGACCTGAGGGATAGTTTCCTCATCTGTAAAATAAAGATGACACCCCCATAGCAGGGAAGTTGTAAGGAGTGAAGATAGTGTGATATCCAGGGAACTGCTTGCACAAGGCTTGGCTCTGAGTAAATGCCAGATTCTAATAGCTCCCGGCTCCATCCCAGCTCCTGCTGGCAGCCATAGCCCCAGATCAGCTCTCTTGGGATTTATCAGGACGTGGACAGAAATTATTTCTCAGAAAATCAAATAGGAGTACATTGAAGTTTGAATTTATTACATTATTTCAGATGAATTTCAAGAAAGTGAAATATTTTTAAATATAAAAACCTTAATTCAGAATCATGGCAATAATTTGAGATGTAAAACACAAAGAGCAGAGAGTTTCAAATTCTGGACTTATAATTTCTCTGAGATTTCTAGCATATGTAAAGTATGTCAAAACCTGTCTCCCAAAGATTGCCAACACAACTTGTTAATGAGATGAAGCCAAGTTTGTTGCTTCTGTGGAAAGGGAGGAGACCACCCTGCAAAGCTGCTGGTGCTTCCAAGAGGAGAGGGCAAGATCATGATTGACTAAGACTTTGGAGTTTTACCTAAAGTGGGTCTCAGTTAGGAGTGGGGAAAGATTGTGACACCACAGTCCTGACATGAGAAACAGCAAGGGGAGGACTCAGAGGTGAGGGAATCCTTTGACTCTTAGGACATTAAACTGTCAATATTTACCAGGGAAGAGTGGATACATCTTTCAGGAAGTCCCTGTAATGAACAATCAAGCCATTTGCTTGGACAAGGCATTCCAGGAAACATTAAATTATGCTAATGAAGGCAGAGGAATAGCAAAGTACATTAGTGTTCACAGTAGGTGTGGTTGTGGTTCTCGGCGCCCAAGCTGAATATGGGGCAGACAGTTTATGTCCTCAGCCTCTTTTCTGGTACTGGTCAGCCAGAGAGGAAGGGTAGACCGTTAATAAATGTCTGAGCATGGATGCTTACTCAGATTTTCACTGCTCTTTGAGGCATGATCATCTCATACCAGGTGTCTGTTGATACTTACTCCAACATCTATGGTTCCACAACCTCCAGAACTGTCAAGTTGTTCATTTTTCACTGGATCATTTGATGGAACAGTGGCTATACACAAGCATTTAGGACATCTGGAGATGACACATCTGGACACTGCCACAAAATGCATACTCAGAGAAGGATTGTGACCAAAGTGTGTAGTCCACTTCTCAGCCAGGGGTCACAAGGGCCCAGATTAAACCAAGAGAACATATCCCATCCCCAGTCTAAAGAAAACCAGATATGAGATCATTAGCCAAATAATCTAATTCTCTGATTTCTCACTTTTCCTTCTTTTAATATGAAAGACCCTAGAGAAGTCTGCAGGATTATAGGTACAACATCACTCTCCACTCCATGCAGCACACACTCCCCCTGTTGTGGGCACAGTGTGATGGGTGTTTTAAATTTCTTGCTGCCTGGCCGACTGTGGTGTTTGCAATCTAAAACTTCACCAAATGGCTGAGCCCAGTTTCCCAGGAAACTGATTCATTACAAGGAAATAGAACCAGATGACATTAGTGCTCCTGCAGAGAAATGTAAACAAAACCAACGGCTGGTTTGGTTGTACTCTTTATCTAGTTAGTAGTAAGTTATATCAAGTAATGGAATCTTACCAAGAAGGGACTAAAAATGTAGTCCCAGACTAAAAAAGACCCAGATTTTTGACAACTCTTTCCATAATACTCAAAAGTGACATATCAATTTTATGTCATAAAATTGATATATCAATTTTATAAATATAAGACTTGAAGGCAAATAAAGTCACCATAAGCCAGGAGAGGGGAGAGAAGTCGCTAGAGAAGAAATGCAGATCAAAAGTGATAATCAGGGTCTAGTTCTGTGATCTGGGATAGAAGCTGTCTCTGTCCAAAAACCAGCTGTTTCCAGGGGTTTAGGTGGCTCCTGAGGACTCCCAATTTGAAATCACAATGGAGGGCAGTCTTCCTGGGATTTGAAGATGTTGTGTCTCCTTAGCTGAGCCACATGAATCCAATAGTCAACCCCATAAGAGTTCACAGAAGTGCTAACTGTTCATAGTACCTGATAAGTTCTTCCAACAGGATCGTGAACCCTCAATGAAGACAATATCTCTGGCATATAGCTGAGGCTTCAGGAAAACATCAAAGTCAAATAAATAGTATTTCTAGATGACACAGACTTAAAATGGCTATAGCTAACTTGTTACCGATGATTCCAAAGTGAAAGACCTGATAAGAGCTCATTACAATAACACAAGTGACAAAGAAATCTGATTGCTTTCATGACATGCAAAAGAAACCTACAAAAGTCAATCTGAAATTTTAGACATAATATCTATAAGGATAATGATTAAGAGTGTTTTCAAAGACAATGTACATTAATCATATTTATAAAAATGGATTTGTAACGTTTATAAAGGTAAAAATAGTGAGATGTGCCAATTATCCAAAGATAACTGAAATAAGTTCTAAACATTTGTATATTAATAAAACTCCCTAGATAGACTTGATATACATTCCAAATTGAAAACATAGGCAAGAAGATGTCAGATTCAAATTAAAGTGAGATTGTGACCAAGTAGACAGTTAAAATAATAACCAAAATTATGGCTGATAACTATATTGTTGTTACCTAACATCAGGATGCTGAGAGAAAAAAATGTTTATATGGATATACATGTATATATGTATGCACCCACACACATGGATATTATGGACAGCAAGGCACTGACCAGTATCTAGTTCCTTTTATACAGTGTATGATTTCTGAAAAATTTTTTTTTAATTTTCCCTATACATATTTAGCATATAAAAGACCCAGACATTTGAGAACTCTTTCCATGATACTCATCAATAGTGACATATCAAATAATGCTATTATTTTAGGCACCTCCCTTTTCAAAGTGAAAGAACAAGTCTTTGCGATTTTCTAGGGCCTTTAGGTACAAAAGATATCCTGAAGCTATTTAACTTCATTTTACATTTGGAAATCAATATGAGGAAGTGAAAAAATATTGTCATGAGATCTGAACACTTAAAGATAGGATTGTGGGTGCCTGAGAAATAGTATCTGGCCACTCACTTGAAAATGACAATGAAATACTTAAAAATAAGTACAAGTAGGTAACATGACTAATAAGAGTCTTCATTCTTTTGAAAGTAAGGAAGCTCTGTTTTCTAAAATAATCAAGGACAATAATCATCAACTAATGATGGGGTAAAGAAGATATGGTATAGATATACAATGAAATATTACTCAGCCATCAAAAACAATGAAATATTGCCATTTGCAACAATGTGCATGGAGCTAGTGTGTATTATGCTAAGTAAAATAAGTCAAAGAAGGACATACCACATGATTTCACTCATACGTGGAATTCAAGAAACAAAAGGGGAGAAAAAGGGGAAAAAAGGGAGAGAGACAAACCAAGAAACAGACTCTTAATAAAGAGAACAAACTGGTGGTCACCAGAGGGAAGGTGGGTGGGGGATGGGTGAGATAGGTAGGTGATGGGGGTTAAGAAGGTGATGAGCACCAGGTAATGTATGGAATTGTTGAATCACGACATTGTACACCTGAAACTAATATAACACTGTATGTTAACTAACTAGAATTGAAATAAAAATGTTTTAAATAATCAAAGACATGGTAAAGACAACATAAAACACAAATATATTCTAGTAGAACAGTATCTTGGCAGATTACACAGAAAAAATATCTTTTCATGTTTTAGGTGAAGACAAACACTAAAACAAACAAATTTATAAAAACTAAGCAAACTTTGCTTAGATTGTTGACTAATTTCATAGCCTTTTGGATCCATTCTTCATACTGTTTTACCTCTATAAATCAGAAGAGCTTCTTTAATCTTTAGATCAACTCCTTGCAAATTCCCCCTTATTGACTAATCACATCATCTTTTGTGTACATTCTGTTTACTTAGCCAAGATAAGGCAATTATTTCAATGCCCTTCTGTTACAGTGCCTATGGCGTCATTATCAAGAGACTCCTTTTAGGCTGAATGTCAGAGGTAGAAGCATCTAGCTGTCTTATCTGTGAAGCTATAAATTTTTTCAGGATTCTACTTGCTTTCATTCTAAGGTACTTTCAAAATGCTTGGCAGGGTGTGAGAGTTCTAACAATGGAGTTATTTCCCAGTTCTACTTTGTGCTTATCTATTAATCTCCGATTTCTGGCTTAACATCACTTATAAAAGTGAGAAGAGAGCTGGAATCCTGTCTGCCTCAAGAACTGCTCCTGGATGCTGTCTACCAGTTCCCATAGTTCCCCAACCTCTGTCCTTTCTTTGTTTACAGGACTAGATTAGAAACCAATCTGTCTTCAGATGGAAGATCTTAGGGATATTTTCCAAAAGACATCTTCCAACTTTGATGGCATTTCTAAGCCCCTCTGGTTTCCTATAAACTTAAGGTCTTTTAAATCATGCTCAAAGCTTCCCATTCTGCTTCTTAGGCTTCTCCTAATGATGAATCAATTGGTATATATTAGGCAGTTCTGGATTATACGTTCCTAAAATTATTCTAAATCCTTCTGCAAATGTCTCCGTTCTGTTGATTATTTGGAAAATCTAACAATGGCTCTTGGCTCAGAGAAAATTCAGTATTTCACAACAACAGAGAAGGGCTCCCTGTTCTGAAGGAGGTTTTGCTTAGAGGCAACTGAGTCTTAGGGGAGTCTGGCTGGTCAGGAAGAAGGAAATGAATCAGAGGGAAAGATGGAGCAGTAGGGGAGAGGAACATAGAATAAAGGCTCCTAGGTTCAAGGTGGGATTTAGGGGAATCTAGAAGAGATAGTGTAAGCTTTTCTTTTGCCTTAGCCAAAGACTCTTTAAGAAAGAGGCTTTTAAAACTAAAAAACCTTTAGATGCTTCTTTATGCTAATTAGAAAAAATGAAAACTATTGGAAATTTGAAATTTTGCTCTATTTTTCTTCTAAGATGCCTCTCAAATAAACAATCTTGGTCATATCAAAAACTCCACAAATATCCTTGGTTAACACATGCCATTTAGTAAAATAAGCACACAAGTTTGGATTATAATGTAAACATGTTATCATGTAGCAGGAGTTCACCCTAGAGGAGGAAACATGGACTTAACTTTAGACAGAGTCAAATCCATTAAGAGTCTGGGAATATTTCATCCAAAAATGTTAACATACCTCATGTCTCAGCCTCCCAAAGTAGCAGATGGGTCCTTCAGCTACAACCCTAGACAAGGCTTTGGCTCCAGAAATATGGAATGGTTTGCAAAAAGGTGTCTCCTGAAACCAGACTCTCCTGGAAAAAAGGCAAGAGTGAGAAAAGTTCTCAAGTGCTTCTGATGAGTGACCAAAGGATGCCACGCCAGTCTTAGAACAGACCAGCCTTCAGAACTTGCTATTTCCCAGGGCTGGCTTGAGAAATGGGCTCATTTCAATGTCCCTCTCAATGAGAGACAATAAAATGGGAAAGGGAAAGGCCGAGACAGACATTCACTTTAGTAATGAGGTTGACTCCCACCATGGATAATCATTTCACAAACCTGATCAGACAGCCAAAAGTTAGAGCATTCCTTACCCCTAGAAGACAGAATAAACAGCATCTGGGAGCTCACTGACAGAGACAGTTGTCCTAAGCAATATAAGTTTCCCCTACCCCTACACCCCAGCATCGTGGTCAGGAAAGTCCCTACACCTAGCAGGGGGCTCCACAGGGCTCCAAGGAGAGAGCTGTTGCCACTGAAAGTTCTCTGTGCTGACGGGATCTCAGTGGGACTTCCCAAACGCCAAAATGTCTGGATCCTCAACCACCACCAACATGGCCTGTTGATAAGGTGCAGCTGAGTTTGTTGTTTACCAAGGTAAAGTAATTTCACTACACAGCAGAGTTATAACAGTGCCTCAGAGGAGGGAACTGACTGAGGTTTGGGAGTCGGACCTGAAGCAGGGCTCAGTTATGATTGAGTTAACAGTCATGAGAGCAGTCCAGGACTGAAAGACACAACAAAGGGAAGACTTCAAGATAAAAGATTCCTTTGACTCTTAGGGCATAAATAGTTGATGTTTCCTGAGGAAGAGTGAATGGGTCCTTCAGGATGTCCCAGTAAGGAGACAATTGCCCCTAATCAAACCATTGCCTGGGCAAGAGATTCATGAGAAAAATAAATTATGTTAATGAAAGCAGAGGAATAACATAAAATTATCCTAATGCAGACAGTAGAATGTGATTTCAGCTCTCAGTGTAAAGGCAGCATGTGGGGTAAAGCCTCTTAAGTAAGAAACTATGGTAAATAGTATATATAAATAAATAATGACAATATACATCCTACTATTTAATATTCAAAAATAAACCTTTGAAAAATTCATGTCAACACTGGGGTTGGCAAAGTAAAATAAATAAATAAACAAATAATGAACTTTTATTGAACACTTGCTCAGTGCCCAGCAATTTTACAAGTCTTCTCATATATTCCTCACCACAACCAAGTGTTGTAAGTATTACTGCTCATTTTGGCAGCTGAGGCGATTGAGCACCCAAAAAGTAAAACAAGTTGTCTAAGACCACAAAGACCACACAGAAAGTGACAGAGCCTTAACTTACACTCAGGACTTGTGACTCCAAGCCCAGCCTGGTTTCACTATATCACAACTGCCTCCAAGCACAAGAAAACCTGAAGCAAAATATCAGCCACACATGTGGAGTAATACTCAACCCAAAAAGATGATCCAAGCCAGGAAGCCTCCCAGAATCATCATTTATCACCATATTTTAAGTCCAGGTCTCCCTCTTTTTTCTCTGACCATAGTTTCCTTCCCCTTGCATGGAATACAGTTTTATTCAAGTGCCATACTTTAAGAACCAGTGCTCAGGTAACAGTTTCTGCTCCTGGCCAGTTCACTCAAAGAGAGCCATGCAAATGCAGGCATGGTCATGAGACAAAAGTCCCCTCTTGTCCCCAGAGACCCATAGCATGCACATTTCTCACACTGTGACTTGCATTTCCAGGCAGCATATCAGGTTACAGCATGAGTGGGAAAAGAACTTCCTCCTTGGATTTGACCTCACTGGAGCCACTACAGGATCAAGGGAAAAGAGGATGGTTGCCAGTTCTGGGTGGCTCCAGGACAGCTAAGGAAAAGCCTTCAAAGAAAGCTGAGGGTTTTTCGTTTGTTTGTTTGTTTGTTTGTTTGTTTGTTTGTTGTCTTCTCCTGGGTTTTCAATATGTATCTGAGTCAGGCTCTAATGAGGAGAGGATGAGGATGTTCATGCTCTCCGTGGAGGAAGGCCTTCTCCATGCTCATGAGACCCACCTGAGCTCTCTCCTGAGCAGTGTGGGAGACACATGTGGAGGCAATGACTCCAATTTAGAGTGGCCTCAATCATAGTGACCACCCACCGAATCACTGATGAGTGAACCATTCTGCTTCTGCATTTTGCTTCTCGGGATTTTATTTTAATTTCACAGCTTTATAAGGTAACTACTATCATCCCATTTCATAGGTAAGCAAACCAAGATTCAGTAGTTTTAGGACAAAGCTCCAATTGGCTTTTAGCCACTAATCAAGACACTCCTAGACAAAACAGAACCATGAGTGAGTCTTGCTCCCAACTAACTCATTTCATTCACTAGGATTTGTCCTTGTACACTATTCAAAACTTCCTTAAGTTCTGTTGTTTGATTTCAAGTGTACACATTACTTACCAAAAAGGAAAACTAGTTAGTCAATACTTTCTTCTATCTCTCCCCTTCTCAGAAGCAGCCCTAATGCCTAATTCTTGAGAGAATTTTAAATTGTTTTTACCTCTAAGTTTGTCCCCAAAACCCCCAGTGTATGCTGGAGCAGTTGGTGAGGAGAGTTAGAACAAGTGAGATAATCCTCTGCTCCCATTCTTGATGTTACACTGGTGTTTGACCACCCTCCCATGCCATTGACAAAGACAGAGCAGGACCAAGACTGGAGTCTGTGTGGGGTCATCAGAGGATGCAGGATTATAGTCCACACTTTTTTTTTTTTAAGATTTTATTTATTTATTCTTGAGAGACACACAGAAAGAGGCAGAAACACAGGCAGAGGGAGAAGCAGGCTCCATGCAGGGAGCCCGATGTGGGACTCGATCCTAGGATCCCAGGATCATACCCTGAGCCAAACACAGACGCTCAACCACTGAGCCACCCAGGCGTCCCAGTCAACACCTTTTAATGCAAGATGTGAATTGTTACTATCTCATATAATCCCCCACTACTTCTATTAAACTTCGTTACTTTCCAATTTGTTGTTTCTGATCTTTTTGGAGTAAGCAGGATTAGTTCAGTAATTCACTGGATTTAAAACTACTATGGTGGTGGCATCTGGGCGGCTCAGTCACTTAAGTGGCTGACTTGATTTTGGTTCAGGTCATGATCTTAGGGTCCTGGGATCCAGCCCTGCATCAGGCTTCCTGATGAGCAGGGAGTTTGCTTCTCTCCTTCTGCCCTTCCCCCTGGTGTCTCTCTGTCTGTCCGCCTGTCTCTCTCATTCTCTGTTTCTTCTCTCTCTTCTCTCGCTCTCTCTGTCTCAAAAATAAATAAACAAATCTTTAAAGAAAGTACTGTAGTAATAGCCTTCATGTATCTTAGAAGAGTGATCACATAGTATTACTAATAATGAAGAGCCCATTTCCATTATAGCACAAGCTCATCTTCATCAAGTGAATTGGAAACAATGTATATTCTCACTTGGATTGTTCCATGAGCTGAAGGATTGCGCAAGCATGATTTTCCTCTCTGGCTCCCTTCCCTGTCCATTTCCTTCTTTTTTATCAGAGTAAGGTGAAATGAATCCAAGGACAGAATACAAAAAAAAAAAAAAAAAAAAGTTCAACTTCAATGAAAAATAATTCATTGCCTATAGCACACCCTTCCAGAGTCTGATTCCTCGCTTGTTCACTGTCGTCACACTTCTTTGTAAACTGCAGAAAAGGATAGATGGGAAAATTTACCTTACTGTATAGAATATTGGTAGATTTCACCATTTCTGCAGAAAAATTAGTTTTCCCTCCATTTGCAATTCAACTCATTTACTCCACATAATTTGTGTTGTTTTCACTTTCCACTGGATTAGTTTTAATATCTGTCTAGTACCATCATTGATTAAAGGCTAAAATAAAATCTTCAACATGTGTTCATTTTTATATCTCTAAGAAGAATCTGGCTTTCACCTTTTCCTGAAAATTATCTTTTGAGAGAGATTTCTTCATCCTTGGCCAGTGCTGTAATGTGGCATTATTCATCTCTAATCTGGACTTCACAAATTCTTCTTAGCAACTCTTTGTTTACACAATTGAGCCTCTCATAACATTTTGATCCCATATCACTTGATGTCTATTTGTAAGTGATTTTTCTTGATTGTACTGTGTACTTCTGAAATTAATTGCAATGTGTTGGCGCCATTGGGGTGGAATGTGCCCAAGAATACTAGCCAGGAGAGTGTTTCATTTCAATGATAAAACTATAGAATCAATTATCTATTTTCTAGTGAAAAAAAATAAGACCGGTAAAGGAATATTATGAAATATTTTAAGAGTTATGTGGATAGTTGTCTAAATTAGTAATATACTTCTAACATTAGATTTTCAAGAAATGAAAAAAAAAAGATTTTCAAGAAATGTCTTACTTTGAATGTACTCTCAATAATAACATTGAAATAACTCAATAGGTGGAAAAAGTCTCCAGTGCTTTGTAAAAGGAAACATATTTGTAGAGTTAATGTCTGTAGTCCTTAGTGAATATTTAGGACATCATATTACTAAAGGGTTTTGAGGCACATTCAGTTCACTTGGGTACAAAGCAACATTCATTTAAAGCTATTTTAAGTTTGATAATTCAGAGGAGAGCTAACTGGTTTAAACGATCTTCTGTAGGATAGAT
This sequence comes from Canis lupus familiaris, assembly GCF_011100685.1. Lineage (NCBI taxonomy): Eukaryota > Metazoa > Chordata > Mammalia > Carnivora > Canidae > Canis > Canis lupus. The sequence goes on along the minus strand of NC_049250.1, from coordinate 1,071,023 downwards.
GGAACATGTTTTTGAAGTAACTGTAGATTCAGAAATAAATTAGTTAACAGGTCATTGATTCCTGCATTGTTTAACAAAGAATATCATTTACTTCAAGATTTCTGTATAACTGAAAACCAATACTAAAATAAAAAATTGGGGATCCCTGGGTAGCGCAGCGGTTTAGCGCCTGCCTTTGGCCCAGGGCGCGATCCTGGAGACCCGGGATCGAATCCCACGTCGGGCTCCCAGTGCATGGAGCCTGCTTCTCCCTCTGCCTGTGTCTCTGCCTCTCTCTCTCTCTCTCACTGTGTGCCTATCATAAATAAATCAAAATTTAAAAAAAAATAAAAAATAAAAAAATAAAATAAAATAAAATAAATTGGAGAATAAAAATTAATTACATCCTAAAAATGTTACAGTGGATAGCAAAAAGGATAATTCTTAATATAATCTACTGATTTTTCTTCAGTTCACTCCCTGAATAGTAAAAATCACTTGCATCATTAACTTTTTTTTTTTTTAATTTTCATTTATTTATGATAGTCACAGAGAGAGAGAGAGAGGCAAAGACACAGGCAGAGGGAGAAGCAGGCTCCATGCACCGGGAGCCGGATGTGGGATTCGATCCTGGGTCTCCAGGATCACGCCCTGGGCCAAAGACAGGCGCTAAACCGCTGCGCCACCCAAGGATCCCTTTTTTTTGCATCATTAACTTTTTAAAAGCATTTTGCTGTAAATATAAATCTTTTTTGAAACAATAAATGGGAATTAATTTCTAGTAAATTCTTTCCAAATATCTGAAATGTTGAGAAATAGAGGTAAGACAAACACCTTTGTATAACCAGCACTGCTGCTCTGTAGCACACATTAAATTAAAATGAAAAATGTAATCGAGAAGCAAAGGGAGCTATTAAAAGACATGTTTCTGCCACTTTTGAAAATGCCTGGATGCTAAACAAGCAAGCGATGGAACAAAGTTCAAACACATATTGCAAAAGGAGAAACACTCATGAATCAATTAATAGCATGAAATCTTACCCCCTACTGCCCCAAAACTGCCTACTCCCAAGGACAGAGCTCTAAATAATATTAGAGAATATCACACATAAAACAAGAGATACAACCTCCTGTATTCTCTTCTATCTCATCCTCAAAGCTCAAATTCTTGCTTCTCCACAATTATTGTGCCAGGTTTTACCCAACTTTCTCCAACAGCCAGATACCTAAGCTGAGTCCTAGTCTGAAGGAAAGAACCACTCTCCCTCCTTATCTCAGGAAAAGAACAGCTCCAGGAACAACAAAGACGGTATAAAGCTAATGGAGAAAAATATCAAAATCAACACTTCATGTTATCATGGTACATTATCCTCAGTTCAAAGTCATCCAGCCCTCCTGCAACTGTATATCTATTCACTCACTGCCTAATCATGTTTACCAGTTGATATCAGACTCCTGAGGCTCACCTTAGGGCTGTCTGGCACAGGGATTTCTTCACACAGGGGACTGAGCACCCAGAGGCACACTAGATAGCCCCCTAGGATGTGAAAGGAAAGATTGGAACTTTTATTTATATTTCTGTTTACTAAAATAAAATAAGGAAATAGCACTTTCTTAGTATTTAATAAGTGGTTGCCTATGGGACATATATAATGTATATATGACATTTATGAAGAAAAATGCATATAATAATGATATGTATGAGATATTATTCAGCCATAGAAAGGAATGAAATCTTTCCATTCACAATTACGTGGATGGAGCTAGAGAGTATTATGCTAAGCAGAATAAGTGAGTCGGAAAAAGACAAATGCCATATGACCTCACTCATACATGGAATTTAAGAAACAAAACAAATAGGCAAAGGGGGGGGGGAGAGAGAAACCATGAAATAGACTCTTAACTATAAAGAACAAACTGAAAAAAATAAAATAAAAAAAAAATAAAGAACAAACTGATGGTTACCAGAAGGGATATGGATAGCGGGATGGGTGAAATAAATGATAAGGGATTAAAGAGCACACCTACCATGATGAAAAAAATAAAATATAATAATAATAACAATAGGGCAGCCCAGGTGGCTCAGCGGTTTAGCGCCACCTTCAGCCCAGGGCCTGATCCTGGAGACCCTGGATCGAGTCCCATGTCAGGCTCCCTGCATGGAGCCTGCTTCTCCCTCTGCCTGTGTCTCTGCCTCTCTCTCTCTCTCTCTCTCTCTGTGTGTCTCTCATGAATAAATAAATAAAATCTTTAAAAATATGAGAGGCACCATTGGGTGCCTATAATATATAGTAATAACAATAGGTGGCATTTATAAGGCTTTCCAATGTGCCAATCATTTCAGCAGGTTGGCTCCTTGATTTTTCACAATAGCCCATGGATAAGATCACCACAAAACTCACCTTATCCACAACAAAGCCCTTCAGGGAATGACAGGGCACTGTTAATAACTACTATGGCAACATTTATTAATCTGGACCAGCCCAGGGAATAGGTTTATAGAGCACTGTATCTCTGGAAGCAATGTCCAGACCCAAGAACCGCCTAGTCAAGGCCACATGCACAGACCAATGGAAGTTAGGCTCTAGGCTGGGCTCTCAACCATACTGCTGCATGGCATGATGGAAACCCAAATAAATCAGTAAATGACTTGACTGACAAGAGGCTGAGATAAAAAGAAAAAAATATATATACAGAGGGACAAGATGAAATAGGCCCCTCCTCCCTATACCCTCCATCCCTGCAACTAAGCACAAATACAAACCCTTGGATGATGCACCAGGCAATCCCAGGAAGACTCTGGAAAAAGGTGAAAGGAAGGCAGGTAAGCCCAAGATTCAAGGTTGGAGAAGAAGCCCAGCACTTGGCCTCAGTCCCCACCCAATGGAGGAAGACTACCATGCACAATGCTTCTCCACTTCCACCCAGCAACCATGGGTGTCCAGATGTGCTCAACCTCCAAATGAAACAGGATTCCCCTGAAAACACCGGATGAACCACTGGTAGGTATCCATTGGAGCCTTACCAGAAACCAATGGCCAAGAAGCTTTCCTTCCTACCGGGCCTGCGATGCCCCTTTCCAGATGAGACACACCTGTGAAGGAGTGGAGACAGAGAGGACCCACCACAGTAATGGCCAGTTGGGAAGAGTCTATCACAAACAGCATGTAGGCTCTCCTGCTCTACCCAGACACACCTGGACCTAGGACACAAGTGCAGGGATCTTACCACAGCCCTCTCTCACTGAGAAACACATATCAGCTAACCTTGGAAAGTGCCTCCCACTTCTCAGGACACATCATCAGGGACCAGTAAGAGCCCCCAAGGAACCAGAAAAACCAAACAGACCAAAACAGCATTGAAAAGACTCTGAAAATGAAACTGCTGTTAGTACCACAGTCCACAAAAATAGCTTAAGACCCTGTACTAAACCTAAACAGGGTGACTGTCTGCTAAAATGTAAGATTTAAATAAGACCCAGAGACTCCTGACATGATAGATAAAATGTCCAGAGTACAACTTAAATTCTCCTATCATACAGAGAACCAGGAAAATAACAACTCAGATGAAAAAAAGATGATAAACTGATGCTACCAATGATATTAATAAGATATTGGGATTATCTGACAAGGATTTTAAAGCAGCCATCACAAAAATGCTGCCATAATCAGTTACAAATTCTCTTGAAACAAATGAAAAAGTAAATCTCAGAAAAGAAAGAACAGATAAAAAAGAATTGAAAATCATAAAACTGAAAAACAGAATAATAGAAATGAAAATTAAGTTGATAGGCTCGGTAGTAGAACAGAGATTAAGAGGATCAAATCAGTGAACTTTTAAGTTAGGACAACAGAATTCATCCATTATAGCAAAGAAGAGAAAATATATTTAAAAAGAAAAATTGAACACAGTCTCCGAAACCTATGAGGCAAAAGATCCAACATTCATACCATCAGAGTCCCATAAGGAAAACAGATGAGAGGATGAGACATGGCTAAAGAAATAGCTGAAGGAAAAAAGCTGAAAAGTTCACAAATCTGTCAAAAAACAGAAGTCTAAAGATCCAAAAAAACTAAACAAACTTTAAATAATATGTTTAAAGAAGTAAAAGAACTCTCAACCATTAAAAAACAAAAACTGCAGCCATTAATTCTATACCCAGCAGGGATCCTTCTGCAGCTATCCTGCAGAAATGGAGGAGAAATAAAAATATTCTCAAATAAAGGAAAACTAAACAATCTGTCATTAACAAGCCAATCTTTAAAGATTGGCTATAGAAAGTACTTCAAAATGAAAGGAAATGACAGAAAAAAAATATAGAAGAAGAAGAATCAGAAAGGAAGAAGAAAAAACAGGAAGAGTAGACATGGATACACACACTAGACAATCCTTTTCCTCATGAATTGTATAAATTATATTTGATCATTGAAATAAAAGTCATAACACCGGGCAGCCCTGGTGGCCCAGCGGTTTAGCACTGCCTTTGGCCCAGGGTGTGATCCTGGAGACTTGGGATCGAGTCCCATGTAGGGCTCCCTGCATAGAGCCTGCTTCTCCCTCTGCCTGTGTCTCTGCCTCTCTCTCTCTCTCTCTCTCTCTCTCTCTCTGTCTGTGTCTGTCATGAATAAATAAATAAAATCTTTTTAAAAAAGTCATAACACCTTCTGATTCATAAGAAAGTGATATTTAAAAGCACAAAAGGAAAAAGGGACTAAATAAAAGTGAGATTTCCACACTTTATTGAAAATGGTACAATATTGATATGAATCAACTATTAAAAGTCACATATGTATATTTTAATACCCAGAGTAATCACTACAAAAACTATACAAAGAAGGGCACCAGGTGGCTCAGTTGGTTAAGCATCTGCCTTCACCTCAGGTCATGATCCCAGGGTCCTGGGATTGAGTCCTGCACTGGGCTTCCTGTTAAGCAGGGAATCTGCTTATCCCTCTCCCTCTCTGTCCTCTCCCCCTTGCTCATGCTTTCTCTCTCTCTCTCAAATAAATAAATAAAATAATAAAATATTTTTTAAGAACTATGCAGAGAGATACACTAAAATACTAAGGATAAATCAAGTCGGAATCCTAGTAATGTTCAAGTAGCCCATAAAGAAAGGAAGAAAAAAAAACAGGATCAAGACCTTGAGAAAACAAAAAATAAAGCGATACTTTAAGTAAAAACTACAACCAATAATCACCTAAATATAAATTGTCCAAATATACTAATCAAAAGAAAAAGATTAGCAGAGTGAAAAAAATAAACATGATACAACTGTATGATGCTTATAAAAAAAAAGGTTGAAAACAAAAAGATGGAAATATATATATTATATAAATATTAGTTTTTAAAAAGAAGTAGTAGCTTTATTAATGTCTGATACAGTAGACTTCAGAGCAAAGGAAATTGCTAGAGACAAAGAAAGACATATATATTGATTAAAAAAATTAATCTACCAGGAAGAAATAATGATCCTAAAGAAGAAATACACTAATCTACACATACAGTTGACAGTATCAACTGCCTCTCTAAACAACTGATAGCACTAACTAGAGAGAGTTCTGCAAGGATATAAAGGACCTGAAAAAACAAATCAACCAAGAGGATCTAACTGACTTATATACAAATACTACATAGCAACAGTAGAATATAAATTGTTTTCAAATGTACATGGAACATTCACTAAGATAGTCCATATGTTGGGTGATAAAACAAACATTAACAAATTTAGAACAATTAAAATCATACAGAGTATCTTTTCTCATTATGACAGAAATCAATAATAAAAGGCAACAGAAAAATCTTCAAACTTTTAAATAATCCATGGGTCAAAAAGGAATTCTCAACAGACATTGTGTTTAAAAACACAGAGCAGAAAAACAAAAATGCAGTATTTCAAAGCAGCATGCAGTCAAAGCAGTAAAGAGGGATGTTTATAGCACTAAATTCTTACATTAGAAACAAGAAAAGGCCTAAGTTCCTACCTCAAGAATCTTGATAAAGAAAAGAAAAATAAATCTAAAGAAATCCCAAGGCAAGAAATATAAAAGCAGAAGTCAACGGAATTAAAAATAGGAAAATAATAGAGAAGACCAATGAAACAAAAAGCTAGTACTATGAAAACAACTAATAAAATTGGTAAACCTATAGCAAGATTGACAAAAATAAAGACACAACTCACAAACAGGAGATATGACTACAGATCCTGTAGTCATTAAAAGATAATAAGAAAATACTATAAACAAATTTATATTAATAAATTCTACAACTTAGAAGAAATAGACTAACACAAACCACCAAAAGTCATCCAACAAATACAACAATCTGAATAGTCTTATAACCCTTAAAGACATTGAATTCACAATTAAAAGGAGGGGGAAAAAGCAATCTCCAAGACAAAAGTTTTCACTTAGAAGAATTCTATCAAACATTTAAAGAAAAATTGAAACTAATCCTACACAATCTCTTCCAGGTGATAATAAAGAAAGGAACACTTCCCAACACATTTTCTGACACCTGAAAACAAAAGCCGAAAACAAAACCAAAGTGCAAATAATAATAATAATAATAATAATAATAATGCAGATCAATATAGCTAATGAAGTTAGATGCAAAAATCCTCAATAAAATATTGACATTTTAAGTTCAATAATGTACAAAAATAATAATACGAAGTTGGATTGTTCCAAGTATGCAAGGCTAGCTCAGTATTTGAAAATCAATCAACATACTCCACCAACAACAAAAGAAGAAAAATTATATTAATTCATGCAGAAAGAGCATCTGATAAAATATCATAATCATTCAATATAAAAATGGAGAGAAATTAGAAATAAAGGGGAATTACCCAATAAACAGCATCTAGCACTACCAAAAAACCTGACAGCTAACATTATTCTTAATGACAAAAAACTGAACAGTTTCTCCCTAAGATCAGGAACAAGGCAAGGCTCTACTACTTTTATTCAACATAGTACTAGAAGTTCTGCCACTGTAAGAACAAGAAAAAGAAACAAAAGCATAAAAATTAAAAAGAAGGAGATAAAACTCTCTGTGTTTGTAGATGACATGATCATCTACATAGAAATCCAAACCAATATATCAAAAAAACTCCTAGAAATAAAACATAAGTTCAACGAAGTTTCAGGATACAAGATCAGCCCACAAAAATCAATCACATTTCTACATACTAGTAATGAACATTTTGTAACTAAAATTAAAACAAATTATCATTTACAATCACTCCAAAGAAAATTAAATACTTAGATATACACTTAACCAAACATGTACAGGAACTGTATACTGCAAATTACAAAATGCTAGTGGAAAAAATAAAAGAAGACATAAATAAATGGAGAGACATACTGTGTTTATGAATTGGAAAATTCAACATAGTAAAGATGTCAAGCCTCCCAAATGGGTCCACAGGTTTAACTGAATTCTTATCCTATATCTAGCAGGTTTTATTATAGATAGAAAAACTTATCTAAAGATTTTTATACACAGTCACAAAGGTAAAACAATCTTGAAAAAAGAAGAAAGTGGGAGGAAGCACTCTATCTGTTATCAAGTCTTATAACCATAGTAATCAAGATAGTGCAGTGTTGCAAAGCAACAAACACATAGATCAATAGTATAAAACAGAGAACCCAGAAATAGAGTCAGAAAAATATTCTCAAATGATTTTTGAAAAAAGTGCCAAAGCAATCCAATGAAGGAAAGCTAACAGTCTCAAGAAATGGTACTGATAAAACTGATATCTGAGGGTAAGGGGAAATTAATTAAACCTCTTATACAAAAAATAATTCAAACTGGATCATAAACCTAAGTGTATAATGCACACCTATAAAATTTTTATAAAAGACAGAGGATAACATTTTTAGGATCTAAAGTTAATAAAAGAGTTCAAGGGATCCCTGGGTGGCGCAGTGGTTTAGTGCCTGCCTTTGGCCCAGGGCGCGATCCTGGACACCCGGGATCGAATCCCACGTCAGACTCCTGGTGTATGGAGCCTGCTTCTCCCTCTGCCTGTGTCTCTGCCTCTCTCTCTCTCTCTGTGTGACTATCATAAATAAATAAAAATTTAAAAAAAAAAAAAAGAGTTCAAAACTTGACACCAAAACCATATCCATTAAAGGAAAAGTTGATAAATTGGATTTCATCAAAACTAAATACTTTTGCTCTGTGAAAATCCGTATGAAGAGGATGAAAAGACTGGGAGAAAATATTGGCAAACCATGTATCTGACAAAGGATTAGCATCTAGAATATATAAATATCTCTCAAAATTCAATAGTAAATAATAATTCTATTAAAAATGAACAAAAAACCTAAAGAGGATATCCTGAAGAGGAAACACACACATGGCAAATCAATACAATGAAAAGACGGTCAATATGATTAGGCATTAGAGAAATGAAACTTTAAACCATTATGAGATTACTGTAGAATCACCAAAATGGGTAAGATGAACAAAGTGACACCACCAAATGTTGACAAGAATGTGGAGCAACTGGCTCATTTATACACTGCCGGTGAGAATGTTAAATAGTATAGTCATTCTTAAAACAACTTGGCAGTTTCTTATGAAATTAAACATTAAACTACCATACAACTCAGCAATTGTACTTTTGGACATATATCCCAGAGAAATGAAAACCTATGGTTTCAAAAACCTTTACACAATATTATAACGTCTTTATTTGTTAACAGCCCAAAACTAGAATCAGTCCAAATGCCCTTCAGCAAGTAAATGAATTAAAAAAAAAATGTGGTACAGACGTACTATAGAATAGTATCCAGCAATAAACAACAACAAACCATTAGGGTGCCTCAGTGGCTCATTCAGTTGAGTGTTCAACTCTTGATTTCAGCTCAGATCATAATCTCAGGGTCATGAGATCGAGCCCTACATCAGCCTCCACACTCGCACTGAGTCTCCTTTAGATTCGCTCTCTCTCTCTAAAATAAAAAAAATCTCTGTAAAAATAACAAACTATTGATGCATGCAACGACTTGGATGACCCTCCAGGTTGTGCTGAATTAAAGAAAGCAATTCCAAAAGCTTCATACTGTGATTCTATGCATATAATATTTTGGTATGGCAAAATTTCAGAAACAGAGGAAGATTACTGGTTGCCCAGGACTAGGAGAGAAGGGGGAAAGAGGCAGAGGGCAGTGGGTACAGTTATAGAAGGGCAACGGGAGGGATCCTTGTAGGGAAGGGACTATTTTAGTGTCTCGACCGACCGTGGTGGTGTACCTAGGAGCCACACAGGTGTCAAAACTATATAGAACAAATAAACATGTATACAAATTGATGCAAGTAAAACTGAATAAGGTATGTGAACTGTGTCAATATTAATATCCTGGCTGAGAAAATATACTATAGTCTAATGAAATGTCATCATTGTGGGAAACTGGATAAAGAGTATATGGAATCTCTCACGTTTTTTTACAACTACATGTGAATCCACAACTATCTCAATAAAAAGTTTAGTTAAATAAAAAAAAAAAAATGTGGTCCTGACTGGGTCAGAGTTCTGAGCCAAGTTGCTGTTTGGTCCAGAGATACCCCCCTCACAAATGTACACATACACACACACACACACACACACACACAGCTTCTTGGTGGCTCAGGTGCAAAACAGAATGGTGTGCTTGGCATGGCATCGTGGCCTCCGTGAGGATCTACTACCACAGCTGCTGTTGTTGATGCATGAATATGAGGTGACAGAGGGAACTTACTGTCCAGACTTCAAAAATCAGTGTACACTCTGACATAGGGTTTGAAGATGGAACATAGTCTTAGGAAACACAAAGTATATGTTGGGATGGATTTCAAAGAAATCTCTTTAAGGTCTTCATATTCCTTGGGTCTCTTAGGTAGAAGTAAAAAGATAATAGCACAAAATCAAACTGTACGATAAGGTCTTGCTCTACATTTATCTAGTAATACCTGTGTAACAAGTATGCTCTAGGCCCTTTTACGAATTATCTAATTTAATTTTGAATTACCCAAAGAAGTAGAGTGTTACCCTCATATTAAAGGTGAGAAAACTGAGGTTTTGAATAGTTAAGTAACCAAGTAACCATCCTTGTCTCACACAGAGCAAGTTAAGAATTCTCTACTTGGAACTTGTTGCCTGTTCCCACGGTACTTACATAAAACTCGATAATGGGAGAAAGTAGAAGCGATTGTTTTGAACTGAAAGTTTCTGGATTCCCTGTGAGTTGTCTGCTAAGACGTTAGAATGACCACAGGACAGAACGTACCCGAACATTTCTATTCCTTAGCATTTCACCAGGTGAAGAGAGCACCGTGGTGGGGCTAATCCTGTACTTTCTTTGGAGGTACCAGAGGATTGCTCAGAACCATCCTCACCTTAACCGTGGGTCTTAGTCCCTCTCCTTTATCAAACCACCAGGCAGAGCTGTTAACAACCCATTTGCCAAAATGGATCTTGGTTCTCGCCCTAAGTGTGGCCTAACTTCTGGCAAGTTCATCAAAATGCAGTCTGGGAGAGTCACAGAGCGGCCTATTAACCTGTTCAAAGTACAGGGACGTACCCAGAACCCTTTCGACACACGGGGGCTCCGGACAGGGTCCAGCCGCCGAGTCAGCGCGCGCCCAACGCCCGACATCGCCCCGGGGAGCCGCGCTTGCGGCCTCGCAGACCGTCCGAGCTGCTCCCCGCGGGCTCTGTCTCCCGTGCATCGGCCAAACTCGGCCTCGGGACGCACACGTGGCTCCTCCTGATTTCCCTTTAAAGACTTTTGCAAAACTAGTCCCTACTTGAGGGTTAAGGACGCTCTGCCAGTGTCTGAGGATGACGCTCGCCAGTTGAAATGTTCTAGACGCGACGGTTTCAATGGCTTGTGACTGAACTGGAAACGTGTCTACATTTCATTTTAATTATTGGCGATGACAACACGAGCTTTGCCATCATTTCATCATTCTGTATTTTCCGTCTCTGCCACCTATTTCAAAATGACTTTGCGTCGGCCTAGTTCTGCTTAGTGAGCGTTCGGGGCGCAAACCCTCGGGATCCCGCGCGCTCCGCAGGGGCAGGGGCGGGGGCGGGGCGGGGGGGGGGGGGGGGGCCGCGGGCCGGGCCGGGGGGGGCGGGGGAGTCCGGCTCCTCCGGGGGGAAGCGGCGCCTGCGACGCGTGCGCCGTGGCTTGTGCCCTGAGCCCTCCGCCGAGCCTCCTGGGAGCCCCGGAGCGCCCCCGGCCACGCCGCCCGCAGCGGGGCAGCCTGCGGTCCCCCGGGAAGGGGCTGTGCCCGGCGGGGCGGGCGGCGGGAGGGTGTGGCCCCGACCCGGAGGGAGGGAGGGAGGGAGCCCCCAGTCGGCGGACGGCGGCTCGAGCCGCCCCGGAGCCGGGCGGGTTTCCGGGCGCCCCTCCCCCGCACAGACCCGGACGCGCCGCGGCTTCTCCCGGTTTCAGTTCAAAGCAGGCTTCGGTGTCTGCGAGCCGGAAAGCTGCGCCAGCGGACACGGGGCTCTCCGGGGCACCCCGCGCCGGGGCGCGCTCCGCAGGGCCCTCCTGCTTACCCCGGGAGCCCGGGAGCCCGGGCCCAGGGGGGAGGGCGGAGCAGTCCGCGGAGGCGGGGGCGGGGCGGGCAGGGCGCCCGGCGGGGGGGCCGTACGGGGAGGCGGGGGCGGGGGGCAGGGCAGGGCGCCCGGCGGGGGGGCCGTCCAGGGGGGCGGGGGCGGGCAGGGCAGGGCAGGGCGCCCGGCGGGGGGGCCGTACGGGGAGGCGGGGGCGGGCAGGGCAGGGCAGGGCGCCCGGCGGGGGGGGTGGGGGGCCGTCCAGCGAGGCCGGGGGCGAGGGGGGCGGGCAGGCGAGGGGGGCGGTCCGGGGCCGGCGGGGCTGTGGGGGCGTCCAGGGAGGCGGGGGGCCGGGGGCGGGGAGGGCAGGGGCGCCCGGGGCGCCGGCCCCCCCGCGCTCCCCGCCTCGCCGCCGCGCTCGGCTGGCTGGCTGGCCGCGCTGGCCCCCGGCGCTCGGCAGCTGACTCCATCCAGATGTGCGGCGGCTCCAGAGTGGCTGCCGCGCGCAGTAAATGGGCATCGGAGGCTCGTCAAGCCGGGCCAGAGCACTTGCGGTCCCGCGGGCCGGCCCCGGCGCTGGAGACGTGCGCCCGGGAGGGGACGGCGCGGGGGGCGCTCCCGGGGCGGGGGGCGCCAACGACCGACCCGGGAAATGTTCCTGCCACACTTGGACATTTCCTTGTAAATGTTTTACGCTTTTAAAAGAAAGCGGAACGCTGTATATCATTTGGAAATGTTGGCTGCCTATAGGTCCCTGTGGATATCCCTGGGTTAGTACGACTTGTAACCAGAGCAAGAGCAACATAAAAAAGCTGGGAAACGCTGCCAATTAGTCATTACGGGGAGATTGTAAAAACAAGAGAAAGAGAAAGAGGAGGGAACAGAAGGAATAAAAGAAGAATAAAATGCCCCAGGGAAAAAAAAAATTAAAGAAACTCCATGTGTTTCTGTGGCGTTCCCGGAATAGCACAGGGCAGCAGGACAGCTGGAGCCTTCTCATCAGCAGCGACCTGCAGACCAGCGAACCCCCAGAGCAGCCCTGGAAGTCCCTGAGAGTCCCACACTATCCCTCCTTGCTGTCCCCGTGAAATCAGGCTGGGTCAGTGGGCAGGCACTGCGCTTTGGAGCGGGGCCCAATTGTGCAAAATCCGACTTAGACATTTATTTCTGATCGCCTGCCGCCTACACGGTTGTTGCTAGCTAAGTTTTAATAAAACGAAGACAGTAACTATTTTTTCAAACAGTCACAAGTCTCTAGCAGCACCGGCTTCAAGCAGGCCCCTGGCCATGCTTTTTCTGAACACTGTTTTTAATTTTATGGTAATTCTGATTGAAAAATGTTTCCCTCCCTACTTTTTGCCAGACTCAAGGACCCAGGAACAGTAACATGGCAAGTCCAAATGGATCTGGGTGAGCCTCTCAGTCCTTCTGCTGTGATTACATTGAGCTCATTCATTCAGGACTCAACATAAGCAGAGACATAGAGTGCACCCCAAAGTTAAGATGGCAAGCAAAAACCCCTGATTGGCAATGCTTCTTGGGGGTTAGGTCTGAATAGCTCAGGAGCCCCCAGGGGGTGGGGTAGAGGGAGGAGGCTGGGGAATGGGAGAGGAAGCTGGGGCCTATTCCTCGGGGATAAGGGACAAATGTTGCTGGCCAGAGAAGAACTGCTTATCTCAGCAGCATGAGGAACCTGGCATCCAGCCAGGCTCCTCCATCCCACAAGATTTTAGTCCCCACCTCCTCTGAGTCATGAGGAAGGCCACATGTGCCTTAGATCTACTCTCTGGCAAGGGTACAATTTGCTAATCAGCTGGGGTCCTTCTTGGTATCTGGCCACAAGTCAGCAGATGCACTGTGCAGCTTTACCAGTACAAAATATCTTGCATAAGATCTGCTTCAAAAACAATTATATGAGCAAATTATCTTGGCGTCTAGCTACAGATTTTTAAAATCTAGTAGCAAGATCTCAGAAAATGATTAAACCACGAGCACTATTTTCAAATAACATTAAACTGGATAAGAGATGAATTCTTATAGAAACATCAAGAACATGCTCTACTCCCTGAACTCAAAACATCTTCACATGTGACTTCATTATAGTTGGGCCTTCTTCAGAGGTAAAAACTAAAACAGTTAAAATAATTTATCTGGAAGGACTTTTACCTTCATAATAACATGGCTTAAAATCTGTCAGTGGAAAGGTTGTAATCAGAAACTAATCGGAAAATCCTAGTGAGTTGGGTCCCAGATCTACCGTTCATATGGGCCACAGGGCCTGGGCTCACTGAACTAATGGCAGAATTCAACTGGTTGATTGGGTCTCTTCTGAATGGAGGATTCAAACACAGTATCATGTTTTTGCTGGCAAGCTGATTCCAGCTACTGCTATTTCTCTGTTGCTTCTCTCCATATGAAGTTCCCTCCAGCATCTCTTTCTGGCAGACACCCACTCCTGACAGAAGTCTCACCTCTTCAAAGCTTCCATCCCTCACCTCCTCTGTGATGGGGTTGACCCCATGCCTGAGATCTGGGCCTTCTGCTCTTCTTTCTACGTGTTGCATTCCTCAACAATTTTCTAATACTCACCATTTATACTAATGACTTTGAAATTTAAATCTCGACATCTTCCTCAGGCTTATTCTTTCGGCTGCAATGAGACATTTCGTTTCATTCAAATTTCACATCATCACTTGAAATTCAGTACCTCAACAAGCAAATGCATTCTTTTTTCCCAAATTCAACTAACTGAGCCCTCCTAACCCTAACTTCTCCCAAAGATAACATCACACTCTTGGTAACACAGGCCCATCATTCCTAATTTCTGTAGCAGCCCTCTGAGCGTCAGACCCTAGCCCATGCTTGGAGATGCGGGGGTGAACAAGGCCGCTAGCAGCTCTCCACGTACGGCCCACTCAGCACAGGACTGCCATGCCAGTTACTCCGTAGCCAAATTCCCTGTTCAAAGCCTTGCAGTCCTTCACCTTCCCTTTAACCTGAAAAGGATCCTGTTTATTAACCTTGTAACAAACCTCTGCATTGCCGGAATCAACCTGCTCTTCCACTGTGGGCTTCAGTTCCCTCCAGAGAAATCCCTGGGTGGAGTCTCTTGCCCTCCTACCTCCTGCCTACCGGGGCAGCCGTACTGCCAGCCTGCCAGAGACCTTGTCTTGAAGAGCTGGTCTTCTACACATCAGCTTCTAGAAGGAGGAATAAATGCCCTCCTTTCTAGTAGAATAAATCTAACCAAACCTTAAAATCAAAATTAAGTCTACAACCTTCTGCAAGGACCACCACCCCACATCACGGGAAGACCTCACCCACAGCCCACATTGGTGATGACCTGCTTGTCTCCCTGCGACCTCTTTATTCTTCAGGTGCCTGGCCTGGTCTCCAGCTTCTGTTGACTGTCTCCTCTAGTCTCTTAGGTACTTCAAACTGTTGAACTCAACAGTTTCAAACTCAAAAGCACCAAAACCAGTCTCCCCCTTTGCCTTCCAAGTGTCCTAATCCTTTTATATTCCCGATTATTTGGGGGAATGCTTATATTTATTTTCTTATTTAAATAAAAAATCGGGAACCCTCTCTAGATTCTTTTCCTTCCTCTACTCGGAAGTTCAATCAGCCAAGTCCCACCTCTTCTACATCTCAGGACACCACTGGCAGAACACACTGGCCAGTATGTGTTTCCAGGCTAGTCACCTCTTCAGGCCTTGACCAAAGCCCTCTCTCCTGAAGCACCCCTCATGCTTCTCCACTCGCCCATGTGGGCAGGGACTCTTGTCCTCTAGAGGTCATCGATGGATGAAGCTGCAAGTCAGGGCAAAGCCTGCCTGGGCCCTGCACTTCTCCTGCACTCACCCCAGACCCTGCTCAGATCCTTTCTGCTTCTCCTAAACCTGCCAGGGGCTCTGTAAATAGTCCCCTCCTTATGCTCCCCTCAATCTATCCAATTTGAGAGTGCTTTCTGCCAGGGAAAGTGACATTCTGACTGAAATAAAAGGATTCTGTATATCATATTACTATATGTCCTCAATCCCCAGGGCAACAAGGAGCCTGACTGAAGGCAGTCTATGGAGTGCATGCACAAATGACCAGCAACAGTGTAACTTAAGTAGCAATTAGATCCTAAGGTGTTTGGAGGCTTCTCACAGCGCATCTAACATGTGCTTTACACATAATAAATGCCCAATAACTACTTATTAAATAAAGCTGAGCTCTTGAAAGACTGAGTATAGTGGCTTTCCTAGGAAGAAGCTGGAAAACAGGAACAGGGTAGAACAGGGAGGAGGAATGCAGGAGAGGGAGGAAAGGGAGGAGAGCGAAGAACTCCTTGCCATTAGACAATTGCAATCATTCCCTGGAATTCCTTTTGCATTGTGAGCCCTCCTCTCATCTCTTCTGTGTGGGTGTTTCCGGTCTGTCTCTAGTTAACCACATCACAGCATTTTCAAACTGAGAATCTAACAGAGCAGGATCAGGAAGGTTCTTGTACCAGAGAGACTTATCCTCATTTATTTGTTAATTCTTTTCGCAACAGAACTTTACAGGCGTGTTTATTGAGTCAATCGCCAATCAGCGTGCGGGGCATAAAGGCGATTCCACAAAAGTCGTATCTTCTCTGAAGAAACTCATGTTCCAAAATGTGACATTAGGAAGAGAAAACAAGCAATGTAACACAAAATGGTAAGCATTGTAATAAGAGTTAACACACAAGCGCCACAGGCCAGGGAAAGGTGTATGTAATTCTCTAAAATCCAAGGGGGACCTCATACAGCGGGTGATGTCGGAGCATCCTTGACAATTCAGGGAGAGTGAATCAATCATTTGGTGGCACTCCTGGGTATTCAGTTCATCAGATGTCTAGACTGAGACAAAGACCATTAAGTAGGTCTTACTTCTGAGCCACTTCTTTATTTATTAATTGGATTACTAAGATTCCACTGGCTATGTCTGATAGTTAGAGCTAACACACATTTACACTTACGCAGTTGCATCATAGGACTGCATAAGGGCCATCAAAAAGGGACTTTCTCAATTTGATTAACTTTAAAACAATAAATGGGTGAACCTGGTTACTGATTAATTTCTGCCCTCCCCCTCTTCCCCTGCCTAGGACAACACTGCTGTCTATATGATTAGGGGGATATATTCCCTTTTTAAAGTGAAAATAAATTAGTGATATAAGTGTAGAGAAATAGTAGCACAAATGGCATGCCTTAGACACCCGGGCTGTTAAAAAAAGAAAAATCCATAAATGAAAGTAAGGCTTAGTAAAACACAGCCCTGAAATCTTGGCTCAGAAAGCAAAGCGGGGGGGGGGGGGGGGGGGGGGGGGACAAGAAAGAAAAAGACTGGCGGGTGGGGGAGTTTCCTGAAGCCATGAGTAACATCTGGCAGAAAGTATCCTATACAGCCCTTTCTTGGTTTCCATCCACATGACATCACATTCTATGAATTTTGCTGTGATTGGATTTGAACAAACTTGTAGATTCAAAAAAAAAAAAAAACCCACTTGAAACAAGTTCCACAAAGCAGCTCTATCTTCCCAGCAGCAGTTGAGTACATTTCCTCACTGCCCTTTTCTGTTCTGGGTTGTAAAGGAGACTGAAAAGCCCGCATGGGACAAACACAACAAAATCCAAACTATATATACACACACACACTCACACCCTGAGACCCAGTGGTTGCAGGCTGAAAGAGTCCCAGGGATGCTGGGTGGCACTTCTAATTCTGCCATAGAGAAATCTGTTCCTTGTTTTTCCTGTTGGCTTAATTCTGCCCAGCAAGGATAAGGAGGAAGACTTAGACCAGCCATGCGAACATGCTTTGGGCTTCAAAGAAATCAGGACAGAAGAAATGAAAACCACACAGTAGTCCTGATATGACAGTTAACATATTGTACCTGTTCCAAATATTTCTGCTTCTGTTATGGAATTTATTTTCTAAAGAGATAAAGGTGATATATGTAAGGATCAGTCATATTTACACATAACAAGTTTTTTTCAACAGTGAGAAAGAACACCCAACTTGCCTATGGATGTATAAGATCAAGGCAAAACAATTTAATTAACCATTTAAAAAAAAAAAAAAAAAGGCCAGATGTGCCACAATGTGAATACCTATATAGCCAAAATAGCCATCATATTTATTTAATATGTATTTTCATATGCAAATAATCCTTTGTCCCTCCTTACTCCATGCAGACCTAGACTGGCATGCTAAAATCCCCTCCATCTCTGATCACCCTGGAAAAGCCAAGGACTCTAAGCTTTTAACACAATGGTTCTCAATTGTAATTTATCCCCCCAAGGGATATTTAGCAATGTCTAGAAACACTAGTTGTCTTGACTAGAGTCCTCCCAGCATCTAGTGGGTGGAGACCAAAGATGCTGTTAAACTGCCTACAATGCACAGGACAGCCCCCTCCCCCTCAATACAGAATAACCTTTTCCAAAATGTCAGTAATGCCACAGTGGGAAGCCCTGATTTAACACATAACCCTACCATTTTCCCATCCCAAGAAAGCATCTTCATAATACTCTCCTGTAGGTGTTCTCTGACTTCAAAGCTAACAAGGCAAGAGCTGGCATAGAATCCACAACAGCTTGGCCAAAAAAACTAGCAATCAGGTCTTCTAACCAAAATGAGAAGTCAGTGTACACTACACAAGGCATGAGTGATGGCTTAAACCCTTGCAAAGATAAACCGAAATAAAAATCAATGTTAGCCTCAGACCACGGTCACCTTCTGCCAAGTAGTCAGTGAGAATTATAGGCATATGATTTTAATAAAACATTGTATCTTGGTGAGCTTTATAAAGAAAAAACAAAGGAAAGCATTTTATCCATTTTGCAGTAGCACTATTCATTTGTGGTCTGTATTCAGTTTCTTTGAGTAAGATGCGAAGACTTCAGAATTGATGTCAGAATAAATGACAGCTGTTGAAAATGGAAACTGTTAGGGTTTTACTCATAGAATCCAAGCCTTTCCTTGGCCTCAAGCTTGCAAAAGCCTGGGTCAAAAGGGGAGGCTCTACTCAAAAGAGGGCAAAGTTTCAATCCTCAGGTTCCTCCTGTATTACAGGCTTTGTTGTGAGCTTTGGACAAGTATTGTGTTCAAGAGGGAAACCGGCAGCCTGGCTGCCCAATCTTGTGACTTTGAGTAGATCACTTCACTTCTTGAACCTCATTTTTCCCACTTGGAAGATAGGATCTACTACTAACAATTAACAGTGCCCAAGCATTTACTGTGTGGTAAGTATTGCCTGGTGGCCTTCCTATGCCAGATCTAACTTATATCCCACTGCAGCCCCTCCATCATCAGACCTGTAGATGAAGCAACTGAGGCCCAGAGTGAAAAAGTAACTGCCTCAGATCACAGAGATGAGAGAACTAAGGTTTCAGTCCAGGCCATCTGTCTTTTAACCATTATGCTCTACTAGTTAGTAGGTTCCTGAGAGGAGGAAATGAGATGGTGCTCACATTATCCCTCAGAGTAGTTGTCAATGAATGACAGTGATACTATAATTAAATCACACACATACACTCACACCCTGAGACCCAGTATAGTATTGCTTTTTGTTTCCCCTCTCCGTAAACATTGCTGAGTGTGCTGAGGGAAGTTGGGATCTATATTCATATCATAGGAGAAATGCTGCTGCCCCACCTTAAATCTGCTGTTGAATCAGGATGCTGTGCTCCTTGAAATTGTGCATTTGGCCTGGGGTTTAGAAAACCCTGACAGACCAGAACCCAACAAGGAGAGCCTATTAAAGTTCAGTCTGTTTTGTCGAAAAATGCTCAGTGTTATTGTAACTGGAAAAGTGAGAGTTCTTCGTCAACATTGCTCTGACATGAACTGGAGGAGACCTAAATTCTGCCATTCTCAGATGCAGGGCATGTTTTTATCCTTCTGAAGCAATAGTAACAGAGTTACACCTTATTTAATTTTATATTTTACAACCTATGTTGTTTTGAGAAATAGGAGCCAAAAGATGCAAGATCCAAATTCATCTTCCCACTAAGTCGACCTTGGAAATGAGACTCCTCGTTTGTTAAACATGAGCACCTCACAGATTGTTGTGATAATGATTCAGAGGTGAGGATGTCTTTGAGTAAAAAGTCAAAGAACAAAATACAAATGACTCCCATGGGAGGCACCCAATGTTCTAAGTTCTCTCTCCCACTCAACATCTCACGTAATTGCACAGTCACCCTCACTTTATAGCCACAGACAGATCATGTTCCCTAGTTCAGCAGGAATAAATAAATTAAGCCCCCTCCCAAGAGTTAGAACACTGCCCATGATGACACAAGGAGGAGACAACCCATAAATTAAATCATCTGCCCAAAGTCAGTGCCATCATTCCAATCCAAGGTAATATATGGCTTATCCCTGGCATCGCCTCCAACACCCTTGTGTTTTCAACTTTGCTCTGTTACCAATGCCTAGGTGTAGTAATACACATTTTTAATGTTCTCAACACCTGCAGATGAATCTGACAAAATCTGCAACTACAGTATTAGGTAATGCAGTAGAGGTGGACATCCAAAACATCCTGTTCTTTATGTAATATTTCTCTTTGTTTTCTCACACAAAAGCAGTTAAAAATAAGAGCAGCTGTGTCAGGCACACACAGCCTTGTTTGCAGCACTAAAATTTATCAGTCATGGGCAGCCCCAGTGGCCCAGTGGTTTAGCGCCGCCCTCAGCCCAGGGTGTGACCCTGGAGTCCCGGGATTGAGTCCCACATCAGGCTCCCTGCATGGAGCCTGCTTGTCCCTCTGCCTGTGTCTCTGCTTCCCTCTTTCTCTCTCTCTTTCTCTCTCGCTCTCTGTATCTCTCATGAATAAATAAAATATTTAAAAATAAATAAATAAAATTTGTCATTCTTTTTTGGTAAGTCAGCCATATTCCAAATACAATTGTCTATAGACAAGAACTAATCTCTAGGAAATAACTAAGTAATTTAGTAAAGCCAAAGTATTACAAACCCTTAAATATTAAAAGAAATATATTCATGTGGGAATGCAAAGGCAACACCACACTTTCTCTTCAAGACAAAATGAACACTGTCAACAAAATCTACAGCAATAGAGAAATAGCAAAATGACCACCAGAGAAACAAAGTTTACTTTTTCAAGGGCCTTCAACTATAAAGTACCAATATGTGGTTAAGGTACTTCTATGGGATGGGGCCACTGGGTGGCTCAGTCAGTTAAGCACGGGACTCTTGATTTCAGCTCAGGTCATGATCTCAGTGTTGTGAGGTAGGGCTCTGCCCTCAGTGGGAAGTCTGCTTGACGTCCTCTCATATTCTCTCTTTGCCCCTCCCCTCATGCTCTCTTTCTCTCTCTCTCTCTCAAATAAAGATTTTTTTTTTAAGTACTCCTATAGGCCTTATGTGTATATTCCAGTGAACTATCTATTTTCCTCTTTGTTTACTGCAGGATTTCCAACCAATTCTGGAGGGCTCCAGGTCATAAGTAGAAGTTCTCTCACTGTCTTATGTGTTCACAGAAACTTGTGCTGACTTCTCTCTCTGCTCTGGCAAAAAGCTGTTACGTCAGTGTCAATCTCCAATACCGTTCATGTTTACTTGTAATCTGGTATAGACTAGAAAATGAGATAATCCAGTTTAAGACTTTTATGACACTTTTATGCCATAGCCTGCTATCAAGATTGAAACAATGGCTTACTAGTTTTATTTGTAAGGAGTTTTTTCTTGATACTTCAGACACGAGTGCTATTTCATTTCTGGGTTCAAAGACATCTTCCAGAGGATTCATGTTGCTGAAATCTAGACTTGTAGATGATTGATATATTGCTTCATTTCACATCTGTGTATCTAATGATCATCATAAGGCCACTTAAAAAATTCTGCAAATATTTATTGAATGCCTATTTTGGACAAGGAGCATTCTAGGTGTTGAGTAAGACTAGAAAATATCACATTATGGGACAGAGCTTGCCCTCTAAGGAGGGGCAGATAGACAATAAACAAGTAAACACACATCACAGATTGTATGAGGGTAGGAGAAGAACTAAAAAGGACATATAGGAGGTATAATAGAGTCTTTGGCTTGTCAGTGACAAAGCCTCCAGCATTTGAGCTGGGACCTAAGTAATATGGAAGCTGCACAACAATGAGCAGGGGTCACACAGCTCCCTGTACTATACCCAAGCCTTTTGTTCAGATAGATAGTGTTTTGTTAGCAACAGCTGTGTGCCTAGCACTGTCAGTCCCTTCATTCAGTGGGCCAGCCTCTCCTCCCTCTGCTGCATTCCCAGGACTGGGGTTGAGCAAGACTGTCTTATAGGTGGGACTGTGCCTTGGGAGTGAGCCAGCACCCACAAGAAAGAGGCTGCATGAGGGTCAGTGCTCTGGTCACTGTGAACTCTTTCTGTGACCAAGATAAAATCTTCAGGCGCTGTGACAGCACATACAACCTCTTTATTAGTTGCAAAGAACATTAGTCAGACCATCTCTGAACAAACTGCATGTGCCACACTTAACAGGGAAGCATGCTTCCAGGGTGAGTACACCAAGATGTTGCTCACTACAGTGTACCAGGAACCAAAGGTTGTGTCTGCATTTAAGTCTCAAGGTTAAAAACTAAGAGTGAAACCTCCTTTTAGCATTCCTAGGCCCCGAGAAGGAAAGCTGAAGGAATATAAGCAGCATAATGTACCCACCTCTCCCCATCCTTGGCCCCCAGGTTTCGTCTTAGCTTACCAAGGAAGGTCCCAGTTACACTGTCAGCATTAATGCCCCTTGACTCCAGCCCAGTTTTATGTTGCCACCAAATAGGAATCTCCCCAGAAAAGCCTTCAAATGGGTCCCAAGCACCACATCTGGCCTCACAAAGGTTAACAAGGAAGTCAGAGCTAGAAAGGTCATCAGCTGGCTATGTGGATCCTGCCTTACCAGCCCTGCTGGTTGTCCCTGAGGCTCTAAGACCCTCACCAAGTACGTGGCAGACCAAATCCCCAGGCACTGAGGAGGAAAGAACATTTACAATATGCTTGTTACATATTAAAGACTGTCTCACATCTATTTCATTTTCAGAGCAATTTTGTGGGGTCAGTACTCCCTTTTAGAGACAAGTACCCTGAGAGACTGAATCATGGATTCAACATCTAATCTGTCCCTTGCCAAGGTCCAACACCCAGGCTCTTACCTAAATGTCATACTGTTTCCTGCCAGCCTCCTAGCAGTGCAGCAAGGACATGAACTGCAGATTCAGTGCCCGGGGTAACCCCTGGCTTTCTAAGCATATCTTTATGGTCAGCCCTTCTTGCCCACTGTGCAGCCCGCTCTTAGCACAGGCTGGTCTAGGGCCTGCTGACACCTGCCCTGTGTAAGATTGAAGCTAAGAGCTCAGGCTACCCAGCCTTTTTCAATCTTTGCAGTACCCTCTTTGAGATGGAGGGGCTTTGGCATTATGCCCTGGGATTGAGCAAGACTGTTTTATATGCCAGCAGCGTCTTTAATACATGAGATGGTAAAGGCTGAAATAGGTGAAATAATTACCGTACACTAGCAGTAGAGGGGCCCTGGGCCAAGTCTCTACTCCCTAGCATCACACACAATGTACCTGATGCATCTGACTGTGTAGTGCTCCCAAAATTGCATCTAAGATGCCCTAACCTCCTAGGGCTTTCCTAATGATACACTCTGCTTCCATAAATGTTGCAAGGATGGCTTCCTGAAAATACTGACCACCCTAATCATGGAGGCATGGACGTATGTGTATCCGTACAAGCTTGTCATTTGTTCTTGACAGCAGCCTGAGCACACAGAGTATAAAGCTAGTCATAGACCTATGTCATAGAATGTGCGTAGAGCTGTTTTATTGAAGGTAATTGGGTATAAAGAGTGTCATGTAATCAAAATCAGACTTCTTGTCACCAACACCTTTTGTAAACAAAATTTTGTCCACTAATCTTTATTGTATATTATTAGGTAACAAAAACACAGAAATCAAGACCTTAGAGAAAAATTCTAAAGGATTGCATTTACAGGAAACCCTATTTTGTCCATATAGACTGTATGAGGAACAACACAAAGATGAGGGGAATTTGGGCTTTCTTACCTTTGCAGAAATACTATATGACTTCATGTAAATTCTTTTAGTTTTTCTCTAACTTATCATATTTATTTATTTATTTATTTATTTATTTATTTATTTATTTATTTATATTTTTATTTTTTCATGAAAGACACAGAGAAGCAGAGACACAAGTAGAGGGAGAAGCCTGCTCCCTGCAGGGAGCCCTATGTGGGACTCAATCCCAGGAATCCAGGATCATGACTTAGCCAAAGGCAGGCACTCAACCTACTGAGCCACCCAGGAAACCATCTCACTTGCCCCATCTAAAATAAAATCATAATCATACTTCCTGCTACCTGCATTTCTGGAAACTTGAAATAAATAGTTGAAATAAGTGTGAGCAGCATATAAAAATTTTCCCAAGGTACAATATTATTGTTGTTTTGTTTTGGCTCAAAATGGTACTTCTGAGCAATTTTAAATTGTGGTAAACCAAGAACAGCTAAGAGAATACCTGGAAGTTACACATAATTGTCACCCTTTCAGAGAGAGGTAATATTTTTAAAAGTGCAACAGAGGACATGCTTGCTTACAACCAGCTCAATGGAGAATCCAATCCTTTCATCGTTGGTTAAGAACGTATATGTAGAATTTGAGGTCTCAAATTATATTAGAGCATAATTCATTTTTGAGGACCATGAAATGAAAATATTTGATTTGGAGGAAATTGCTTCATGAGTTACTAAGGGAAAGCTATTCCTCTATTTACCTGCTACAGGTTGGTAGCCATCAAATACGGGAGCTCCGCAGCTCAGGAACTGGCATTTCTTATGTTCCTACCGTCTTCGTATGGAAGGCTGACATCTGGCAAAAACAAATATGGGATAAAGTGGGCTCAGCACTCTCGTTAACCCTGGTGTTTTCCTTTAATGGGACTTGAGAAGGGAGCTCTGCTGCTAGGATGTCCTCTTTCATTTTCCTTTCATCTCTATGCATGCTCTTCGTCTTTCATTTATATTATGATGTTACTCTCCCACAAAGTTTAGGCTCTCCGTCTTCCATGAGAGCTGTGGAATTGCAGAGAGCAATTTTTGTATGTCCATGTGGAATATACAGTTCATATTTGCTAACATTCCCAAACCTGTAGTAAATAAGTGCACATCCAACAGAGACAGTTCTGAAACTGAGTGTCCCAGGGTTGGTGGAAAGGCACATTTTTAAGTAGTATACAAAGTAAAACCTTTCCTTCATGTATTCATGAAATTTCTTTTTAAAAATTAATTAGATTGTTTAACAGGTGGAGAGGAGATGAAAGGGAATCAAATCTGACTTTATACTTTTTAATTAAGAAAAACAACTTCTGCTCTACTCCCTTAATAGAACTTTATACTCTTACTCAACTGGTGTTTTTCTCCTCCAACAACACTGAAAAGATCCAATTGCTCTCTTGTCAAAATGACTTAAAATGTGTTTGCCTACACATGAACTCCAGGGAAAAAACGGTAACGGAAAAGAAGGGAAATGTGTTCATATTGATCTTTCTGTAGAACAAAAAATAACTGCTTTTCTCCTTCCTGGGATCTTGTGCTTTTTAAGTACCAAATGGTTGGAAGGTTTTTTTGTTTTGTTTTGTTTTTTTATCAGGCAGAGAGCTTACTGGAGCCTTATTAGCCTGCACAAATCAACACAGTCCGCCAGATTCCTTAACTAATCTAGGAACTCCATTGTGCAAACCCCTTTCCCAAGGCACTGATTCTCCCTAAATCAAATGGCATGAAGTGCCTCCACACAAATGCCTTGGACGCCTGGGCGGCTTTCATGGTTCACCTGGGACCCGCTCTCTGAAACCAGGTCACTCTGAGAAGCCACAGGGTATCTTATAAACAGTGCACCAACCACTTGTGGCCTGATATAGAACAGAAGCACAATTCAAGGGAACTCCTGAGGAATTTCTTCTGCTCTGTTGGAGGCTGACTTGCCATGTGACCTTCTGGAAAGAGAACAAAAGGATGCTCCCTTCTGAAGACAGCGCAAATGTCTTTCTTTGAAAGACAGGTGCTGCCTGGCCTCGGTTGGCCTGTGGCTGCAGACACTCCCCCACGCAGAGCCTGGCTGGGTGACAGATTTCACACAGGGTGCCACTGCTGATCCCTGGGCCTTCCAGGAACAGAAAATCAGTGGATAGAAAAGGGGACAGCTAAAAATCCAGAAAGCTGGTGAAAGCCTCTACCCACTTTGAACTAATGTGAAACTCTTTAGAGTCTAGTTTATGTTTTCTAGTACAAACATCTCTGTATAAAGTAGATGTTACCAAAAAATGCCTTTAACAACTCGGAAGAATACGCATGGAGAGCAAAAGGTGAGGATCTGTATTACGTTTCCTAGTAAATGCACATGCTCTGTGAGAGCAAGCACTTCAGGGTGTCTGTTATGAAGGTACTTGTGAGACTTCTGTGGAAAATCCAGGCTAAGTCAGCTGACCTGTACCCAGGCCATGGCTCCCACTGGGGAGAAGGGAACCTTTAAAAGTGATGTGCTCACTTTGTCAAGGAAATGAAGATACAGCCTCAGCATCACACTTTCTTAATTACTTAGTTAATTCCCAGGGATGAAGAAGAAAATGATGGTGTGGACTGTTTTGAATTTGGAATGCGTCTCTCTTTTCTTTCTCTCTTCTTTCCTTTTCTGACCTTAAGATACTTCTACATCTGCATAATACAAAGCAAAAAGGACACAATCTGATTGATGTAGAGATTCTTCTGGTGAAGCAAACCAGATTGAGTAACAATCCAGAAAGGCATGAGGGGACAGCTGCTTTGCTTTTTAAGTAATTCAAGACAGATATGATAAACAAATTCTATAGACATTATGTGTAAAAATCAAAAGAAAAAAATTATTTAGCCCCTCTGTAAAAAAAAAAAAAATAAGAAGAAAATAAGAGGAATCCTTATTGGCATGATGGAAAGCTTGGAGCCTGGGATTAGTCAGAGGCTCACAAGGAGGCTCTGAGGAGCAGGGCGCTCCCCAGAGCACTGGCCACTCCTGTGTTCCCGGGCCCCCAGAGTGACAGCTAGGTGGGGAGCTGACTCCCTTTACCCATGTTAGGAAGCCAGGCATGCCATTTCACTCAGGCAATGAATCATACATACATATCAGTATATGCTAAATATTTTTCTCTGTTCTATGCATACTATGGTGACTAAGACAAAAAAGTCTCTCCTCTAATGGGTCTTGCAGTCTTGTGGGGGAAGGAGGACATAGACAGGAAGTTCATAAAAATATCAGATGGAAGTGTTACAAAGTGAAGGGAACAGACTGTTGTTACTGAGTGGTATAGGAAAGCTACCTTACAGGGGCTTGTCAGGGATGACCTCTGCAAGGTAGGAGGTTGGAACTGAGATCAGAATGAGAAGCAGCCAGCTGGTCAACGTGCACCCCAGACAGCGAGGACAGCTGGTGCAAAGACCCTGAGATGAGAAAGGAACAGAAAGCAGCCAGCTTAGGCAGATGTTTGTAAGAGTGGGGAAAACCCAGAGGGATGGGATGCAGGAGGGGGATGGGATCCAGTGAGGGGTGTGGACAGTGTTCCAGGAGAGGAGCTTTGTGAGGGAACCTTCGACAGGACCCTTGATGTAGCCCAGAAGTGCTTGCTGGTGCCCCAGACTGTCCCTCTCCCTGTCCACAGTGACAGTCCTCCCCTGCATGCACCCCTAGTTCCCACGATGCTCCAGGTCTGGCAGATGTCTGGTCATCTTTCCATCACCGCCACCCTCCAGGGTCTGTGTCCTTCCTCACTCCCTCCTGTGCAGATGGGGGATGTGCCTGGTTCTCCCAGACAAGCTAATCCTTTTCCTCCGTCCTACCCTGGAACCTCTGCCTTTAAGACACACACAAGCAAAAGAGAGCTAACTAACATTTTGGGGAGCTTTTCACATGTCTGGCAATGTGCTCTCTATAAATCCACCTACAGACAGGGAAGCAAGCCTAGAGACAGTAAACTGCTCCAAGTACTTTGCCATTCTGCTTCAGAGCTCACTAGTGTGGGGGACACCAGGGGGCTCAGCGCCCGCTCCCCCCCCCCCCCCCCCCCCCCCCGCCCCGGCCCAGCCCTGAGCTCTGTCTCTCCTCAGGGCGAGCACTGTCTCTCATCTTCCTCGCAGTGCTTCTGGCAACTAATGGAAAATGTTTGCAACAATTTGCTGTCTTACCAAAGCTTTCAGAAATTGCTACTTCAAGACTCTTGATTTTCTCCCTGCTTGATTTCTTTGCAGCATCTAATACTGATGCCCATTCTATGTATTCACGAGATCCTCTCATCTTCACTGTGCCGTGGCACTCCTCCTGTTCTTATGTCTCTTCTTCTCTAGCTTTTGCCAACCTTGTATGTCATATCTCCCCTGCACTCATCTCTCATCTCTGCGTCTCTCTTCTTTCTCTCTCTTCCTTTCCCCATAGCCACACTGAGTGCCTCTATCGCTTCCTCAGTTCTGAGTACCATCACTCTGTATGACGATGATACCCAGACCAGTTCTGACTCCCATCCTTTTGAGTTCCAGAATTGTAAAACTCCAACTGTCCACTGGATATTCCATAAGCACTCAACTCAAAACTACCATGTTCAAAACTCAAATCATTAATTTCTTGAAAAGGAAAATCTTCTTCTCTTGTAGTCCTAACTTGTTAACTGGCTGCATGACCTATTCACCTACCACAATTGTGCTTATCTTTTAAGACCTAGCCTACGTGTTACTTCCTCATTAATTCTTCACCAAAGCCAAGCCCCCCTCTCTTTTATGCCCCTTAGTCATTTAGCTATGCATGAATTACATTATGCGGATTTGTTGGTGCATTTGCCTCCACACTTAATCTGTCTCATTCATCTCTGCCCACCAGGACAGCACAGTGCCTTATCCATAGTGGATGGCCAGGGGCGAAAGCAGTGAGTAAGGAATCCCTGCATGAATGCATCTCACTTAAGGAGGGTCACAGAAGTTCAATCAATGAGACTTTGGATAATTTTATTTTCTCAACATTAATTCTTACTTGTGGCTAGTAGCAGTCTCCAAAGCTAGCACAAGAGGCTGCCATAGATGTTTAGGTACTTTGGTCCTGAGCTTAAGGACTAAAAAAATGATATCTTGACTTCCCTTTTCATTTGCTGCTTTTTATTCCTCATTTCTATGTTAGTAAAAATATCTCACTGGATCAATGTTGCCGTGACACTTCTTTCCATCAGAGCCTCCCATTTTCTGTGCCAAGCCCAGTCCTCTTACTGATTGCCTAGACTTTGGTTGTGCTAAAAGGCTCCCATTAGCAGTAGGAACCTTGAAATAGTATCTTGCATGATCTGACATCCTCTTGGTTCAGGAATCCCTGAGGGCTAAGAGAAGCAAGGAAAAAACTTCTCTGAGGGACATTCTTTCAATCAAGACCACACAGGATTACAGGAGAGAAAAAAAAAAACTGTCTCACAAGAGAATCTCATCATCAAAAATTTCATAATATGCAAGAAGGTATCGCAAATGAGACAGCATTCACAAAAACACCAGGAACTTGAAATGATAGAACATATTTCTCAAATAAGTTATAAAATAAATATTTTTAAATTGCTGAAAAGATAAAAGAAAAAATGGAATCCATGCAGAAATAATAAGATTTCTTATTTTTAAAAGAAGGATAGGTAGCTTTGAAAAAAAGTAGAACTCTTATTTAAAAAATATATAGTCGTTAAAGTTAACAATTCATGATTCATTTAAACACCACATTAGACATAGGTAAAGAAAGAATTAATGAACTAGAATGTATATCTAAAGAAGCCACCCAAATCTAGAAACAGAGAGAGACAAAGAGGTAGTAACATAAATGTAGCCATGACAGACATGAGATGAGAGACAGAACACATGCCAGGACAGGTCCTGTTTATTTGCTTATATAGTTTCCATTCTGTCTTTACTCACAAATTTCTGACTTGTTTGGAATGACAGTATGTCCAGCTAAGAAATTATCTCCCAGCACACCCAAAGAAAGGGGTAACTAAGTAACACAATTCTGTTCAATAAAGTAGAAGCAAAAGTTTCCAAGTGAAATTCCTGAGGATGTTCTTTAAAATCATCTCCTTTCCCCCTATTTCCCCCCATTCTATCTGTGTGGATATATGCACCTTGCTAGAAGGGCAACAGTTGTCTTAGGAACACACAAAGGAAGATGAAGCAGAAAGCTGAAAGGATCTTAGCTTGTCTGCCTCCAGACATCTAATCATGTGAGAAAAAATAAACTGCTCTAAGTTGTGTTTTCTATCAAGATGCATCAGATGCAATATTTCTAGTTGATAAAACAAGATAATAAGGCAATCATAGAGTGGAAGTAAGACAGTATTTTAAAGAGTAAGTTCCTGAAATTTTTTCAAATCCAAAGGAAAACACTGAGAATGAAGAATCTTACCAGCTCCCAACCAGAAAGGTTAAAAATAAATCCATACCTAGACACATTCAGAACATTAAGGAGAGAAAGAAATGATTACCACAGAGAAAAGACATTTAAATCGAGGGCATATTTCTCAAAAGAAAGATACCAGGAGACAATGGAATAATATCTTCTGTGCTGAAAGAAAATGATTGATCTGAATTCTACACTTTGCTACACTATTAAGGTGAGAGCAAAATAGCTTTTTCAGAGGAAGAAGAATTTATCAGTCACAGACCTTCACTGAAATAACTACTAAGGATGCATAATAAGAAGATGGGGTGGGGGGGGTTACCTGAGTGGCTCAGTCAGTTGAGTACCTGCCTTCTGCTCAGGTCATGATCCCAAGGTCCTGAGATCAAGTCCCACATTGTGCTCCCTGCTCACCAGGGAATCTGTTTCTCCCTCTGTCTCTGCTCCTCCCCCTGCTTGTGTGCTCTCTCTCTCTCTCTGGATCTCTCTCAAATAAATAAAAAAGAAAGAAAGAAAGAAAGAAAGAAAGAAAGAAAGAAAGAAAGAAAGAAAGAAAAAGTGAGGGATGAAGCCAGAGGAAAGATGAAAGAGGCATTAGTGATCCAAGACACTGATAAACATGTGAATGGATCTAAATAAGACTGAACTCTCAAAAATGTATAAAAATGTATGTGGAACTGAACAGAAGCTTATGATTAAAGAATGTGTTGAGGCAAGAAGCACAAGCAGTTGCTTCTCTGCTATCACTTTTCTAGTAAGGACTGGATTCTGTTACTCTACAAACAGATCTCTTTGTTTGCCTCCAGTTATTTCTCTGCTAAGAAGAAGATTGTCAAGTCAAAATACCTACCATAGAGCGTACTTTAGGTACTAACAGAGCCTTTTCCATATTTTCTGGGGCTATCTAGACATCTTTGACAACTAACATGGTCTCAGTTTACAGATTTTAGTCAGAAAAAAAAACAAAATTTAATTGTGTACTGTATACTAAGTATCTGGATCAAATACATGCCTGAAAAAATAAAGCCTGTGCCATATCTGACCATCAAATATTGTTACCCCTTTGAATATTATTACTCCCACCATCTCATCTCCCATTCTACCAAAAATCCCTGCATACACTTACCCAATTAAATATTAAATCTCTCTCTCTCACACACACACACACACACACACACACACACAATATCTAAGGACCAACCACTGAGACTATCCCCCATGTGGTAAGGAATTTTATTATGACCAAGTTTTTCTGCAGCATCATCTACTGGTGACACAGGATGATATGTAATAATTTGTTGGATATTCTTGCTTTGTGTTGAGATTTGCTTTCCTTGATTAAACCACATAGCATTCACAATCCCTACCTTGTTTTTCAAAAATTGATTATTCTTTTTCTCCTTCCTTCCCCCCTCTTTTTTTTTTTTCCTTGAATCTTAAAACAAAGGCTCACCATCTCATTCTTCTTAGAGTTAATTTTTTTGGTCTGATCATTTCCAAAAGAAGTTACAGAAAATTACAGTAAGATTCTTATGTACTTTCCTGACACTTGTCAAATGCCTCTTGACCTAAAATCCAGGCCAATTCTGGCCACTTTGAGACAGAATTTGATCTCATTGTCATCTTGGGTTCCACTGGCCCTCATCCCCAGATTAGAGACTTTGAATCCTTTGATTCATTGGAGACTTTGAATCCTTTGAAATATGCTGAGGGTTGACAAAATATTCTCAGGAGGAAAAAAATCATTCCTTTCCTCTCTTACTCACAAACATAACATGGAAACAAGACCTAAACCCCAATGCGCAGCCCCTCATGGTCGCATTCCATTCCCAGGCCTGGTTGATGAGGTGGTCTGGGAAGCATTCTGGCTGGGAGAGATCACATTGCTAAATGGGGACGTGAAAAGGAATGTGGTTTCCTGAAAGTTTCCAGCAAGTACATGGGAATGGAGCTCTTGAAGGAGCTGTGGAGCTGGAAGCACTTCCCTTCAGAGAAACACTTCCAATTCCCCCATGGAGCCAAGTGTAATAACAGTCCTGACATTATTATTACAAAGGGGAAAAAATCATTCATGCAGACTTGCTGCTGTAATTTGGGTATTTATAAGCCACACCCACTTTGCAACCTTAAAGCCATGTGGTTTAGAGCCCACACGAAAGAGGGGGTTGTGAGTCAGAGCCTTCAGTGATTTCTCTCAGTGTCTCTGAGGGTGTCAGGGATAGCTATTTTTCAAGTGATTTGAAACACTTTTTAAAAATTGGCCTCTTTCTCTCTATATGCAATATATATCCTCAGAGTTTTAACAAAATTTTCCCTTTTTTGACCACAAGATAGAGTTCCAGACATGGGCAAAGGACTCATGTAACAAGAGCTCATGGTTCAAGGGAACTTAATACAATAATCGTGTGTTCAGGAACATTTTCTGCAATTGCAGCTCATTTTTTTTCCTTTAGTGAATCTGCTTTATTTAGAATGAACCGATGGCTCCCAGAAGCCACTGTGGCCTCCCACCACGCACATGTGTCATCAGTTACATTTGGACCAACTTCCCCAGTGGTGGTGGGCAGGACATTACTTTAAGGGATGCAACATTACACATGGAACTTGTGGTGCCTGTGCAGTAACAAGATGATTTTTTTCTTAATTGTGGTAAAATATATATAACATAAAATGTATCATTTTTACCCTTTTTCAGTGGCATTAAGTACATTCACATTATTGTACAACTGTTACCACTATTCATCTCCAAAATTTTTCATCATCCCAAACTGAAACTTTGTCTCCATTCCCCACTTTCTCCACCCCAGTCACCACTATTCTACTCTCTGTGTTTATGAGTTTGCCTATTCTAGATTGTTTCATATAAGTAAAATTATACAGCAGTTGTACTTTTGTGTATAGCTTATTTCACTCAAAATAATATCTTCAAGTTTCATCCATGCTGTAGCAAATCTGAGGATTTAATTTCTTTTTAAGGTTCAATAATATTCCACTGTACATATATGTCGCATTCTGTTCATCCATTCTTCAAACTCATTGGGATTTTGATAAGGGTTACATTGTACGCTATAGGTTAAACTGACATATTTTATTCAATTTACTAACAATAAATTGTTAATTTAATACTATTGTCTTCTAACTCATGAACATGGGATGCCTTTCCATTTACTTTTGACTCTTTTAATTTCTTTCAGCAATATTTTGTGGTTTTTAGCATACAAGTCACTCACCTTAATTAAGTTTCTCCTAAGTAACTGTATTCTTTGCAATGCTGTTTATGCATGGAATTGCCTTCTCAATTTCCTTTTCAGATTGTTTATTTTTAGTATATAGAGACACACTGATTTTTTATGTATTGGGGATGATTTTTCACAAGTGTTAAGAGGTTATGAATCACCAGGAAATACCCCTAGATATTTCATATAAGTGAAAAAGAAAAAGAATTATAAAACAGTGTCATACTCACCTCCTTTTCCCCCCAGTTTTATTGAGATACATCTGGCATAGAGCACAGTATACATTTATAGAAGTTGAAAGTATACAGCACAATAATTTGACTTGCATATACCACGGAAAGATTACTTTGATAAATTTGGTTAACATCTATCATCTCATATAGGTACAAAACAAAGAAAAAAATACTTGTTTCTTGTGATGAGAACCCTTAGGATTGACTCCCTTAAGAACTTTATACCATACAGCAGTATTAGCTATTGTCATCATATTGTCCATTTTTTATCTAGTATTTATTTATCTTATAACTGGAAGTTTGTACTTTTTGACCATTTTTCTCCAATTTCCCCTCCCTCCTCCACATTCATGCCAGCATTTGTTGTCTCTTGTCTTTTTTTTTTTTTTTTTTTTAGATTTTATTTATTTATTCACGAGAGCCAGAGAGAGAGGCAGAGATACAGGCAGAAGGAGAAGCAGGCTCCATGCAGGAAGCTGGATGCGGGACTCGATCCCAGAACTCCGGGATCATGCCCTGAGCCAAATGACTCTTGTCTTTTTGATGCTGGCCACTCAAACAGGCTTTAGTCACCTTCTCTGCCCATGTATATATTTTGGTTTCCTGAAAGTTCTGAACAAAGGTCTATTTGAGGCCAAAGAAAGGAAAAAGAAAAAAAAAAGTTGTACTATATAAGAAGCTGATGTCTAGGAAAAAGCTTGATATATTTTAGAAAGAAGGAAGGAAGGAAGGCAAAA
The DNA here is from genome assembly GCF_011100685.1 of Canis lupus familiaris. Taxonomy (NCBI): domain Eukaryota; kingdom Metazoa; phylum Chordata; class Mammalia; order Carnivora; family Canidae; genus Canis; species Canis lupus. The sequence continues at coordinate 1,036,797 of NC_049250.1, read as the reverse complement.
GAAAGAAAAGAGAGAAAGAAAGAAAGAAAGAAAGAAGAAAGAAAGAAAGAAAGAAAGAAAGAAAGAAAGAAAGAAAGAAAGAAAGAAAGAAAGAAAGAAAGAAAGAAAGAAAAAGAGAGAAATCTGGTCTCTGAGAGAAATAATCATCACAAAAGAGGATCTATTCATTTAAAGGTGAATACCTATTAAGTACCCAACACTATCTAGAGACTGGGGATGCAACAGTGAATAAAAGAAAAAAATCTACCCTTCTTGAGCTTATGGTTTGTGATTAAGAACCAGATTAAAAACAAAATAACCAATAAAATACATAGTATCACCATACATGCTATGAAAATAATGAAGAAGAGAGAAGAGGAGGATACTAAGGCCCACAGCATAGCAGGGGCTGAGGAAGGTGGTCATCGTCAAGCAGAGAGAACCTGGGAGGAGCCGTGGCAGCACATGGGAGACAGATGGTACACTCTCCATCTGGGGTGGTGGGCCCTGGCTTTGTGTATAACTCTGCTATATTGATACTAGTCAGGATTCTCCAGACAGCAGAACCAGTAAGATATGTGCTGAGAGGGACATTTACCATAAGGAGCTGTCTCACCTGATGATGGAGGCAGCCGGTCCAAAATCCACAGGATGGACCAGCAGGCTCCAGATCTAGGAGCCCAATCTGCAGCTCAAATCTAAAGGCTTCATGTACCTTGGGAAGACTAAGAGAAAGGTTAATGGTATAAAATTAACCAAACAAGCAAAACGTGAGAGCCCTCTCTAACTTATCAGTGGCAGTGTACCACTGAACAGGCAGGGTTCCTTCCTAGAGGGACCCTAGCTCCTTTTCATCCAAGGGGTTCTGGGTCTGTGACCTGGCTCAAATCTGAGATTCAGTTAGAGAGCTGTGACTCTCTGATTTTAAGATTCAGGTTAAACATTTGTTCACTTGACCTTGAATTTTTCTGCTTATACAGACTAAGTAAGAATTTAACAGGTCTTCCATCTATTTCACCTGTAGGAATACCATAATTAATGAGCCAACCTCTTAGGTCTGCACAATCAGACCATTCTGATAGCTGCTTTGACTCTAGCATCTATGATGATCACCACCCTGTCCTTGTGTTTGATGGCTGAGGGCTACCTCTTAGCCCCAGCAGCTCCAGGATCCAATTACCCCCATTGCTTTTAGGTTTAGGTTTTACAGTTGAGTGGCTGCAGTTCACACTGAGGTCTGGCCTAAAAGGCAGAGCAAACACAGAACTCTTCAACAGTGCCAGGCTCCCCTCAAAAATTATTTCTCATGGTCATGAAAGGTATTCCTCTGGACCCTCCCAGTGTGGGTGACAAATGACATGTCCACTCTGACATCTCAATTTCTCTAAGTCCTTGAATTACTCTACAATAAGCCAAGGTATGTCTGGTATTTCCAATTCACTCACAGGGGTCCATCCTGTGGTCCATTGTTTGGTCAAGCAACCAAACGGGTAGAGCCCTTTCTAGCTCACCAATGCACAATGTCTGCATAATAAGCTCATGTCAGTAAATTGACCCTGACCCAACTTTCTGTTCCTTCCATTATTATCCCATACCTTCAATCTCCAACATGCCCCCATTCTCCCCTCCTTTCTTAGGAGAAAAGGTCCACTGACTAAGAACACATGGAGATTGATATTTAAGGGATCCAATTTCTTAAATATGATAGATCATATGGATGGAAGAAAGGAACAGGATAAAAAATGCTGCAACTAGTCAAATTTGCCCACATTGAGTACCTACTATGTGCCAGGCATTGGTGCTGTAGACATAATCCTTAGGAGGTAGGTGCCTATTTGCTTCATGTTTCCAAAGAGGATACCTGGATAAGAAAAGCATTTGCTGAAGGACATGACTAATGGTGGCAAAAGTGGGATGCAAGTCCAAGTCTGCCTGGCTCCAAAACATTTGTAAACAATATGTTGGATTAAAATCTGGAACCTTTAGATGCTAAATGCTTAATAATGCCTCCTGCTTTTTCTTGTGTTCCAAATGTTTTGCATTTTGGCAACTTTCCTTTGTGCCAAATCGGAGTCTGCAAAGTTATGGAAATAAGGTGAAGAGGAAATAGCTTCCAATTTCATTTTAGAGCTCAGAAAATGTTCATTTGTATGGTCAGGGAAACCAAAATCAACATTATTAAATTAAATCAGGACTTTTGCAAAATTACTGATTCACGTAAATACCACATGTTTTCAGAGAGAACATGTAAACTTTAGGGGAAGGAGGCTGGCTGTAACAAGGAAAGATTCTGCTGTACAAGTTTTGGTTCAGGCATGCCTCTAGGCATTTTGAGATGCCAAAATCTGGGAGGTCAGAGTGGCCATTGCACACAGCCTTTTTCCAGAAAGTATGATGTATTATGTTTGAAAAACTAATAGAAGCTCCAAGTTAGAGACTGAATGGCCAGTGAGTTTTAAAAAGATATAGGATTAAGCTTCTCCAGGAGAAATTAGTTTATGGCTTTATGATTTATTAAGATTCCTTTGACTTTCTAAATCAAGCAACACAAATCGTTGTTACACAAGTTCATTTCAGACCAAACTGAAAGAATGTGTTGTGATTGAACCCAAAGTGGACATTGTTGCTTTTTGTCTTGACCAGGACGCTGCCCAGCACCCTTTGCAGCGTGTGGTAGGCCTACAATAGGACTCAGCAAAGATTTCACCACCATTTTGAAGGAAATTTTCCCAGTGCCAACAATGCATGAGATTAGGTCAAAAATCTACAATTGGATACTGAGCCCACAAACTGTGCATTTGTCATTTTATTAAAATTAAATAAGGAAAATTCTTCATAAACAAGAAAGACAGAATAAGTGGCTCATGTTAAAGACCATTATTTATATGTTGTGAAATATTTGAACTCAGTCCCTTGAGAAAAAACCATCTTGATGTATGTCTTCAGCTTAGCTGAGAAAAACTCAACAATAATAAACATGACATGTCTGTGCTTTTTACATACCAAAAGAAAGAAGTGAGAACCTCACTCGGGCTGTCTCAGCAGCAGACCATGTGTGAAGGATAAACAAACAAAAGCTTTAGAAAGTATGAGAAGAACGGGTACATTCCACAGATCTTGGGGGCTGCCCTCCCATCCTTGTGGACCAAGAGCAATGTGGTAAGCCAAGGGTTGGGTCCGTTTCTTTATGTAGAGACTCAGATGGTCAGGTGGAGAAGGACTCAGAACAGCATACACACTGCACTGCTCCCCAAAACAGGACATGGACATGGCTGGGCTCCAGGAGGGGTTACAAGGCAAGTGTGTTAGGCCTCCTCTCACATCTTCTGCAAGAATGCCCCAGTGTACTGCAGGCCCTTTGATGGGTTCCCTAGCTCCCCCAAACCTCTTAGAAGAGAAAGGAGACTAACAAAATTCCCTAGAAAATACAGAACTTCCAAAATGCTGCTTAGAAAAATAATACAGTATTTGAAAATGTTTCCTTCCCAGAGGAAGGATTGGGGGTTCTGTCCAGCTGTTTAGTCAATGTGCTGCGGAGGCTCCTGGGTAGATGCAGCACTCCTTGGCTGCATGTGCCCAGAGTGGACTCCTTCTCCATCTCCTCAAGAGCTCCTTGAGCCTGGAAAAGACCCTGTTTCCTGTTGGGGTCCCAGAACCCAGCAAAGTCTGTGCTAGTTGAAAGTTCAGGAATACAAAACAGATGGTGATGTCTTGAATATAAAGATCAAAACCTTAAGATGCCCAGAAAATTGGAGGTGGGACACAAAAGGGGAGCCTTGAGATATTGTGAAGGAAAAGAAAACCAAAGAACCAACATAGAAATGAAGCCCATAATAGGCATTTCCAAGAAAAGCTCAGGAGTGGGGGTGGGGAACGGGTCACCTAAAATATATTTCCTGGGGAAAGTATTTGAGACACACAGAAAAATGAATCCAGCACATAAGGTCAACTGTAGAGCCAGAGTTCTGGGGAGTTGGGATTCACCTTGTGCATATCAGCTACATTCAACCCCCCATGAAAGAGCCAATGCCCATGGAGAAAGCAGGTATGAGGGCAAGTCTGAAAAGTATGAACACTTGTAAATAAACATTCTACTGAATGCCTGTGTCAGCACTAACAAAAAACAAAACAACTTTTATTCTTACAAAGAAGCATTAACTGGGATCCCTGGGTGGTGCAGCGGTTTGGCGCCTGGCTTTGGCCTGGGGTGTGATCCTGGAGACCCGGGATCGAGTCCCATGTCGGGCTCCCTGCATGGAGCCTGCTTCTCCCTCTGCCTGTGTCTCTGCCTCTCTCTCTCTCTCTGTGTGTGTGTGTGACTATCATGAATAAATAAATAAAATCTTTTAAAAAAATGCCTATAAAAAATAAGCATTAACCAAAAGACATAAAAGTATCATTTTGTGATAGTTTTTTTTGTTTTGGTTTTGGTTTGGTTTGGTTTTTTCTCATCAAAATGCTCTGCAAAGGTTGAGGACAAAATTAAGCAAAATAATGTTATAGGTTCTGCGTATGTATTTCTCACAGTGGTTGGATAAAAGATACATTTTATTTGGGTCAGTTATAAAGCACTTGGTGTCTATTCCATCAGGGCTGCAGAGGCCCACTTGCCATCAGGGCTTGCCAACCTCCCAGGAACATGGTCTCTGCTCTGAGATAGGGGTCAGCACCTCCACAGTGCAGGCAAGTCAGGAAAACCAGGGTAAGTCCCTGACTCTAGTCATGGAGAGTGGGGACAGTCCTTCCACATGCCCCCCAATGAGCAGAGCCTAGATGGCAGCCCACCCTGGTCACCAACACCTAGAACTCTGCCCTAGGAGGCTGTAACTCCACACATCCACTCCAGACCTCAGCCAATTCTTGCAGAAGAGCATTCTTTGCTGGAAATGTTTTACCACTCATACCTCTGAGGTTTGTCCATCAGACAGTACTTGGTGGGTTCCTCTGGAGCCTCAGAATTCTGAAAAATCAAGACTTTTGCTCACAAGATCACACAAGCCCATAACATGTTACAGACACTAACAAGGCCTCTGTCCTTCCACTAAGGCAGTTCTGCCCTCAACTGCCCCCACTACAAACTATCATTAATTGTCCCTTGCAAATCTCTGAAAATCTGCGTGCCCCCCCCCCCACCAGGGGGAGAGCCCAGCCAGGGGGAGGGAGCATGGAGGACAGCAGCCCATCAATAATTGTCAGCGCAGAAAATTGAACAGCCAGACAGGAGCTAATTAGGTGGGGCTGGGTAATTAAATTCACAGGCTTTGATCTTTTCTTCAAATATTTCCAAATGTTCCGTATCATTCGGCTTCAGACATCACTAAACTTCCCCACGATTAGGCGATGCCTCTGTTTGACCTCTGTGTAACCAGGGGACCCAGGACTGCAAGCAAGCAAGGGTCCCCCATGAGGAGCCTCTTGTTTCGAAATGGAGGCCTCAACCCCGCCTGCTCATCCTGGCAAACTCCGTGGGACTCCACCCCCCAGGGCTCCCCAGACAGCTCTGCTCTCACCAACAGCAGGTTTCCCATGTGCCAGCAGAGACGTGGGCTGAGCAACCCCGCCCCACACAGCAAGGTAGTGCTTCCTAGTACCTAGCAGGGTGCTTGCCAAGTCTAGGACCCGCCTCCTGAGCTGCCTGAGCTGAATCACCAGGCCCCCATGAGAAGGACCTCCAGTGGCCTGTACTCCACACCCTTCCCTGTCCTTTGGAAGAGCTAGACCAGAGAGGAAAGCCCAGAGGTGGGTCTTGTGATCAAACCTGGCCTCTAAGGAAAATCTTTTCCAAGTTGCTTGATGTTGTATTAAAAGGAGCAATAAAAAAAAATAAAAATAAAAATAAAAAAAATAAAAAAAATAAAAGGAGCAATAGAAGGGGACACTGAGAAAACACAGGAAGTGCAATCTTGCTACCCCTCAAGAGAGGCTGCTCCATGGAGATGGTCTTAGCCTACAAGTATGCCAGACATAATGGTGTCTCTCTTCCCAGTGGAGAAAACCATCCAATTTTGCAGCTGGCGTAAGTAGTTGTTTAGTTATTTGCCTCTGCTGTAGGAAAAGGCCTAAAGTCATCTCTCACATAAATACCCAGGAGCAAGGAGGAGTTGGGATAGAGCCCGGCATCCTGCTGGCCAGCTTGGCAGGAGAGCTGACAGGTGAAGTGCCTCCCGTCCTGGTGCTGCCTGATGGGGCTGAATCTTCAGGAAATCAGATTTGCTGATCAGTGTGGTCATTCCATAAACTCCTGGAAGCCGGAGTGACCAGCACTATGTGGGTCCACCGTACAGCCCTGCCTCTGTTTCCCTTTCTCTGAACAAAAACGACCACCTTCAAGGACAGGGTTGTACCCGTTTGCATGAAGGGAGAGCCCCCCCCCCCCCCCCCCCCCCCCCCCCCCCCGCCAGCACTGCTTCTGCAGACTTCCCAAACCAAACAGGAGCCTAAATGTCTGATCTTTCCTATGACTTCATCTCTGTGTAAAGCACTCACAACCATCAAATACGCACAAGCTTTTAACACAAAACAATAGAAAGTGAGAAGGCTGTTTCATTACTTTTCCATCTTTGGCTCAGACATGGAAAGGCTATTCTGGGCTGATTCTTACAGGAAGTACCAAAAACCTCAGGAGAAATGGAGTTCCTGCAAGATTTCCAGCCCAACTTAACAGGCTGTTTGAGACATTTCAGACAGGTTTCTACCAAAGATCCAAACATGTGGATGCTTATCTGAACTGAACCCAAACCTTTGGAATTTTACACCTCACTCCTGAAAACCTCTTTGCATGCCTTGACTCGCAGTTCCCTGAGGTGCTGTCTCCTGGGACTAAGAATCACCTTTACATACACCTGTTCTGCCCTGGGTGGTTGGGAAGCCAACGGCAGCCACGCAGTGCTTCCTCTGACTTTGTAATTCTCTGATTCCTTCTATATGGTCTATGCAACCACCGAGCTTTAAAAGCAAGCCCACTGGAACGCTTCATAGTTGGATGATCATAGCAGGGCTTTATAGTAAATCCACTTGGAGCAGCTCAGAACAGGTATCAGCTAGAAGGACAATTAGAGTGCATGTTATGCCAGAAAATTCTGCCAGTTTTTACCTGTTGAAGCCATTGGGAAATAAACCTGTACTTGCTGAAAAATTTACTTGTACATGCATGCATGATGTGGGAGGGTGAGCAGGTGTTTGTGAACCACAGTTATATTCTTAACAATGCTCCCTGTCTCATTTAAAAAAAAAAAAAATTCCTGATGCTCAAACTCCTACAACAAAGGGAAAAACGTCCCATGGAGTTGGAAGTCTAATCTGGGGATCAGTATTTCAGTGTAGAAGAAAGTGTTCACTATTGAGTATGCATTTCCAGAGCCGACATATTTTAGGGTTCTCTTTATTTGAAACTAACCCTTGAGCTTTTATTCTTGACTCTTCTTTGCTGCCAAACAGTAGGAAAGGAAATACACCTGGTAAGCAAGGCCCAAGGAAACCACCAGTCACTTCCTTGTCCTTGGGGCTGGATTAAGCCAGCACAGCATTTTCTCCTATGCTGGTGTAAAAGGGCCCCACTAAGGGAGCAAAGAGACAATAAAGTGATTCAGTGAGCAATCCTGCTGAGAAATGAATTCCCATTTCAAGCCAAATCTAATTGCACGGAGATACTAAATTAGTGCTTCAGCAATAATAGATAAGGAATGCTTTCATTATTCCTTAAGTATGTGACTCTTCTCAAGAGTGTGCAAAGCACACCAATAATGCTCTTGTAAATAGGGAGTTGTATCATATATTCTTCTATACACTAATTTACAATTCAAATGGAACATACGTAAGACATATTTTCGTAACAAAGAAAAAATATTTTGAGGTTTACTTCTATCTCTTCTGGCTGCCTCCTTTCTGGGTTGGAAGATGTATAGCATGGGTGAGATAGGGGGCCCTCTTGTCTTCTTTCCTGCTCTGTGTGAACAGCTGCTTCCAGGAGAAATCTGAAACCCAGGTGTTAGCAGGCTGCCGATCCTCAGCGTCCTGCACAAGCAAAAGCCCAGGTGAATCCTGCACTTTTGTTCACAGCTGCCTCCTCCATGACCCTGGCAAGCAAAGCCACTGTATTCAGGAAGTGGTCGCCTGTCTATTCTTGGCTTGTGGTCTGTGGTCCAGCCCCCTTGTGGTTAATATTGTGGTTTCCTCCTGGATGTTTATTCCATGAAGGTACCATCTTTAATAGTGCCAACTTATTGCCATCTTTTCCCCCTCCCCCAAAGGCTTTCCTATAGCATATTCTTACCATTAGACTACTTACAAACATAGGTCAGTGAACTTTTTGTCCTTCTAGCTCAGGCATACAGAGACCCAAAGCCCACTTCTTCTTGAATTCAGTGCAAAGAAAATAGTGAAAGGGGTTGGAACTATGCCAGCTGCAGAAGGATTTCATTTAACCTACCCAATGATATCCAGAGTTATAGGAGCAAGTAGCAAGATAGGAGACCCTGAGACAGACCAAACCCATGAAGCATCCACAAAATGAATGGATGTGGACCCCATGTGCATGTGAGCAGAAGTGGGCAGGCGGCTCACTGGATTCACAGAATAGCAAATATCCAACCTAATCAACCAACTTCCACCTGCTGTACTTCACAATTTTATTTTGGTTGCTAGTAAAGCTGTATAACTGAGGCCCCTGTCCATCTGTCTAAATCTGTCAGCAGCTTTAATTTCAATGAAAAATGAAATGCATATTCAAAAGGAATCCTGGAGAGGACCCTGCAGCTGAGAAATCCAGATATGAACACAGGGACCTAGGTTTACCAGCAGAAAGTCATGTTTTATCCTGTAGCTTCAGAGTCCAATTTACTTATAAAACCTTAATTAGGGTCTTAAAATGGTTACAGCACTGTTTAAACGGGCGGGGCGGGGAGGGGGATGCTCATGATTCAAAGTGTCCATTCCCTCATTGTACATTTATCTTAACCTAAGTCCATTTTGGAAAAGCAATGCCCACTCCCCAGTAGCCATCTCACTGAGTGAGCAGCTGCCAGGGAATAAGAACATCAGCTTTCTCTGTTTAATAACCTCATCCTCTGAATCTTCATGTCACTGCCAATGTGCAGAAACCCCCTTCCTAAGTGAGCTAAAGTGTGCAGGGTCATTCAAAACCACTAGAATCACTGGCTTGCTTTCAGGTGAGCACTATAAACAAGCTCCTGCCCCGAGTGGAAAATGCTGTCAAAGTCAGCTTTTCTAACTCATCAAAACCAGTATCCAGACCCTCTATTTCACAAGGGCTTTCTCAAGTTTTCCGTTGTTTTGTTTCCAGAATGCATCCTGAATCCTGAGCCTTTTCGTTTGTGTCTCTAACAGACCATTTGCAAATGGTCTTGATATTTCAGTTGGTGTCAAACAGCTTTAAAGTTTTCCATCCTTGGGGTGGGCAGATCCATTCACTGCAAATCAGATGACCTACAACTCAGACAGTCAACAACTAGCTCATTGCTGGTATTTATTGTTGGTCTTACACTGTCCTATGCAATTTGTAGGCATTGTTACCTCTTTTAACCTTGAAGGTACCTTATGAGGTAGACGACAGTATCACCTCCAACATTACAGATAAAGAAACTGAGACAGAGCATTGAAGTCACTCGCACAGGTCACATAACAAGGAAAGAGCACATCAAGTCTGATGCGTTAGCCAGGTCATCGGGCTCAAAAGTCTAAGTACTAATGCACAGCTGGGCCCCCCAGGGAATATGTTGCAAACACTCCTACCCTTGCTGACCTTAAAGAGGACAAAAGAGATTAAACAAATGGACACAATGTATTAAATAATTGCAGGAGAATTAGAAGCCCACATCTAAGAGATGTTTGTTTCTAGAAGATGCCTACAGCAGACCTATTTCCTCCCCCATGGATCTTGATCCCTGGCTACAGCAGGCTACATTTTTAATAAGGAGTTGAAGAAATACATAACACACTGAAAACTTTTCATTGTTTATTTCCTGTCATCAAAAATTTAAGAAAATTGCTAACACATACAATTCCAACCTTGTGAAAAATTCTTTAAAGTGACATCATTCACATTTGTTTTCTAAGACAGTATATATTCTTCTGAGCTAAAAATAAGCATTGTCTCAAGACTTAGAAACTAATATGAAAATGAATAAATGCTGCTTTCTGTGTCATGTGTACATTTTTCATTAGAATTTGATTTTAGGAGAAAACTTAGCTTTCAGCAAATGTTTTCTTTCCTATGAAGTGGGAATGGTTATAAGGAAGTGTCAATAGTGAAGTAGAAAAGTAAACCAAGGAAAGACAACTTGACCGATTTGCTCTTTTATAGTGATTTATGGAAAAGGACATTGAAGCTGCTAATCAGACTAAAATATTGTAATTTATCCATGAATTTCACTCATCTATACTATTCTTATGATAATACCAGCTTGAATGTGTGAAGTGTGTTTATTATTACTATGACTTGGTTAAGTATTAGTCTTGGTCTTTGATATATTTATGCCTTTTCAGGAAGGTGTTATCATAACCATTTCATAGAATATAGAAATAAATCATTGTACCCAGCAGCTTCTATTGAGTGCTCGCCCCTTGTAAGTTGACATTCTACACACTTTGAGCATTAATGGATATTTTTCATTGTTTAGTAACTCAACATCTAAACTTTCATCCTATTTAGGGGAATGAGTCCCACTTTCCCTCAACACACACCCTGATGCCTTGCATCTTACCCTTCAGATGGGCCACTGAATCCAGAGAAAATGATTCTCTCTCAGCCATGGTTAGCCAGTCTCCCCATGGCAATGGAACCCAGTCCTGAGGCAGCACCTGACTCCCAACCAGTGTCCAGGGTCACCAAGGTCCAGCCTTCCTTGGTTCTTGCACATTTTCTAAACCTAAATCTCCAGGCTTCTCTGTGGTAGCCTTCTCATAAACTCATTCCCTGCTTAAGTTAGCCAAAGGTCATCTATGTTGTTTGCAAGCCAGAATTCTAACCAAAACACATGCATTTTTCTCATTTAATCCTCATAGCAACCAAATAAGCTGGGCATTTTCGATATGTCCATTTTATAGGCAAGAAACTAAGTCACGGAAAGGCTGGATACCTTATGGAGATCACACAGCTGGTGCTAGTGTTAAAACCCGAACTGTCTGGCTCCAAACCCTGCTCTGAGAGATTTAATAACTGGCCCGAGCAGTTCTGGGTAGAGCCATTATCTGGTTCCTCTACACCAAGCTGTCTTTCTTTGTGTCGAGCTCAACCGAGAGAGACACAGGGGAGACCCAGAGACCCAGAAGAGTAGATTCCAGAGATTGCAGCAGTCCCGAACAGAAAAACTTTGAGGCTTGTCCCCTAGAGGCCTAGGACCTTTCAAATCCCCCATATCCCAACTCTGTTTCTGGGTGGCAAGCCTGCTTTTTCCAAGTAATTCTCTAACCTCCTTACTGTATCTTGATCCCAATACACAGATGGTCCCCTGAGGTCCTGCAGAATGGGACATTACTTAACACTGATTGCAGGAGGCAAGTCTCCCAGCCCCGTGGGGAGGAGAGGTCCCGCTGCTCCTGCACCTGTGGCCAGGCAAGAGGTAGTTTCTTCTTATTCTTATTTTTAAATCCTTCTGTTTCCATAAATCTCAGACCTAATAACCTCCCAAACTCTGCATAAAGGTACAGTGTTTCCCCTTCACAAGCAGCATACTGTGCCCTCACTCCTCATCAAGGCAAGGGTCACCGACTGCCTGTTGAAAACAGCCTTCCCTTTGAGAAATGTTTGTGTTGCCTACTTTCCCCTAGTCCTGAATCTTCTTTCCTTGTCCATTCAACGTTAGAGTGAAGGTGCTGCACTGAGAACAATTTAAGCCACTCCTGTGTTCACAGCAAATGAAAGGCCTTGAGAGAGCTTCACTTCCTGGCCCCTGGCAATCCTGCAGCTGCAGGAATGGAATGGCCCCTGGGGCCACATGGACAGCACTGAGGAGCTCCCTGGGCAGGCAGACCCTGAGGACAGTTAACACTTTCAATGGCTCACTTCTTCAGATGAAAATGAAAGCGAGGTCACAGAGATGTTTTTCTTCCCTAGTTCTGAAGTGGTGCTTTCTGCTTTCCTGCCAGTGACTCATTGCCAGAGAAAAGTTCCTGATTGTTTCAAATGATATTTAATACAAAGGAGAAGGAGGAGGAAGGAGAAGGGAGTTGGGAGAAATTCTCACTTTTGGTTTCCATTTCAAGGGGGGCTACTGAGCGTGTTTGATTTGGAGACTGAGCTAGCCTAGCAATTTCATGAGAGGCTGGCTTCAGAGTCTGGTATCTTTCTGTGCTCTTGGGTACAAAGCCAAATTTAGATGATTTAGACGAATCAAAGTAGATGAAAAGAAAACTAATTTTTTTTAATCCCTAAAGTAAAATAAGTCATTTCATGTTGTTTTCCTATCGAGAGTTCCTGTATTGTGTATGTTTTGTAGAGTAGCTAATACACTATAAAACATTAAATGTTAAAATAATTAGAGTTTATATACAAATACACACGTACACAAATCAGAATTTTTCATTCTCTTTTATTTTTTATCACATTATAGCAAGTTTGTATTAGGTATTTTAGAACTTGTCCCATCAGCTGAAACTCTAAAGAGTCAAGTGAAAAACAAAAATCCTGTTTTTTGCAGATTTTGGCATCGATCCCAACAATACCTGGAATCCTTTTGAAGTACCTTGTCAGAGGCATCATATTGGCTCTGAAGAACCAGTAAGCTGCCTTCACAGACAACTCCAGGAAAAAGCCCAGCGCCTCCTCCTGTTGCAGGGAATGTTTCAGCAAAGCAGTTATTTTCTTCAACCCACGGTGCAATGGAAATGAGCCGCAAGTACATCTCAAGAAGTCAGCGCAGCTCTCCGGTTGAGTGACCCTGAGGTCACCAGCCACCTGATGGAAAGCCCTGGGGAAGTGACTTCTATGGGATGGTTGGGAGCAAGAAGTCTCTCCCGGAGGCCTCGCTGCTGATTCCACTTGGGAGATGTCGTCATCACTCTCCCTCGCCTCAGGAGACTCGGGGTTCACCACGGCGCTTGGTTCCTTTATCTTTACGTCTTTAAAATCATTTAATAGAAACAAACTGTCCTAACACCATGAGACTGTATGAGCAGGGAGGGGTGTGACTGGGGGTGACTCTGGAGCCCAGGCAGGTTGCGGGGTGGCGAGGCCCAGCGCCCCAGGCGGAGCAGCCCCTGCCTTCCCGCCCCGGTACAGCGTGTGGTGGTGCCGTCGCCGACGACCCGTCCCGGGGTGAGGGCGCCACGACCTGTCCCGGGGTGAGGGCGCCACGACCTGTCCCGGGGTGAGGGCACCGACCACCTGTCCCGGGGTGAGGGCGCCACGACCTGTCCCGGGGTGAGGACGCCACGACCTGTCCCGGGGTGAGGGCGCCACGACCTGTCCCGGGGCGAGGGCACCGACCACCTGTCCCGGTGAGGCCGCCGCAGCGCGCGGGGAGGCAGGTCGGGGGCGCGGCTGCAGCTGCAGGTGCCGAGGCACAGAGACCCCGATGCACCGCGTACGGGCCCCACAGGGCACCAACGTCCACACGCAGCGGCCACTTGGCTCCCGCGTCTCACTCGCCAGTGGTTAAGCTCAAGGAGGAGATGGGACTCGTGGCGGGAGCGGGGAGAGGCTGCGGCGCGGCTGCGTCCCCTCTGCGCCCCAGCCCTGCGCTCCTCCGCCCTTCCCGGGAGAGGTGGGGGCGCGGGGGGCGCAGACCGTGGAGTTTAAACGCTGGAAAAGTGGAAACAGATGCGTGGAGGGCAGAGGCCGGTGGGAGCGCAGGGCCGGAAGCCGCCCGCCCCGGCTCGGAGGGCGGCGCCGGCTGCGGGAGGGGCGCCCCTCGAGGCGGAGGCTCGCTCGGAAGCCTCACCCCGGACGTGAGAGCCCGCGGGGGGCGGCGGCGGTGCAGCCCCTGCCGGCGGGGAGCGGCGCGGGCCCCGTTCGCGCGCAGGCACCGCAGCGCCCGCCAAGAGCCGCCGCGGGCCGGGCCGAGCGCATCGCGGCGACGCGGGGCCGGCGGGGGCCGGGGGGGTCGGGGGGGGCCGGGGGGCGGGGCCTCGGAGCGCGCGGGCCGCCCCGCACTGCCCTGCGGCCGCCGGCCCCTGGAGGCCGCCCAGCCCCGCCCCGCCCGGCGCCCCCGGGAGCGTGCTGACGTCATCGCGCCGCCCCGCCCCGCCCCGCGCCGCCGCCCGCGCCCTCCGAGGCCGCCCCGCCCCGCCCCGCCCCGCCCCGCCCGCCCGCCCGCGGCGTTCCCCAGGGGCCGGGCTGCCGGGCGCGGTACCGCGGACTGGGCCGGCGTCGTGCACGCAGCCCAGGGCCCTGGAGGGCGCCGGACCTCGGGCCCAGCGTGTGCGGAGGAGGACGGCAGGCCCCGCGCCCCCGAGCCAGTCCTCGAGCGAGGTCCGCAGGGGGCACCGGGCAGCGGTGGTCCTGGTCCCGGTTCGGACCGTACGTGGGACTTGAGCGGTTCTTGTAGCTTCTTGCAAAGGGCATCGCAAGAGTTCTCCCACCTGTGCCGGTGCTGTCCTAGAGCCCGGGCCGACCGCAGCGCTGCTACCCCCGCACCCCCTGAGCGCGGACGCGTCTTCAGAGGCCCCATCGCCGTGTCACCAGCGCCGGAGGGCGAGGGCGAGGGCGAGGGCGAGGGCGACGCCAGCCTCCGCTCCCCGGAGACCACATGCTCCCAAGGCCGCCTGCTCGGCTGCTGGCTGCTCGGGCGGAGGGGTGCGTGTGTGCACGTGGATGCAGTGAACTCTACTTTCAAAATCCCCGAACACCGAAGTTGGCTCATCCATCAACACTGATATGTTAACTCAAAGTGTAAAAATCTCATTTTTATTTTATTGATAGTAGAATTGCTGGCATTCAGGAGAAACAGAAGATATTAGCTCTTACGGGAATAGATTTATATGGAAAACTGAGTTAGCAAATCTGTTTTGTTGAGGGAAACTAAATTTATGAGGCTGATTTCCTTCAAACTGTGCAAAATACTCAAAGGGCCCATCTCTGGTAACCAATGGTCTAGAAAAATCTTCATTTCAAGGACAGAGGCATTTCTAAGCCTATAAGGATTTCAAATAGCCCATCTGGCTTTTCCGTACTTTGAGTTCCTACCCGCGTAATATTTAATAGGAAAGTGAAATCCGAACAAGAAAGTAGTATTTCAGTTGAGCCTCCAAGGATCGACAAACCTATACAAATGATACTTGTTACTAGCCCTCTCCAGCTGTAATTAGTCCATAATGAAAGTGGGATGGTAAAACGAATAGAAATGTTTTCTTTCTATACCTCTGTTCCTCTCCCAAAACACCACCCAACATAATTTTCCAGTCTGACCTGGAGGCCAAGATGATTCTCTGGGAGTAAGGCCGGACTCGATTCATAACAAACAATTACTGTATACATTATTTGTCATTGTCAAAATACTTTCATATTTTATTATAATGAGCCTCCTAAATAAGTATTTTATCCCCTAAACATGTAAGGAAACAGAAGTTCAAGAAGATAACATAGCTTCCCCAGAGTCACATAACTAATGAGTAATTATACCAAGTTTCAAACATGGGTTTCCTGATTCTAAGTCAAGGGCTCTTTGCACCACACCATGGCTCATGGTTAACACCACAGGAATTATAGAATGACTGAATGGAGCACGGCCCCTGAGTCAACTCAGGAAACAACGTTTATACCCATAGTCCCAGACCACGTTTCTCTTTTTATTTTCCATATCACCAATGACTATTTTTTTAAAGATTTTGTTTATTCATTAGAGAGAGAGAGACAGGCAGAGGGAGAAGCAGGCGCCATGCAGGGAGCCCAACGTGGGACTTGATCCCGGGTCTCCAGGATCGGGCCCCGGGACAGAAGATGGCGCTAAACCGCTGAGCCACTGGGGCTGCCCACCAATGGCTATTTTATAGAGGATTACCAGTACCTCTCCACAGAGTAGGATTAATGTGACGCTGAGAAATAGAACCTGCATTTTAACAAGCCTGAAATGAATTCTTATGATCAATTTGCTTGGCAACCACTGTTGTAAATGAACTCTTTAGAAGTAGGGATATTTTGTCTACCCAGGAACTGTTATATTGCCAGTGTGTGGTATATATTTAATAAATGTCTGTTGAATAAGAACTTATTAAAGCCAAACTCAAATCCTCAAAAAGGCCAACTACTTAAACTAGGGAATACTGATATGGACTTACTGTTTGTGTGCCCCCACCTAATTCGATCATTGAAGCCCTAACCCCAATGTGACAGTGTTGGAAGATAGATGTTTAGGAGATAATTAAGGTTCAATGTGATCATAGGAGTGAGACCCTGGGCCAGTAAAATCAGGGTTCTTATAAGAAGAGACACCAAAGAGTTCATTCTCTTTCGCCACCATGTGAGTACAAAGTGAGTACAAAGTGAGAAGTGGTCATCTGTGAGCCAGGAAAACTGTAAACAAATAAATGTCTGTACTTGAAGCCGCTCAGTCTGTGGCATTTTGTTATAGCAATGTCAGCTGGCTAATACAAATACTAGTAATCTAGGCCAGAGGTTGGCAAACTGTGACCTGTGAGCCAAACCTAACTGTCCGTTCACTTAAAGTATCATCTATGACTGCTTTCATGTTACAACATTAGAGTTGAGTAATTTTAATAGAGAACATATGTCCTGCAAAGCTGAAAACATTCACTATTTGCCCCTTTGTGGAAAACATTTGCTCTTCCCTGATCTAGGTATGTTCTAAATCTGATGGATCCTTACAATTGCTTGGGAAAGTTTTGAAAAATACAAATTTCCAGAGTCTACCAGAACTAACACTAATGTTAAATGCCAGTGTAGATCTAGGAGTTACAACGAGTGCTATCGTGAGTGTCCGGAATCACACTCACTGTCTTAGCCAGCGTGGGTTGCTATGACAGAGTACCATAGACTGGGTGGGTCACTTAAACAACAGACATTTATTTCTCACGGTCCTGGAGGCTGAAAAGTCCAAGTTCACGGTGCCAACAGATCCAGTATCTGGCAAGGTCCCTTTCCCTGGCTTGTAGATGGGTGCCTTCTCACTATGCCCTCACATGGTGGAGAGAGGACTCTGGTCACTCCATCTTATAAGGGCACACATCCCATCCTAGCCACTGCACCCTCATGATCTTATCTAAACCTAACCATCTCCATATGCCACATTACGAGTTAGAGCTTCAACATGTGAATTTGGTAGGGAGTAGAGGAGAGGAGGAAGGACTTCAGTCCATAATTGTCACTTCCAGACAAAGGTTTTGTTTCTGCATGTACCCTTGGTTTTGCTGTGCTCCTGACAGTAGGCCCTGTCTCCTATAAGAATGGAAATCAATGATTTCAAGAAAAACTGCAGAAGGCACAGGTTATCTCATGCGCTAAGAATATGCTTCCTTCATGATAGTCCCATGAAGAAATAAAAGAGAAGTATAAATATTTGCTAAACAGCTATAACTTTTCCAGGAACAAAATATTGCTGAGAAACTAAGTAGAAAGGGAGGATGGGAAGAACTAATTTACTAAGTAATTAGAGGACTATCCTTAAGCTCTTCCCCCCATCAATTTAGCCTCACAGAAACATTGGCTTTATGAGCATGGTAAGCCAAGTTCAGGGTGTATGGAAAGTTTGGTCGCTCGATGGGCTAGCTCTGGTATCTGTTGGCAGTCTAAGTTCCTTTACCACAATGTCTTCATCCAGAGAATGAAGATATCAAGACATACTTATTTCGTAGGTTTCCTTGTGAGATTTTATTTTTTATTTTATTTTATTTATTTATTTTTTAAATTTATTTTTTATTGGTGTTCAATTTACTAACATACAGAATAACCCCCAGTGCCCGTCACCCATTCACTCCCACCCCTTGCCCTCCTCCCCTTCTACCACCCCTAGTTCGTTTCCCAGAGTTAGCGTCTTTACGTTCTGTCTCCCTTTCTGATATTTCCCACACATTTCTTCTCCCTTCCCTTACATTCCCTTTCACTATTATTTATATTCCCCAAATGAATGAGAACATATAATGTTTGTTCTTCTCCGACTGACTTACTTCACTCAGCATAATACCCTCCAGTTCCATCCACGTTGAAGCAAATGGTGGGTATTTGTCATTTCTAATGGCTGAGGAATATTCCATTGTATACATAAACCACATCTTCTTTATCCATTCATCTTTCGATGGACACCGAGGCTCCTTCCAGTTTGGCTATTGTGGCCATTGCTGCTATAAACATCGGGGTGCAGGTGTCCCGGCGTTTCATTGCATTTGTATCTTTGGGGTAAATCCCCAACAGTGCAATTGCTGGGTTGTAGGGCAGGTCTATTTTTAACTCTTTGAGGAACCTCCACACAGTTTTCCAGAGTGGCTGCACCAGTTCACATTCCCACCAACAGTGTAAGAGGGTTCCCCTTTCTCCACATCCTCTCCAAAATTTGTGGTTTCCTGCCTTGTTAATTTTCCCCATTCTCACTGGTGTGAGGTGGGATCTCATGGTGGTTTTGATTTGTATTTCCCTGATGGCAAGTGATGCAGAGCATTTTCTCATGTGCGTGTTGGCCATGTCTATGTCTTCCTCTGTGAGATTTCTCTTCATGTCTTTTGCCCATTTCATGATTGGATTGTTTGTTTCTTTGGTGTTGAGTTTAATAAGTTCTTTATAGATCTTGGAAACTAGCCCTTTATCTGATACGTCACTTGCAAATATCTTCTCCCATTCTGTAGGTTGTCTTTTAGTTTTGTTGACTGTATCCTTTGCTGTGCAAAAGCTTCTTATCTTGATGAAGTCCCAATAGTTCATTTTTGCTTTTGTTTCTTTTGCCTTCGTGGATGTATCTTGCAAGAAGTTACTGTGACCGAGTTCAAAAAGGGTGTTGTCTGTGTTCTTCTCTAGGATTTTGATGGAATCTTGTCTCACATTTAGATCTTTCATCCATTTTGAGTTTATCTTTGTGTATGGTGCAAGAGAGTGGTCTAGTTTCATTCTTCTGCATGTGGATGTCCAATTTTCCCAGCACCATTTATTGAAGAGACTGTCTTTCTTCCAATGGATAGTCTTTCCTCCTTTATCAAATATTAGTTGACCATAAAGTTGAGGGTCCACTTCTGGGTTCTCTATTCTGTTCCACTGATCTATGTGTCTGTTTTTGTGCCAGTACCATGTCTTGATGATCACAGCTTTGTAGTACAACCTGAAATCTGGCATTGTGATGCCCCCAGATATGGTTTTCTTTTTTAAAATTCCCCTGGCTATTCGGGGTCTTTTCTGATTCCACACAAATCTTAAAATAATTTGTTCTGACTCTCTGAAGAAAGTCCATGGTATCTTGATAGGGATTGCATTAAACGTGTACATTGCCCTGGGTAACATTGACATTTTCACAATATTAATTCTGCCAATCCATGAGCATGGAATATTTTTCCATCTCTTTGTGTCTTCCTCAATTTCTTTCAGAAGTGTTCTATAGTTTTGAGGGTATAGATCCTTTACCTCTTTGGTGAGGTTTATTCCTAAGTATCTTATGCTTTTGGGTGCAATTGTAAATGGGATTGACTCCTTAATTTCTCTTCCTTCAGTCTCATTGTTAGTGTATAGAAATGCTACTGACTTCTGGGCATTGATTTTGTATCCTGCCACGCTACCGAATTGCTGGATGAGTTCTAGCAATCTTGGGGTGGAGACTTTTGGGTGTTCTATGTAGAGTATAATGTCATCAGCGAACAGGGAGAGTTTGACTTCTTCTTTGCCAATTTGAATGCCTTTAATGTCTTTCTGTTGTCTGATTGCTGAGGCTAGGACTTCCAGTACTATGTTGAATAGCAGTGGTGAGAGTGGACATCCCTGTCTTGTTCCTGATCTTAGGGGAAAGGCTCCCAGTGCTTCCCCATCGAGAATGATATTTGCTGTGGGCTTTTCGTAGATGGCTTTTAAGATGTTGAGGAATGTTCCCTCTATCCCTACACTCTGAAGAGTTTTGATCAGAAATGGATGCTGTATTTTGTCAAATGCTTTCTCTGCATCTAATGAGAGGATCCTATAGTTCTTGGTTTTTCTCTTGCTGATATGATGAATCACATTGATTGTTTTACGAGTGTTGAACCAGCCTTGTGTCCCGGGGATAAATCCTACTTGGTCATGGTGAATAATTTTCTTAATGTACTGTTGGATCCTATTGGCTACTATCTTCTTGAGAATTTTTGCATCCATGTTCATCAGGGATATTGGTCTGTAATTCTCCTTTTTGGCGGGGTCTTTGTCTGGTTTTGGAATTAAGGTGATGCTGGCCTCATAGAACGAATTTGGAAGTACTCCATCTCTTTCTATCTTTCCAAACAGCTTTAGGAGAATAGGTATGGTTTCTTCTTTAAATGTTTGATAGAATTCCCCTGGGAAGCCATCTGGCCCTGGACTTTTGTGTCTCGGGAGGTTTTTGAAGACTGCTTCAATTTCCTCCCTGGTTATTGGCCTGTTCAGGTTTTCTATTTCTTCCTATTCCAGTTTTGGTAGTTTGTGGCTTTCCAGGAATGCGTCCATTTCTTCTAGATTGCCTAATTTATTGGCGTATAGCTGTTCATAATGTGTTTTTAAAATCGTTTGTATTTCCTTGGTGTTGGTAGTGATCTCTCCTTTCTCATTCATGATTTTATTAATTTGAGTCTTCTCTCTTCTTTTTAATAATTGGTTTATCTATCTTATTAATTCTTTCAAAGAACCAACTCCTGGTTCTGTTGATCTGTTCCACAGTTCTTCTGGTCTTGATTTCGTTGAGTTCTGCTCGAATCTTTATTAACTCCCTTCTTCTCCTGGGTGTAGGATCTATTTGTTTTTTCTCTAGCTCCTTTATGTGTAAGGTTAGCTTTTGTATTTGAGTACTTTCCAGTTTTTGAATGGATGCTTGTATTGCGATGTATTTCCCCCTTAGGACTGCTTTTGCTGCATCCCAAAGATTTTGAATGGTTGTATCTTCATTCTCATTAGTTTCCATGAATGTTTTTATTTCTTCCTTAATTTCCTGGTTGGCTCATCTTTTAGCAGGATGGTCCTTAACCTCCACGTGTTTGAGGTCCTTCCAAACTTCTTGTTGTGATTTAGTTCTAATTTCAAGGCATTATGGTCTGAGAATATGCAGTGGACGATCCCAATCTTTTGGTATCGGTTCAGACCCGATTTGTGACCCAATATGTGGTCTATTCTGGAGAAAGCTCCATGTGCACTTGAGAAGAATGTGTATTCAGTTGAGTTTGGATGTAAAGTTCTGTAGATATGTGTGAAATCCATCTGGTCCAGTGTATCATTTAAAGTTCTTGTTTCTTTGGAGATGTTGTGCTTAGAAGACCTATCGAGGGTAGAAAGAGCTAGATTGAAGTCACCAAGTATAACTGTATTATTATCTAAGTATTTCTTCACTTCGGTTAATAATTGATTTATATATTTGGCAGCTCCCACATTCGGGGCATATATATTGAGGATTGTTAAGTCCTCTTGTTGGATAGATCCTTTAAGTATGAGATAGCGTCCCTCTTCATCTCTCACTACAGTCTTCGGGGTAAATTTTAGTTTATCTGGTATAAGGATGGCTACCCCTGCTTTCTTTTGAGGACCATTCGAATGGTAAATGGTTCTCCAACCTTTGATTTTCAGGCTGTAGGTGTCCTTCTGTCTAAAATGAGTCTCTTGTAG
Organism: Canis lupus familiaris; assembly: GCF_011100685.1. Taxonomy (NCBI): domain Eukaryota; kingdom Metazoa; phylum Chordata; class Mammalia; order Carnivora; family Canidae; genus Canis; species Canis lupus. The sequence goes on along the minus strand of NC_049250.1, from coordinate 1,015,112 downwards.
ACAATAAATAGATGGGTCCTGCTTTTTTATCCAGTCTGAAACCCTGCGCCTTTTGATGGGGTCATTAAGCCCGTTCACATTCAGAGTTACTATTGACAGCTATGAGTTTAGTGTCATCATGATATCTATTCAGTCCTTGTTTTTGTGGAATGTTCCGCTGAACTTCTTCTTAAAGGGGAATTTTAAGAGTCCCCCTTAAAATTTCTTGCAGAGTTGGTTTGGAGGTCACATATTCTTTTAGTTGCTGCCTGTCTTGGAAGCTCTTTATCTCTCCTTCCATTTTGAATGAGAGCCTTGCTGGATAAAGTATTCTTGGTTGCATGTTCTTCTCATTGAGGACCCTGAATATATCCTGCAGCCCTTTCTGGCCTGCCAGGTCTCTGTGGAGAGGTCTGCTGTTACCCTAATACTCCTCCCCATAAAAGTCAGGGATTTCTTGTCTCTTGCTGCTTTAAGGATCTTCTCTTTATCTTTGGAATTTGCAAGCTTCACTATTAAATGTTGAGGTGTTGAACGGTTTTTATTGATTTTGGGGGGGGGAATCTCTCTATTTCCTGGATCTGAATGCCTGTTTCTCTTCCCAGATTAGGAAAGTTTTCAGCTAGAATTTGTTCAAATACATATTCTGGCCCTCTGTCCCTTTCGGCGCCCTCGGGAACACCAATTAAACGTAAGTTTTTCTTCCTCAGGCTGTCGTTTATTTCCCTTAATCTATCTTCATGGTCTTTTAATTGTTTGTCTCTTTTTTCCTCAGTTTCCCTCTTTGCTATCAGCTTGTCTATGTCACTCACTCGTTCTTCCACCTCGTTAACCCTCGTCATTAGGACTTCTAGTTTGGATTGCATCTCATTCAATTGATTTTTAATTTCTGCCTGATTGGATCTAAATTCTGCAGTCATGAAGTCTCTTGAGTCCTTTTTGCTTTTTTCTAGAGCCACCAGTAGCTGTATAATAGTGCTTCTGAATTGGTTTTCTGACATTGAATTGTAATCCAGATTTTGTAACTCTGTGGGAGAGAGGACTGTTTCTGATTCTTTCTTTTGAGGTGAGGTTTTCCTTCTAGTCATTTTTCTCAGTGCAGAGTGGCCAAAAGCAAGTTGTATTGGGAAAAGGAGAAAAAGGAGAGAAAGAAGGAAAGAAAAGAGAAAGAGGGAAAAAAAAGGAATAAAAAAACAAAAAAAAAAAGAAGAAAAAGAGAAGGAAAAAGAAAGAAAGGAGAAAAAAGGGGGGTGGGGGAAGGAAACAAATCAAAAAGCAAAACAAAACAAAACAAAACAAAAAGAACCACAGGGGAGTATCTTCTGATTCTGTGTACTTTAAGTCCCTTGGCTTCCCCTTGAAGTTGTCCGTCTAGCTGGTCTTCTGGGGGAGGGGCCTGTTGTGCTGATTTTCAGGTGTTAGCACTTGGGGGAGTTGCTCTGCCCCCTGCCTGGTGCAGGGCTCAGTGGGGGTTGTTCACCCCGTGAGGCCCCAGGAGGAACAACCGCAGTGGCGGGGCCAGCTCTGGAGCCCTGGAGTCAGCCCCCGCAGTCACCACGGAGCTCTCCGTCTGCAGGGCCTGGAGGCTCCGGGGCGGGGCCGCTGATCTGCTCAGCTGGGGCAGGAGCGTCCTCGCTGTCCTGGGCCCTCCCGGCCTCTGCCTGTCCCGGGGGAGGCCGGATCCTGGCTGTGTCCTGGCGCCCTGTGCTCCGGGGCCTGCGCTGTTGGATTTGCGCTCCCGCTCCACAGCCCCCTCCGCGGAGCCGTCCCCGAGCCCCCCGAGCTGCTCCCGCCCCGCAGCCCCCTCCGCAGAGCCGCTCCCGAGCCCCCCGAGCTGCTCCGGGTCCCGCCGTGCGCGCTGCAGCCCTTAGGGAGCTCGGCGCACTCTCCCGGGGCGCAGGTGTCTGTTAGTGTCCCCGGGAGCCCGAGGGCATCCCCGCCCTCCTGGGTCCTGCTCCACCTCCCCACGAGCTCCTTTCCCCCGGGAAGGTTGGTGCAGCTCCTGCTCCTCCGGGACGGGGCTCTCCTGTCCTGGGGACACTCGCCCCGGCCTCAGCCCGGCTCCTCGCGGGGCCCCTCCCCCTTGGAGGCCTTTTGTTTCTTTATTTCTTTTTCCCCGTCTTCCTACCTTGATAGAAGCGCGAACTCTTCTCACTGTAGCATTCCAGGTGTTCTCTCTTTAATTCTCAGGCCGAATTCATAGATTTTCAGGATAGTTTGAAGGTTTTCTAGGTAATTTGGTGGAGACAGGTGATTTGGGGTCCCTACTCTTCGGCCATCCTGCCCCTCCTTCCCCCCTTGTGAGATTTTAACGAGATAACCCACCTTATGGTGCTTTTTTTTTTTTAAGTTTTATTTATTTATGATAGTCACAGAGAGAGAGAGAGAGAGGCAGAGACACAGGCAGAGGGAGAAGCAGGCTCCATGCACCGGGAGCCCGACGTGGGATTCGATCCCGGGTCTCCAGGATCGCGCCCTGGGCCAAAGGCAGGCGCCAAACCGCTGCGCCACCCAGGGATCCCCTTATGGTGCTTTATAGAAGTCCAGGATCTCAGTCAATGTCAGCTTTTCTCACAAGACCACAGCTATTAAAAAGCAGAGCACTGTGTAACTAAAAGCAAGGTAAGCATCCATGCCCAAAAATACTTTCTAGATTACTTGAGGAGGAACTCTACCTGGGATTATTTTTTTAGCTAGATTTTTGGAGACTGATCAGTTTGTACAGATAGTCCAGCATCACAGGAAACCTGGGAAGTGAAGGAATTCTCATTTTGAAACTAGGAAGGGTTTCACCAATGTTAGCCTGCGTGGGTATTCTACTGTTTTACTTTGGTCTTTGCCTCCAACACAGATTCAAACAAAATCACCAGGTGTGCTTGAGAGCCTAAATGCCCACGACCCAGCTCCACGAAGGCCCCATCACTCCACTCCGGTGCTGCGTGTTCTGTTCAAAGGTGGAAGTCTTTGACCAGCTGGACCTTACCTGCAGCACCCCAACTTTTAAATAATTGCTGGGTATCTGCATAGGTGAGGATGGGAAGAAGGGAGAAGGGAAATCAAAAACAGTCCTCCAATGCTTCACGTTAGTTCCTGTTTAAGAAAAGTGAAGACCAGCAAGACCCAAACTTACCCAGGAATGTAAGACTCTGTGTGTCCTCTGGTCCAGATGCTAATGTGAAGCATGCTTTGTGCCCAGAGGGGCAGTGTCGCCTCCCTGAAGAGCAGAGTCCTTCCTATGACACCACTGACCTAGTCCATTCCTAAATGAACTAGTCCCAAATAGCTCCAAATCAGAGACAGGCTTTAGCAAGTGGCCCTGGACAGCCATAGCTGTCAGTCATGCTCCTGCTGACCCAAGTGACTGCTATGCAACAAAGTAGTTTGGAAGGTTAAGGCTCTCTGTTCAGGCAGAAATCCAACTTATGGAGGGTCTTTGTAGGCTTATAGATGATGAAGAAGAGTGGAAAGAAACCAAAACTACCCAATTGATAATCCACACTGATTGACTCTACTCAAAAAACATTCCACCCTTCTCTTTGTGCCCATATAGACCTGTGCTTAATCTCCAAGTGATCTGGGATATATCATAAAGGACACAAAGTATTTGTTTGAGGAACTGTTTCAAACTGTCCTTCTTATTTTGTGTGAGATACAGAATGGAAAATGTGGGAAATTAGAGTGAACAGAGAACGTATCTACATCTGGCTGTCAGCCAAAATGATCCATATTCCCTGGCATGTGTATATAATCTCTTTGCCTGTAAATTCCTTGAGTACGTGGGCCATGACTTCTATTTCCTTTGTACCTGCCTCTACAACAGTCTGCATGGCATTAATTGCCAGTGAATGTTGTCATTTGTCCAGTATTTAGACCTAGGGCCACAATCTATCCCCACTCCCAAAAGAAGGCCATATGTATTATTATAATACATTATGTCACATGTAGCTTTTTTTTTTTAGCTAATCCACACACTTTCTTACAGATTTTATTCTGTGCAAGTACTCATTCCTCCCTCGCCACATACAAGAGGATGTGGAAAACTCTAGTACCTGAGCACCTGCCTGGGGTTATTTTTCCCTCCCTCTAGAATCATCATATTCCATGTCTCTGAGAGATTTCTTAAAGTGATTAAACATGCTTCCATCATGTTCCAACATAAAGGGTCAACTGTTTGGCTTGCTGTTGCTTCAATTGATAAATCTAATTGTGAGGAGAAATTCTGTGGAGAAAAGCATTTGTGTCTATATGTACACACACACACACATACATGCACAACATATATAAAACATATGTAAAAACTCAGAAACATATAAAGACAGGTATCATTTGCACAGAGTTCAAGTATTCATAAATTGTGTGTACTATTGTCACATTAAGTCAAAATATAATTTCTGTCTTTTAGGATTTTTCTAGTTTTTTTTTCACAGCTTCACCATATTTTCCAGCCTCCTTCATGGGGTCATAGAACTGGATCTGGGTAGCGGAATAGAGACAACACAGTTTCTAGCTCTGGCCCTTCTCACACCTCCTTTGTGATTCCCCATGCTCGCTCTTCTCCTACCTGCTGGCCACTGCATAGGCGCCAGGGGACAACACTGAGACCCTATACCATCAGTTCTTAGTTAGGAGCACTTTTGCCAATATCTAGAGACATTTTGGTTGTCACAACTAGACAGGGTGCTCCTGGCAACTATTGAATAGAGAGGTCAGGGAGCTGCTAAACATCTAACAATTCCAAGAACAGTTCTTCATAGTAAATACTCATCTGGCCTAATATATCAGTAGGGCTGAGACTAAGAAGCCTTTCCCTAGATAATAGTTGACCTTCCTGGATCCCTCACTATGTAGAGCGAGAACTTCCCAATCCATATCTCCACTCTAGTGTCATCTCTTTCCCATATCATCCCCAAATCTACTGGATTGTGAGAAATAAACCATTGTGTTAAACTCCTGACGCATTAGAATGATTTGTTAAGACAATTGGTCTGCCCTCTCTTGTACACTGAAGAAGGCTAACAGTATGGGGGGAAACTTAGAGATGTTACCAGACAATAGATTATAGACAAATATGAGGAAGATGTGTATTATGTTGTTTTACTTGTTTTTTGAGGCTTTCTCATTATAGTAAATGAAGTCTCCAGCACCGTCCTTAAGGGAAGGCATCCTCCAGGCATGCTCATTGGGTAACTCTGAGGCAATTAAAACACACAGGCCCATTAGGAATCTCGAGTGAACTAGTGAGGAAGACTTAGCCATTTCCACACCTCACACCACATCCATGTCCTCTTCCTTCACCATTTTACAGATGTTGGTATATGCTCCAATGACACCACTTGGTCCAGAAGCTTACAAGAAACAACAAACACAAAGACATATTTTCAGGAGGACTGCAGAGATGGGGCTGCAGCTCCCACTGACTCATTATCTACACTTATGGTTTCATTTTTCTCATCACTGACAATAAGCCTCTCTGGTGATTTTCTCTATCTTAGCTGGGGACTAAATTCTCATACATTTGCCATATACCCAGAATGTTTTGTGATAAATCAAGGATAAAAACAAAGGTAACAACAAAACCACAATAATGAAGAGAGAGGTTGCTAGTTGAATAGTTGACCAGGAGGCTTGTCAGAATACCAAGAGCCTAGAGTTAAGCATGGCCATTAGATCAAGTAATTGAAATAATAAATTATATATATGAATCCTGCAGTGGTCCATGGAGTCAAAAAAGCTAAAAATTTCATTCTGAGGACCCGAAAAGCTAAACCTTTCTAAATCCTTATTGGGTAAGAGGATTAAGTGCTATTTCATCCCAAATGCATCTTAATATTATCTCTGCTATATGCTTAACAAAAGATACAAGTATGAACATACCCCCTTCAATGTCCTCTACCAAGTTGCATGCCTCTTATTAGTCTTAACATCTCTAGCAATTTCCCCAGCAGAGCCACACTCCAGTGCCTGCCTACATGCTGCTTGTGTGTGACTGGTGCCCTTTACTAAATGTGATGCCTCACACCAAGCTCCACAATGGTTTCTGTTCTGGCCTCCTCCTTGAGTTGGCAATGCCCTTCAGCTGCCTCCCTCCATTTTCCTTAAGGCTTTCTCCAGCTAAAGGGAACTAGAGCCTGTAGGCCCTACACAGATACGAGGGAGCAGCTGCTGTCACAGAATGGGAGACATGCAAGTAGCAGAGGCTAACAATGCAAAGCAGTCCATTTTGTCGTGGAAAGGTGCCGTAATCAGAGTTAGGAGCTGTCAGGCATAGCAGTAAGCACCGTGAAAGGCCCCTATTATACTCATTGGAGGAACCTGAGAAGAATGAAGCACATCTCTGCTGCTTGGGCCTGCAAAGTCTCCATAGAGGACAGAAAAGCTCAGCCTAGCAGAGAAGAGTAAATGTCTGTGAATCAGGTGCAAATGTTGGGAAAGAATGGCACACACAGAGAGCTGTAGGTGCTGGGACACAGAAGCAAGGGTGAGCATGGTACTCACGAATTTCAAGACTTCTTACTTAGTAAGAGCTGTTTTTACTTTAAGATAAATGACCCAAGCCTTTCAACCTTTTGACTGACTCTCTAATTCATTGCCCATTCTTCAGACCAAAGTTCTCTAGATCTGTCTCTTCTTAGGGGCACCTGCGTGGCTCAGTTAGTTAAGCGCCTGCCTTTGGCTCAAATTATGATCTCAGAGTCCTGGGATGGAGCCCCACATTGCATCAATCCCCACATCGTATCAGGCTCCTGCTCAGTGAGGAGTCTGCTTCTCCCTTTCTCCCTGCTCATGCTCATTCTCTCACAAATAAATTAGATTTTTAAAAAAAATCTGTTTTGTCTTTATTATTTATCAGTAAAAACCAATTGAATTCACCTATCCAATATATGGATAATTATTCATTTTAAAGCATGTATATGGAGATCCCTGGGTGGCGCAGCCGTTTAGCGCCTGCCTTTGGCCCAGGGCGCGATCCTGGAGACCCGGGATCGAATCCCACATCGGGCTCCCGGTGCATGGAGCCTGCTTCTCCCTCTGCCTGTGTCTCTGCCTCTCTCTGTGTGTTTCTCATAAATAAATAATCTTTTTTTTTAAAGTGCTGAGTGAAGAGATGAGTAGATCTAAGTCATCACCAGAGGTGACAGTAACATTGAAAGCAAAAGGCATTACTAAAGAACATCTAAGTTCTTCTCATGACACAGATACCAATAGCAGTAAAATCTTGGAGTTCTTCACATATAAGCTACAATCTGACTTACTCAGAAAAGTGAATAACCATAAGGACCATCAATGAACCAGTGGGAAGCAGTAGGACAATATGAAGAAACAGAGCACCTGATTCCATTTTTTTACATTGCCAGCACAGAGAGAAAATCAAGTTTACTTCCATGTGTTTTATTAATTGTTCTTCACCAAAAAAAAAAAATAATAGATTGCATCGGAAAACAGAATGATGAGCAAAGCACCAAAGGATCACCTTCCTGTGGTCTTGGGTTGAGCTGATATCTGCTCTACTCCTCCAGCATACCCTCCTTCTGACTCTCCAGAGTCCTCTGGGTCATCCTCTCCTTTCCAAAGAGCACTCCTCAACCCAGGGGTAGTCAGGGGCCTGCTGGGCCAATTTGAGTCTCCTTGAGAGGGTAACCAAAGCACAGACATTCCAGCTGATGTTTTGTTTCATCTTTGTGATTAATGGTTCATGGAAGCCATCTGTTTTCCTGCTACAACAGTGGACTTCTTGAGGCGAGGGCAAAGGCATAGCAAGATAAAGAAGGTAAAATATACCTTTCAAACACTGATAAGTTCAAAGATGTCTGTTTTCTCAAGATTATGCTAGTCCCCATATAACTCAGTACTTATTGGGTTATATGTGAGTTCTGAAGAGAGGAAAAAAACATTCCCCAAATGGGTGCTTTCCACAAATTTCTATGCATTTTGACAGGACAGAGGATTCTACCCATGAATCATAATGGAGTCAGATAAGCAAGGATGCCCTCCACCCCTACCCTACTCCCCACACAGAGCACAAGGCTATGAACCTCAGGGAGCCAGAGTTCTCTCCTTTCTGAGCAGTACAGAAAGGCCTGTGAGATGGACAAGGAAGAACACTGGTGAGAGAAAGTGGCGATTGTTTCATTCTTATTTCATCTTTGGCAGCATGTTTTTGTAAGGTGTGAAACACCCATGGTTTGGTCTGTGAGTTTGTTAAATAAAGGCGCATGAATGAGTGCCACCAAATTGCACCTGATCCCTAGGAGGAGAAAAGGCGTCAGCTGCTGTGTCACATCCTCAGGGTGACCAGCAACAACCCTTAGAAAGTGAGAGTGTTCAAAGCTTTGGCAGGCCACACAGCAAAATTAAACCCTATGAACTAATTATCCACCCTCACAGAAAGGGCAGGGCTTCGTGGGAAATGCATAATCCACAGCTTGCTGTGAAACACATTCAGTAAACAGATTTCACAATCCCCAGTAAGCCAAGTGTCAGGAGCTGCGTGTGGGAAAGCTGCCCTGTGGGCCAGGACTCTACAAGGTGAGCTGCAGGCAGCTAGCGGTGTGGCCTCAGAGGATCATCGGCCCAGCAAGGGGCCAGGTGACAAAGCTGCACAGCAGGTTCCCAGCCTGTGGAACACCCTGGGAACTTTTCTCACGTTGTTGATAGGATGGGAACCTGGCAAGGCTTTCATAGCCTAAATCCATTCTGTAAGATGACATTTATTGGGGTTCTTGCCTGATTAATTGTAATGTATGAAAGTAATACACATTTAATACTGTTTTTTTAAATGAAAAAATAGAAGCATGACAAAAAAAAAAAAACAAAACTGATGGCTAGACCATTCTGTTTTCTTTAGAACATTTGTATTTTTATTGAAAAGTAGGAACATAGTGGCTGGGAACCCAGGCCTTGCACTTTTTAAAGTAACCAAATAATCCAGTCAGATTTTTTTTTTTTTAAATGAGCTTCAGCCAAAGAATCTAAGGCCTCAAAGAAAGCAAAACAACATGATTACTTGGAAACTGTAGTTTTCCTTTTTATTTGTGTATGGTTTGCTTTTCCAGGAAGAAAAAATACAAAATTATATATTATTATATACATATTTTAGGTATACATTTGTATATATACATATGTATGTCTACATTATTTAAAGAGAAAGAAACTTAGGTTGATTTAAGAAGTACTTTTAAATGTATTCTCTAATGACAGCTCTCCAGTCAAGGAGTGAGCAGCAGGCTTGGGGAGGTCAGTGCCATGCAAACATATGTCTCATGACTACACACTTTCTCTCAAAGTTCCTCAGTCTTTTTTATCAGCTGACTGATTAAAAAATGAAATCATCAAACATCCCATTTAATCATTCTACAAATATTATCAAGCACCTGCCATGTAGCAAGAGCTGTGCCAGGCTCTCAGATGATGGCAAGGAAGGAATGGACCCGCTCTTCTCCTTAGCTGCCTCCTGTGTGGCAGTGAAGGATGCATTGTAGATGCCAGCCAGGAAAGAAAGTAGTCATATTCAAGTCCACCAAGTCCTCCAATTCCACACACATTCCCACAAAACGGTTGATAAAAAATATACTTCTATGCCTTAAATATATATGAATAGTAAGTTACAAAAAAAAAAAAAAAAAGGTAGATTTGGATTTGAATCCAGGATATTTGTCCTTGGATCTAGGCTGAGAAAAGAAGAGGTTTGAGATTTTGTGGCTACTCTTTATATGTAAATTCCATTAGATTGGTCAACCAGTCAGTTTTATTTATAGAGTGTCTATAAAATGGATTCAGAATGGTAGATACAGAAAAATATTTGATCTTTCCCACTTAGCTCATAACCAAAATTAATTTGAAACAAAAGCCAGAAGTATACTACAGATCAAACAAGTGACCTCCACTAATAAACAATAGCAGTGTTAGTATTAAAGCTCATTAAAGGGACACCTGAGGGGCTCAGCAGTTAAGCGCCTGCCTTCAGCTCAGGCAGGGTGTGATCCTGGAGTCCCAGGATGGAGTCCCACATCGGCATCCTGCAGGGACTCTGCCTCTCCCTCTGCCTGTGTCTCTGCCTCTCTCTCTGTGTCTCTCATGAATAAATAATTAAAATCTTAAAAAAGTACATAGAGCTTATTACAGTGTAGACCATTTTAAGTCACATTTTAATATTATCCTAAGCCTTTTAGAGGAAAGCAAGACAAACTTAATTTCCTTTTCAAAAATTAATCAACTATTATTTCTGCCAATACATGCATTATAACAAAATCACCACAAATCTTAAATACTCAAATTATCTTTTTGTAAAGAGCTATAGTCTAGGTTTCCAAATTTTGCATTTAAAAACTACACAGTTAAGGGACACCTAGGTGGCTCAGTGCTTGAGCATCTGCCTTTGGCTCAGATCATGATCCATGGTCCTGGGATCGAGTCTAGCATCAGGGTCCCTGCTTCTCCCTCTGCTTGTGTCTCTGCCTCTCTCTCTGTGTCTCTCATGAATAAATAAAATTTTAAAAATACACAGTTGAAATTTAAATAAAAAATATTTTTAAATAAATAAAATAATTTTTAAATAAGAATAATTTTTAAATATCAAAAATTTTCAGTGTAACATGAAACAAAATTTCCACCATCATCAGTTTTATGATACATGCTGATGATAACTCTAAAAACTTATTTTTAAAGTATACAGCTGTCTTTCAAATTTGGACTATCACACTGTTCTCACTTGTTTGTTTGTTTTATGACATATTGGATGATACAAATTGGTTATACCTAGCTTTGAAATTTCCCAACCTTTTTGATGATTAAGTCATGCTGGAAAAATAAAATTAGACAACTACTGAAAATGGGTATTTGACATAGTTGCTAGCAGCTCCTCGCAGCTCTTGCCTGCGTGGGTGCTGCTGCTAAGACACTGACACCCAGCCTGCCCGCAGGGGCCAACCGCTTACAATGTGGGATCCTGACAGCTGGCTCTGGGTTGATGTGTACGGCGTGTTCAACATTTTCCCACATAACGTGGGAATCCCATAGGAACAAGTCCCCAGCCTGAGATGTCTTTTCATGAATCATTCTCCCATCTCAAGCCTGCCACACCTCCAAGATAGCTTGCTGTTGGCAGAGTGCTAGTGCAGCAGAAAGAGCAGGCACGACCTCCCCTGGCCGGGCAGGCCCAAGTCAACCTGAGCGGGATAGTCATACCCTTCCGTCCTGAGGCCCGCTTGAATTGTGGAGTTTTGAAAGGACATAACTTGGCAGGTAGTCACTCTGGATCTCTGCCATCTCTTGGAAAGAAGGTTCTGTCACTTGATGATAAACGCATGGGGGCTGTGTCACAGGATCTAGAGCAGGTTGTGTGCATAGTGCATTGAAGGTGTCCCTTCTCAGGCACTCTGGTACAAGGACCTTTGCTATTCCTGCCCCTTCCCTGGTGGGACAGGCCAGTCCTGTCCAAACAGGTCCCAGGAGCACCATTGTTCACACAAACCTCCCAGGGTGCCTTCCCTGCTGATGAATTTACTTCAGGTTTTCACCGAGGTTATGGGAGGGGAGTAAACAGCATTGCCCAGTTAACTTTTCCCAACAAAGCTTTATTTGTTCTGCTTTCTAAGAATAACTTACTTCTGATTTAAGGTCTCACCAGGATGATGTTTTTACCCAATATGACAACTAATTATATTCTGTTCTATTTTGACTTCTTCTGTCAAAAGAATTGGTTTTCAGAATTAAGACCAAATGGGGGCGACGGGATGCCATTTTGGAACATAAAGGTAGATACAAAGCATGACCTGAGCCCAGACGGGATCGTTGGCCCCCTGTTATCTGACAATGTGGGATACAATACAAGGCCCAGTGCTTCATACCACAAACCTGCCGGTCTTATGATAAGTATTGAGAGATGTTCACAGGCAACTTCAAGGCATGCTCCAAGCATGGTCCTGAGTGCCTGCTGCTGAAGAAACTGATAGGTGGCGAGAATCAGATCTCCAAGAGGCACCAAGGTGACACTATAGGGAAGCAGGAAGTGGTAGTGACAAAATGCATTATCAGGAAAGAAGCTGTTTTCTTTTGTGACTGTGACTCCCTCTGTCTCTCCAACCAACCTGTCAGGAAGCCATTCAGACACTGAATGGATTAATAGTAGTTAAATTTTTAAAATGTTTTACTTTTTGCAAAGCTATCATCTTAGGATCTTTCTTCAAATTCTACTTTAAGCCACCTTCTCACAGCACCTCTTCTCTTCAAAATATAAATCAGAAGAAATTTGTCTAGGAGATATGATGAAATGATGAAGAGCATACCGATCTGAGAATGGATCCTAATCCTCCGCAACGGCCCAACCTTGGGCAGATTGTCCAGCCTCTCTGGACCTTAGCTTCCCATCTATATAAAGTTCAGTGTTGGATGAGGCAGTGAGGCTCCCAGTCTCTCATTGGTGCCTCTGTACCACCTGTGACACATTGTCTGGAATGCTTGTTAAAAAGAAAAATTCCAGGGATGCCTGGGTGGCTCAGTGGTCGAATGTCTGCCTTTGTTTCAGGTCATGATCCCCGTCCTGGGATCGAGTCCTGAATTGGGCTCCCTGTGAGGATCTCTGCCTCTCTCTCTCTGTCTCTCATGAATAAAAATAAAATAATTTTTAAAAAGACAAATTCCAGAATATTTTAGCAGACTTAGGGAATCAGAATCTTGGAGTATAGTCCTTGGATCTATATTTCAAACAAAGTTTCCTTCTGGGTTTTGTGCACATTAACACTTGCGGACGACTGCTTGACCAACTAGAATTGAGAATTCGTTTGAAACACTTCCCACATACCTGGGGTTTATTCTATTTTTCAGGGTAGCTCCAGGTTTAATTCCTTCCCTACATCCAAAAAAGACTGCTAGCACATGCAATATCTTAGACGGGATCTCACCCTTTTGGTTAAAAGAAGAATTAGCAGTCCATTTTGGTTGTAAACAATTCTACAAGGTATTGATAGATAGACTAATACCCAAAATTCTTCCTGTTGTAATGAGCAATATTGAAAAATAAATACTTTTCATGAAAAATATGGAGAGTGGTCCAAAAGTTCAAAGTCAGAAAAAAATACTTTGAGTTTCTCTTTAAGATGATCTTCTTGGAACTTATTTGTGCTATGAATAATTAAAATGTTCCCCATCACTTTTATCCTCCTGAGAGAACCAGTGGTTCTTAATGAAGTTCAGGACTTCTCTAATATCTTCTACAACTGAAGGAGAAACTGCATTATCTGAGGAATCAAATGCCAGTGTACGCCCTCAGAAGACCTGGAGCACAGCTACCAGTACTCCAAGCTGCCTTCAGAGATTCTGGTTCTATTCCTCAGTATCCCTACAAGGAGGAACTTGATTGGGATTTTGATTGTCCAGATAAAGGAACCTTTTCTGAGATCATAGTTTCCACTGGAAGTTAGTTTTACTAACTAACTTAGGTGGAAACCTTAAAATTCCTTCCAAAGCAGCAACATTTTTCTGAAAGACTAAGCAAATCCTGTGAGGAAATCCTCATCAGGCTTGTTTCTGTCAACCATGGACAGGGAGGCATGGAGACAATGCCTCCTGTAGGAGATTCTGAAGAAGAATGCATTTGTCTCCTCCACTGCTTATATTCACTCAGGCAGGTGAGGGGTGAGGGCCAAATGATTTGTAGAACCCATCTGAAAATCTTGCCATCTGTGGTAGGCAGACTCCAGGGGATCCCATGACCCACACCTCCTAGTCTTCATTCTGTACAATCCCCTCTCCCTACATGCAGGCAGGACTTAAGACTTCCTTCAAACCAACAGAAGGGAGCAAAGGTGATGGTATGTCACTTCTGTGTTATAGTACATTATATAGGACTCCATCTTGCAGGCTGACTTACTCCAGAGACTGCTCTGGCAGGCTTGAAGAAGAAAACAATCATGTTCGAGTAACTCATGTGGCAAGGAGCTGAGGGCCACCTCTGGCTGGCACCCAGGAAGCTGAAGCTCTCCATCCTACGATTGCAATGGACTGAATACTACCAACAACCGTGCTCGTGGGGAGGCAGATCCTTCCCCAGCCAAGCCCCAGATGAAATCTTATCCCTGGCCCACACCTTTATTGCACCCTCGGGGGACTCTGAGCAGAGCACCTAGCCATACTGTGCCTAGATTCCTGATCCACAGAGACTGTGTAGTAACAAATATCTACTGTTTTAAGCCACTACGTTTGTGGAAATTTGTTGTACAGCAGACAAAACTAGTACATCTTCTGTCTTTAAAGTTCATTTCTTCTTTTTTTAATTCAGTAAGTTAGAGGAGCTACCCAATACATGAAAAACACCTTGGGCTAAAAATGTTAACACAAACAAAAACGTATGACTCTGTCAGGTTGAAATCTACCCATGAGACTGAATGCAGAAGAAGCATGTGAGATCCCACAAGTCTACAGATAAGGGGAGCTGGAGCATGGAAGAAGGTGGGTACTTGCCCAGCCAGCATGGCTGGGGAAAGTAATATGAAGAAAGGTACTAGTGGTTGGGGAAATTTTGGAGGTATAATTGAAACTGATTTTTTAAAGGAGGCTGGAGCTGATGGCATATACAACATAACAGTTCTGTTTTTCCAGTCTCCAAGTTCAAGAATAGTCTATTGCAAGAGTTGCCAAACTACAACCCACTCACCAAATCTGGCCAAGTGCCTATGTTCATAAGTAAACTTTTATTTGAACACAGCCATGCCCATTCGTTTACATATTGACTATGGCTGCTTTCTTGCTACAACTGCAGAGCTCCAACAGAGCTCTAGCAATAGTTCCAAAAAAGAACATATGGGCCACAAAGCCTAAATCATTTAATACGTGCTCCTTTACAGAAAATGTTTCCTCATTCCTGGAATCTCTTTTTCCTATCTCTTCCCAAAATTTATTCACAATTTCCGGATTTCCATTTGTAAATCCCAGCCCCATTTAAAACTTCAATCTTAAATCCAGTTTAAATCTCCTTTCCTGCCCAGTCTACAAGGTAGGGTCAAGTGGGACCCTTACTTCTTGGAGCAGAGGAAAAGTGGTACTGTTGCTCTAAGAGGACTCCTACCTGTCTCTTCAAAACTATCTCTTCCAGTTTGTGATGAGAAGGTTGAAGAAACAGGACAGGATTTTCATCTTTTATACAGCTGTGCACATGTGCTTCTCGAACTAATGATGGCCAGTTTCTGTGCCCTCTGTCCATTTGCCAAATGCTGACAACTCTTTGAGGAGTGATGGAGTGATCCTTTGAACAACTTCATGAGGCATCTCCCTATACAATGCCCTAAATGGACATACTTGCTGCAGTTTGACCTTCTCCTTCTTTTGAGCTCCTCCTTCCAGAGTTTCATGAGGCTGGCATCTTCCTACCCAGTGAGCATCCCTTCTGTACTCCAGTGTGCATTTGAGACATTAAACAGAATATGAATGGCTTCTGCACCAACTTCTCCCCACCCACCACCATTTCTCTCCAACTCAGAAAGGCAAAGGAGAGTATCACACTAAAGGTTTTGCCTAAGAAGACATTGAATTAGGAAATAAAACAGCAGCCTGGACTTTTTGTAAAATCCCTAATCTCCCACTTGTTTAGGAAAAGGAGGGGGAAGAGATACCTTTTGTCACAAATGTCCCCCTTTCCCTATGACCTATAGCCCCAATAATAATGATTTTCTCATCTCACTCTATCCCAACCACCCATTTTATATCAACTGAGGAGAAAAAAGTAGAACAGAGATGGTGGTAGAAAACGTAGTCTGTGCCAGGTAGTAACACTGGTACATGTGTCTGGCCTATTTATAAGTTTTGCTCTATCTAGACTGCAAAGATAATTAAGGGGCCTTATAATCCCCATTCAATAGCCTGCTAAATGGAAGGTGGGAGGAGAAGAGCATGTGATACACTCCAGCAAGTATTCAGATAACTTAAAGATGTTGCAGATAGAATGATTTGAATTTAAACTTCATATCGAAAAGGAGCATATCATACAGGAATTCAGTCCCATTAATTTAGATAAGTACTGTGGGGGTTCTAATCAGTAGTACTATTGACGTTTTACACCAGGGAATTCTTGTTTACAGGCATTAAAGGATCACTCCACCCAAGTTGTGACAACCAAGGTGTCTCCAGACATTGCCAAATGTCTCTGGGGTGAGCAATAGGGGCATGGTTAAGAGTGATATGCTAAGCGCATGACTGGTCTACCAGCCAGTATCAACTGGGCATATGGTAAGGAGAATCATTGATTTGTTTATTTACTTTGTAACCATTATTTAAAGGATATATTCATGTAGTCAAACTAATTCTTATGAAGATAGAAGACTACTCTGAAAGCCATCTACAAATTATTACCCTAACAGAATGGCTGGAGGTATACATACAATAAATGATACCACACTATTTCTATGGATTCATATATCACTTCTTCTAGCAGAAATGACAGGCATACCTCATTTTATTGTGCTTTGCCTTATTGTACCTTGTAGATATTGTGCTTTTTACAAATTGAAAGTTTGTGGCAGTCCTGCCTCCAGCAAGTCTATCACTGGAATAACATTTGCTCATTTTGTATCTCTGTGTCACATTTTGAAAATTTTCACAGTATCTCAAAATTTCTTCTTCTTATTATGTATTACACACTATTATATCTGTTATGGTGATCCATGATCTTTGATATTGCTGTTGTAATTATTTTGAACTGCACCCACAGTTCAAAATAATTGAAATTTATTTAAGGAATGGTGAACCTAATCAATACATGTGTATATGTGTGTACTGCTCCATTAACCAGCCATTCCCCCATCTCTCTCCCTCTCTTGGACTGTCTCTATTTCCTGAGATACAGCAATACTGAAATTAAGCCGATTAATAATCTTACAATGCTTCTAAGTGTTCAAGTGACAAGAGTATCTCACTTTAAATCAAAAGCTAGAAATGATTAAACTTAGTGAGGAAGGCATGTTCAAAAGCCAAGACAGGGCCCAAAGCTAGGCCTCTTGTGCCAAACAGTTAGCCAACATGTGAATGCAAAGGAAAAATTCTTGAAGGAAAATAAAAGTGCTACTCCAGCAAACACATGAACGATAAGAAAGCAAAAAGCCTTATTGCTGATATGGAGAAAGTTCTAGTGGTCTGGATAGAAGATCAAACCAGCCACGACATTCTGTTAGGCTAAAGCCTAATCCAGCACAAGGTCCTAACTCTCTTCAGTTCTATGGGGCTTGAGAGAAGTAAAGAAGCTGCAGAAAAAAAGTTTGAAGCTAGCAGAGATTGGTTCATGAATTTTCAGGAAGAAGCCATCTTCATAATAAAAAATGCAAAGTGAAGCAGTAACTGCTGATGTAGAACCTGGAGCAAGTTATCCAGATGATCTAGCTCAGATAATTAATGATCTGCTTACACTAATTAGATTTTCAATTTAGACAAAACAGCTTTATATATATTGGAATATATATATATATGTACATATATATGTGTGTGTATATATATATATATATATATATACACACACATATATAGGAATATGGCATCTGGAATTTTCATAGCTAAGAGAGGAGAAGTTAATGCCCAGCTTCAAAAGACAGATTGACTCTCTTGTTAGGGGCTAATGCAGCTGGTGACTAAGATGAAACAAATGCTTATTTACCATTCTGAAAACTCTAGATTCTTCAAAATCATGCTAAATCTACCCTGTCTCTGCTCTATAAATGGAACAACAAAGCCTTGATTGCAACACATCTGTTTACAACATGATTTACTATTTTAAGCCCATTGTTGAGACCTACTGCTCAGAATAAAATGATTCCTTTCAAAATAGTACTGCTCAGTGACAGTGCACCTGGTCACCCAAGAGCTCTCTGGAGAGGTACAATGAGATTCATGTTGTTTTCATGCCTGCTAACACAATATCCATTTTGCCGCCTATGGATAAAGAAATAATTTCAACCTTCAAGCCCTAGGATGTAAGAAACACACTTCATAAGGTTATATCTGCAGATAGTGTTTCCTCTGATGCATCTGAACAAATTGAATTGGAAACCTAGAAAGTTAACCATTCTAGATGCCATTAAGAACTTTTATGATTCGGGATGGCTGGGTGGCTCAGTGGTTGAGTGTCTGCCTTCAGCTCAGGGCATGATCCTGGAGTCCTGGAATCGAGTCCCATATCAGGCACCTCGAAGGGAGGCTGCTTCTCCCTCTGCCTGTCTCTCTCTCTCTCTCTGTCTCTCATGAATAAATAAATAAAAGCTTAAAAAATGAACATTTGTGATTCATGGAAAAAGAGAGGTCAAAAAATCATGAACAGGAGTTTGGAAGAAGTGGATTCCAACCCTCATGGATGACTTTGAGGGATTTAAGACTTCAGTGGAGAAAGTAGCTGCAGACGTGGTAGAAATAGGAAGAGAACTAGAACTAGAAGTAGAGCCTGTGAAGTGAAGTCGTTAACTGAGCTGCTATAATTTCATGATAAAATTGAACTGATAAGGAGCTGCTTCTCTTGGTTGAGCAAAGAAAGTGGTTTCTTGAGATGGAATCTACTCCTGGTGAAGATGCTGTGAAGATTGTTGAAATGCCAATAAAGGATTTAGAATATTACATAAGCTTAAATGATAAAGCAGTAGTAGGGTTTAAGAGGATTTATTTCAGTTTTGAAAGAAGTTCTGCTATAGGTAAATGCTATCAAACAGAATCACATACATAGAAATTGTTCATGAAAGGAAGAGTCAAGTGATGCGGCAAACTTCATCGCTGTCTTATTTTAAGAAATTGCCATAACTACCCCAGACTTCAGCAACCACCATCCAATCAGTCAGCAGCCATCAACGTCAAAACGGGGCCATCCACCAGCCAGAAGATTACAACTCACTGAAAGTTCAGATGATGGCTAGCATTTTTAGAAATAAAGTATTTTAAAATTAAGATTAAAAGCAAGCATCCGGGATCCCTGGGTGGCGCAGCGGTTTGGCGCCTGCCTTTGGCCCAGGGCGCGATCCTGGAGACTCGAGATCGAATTCCACGTTGGGCTCCCGGTGCATGGAGCCTGCTTCTCCCTCTGCCTGTGTCTCTGCCTCTCTCTCTCTCTCTGTGACTATCATAAATAAATAAAAATTAAAAAAAAATAAAAAATAAAATAAAAGCAAGCATCCTTTAGACAAAATGCTATTGCACACTTAATAGATAACAGTATAGTGTAAACACAATTTCATATGCACTGGGAAACCAAAAAAATTAATTTGGCTTGCTTTATTGTGATATTTGCCTTATTGTGGTGGTCTGGAATTAGACCCCACATTATCTCTGAGGTATGCCTATAATTTCTGTAATCAGTTTTAACCAAAACATAATCCAACAGGTCAGAGAATGGTGACTCTACTGTATGCCAATACTAGTCAATTTTATTTTTTTTAAGATTTTATTTATTTTTTCATAAGAGACATGCACACACAGAGAGGCAGAGATGCAGGCAGAGAGAGAAGCAGACTCCCTGCAGGGAGCCTGATGCAGAACTCAATTCCAGGATCCTGAGATCGCGACCTGAGCTGAAGACAGACACTTAACCACTGAGCAACCCAAGTGCCCTATACTAGTCAGTTTCATATATGTTAGCCCAGTAACTCCTGAGATATAAGGGTTGGTTTCCTTTCAGGATAAGTGAGGGGCTCAGAGAGACAAAATCATGTTGCCTCAAGTTCACACAGCTAGTCATTAGAAGTGAAATTTAAATAAGTCTAAGGGTGAAATTCATGGAACTCAATGTCAAAGTCCTATCTTTTTTATGGTCACAAACTGCTTCCAGGATAATGCTTATAGCCCTCTAACTCAAGGCCACTCAGGAGTAGATCCTCCATCTCACCATTGACTCTTCTAGTTTTTTGTAATTATTTCAGAATATTATAGAACTGTTTCTAACTGCCATTCACTATAGAACTTAAGAACAATATAGCTATCCTTATAAATTGGGTGGGGTAGCTATACCAAATGTCTTCTGTGGATCCATTTAGCTCTAACACTCAGCAAATGATTCTATTCAATTTTAGAATTTTATTGGACTGACTATAATTGCTGATGTCTTTTTTTTTTTTTTTTACATTATTATCTAGTCTCTTCAGGTCAGATTGATATTTCTCCCTCTACCACATCCTAATTTAGTCAACTAGTTCATGGCTGATTAGAAGTTGCATAATATGACCTGCTTCTGTATATATCCTCATATCTGGAATTAGCTGTCAGCCATCTCTGCTTAGAACAATGCAATGACTCATGCTGAGTAAGCATAGCCCTCCACAAAGGCAGTGATCATCCTACAATTTTTTAATATATTTCCTTTGTGAATGTAACAATTGTGTGAAAAGATAGGGAAAGAAAGTCTGGGGTAGTTATGGCAATTTCTTAATTTTCGAATTTGTTTTCTTCAAAAAATGCTTCAAATAAAATTTTAATGGAGGCCCAATGTACTAAAAAGAAAAACAGAATTACTTTAGCTTAGATTTTTAGTTATGGCCATCATTTGGCCTCCTATAATGCATGACATCCGGAAACTTTCTGCAGACTTCCCAGGACTTGAAAAAACACCATTTCAAAACTGTTGTCCTGATAGAAGCAATTTTGGAAAGGCAAATAAGGACCTCCAAAGATTCACTCTTCCATAAAAACAAGAAGAACACTGGAAAAAAGTTCAAAATCAACTTTTTCAAGACTCTAGAAATTATCCAAAGAATTACAACAATCCAAGGAGTGTTTATTAAAGAAAAATAGCTAAATCTGTATGAACAGTGAACTTTGTAGCATTTTTCATTTATCCTACTCCTATTCTTCTATATTAGTTTTCTATTGTTGCTATAACAAATTATCACATATATAGTGGCTCAAAACTACCCAAATTTATCATCTTACATTTTTGTAACTCAGAAGTTTGACATGGGTTTCATTGGGCTAAAATCAAGATGATGGCAGAACTGCATTTCATCCTGAAGGATTAGGGAGCAATCTGTTTCCTTCCCTTCTAAAGATTCTTCACGCTGTTCTTATTCCTTGGCTCATGGCCTCTTCCATCCTAAGGTGTGCCTATAATTCTTACATCACATCATACAAACCTTCTCTTCTACTTCCTTCATCCCTTTCAAGGACATTTGTGATTATACTGGACCCATACAGACAATTCAAGACAATCTTTCTTTCTTAAGGTCAGCTGTCAAAATTAATTCCATCCACAAATGTAATTTCCCTTTGCCAAAACAAACTAGGGGTGGTGGAAGGGGAGGAGGGCGGGGGGTGGGGGTGAATGGGTGACGGGCACTGAGGGGGGCACTTGACAGGATGAGCACTGGGTGTTATTCTGTATGTTGGCAAATTGAACACCAATAAAAAATAAATTTATTATTAAAAATAAAATAAAATAAATAATTTCCCTTTGCCATGTAACATAATATATTCACGTGTTCTATAGATTGAGCATTTGAGGCAGGGGCTCATCATTCTGCCGTTCACATTTCTTTCTAAGCTCTGTAGTAAGATTGAAAATTGCCAACTTTGTAACTGTACTTGCTGTGAAAACCAGCAGCCTAATAGCCACAGGAAAGAACAAAATGGGTTTGGAGTGCTCCAAAAATTTCCTTCACCAGCTAAGTGTCACTATGTGACTCTAAAAACAAACAAACAAACAAACAAAATAACCCTTCCATTCCCTAAGCTTGTTTTTATTTTGTCTGATTTAGTGCTTACTCTATGCAAGCAGTCCCATGCCCAGGATCTTTGTTGAAAATAATCAATAGCAATTGTTTGACATTGTACTTCTGACAGAGTGGTACCAGTTGGGGCAAGCAATATGCTACTTATAAACCTTAAAAACAAGATCTGGGAATGAGATGTCTATTAGCAGCTTTGAAAACCTCTGACATGTTGCTGGGAAATGAGAAGACGATGAGATGTGCAGAGCTGTGTGCATGCTCAGAATCCTAACATCTAAACCCTGGAAATCGAAAAGCCTTATGCAAGTAGGAAATGAAGTCCAAGGTAGCATTGCAAACTGCCAGAGTATTGAAAGTATGCTCCAACATCCATATTAAGACCCTCACCAAATAGTGAAAGATTTACTGGTTTAAGGCATTTCAGAAAATCTCTGTCCAATCATTAGCTGACCACTAAACTAACTGAGCAGATTTTAATAGTCATGCATGATAAAGAATACAGAATTTATAGAATTACTTCAGGAAAGTCACTAAACAACAACAACAAAAACAAGAAATCATGGAGAACGAGGGAAAGAGACTGATTTCTAGGGTTGCCACATTGTATTATATAAAAAAGATGCCATTTTCAGCAACAACAACAACAACAACAACAACAAAAGACACACAAAAACCCAAAAATGTTTGGCCCATACACAGAGGAAAAAAGTGAGACAATAGGTCAATAGAAATTGTTCCCTGACAAATTCCAGGGATGTGTATATATATATATTCAAAGAACTAAAGGAAACCATATCTACAGAACTAAAGGAAAGTATGAGAATATCATCTGACCAAGTAAGTAATGTCCTCCAAAATAGATTTTTTTTAAAAAGAAAGAAATTAATTCTGTAATTGAAGTGTATAATCAATAAAATGAAAAATACAACAGCAGGGTTCAAGGGAAAATTTCAAGTAATCAAAGAAAGAATTAGGGATGCCTGGGTAGCTCAGCAGTTTAGTGCCTGCCTTCGGCCCAGGGTGTGATCCTGGAGTCCTGGGATCGAGTCCCACATCAGGCTCCCTGCATGGAGCCTGCTTCTCCCTCCTCTTGTGTCTCTGCCTCTCTCTCTCTCTCTTTTTCTGTGTCTCTCATGAATAAATAAATAAAATATTTTTTAAAAAAACAGAATCAATAAACTTGAACATGTCAATTTAGATGATTAGTTTTATCCTGAGAAATAAAAAGAAAAAGAATGAAGAAAAAAGAGTCTCGGAGGGATCCCTGGGTGGCGCAGCGGTTTGGCGCCTGTCTTTGGCCCAGGGCACGATCCTGGAGACCCGGGATCGAATCCCACATCGGGCTCCCGGTGCATGGAGCCTGCTTCTCCCTCTGCCTGTGTCTCTGCCTCTCTCTCTCTCTCTCTCTCTCTCTCTCTCTCTGTGACTATTATAAATAAATAAAAATTAAAAAAAAAAAAGAGTCTTGGAGACCCTGGGGGATGTCAAGTGCAACAACATATGCATAATGGAAGTCCTGGAAGGAGAAAAAAGTGAAACAGGCATTAAGAATATTTGAAGAAATGATGGATGCAAACTTATAAATTTGATGAAAACCGTTAATCTGCATATACAAGAAGCTCAACAAACTCCAAATAAAAAAAACTCAAAGAACTCTAAACCTATACAAATCATTATCAAACTGTCGAAAGACAAAGACAGAGAATCCTAAAAGCAGTAAGAAAAACAATTCATTATGTAGAAGGGAGCCATCAACAAAAATATCATTGATTTTAGCTATTCTAGGTGGTATCCCATTGTGGTTTTGATTTGTATTTCCCTGTTGTCAAGTGATGTTGAGCATTTTTTCATGTGTTTAGTGGCCATTTGTATGTCTTCTTTGGATAAATGTCTGTTCATTTCTTCTGCCCATTTCTTGACTGGATTTTTTGTTTTTTGCATGTTGAGTTTGATAAGTTCTTTACAGATTTTGGATACTATCCCTTTATATAAAGAATACGTGAGATAGAGAGATGATAGAGAAATGATAGATAGATAGATGATAGATAGATAGATAGATAGATAGATAATGGATATTGCTCAGAATCAAAAAGAATGAATCTTGCCATTTACAATGACATACATGGAACTAGAGGGTATTATGCTAGCAAAATAAGTAAGAAAAAGACAAATATTATTTCTTAAACTTCACACATATGTGGAATTTAAGAAACAAAACTGATGAACATAGGAGAAGGGAAGGAAAAATAAAATAAAATGAAAATCAAGAGGAAGACAAACCATGAAAAACACTGAACTCTAGCAAACAATAACAGAAAGAATTTGTCACTAGCAGTCCTGCCTTACAAGAAATAGTGTTCCAAGCTGAAATTTTAAAAAAACATAGGACAGTAATGCAAGTGAATATGAAGAAATAAAGAGCACATGAAGACACAACTACATAGGTAAGCATAAAAGACATGTAAATATATTTTTGTTGCGACTCTTTTCTTCTGCAGGTAATTTAAAAGATAATTGTAAGCAATTATTATTAAACTGTGTCAGTGGGGTTATAACGTATAAAAATGTAATTCATATGACAGTAATAGCACGTTGGACAGTGAAATAAATAAAGCTATACTGCAAAGTTTTGTATTCCATCGAAATCAAATTGGTATATTTCTTCTTTTAAGTTATGATATTAATTTAATTTTGAACAATCACAGAGAAAATATAAATGGTAAAAGAAATAAGGACATTAAGAGAGGAGGGGCAGGATGGCGGAAGAGTAGGGTCCCCAAGTCACCTGTCCCCACCAAATTACCTAGATAACCTTCAAATAATCCTGAAAATCTACAAATTTGGCCTGAGATTTAAGGAGAGAACAGCTGGAATGCGACAGTGAGAAGAGTTCCCGCTTCTATCAAGGTAGGAAGACGGGGAAAAAGAAGTAAAGGAACAAAAGGCCTCCAAGGGGGAGGGGTCCCCGCGAGGAGCCGGGCTGAGGCCGGGCGAGTGTCCCCAGGACAGGAGAGCCCCGTCCCGGAGGAGCAGGAGCTGCACCGACCTTCCCGGGGGAAAGGGGCTCGCGGGGAGGTGGAGCAGGACCCAGGAGGGCGGGGATGCCCTCGGGCTCCCGGGGACACTAACAGACACCTGCGCCCCGGGAGAGTGCGCCGAACTCCCTAAGGGCTGCAGCGCGCACGGGGGACCCGGAGCAGCTCGGGGGGCTCGGGGGCGGCTCTGCGGAGGGGGCTGCGGGGCGGGAGCAGCTCGGGGGGGCTCGGGGGCGGCTCCGCGGAGGGGGCTGCGGGGCGGGAGCAGCTGGGGGGGCTCGGGGGCGGCTCCGCGGAGGGGGCTGCGGGGTGGGAGCGAATCCAACAGCGCAGGCTCCCGAGCACAGGGCGCCGGGACACAGCCCAGGATCCGGCCTCCCCAGGGACAGGCAGAGGCCGGGAGGGCCCAGGACAGCGAGGACGCTCCTGCCCCAGCTGAGCAGATCAGCGGCCCCGCCCCGGAGCCTCCAGGCCCTGCAGACGGAGAGCTCCGTGGTGACTGCGGGAGCTGACTCCAGGGCTGCAGAGCTGGCCCCGCCACTGCGGTT
Organism: Canis lupus familiaris; assembly: GCF_011100685.1. Classification (NCBI taxonomy): domain Eukaryota; kingdom Metazoa; phylum Chordata; class Mammalia; order Carnivora; family Canidae; genus Canis; species Canis lupus. Next base: position 989,873 of record NC_049250.1, on the reverse strand, counting down.
GTTCCTCCTGGGGCCTCACGGGGTGAACAACCCCCACTGAGCCCTGCACCAGGCCCGGGGCAGAGCAGCTCCCCCAAGTGCTAACACCTGAGAATCAGCACAACAGGCCCCTCCCCCAGAAGACCAGCTAGACGGACAAGTTCCAGGGGAAGTCAAGGGACTTAAAGTACACAGAATCAGAGGATACTCCCCCGTGGGTTTTTCTTTGTTTATTTGTTTGCTTCCCCCACCCCTTTTTTTTCCTTTGCTTCTCCTTCTCTTTTTCTTCTCTTTTTTTTCCCTTTTTTCTTCCTTTTTTCTTTTTTCTTTTCTTTCTTTCTTTCTCTCCTCTCTTTTTCTCCTTTTCCAATACAACTTGTTTTTGGCCACTCTGCACTGAGCAAAATGACTAGAAGGAAAACCTCAACTCAAAAGAAAGAATCAGAAACAGTCCTCTCTCCCACAGAGTTACAAAATCTGGATTACAATTCAATGTCAGAAAGCCAATTCAGAAGCACTATTATACAGCTACTGGTGGCTCTAGAAAAAAGGATAAAGGACTCAAGAGACTTCATGACTGCAGAATTTAGAGCTAATCAGGCAGAAATTAAAAATCAATTGAATGAGATGCAATCCAAACTAGAAGTCCTAACAATGAGGGTTAACGAGGTGGAAGAACCAGTGAGTGATATAGAAGACAAGTTCATGGCAAAGAGGGAAACTGAGTAAAAAAGAGACAAAAGTTCATGGCAAGGAGGGAAACTGAGGAAAAAAGAAACAAACAATTAAAAGACCATGAAGATAGATTAAGGGAAATAAACGACAGCCTGAGGAAGAAAAACCTACATTTAATTGGGGTTCCCGAGGGCGCTGAAAGGGCCAGAGGGCCAGAATATGTATCTGAACAAATCCTACCTGAAAACTTTCCTAATCTGGGAAGGGAAGCAGGCATTCAGATCCAGGAAATAGAGAGATTCCCCCCCTTAAAACCAATAAAAACCGTTCAACACCTCGACATTTAATAGTGAAGCTTGCAAATTCGAAAGATAAAGAGAAGATCCTTAAAGTAGCAAGAGACAAGAAATCCCTGACTTTTATGGGGAGGAGTATTAGGGTAACAGCAGACCTCTCCACAGAGACCTGGCAGGCCAGAAAGGGCTGGCAGGATATATTCAGGGTCCTCAATGAGAAGAACATGCAACCAAGAATACTTTATCCAGCAAGGCTCTCATTCAAAATGGAAGGAGAGATAAAGAGCTTCCAAGACAGGCAGCAACTAAAAGAATATGTGACCTCCAACCCAGCTCTGTAAGAAATTTTAAGGGGGACTCTTAAAATTCCCCTTTAAGAAGAAGTTCAGTGGAACATTCCACAAAAACAAGGACTGAATAGATATCATGATGACACTAAACTCATAGCTGTCAATAGTAACTCTGAACATGAACAGGCTTAATGACCCCATCAAAAGGCACAGGGTTTCAGACTGGATAAAAAAGCAGGACCCATCTATTTGCTGTCTACAAGAGACTCATTTTAGACAGAAGGACACCTACAGCCTGAAAATAAAAGGTTGGAGAACCATTTACCATTCAAATGGTCCTCAAAAGAAAGCAGGGGTAGCCATCCTCATATCAGATAAACTAAAATTTACCCCGAAGACTGTAGTGAGAGATGAAGAGGGACACTATATCATACTTAAAGGATCTATCCAACAAGAGGACTTAACAATCCTCAATACATATGCCCCGAATGTGGGAGCTGCCAAATATATAAATCAATTAATAACCAAAGTGAAGAAATACTTAGATAATAATAGACTTATACTTGGTGACTTCAATCTAGCTCTTTCTACCCTCGATAGGTCTTTAAGCAAACATCTCCAAAGAAACGAAAGCTTTAAACAATACACTGGACCAGATGGATTTCACAGAAATCTACAGAACTTTACATCCAAACTCAACTGAATACACATTCTTCTCAAGTGCACATGGAACTTTCTCCAGAATAGACCACATACCGGGTCACAAATCGGGTCTGAACCGATATCAAAAGATTGGTATCATTCCCTGCATATTCTCAGACCATAATGCCTTGAAATTAGAACTAAATCACAACAAAAAGCTTGGAAGGACCTCAAACATGTGGAGGTTAAGGACCATCCTGCTAAAAGATGAGGCCAACCAGGAAATTAAGGAAGAATTAAAAAGATTCATGGAAACTAATGAGAATGAAGATACAACCATTCAAAATCTTTGGGATGCAGTAAAAGCAGTCCTAAGGGGGAAATACATCACAATACAAGCATCCATTCAAAAACTGGAAAGAACTCAAATAGAAAAGCTGACCTTACACATAAAGGAGCTAGAGAAAAGAACAGCAAATAGATCCTACACCCAGCAGAAGAAGAGAGTTAATAAAGATTCGAGCAGAACTCAACGAAATTGAGACCAGAAGAACTGTGGAACAGATCAGCAGAACCAGGAGTTTGTTCTTTGAAAGAATTAATAAGATAGATAAACCATTAGCCAGCCTTATCAAAAAGAAGAGAAGACTCAAATTAATAAAATCATGAATGAGAGAGGAGAGATCACTACCAACACCAAGGAAATACAAACGATTTTAAAAACATATTATGAACAGCTATACGCCAATAAATTATGCAATCTAGAAGAAATGGACGCATTCCTGGAAAGCCACAAACTACCAAAACTGGAACAGGAAGAAATAGAAAACTTGAACAGGCCAATAACCAGGGAGGAAATTGAAGCAGTCATCAAAAACCTCCCGAGACACAAAAGTCCAGGGCCAGATGGCTTCTCAGGGGAATTCTATCAAACATTTAAAGAAGAAACCATACGTATTCTACTAAAGCTGTTTGGAAAGATAGAAAGAGATGGAGTACTTCCAAATTCGTTCTATGAAGCCAGCATCACCTTAATTCCAAAACCAGACAAAGACCCCACCAAAAAGGAGAATTACAGACCAATATCCCTGATGAACATGGATGCAAAAATTCTCACCAAGATACTAGCCAATAGGATCCAACAGTACATTAAGAAAATTATTCACCATGACCAAGTAGGATTTATCCCCGGGACATAAGGCTGGTTCAACACTTGTAAAACAATCAATGTGATTCATCATATCAGCAAGAGAAAAACCAAGAACCATAGGATCCTCTCATTAGATGCAGAGAAAGCATTTGACAAAATACAGCATCCATTCCTGATCAAAACTCTTCAGAGTGTAGGGATAGAGGGAACATTTCTCAACATCTTAAAAGCCATCTATGAAAAGCCCACAGCAAATATCATTCTCGATGGGGAAGCACTGGGAGCCTTTCCCCTAAGATCAGGAACAAGACAGGGATGTCCACTCTCACCACTGCTATTCAACATAGTACTGGAAGTCCTAGCCTCAGCAATCAGACAACAAAAAGACATTAAAGGCATTCAAATTGGCAAAGAAGAAGTCAAACTCTCCCTCTTCGCCGATGACATGATACTCTACATAGAAAACCTAAAAGCCTCCACCCCATGATAGTTAGAACTCATACAGCAATTTGGTAGCGTGGCAGGAAACAAAATCAATGCCCAGAAGTCAGTAGCATTTCTATACACTAACAATGACACTGAAGAAAGAGAAATTCAGGAGTCAATCCCATTTACAATTGCACCCAAAAGCATAAGATACCTAGGAATAAACCTAACCAAAGAGGGAAAGGATCTATACCCTCAAAACTATAGAACACTTCTGAAAGAAATTGAGGAAGACACAAAGAGATGGAAACATATACCTATGCTCATGGATTGGCAGAATTAATATTGTGAAAATGTCAATGTTACCCAGGGCAATTTACACGTTTAATGCAATCCCTATCAAAATACCATGACTTTCTTCAAATTATTTTAAGATTTGTGTGGAATCAGAAAAGACCCCGAATAGCCAGGGGAATTTTAAAAAAGAAAACCATAGCTGGGGCCTCACAATGCCAGATTTCAGGTTGTACTACAAAGCTGTGGTCATCAAGACAGTGTGGTACTGGCAGAAAAACAGACACATAGATCAATGGAACAGAATAGAGAACCCAGAAGTGAACCCTCAACTTTATGGTCAAGTACTATTCATTAAAGGAGGAAAGACTATCCATTGGAAGAAAGACAGTCTCTTCAATAAATGGTGCTGGGAAAATTGGACATCCACATGCAGAAGAATGAGACTAGACCACTCTCTTTCACCATACACAAAGATAAACTCAAAATGGATGAAAGATCTGAATGTGAGACAAGAGTCCATCAAAATCCTAGAGGAGAACACAGGCAACACCCTTTTTGAACTCAGCCACAGTAACTTCTTGCAAGATACATCCACGAAGGCAAAAGAAACAAAGGCAAAAATGAACTATTGGGACTTCATCAAGATAAGAAGCTTTTGCACAGCAAAGGATACAGTCAACAAAACTAAAAGACAACCTACAGAATGGGAGAAGATATTTGCAAATGACGTATCAGATAAAGGGCTAGTTTCCAAGATCTATAAAGAACTTATTAAACTCAACACCAAAGAAACAAACAATCCAAAGAACTTATTAAACTCAACACCAAAGAAACAAACAATCCAATCATGAAATGGGCAAAAGACATGAAGAGAAATCTCACAGAGGAAGACATAGACATGGCCAACATGCATATGAGAAAATGCTCTGCATCACTTTCCATCAGGGAAATTCAAATCAAAACCACAATGAGATACCACCTCACACCAGTGAGAATGGGGAAAATAAACAAGGCAGGAAACCACAAATGTTGGAGAGGATGTGGAGAAAGGGGAACCCTCTTACACTGTTGGTGGGAATGACCTGGTGCAGCCACTCTGGAGAACTGTCTGGAGGTTCTTCAAAGAGTTTAAAATAGATCTGCCCTACGGCCCAGCAATTGCACTGCTGGGGATTTACCCCAAAGATGCAGATGCAATGAAACGCCGGGACACCTGCACCCCAATGTTTCTAGCAGCAATGTCCACAATAGCCAAACTGTGGAAGGAGCCTCGGTGTCCATCGAAAGATGAATAGATAAAGAAGATGTGGTCTATGTATACAATGGGATATTACTCAGCCATTAGAAACGACAATACCCACCATTTGTTTCAATGTGGATGGAACTGGAGGGTATTATGCTGAGTGAAGTAAGTCAATCAGAGAAGGACAAACATTATATGTTCTCATTCATTTGGGGAATACAAATAATAGTGAAAGGGAATATAAGGGAAGGGAGAAGAAATGTGTGGGAAATACCAGAAAAGGAGAGAGAACATAAAGACTTCCTAACTCTGGGAAACGAACTAGGGGTGGTGGAAGGGGAGGAGGGTGGGGGGGGGTGAATGGTGATGGGCACTGAGGGGGGCACTTGATAGGATGAGCACTGGGTGTTATTCTGTATGTTGGCAAGTTGAACACCAATAAAAAAATAAATTTATTTAAAAAAAAGAAATAAGGACATTACGATGGCATTATAGAAAATGTCTATTTAACACAATGGAAGAATAGAAGAGTAAAAAGCACATAAGACATAGAGAAAAAAATAGCAAAATGGGAGATGTAAAGTCTATCTTATCATTAATTACATTAAATACAATGATAGATAAGATAAAATGATAGATAGATAGGTAAACACTATCTGCAAGAGAGACATTGGTAGAATGGATTTTAAAAAACATGATCCAATTATATGCTATCTAAAAGATACATGTTTTCGATTCTAATAGATTTAAAATAAAAGGATGGAAAGAGATATAATATGCAAATAACAGAGAGTTGGAAAGGCTATACAAATATCAAACAAAATAGACTTTGAGGCAAAAATGCTTACTGAAATAAAAGAATATTCTCAGTGATAAAATGATCATTCCATCAAAAATATATGGCAATTATAATCATATATGTACCTAACAAAAAAGCCTCAAAATAGAAACTGACAAAATTAAAAGGAGTAACCAACAATTGAACAATAATAGTAGAGTGTTTTTATATCTCACTTTCAATAATGGATAGAACACCTGAGCAGAATATCAACAAGAAAATGGAAGACTTAAACACTATAAACCAACTTGACCTAACAAACTTCATCCAGTAACAGCAGGATACATTTTTCTGAAATCTTTATGGAAATTTCTCCAGTTAGACCATATGTTAGATTATAAAACAACATTCAGTACATTTATAGAGATTAAAATCACCCAAAATATGTAATCTAACAATATAAAATCAAATTAGAAATCTAACAGAAAGAAATTTGGGAAACTCACAAAAATGTGGAGATTAAATCACACTGCATAAATAATGAGTCCAAGAAAAAATTAGAAAATATTCTGAGATGAATGAAAACAGAAGCCTAACATACCAAAACTTATGGGATGCCACTAAAGCAGTTTTGAGAAAATTTATAGCCAATATATAAATACATAAATGTCTATATTAAAAAAGATGAAAGATCTCAAATCAATTCCCTAACCTTCCATCTTAAGCAGTTAGGAGAAAAAAGAGCAAGCTAGATCTAAAGCAATCAGAAAGAAGACAATAATAAAAAAGTAAAGGGAAATTGAAGGGGAGGAGGGTGCAGGGATGGGGTAACTGGGTGATGGGCACTAAGGAGGGCACTTGATGGGATGAGCCCTGGGTATTATAGTATATGTTGACAAAGTGAATTTAAATAAAATATTTTTTAAAGTAAAGGAAAATAAATGAAATAACAAATTAGAGACAATCAATAAAACCAAAATTTGTTTCTTTGAAATCAAATTGAAAATCTTTAGCTAGACTAAGAATTTAAAAGTGAAGATTCAAGTTATTCGAAGTCAGAGCTGGAGAGGGCACATCACTACCAACATTACAGAAATTTAATAGATTTTAAGAAAATACTATAAATGACCATATGACAACTAATTAGGTAATCTAAATGAGATGGATACATTCCTAGAAAGACACCAAAATTGACTCAAGAAGAAATCAACAATCTGAGCAGACATGTAACAAGAGAATGAATTAGTAATTTTAAATCTTTCCAAAGAGAAAAGTTGAGAATCAGATTACTTCACTGGTAAATTCTACCAGTAAGTTAAGGAAAAACTGGTACTCATATTTCATGATCTCTTACAAAAAATAGAAGAAGAGGAAAAACTTCCAACTCATTCTATGACACAAATATTACTCTCATCCCAAAACCAGATGAGGATACCACCTGAAAAGAAAACTGCAGGCCAATATCCCTTATGAAAGTATGCACAACACTCAGCAAAATACTAGCAAACCAAATCTAGAAACGTGTAAAAAGTATTATTCACCATGACCAACTGGGAATTATCCCAGGAATGTAATGTTGAGTTGGCATCCAAAAATACATTCATGTATACATCATATTAATAAAGTGAAGGACAAAGAACACATGATTGGCTCAATGAGTGTACAAGAAACTCTTGAAAAAATCCAATGCACCTTTATGATAAATATCCTCAAAAACTAGTAATAGAAGGGAATTTTTTTCAACCTAATAAATGGCATCCATGGAAAACTCACAACGAAGATAATGGTGAATGACAGAATTCCTTTTCCTTAAGATCAAGAACACGATAAGGATGTCCACTTACATTTAATGTTATACTGGAGGATCTGGCCAGGGCCATTAAGCAAGAAAACGTAATGAATATCCAGATTAAAAAAGTCGTAAGACTGTTTGCATTCACAGAGTACATAATCTTGTATAGTTAAAATCTTGAGGAAAAAACTAAAAGAGCTAATAAATGAGTTCAGCAGCATTTCAGGATGCCAGAACCATATACGAAAATCTATTGCATTTATATATAATAGCAATTAACAATCTAAACATGAATATAAGAAACCATTGTGTGCATAACAGTACCAGAAACAAAAAAATAAATTTAGGAATACATTTAATAAAAGAGGCCCAAAATTTGTATACTGGAAACTACAAAATGTTGAAAAAATTAAAGAAAATCTAAATAAAGGGAAAGGTGTCTCATGATCATAGGTTAACAAGCTTAATATTGTTAAGGTGGCAACATTCCTTAAATTGACTTTTAGATTCACCACAATCCTTTACGTCAGAGTAAATCCTCACGACCTTGGATTTGGTATGTGGTACCTTTCTTTCCTTCTTCTTTCCTTCTGTTGTCTACATCTGGGATAAGATGCCAAAAACTTGAGCAACAAAAGAAAAAATAGGTATATTGAACTTAATCAGAATTTAAAACTATTTTGCTTATGAAGTATTAGTGAAAAGACAATCTACAGGATAAGAGAAAATACTTGCAAATCATATATATAGGACAAGGAACTTATATCAAGAATATACAAAGAATTCTAGCAACTAAGTAATTAGGCAAATCTGAATAGATACTCTCCAAAGAAAATATACAAATGGTCAATAAGCATATGAAAAGATACTCAGCATCAATAGTCATAAGGAAAACGTAAAGCAAAATCATGACATACCATTTCATACCCACTAAAATGATTAAATCAATGAAGCAGGCACTGATGAATGTTGTCAAGGATGTGGAGAAATTGGAAACGTCATACTCTGCCTATGGGATCATAAATTCATGGCACCATTTTGAACAATAACTCAATAGTTCCTTGAAAACTTGAGCAATACAGAGTTACCTTTTGACCTGACAGTTCCACTCTTAATATATACCCATGAGACATAAGTGCTCACAAAAATTTGTACATAAATGTTTACAGCAGCATTACTTAGAATAGCCAAAAGGTGGAAACAATCCAAATGTCTATCAGCCGATGAATGCCTGGTCAAATGTATATCTATAAAGATATGGAATATTACTCAGCCACCAAAAAGGAATGAAGAAGTGATACATGCCACACTATGGATAACCTTGAAAATATTATGCTGAGTGAAAGAAGTCACTCACAAAAGGCCCCATGTTGCATGATTACATATATATGAGATATCCAGAATGGACAAATTATAGAGACAAAAAGGAGACAAGTGGTTTTCAGTCTGGGAAAAGGGAGGAGGGTATTCTTTTGGGGTTCTAGAATTAGATAGTGGTGATGTTGCACAACTCTGTGAATATACTAAAAACCACTGAATTGTGTACTTTGAAAGGGTGAATCTTATGGTATATGAATTATACCTTAAATAGCTATTATTTTATTAATGTTATCACAGATTTTGGTATGCCAAAAGGGATAGTTAAACTTCTAAGAAATACCATGAAAAGGTATAAGAATTCTTATATTTAAATGTGACTAAAAAGTTGGGCTTCATATTAGTTACTATGTGTTAATCTATTGGCACACAGCACATCAGAAGTACTATGTTAGCTCTTGTCATAATGCAATAATAGTAATAATAATAATAATATTTTACCTTCTGTAAAGAATTTGATGCTACCTTCTCACGTGTGCCAGGTATGGCAGACTGTGTTGTATTGAGGTAAGAACCATATTTTTCAGAACTCCCTTTCCTTAATGTTGCAGTTTATATTGGCCAAAAGGACTTGTGAGAGATTTGGAAAAGAGAAACAGAGCTCTTTGAAGATTTTTTTCAGATCAGATATGGTAAAGAACAGATGTGAAGTATTCAGGGAGGTCTAGGCTGTCCCCACAGAGTCCCACTGTCTGTCTTGACTTCTGACCCCACTGACCAACCATGGCCCCTAAGCCCACTGGTTGGGACACAGAAGGCAGCAGCTGCACAGTAGCAATGTAGATACTATCCCCCCAGTGCTGTCTTTGCAAGTGTTGCTTTGGTGGCTGGACATGCTGGGTGTGTTGATGTCTCGTGATCCCCCACTCCCCAATAAGACCCCCAATTCTTCCTACCATTGTGTAAGGTCAGACTGCTGCCATAAACCCTTTATCTTATAAGGCTGCTGTGATGAGTGAGCCCTGGCTAATACATCAATATTGTCTGTGTTCCTATTCCTCCATTCCTTCATTCAAGAAACAAACATTTTTGAGATTTTAGTATGCATGAGACTTTCTGCTCCAATACAGTGATGAGCAAGCAAATGCAACCCCTGCCTTTGCACTTACCATTTGCTCAGTGTCCCCACAGAACAGGGGACACAGGCATCAGAGATCTCCTTTTTGGAGGCCCTCACAAGAGGCCAAAGAGCAAGTGACAAAGTGAAATCCTTCTGAGATCTCACGGGGGGTGGGGGAAATGGGGAGGACAGTGCAAGGCTGAGGAAAATCCATGAATCAAGCAAAAGCTGTTCCCAAGAAATGGAAAGCATTTCATTACTGACTAAGGCAGCCAAGCTCCTGAACAGAGTCTGAGAACTGGAGTTGGAGAGGTGGAGGGCTACAGAGAAAGGGAGTTTCAGTGCACACCTAATCTTGCCACTCACAACTAATTTCCTCAGTGGTTTCCCACTCCCCTTAACCTGGTCTCCAGGGCCTACTACCCATCACAGGCCATCCACTTCACATCCAACCTCAGATGAGTTCTTTCCGTGCAGAGCCACTCTGAAGCTGCCATCCCCCTCCCTCCCAGGGCTGCTTTTCCTTCAGCAGAGCCTGCTGCCCCTGTGAGCCTGCTGCCCCTGTGAGCCTGCTGCCCCTGTGAGCCTGCTGCCTGGACTTCCCCAGGAAGACCTTCATGCCAGCTGCTCTTCCCCACTCCAGGGCTACTCATTCAGACCTTCTCCCACAGGTGTAAGCACTGTCACAAACACAGGGCCATGGCCAGGAAATGGCAAAAGGAAGCACTGAAGGGTGAGGCCTGGCATATTAGTGAATGTGTCACACAGGAAATGTAGGAGGGGCAAGGGTGTCAGCTGAGGACACCTTCCAGATACTCAGCTGAAGCAAGGCTATAGTGCAGGTGGAAACTTGTGGGATTCTGAGTTCCACCATTCAAAGTGGAGGGCAAAGCACTTACATCCATGAATAACATTACCCATAGAATTGATCTTTAATTTAAAATGAATTCCTACTATGAGAGGAAAGCATGAAAAAACATGAAACCAAAAGTAACTGGTTGTCTTTAGTTTCTATGAGTACATCTCATAGAAATCCAATCTCCTAGATTATCCAAATCAATATAAGAAAACATAGACAATTCAGTAATGCAATTTTTCCCATCTGTCAAACATCTCTTGAGCACCTTGATACATAAAGCATGTGGATGCTAGGCCCTAGGAATGAAGCATACTCCCTGCCCATTAGCAAAAGAGAGAGGGATTGAAGAAATAAATGTTTAGTCACAACCGTGCCAAGTGCTCACACTACAAATGGAAACTATACTGAGATAAATAGTGCCCACCCCCCAGATTCCATCTGGAACTCCAGAATGCGGCCTTATTTGGAGAAAGGACCTTTACAGATGTAATCAGTTAAGATAAAGTCATACTCCACTAAGTGGGTTCTAGATCCAGTGACTTGTGAGAAGGGGAGATACACAGAGAGACAAAGAGAGAAGGCCACGAGATGACAGAGGAAGAGACAAGAGTGATGCGGCCACAATTCAAGGAAGGCAAGGATTGCCAGGAGAAAGAGGCCAGGAAAGATTCTTCCCTGGAGCCTCCAGAGGGGCTGACACCTTCATTTGGGACTTCTACGCTTCCAAAGTATGAGAAGATAAATTTCTATTGCTTTAAGCCACCAAGTTTGTGGTCATTTGTTACAGCAGCTCAAGAAAACAAAAATGCTCAGAGCACCCTAATGCTTTGTTGAGAATATATAAAATGATGGTTCATTTTATGTATTAACTTAGTTATGGTGCCAACTGTTTGATCAAATATCAGTCTAGGGGATCCCTGGGTGGCTCAGTGATTTAGTGCCTGCCTTTGGTCCAGGGCATGATCCTGGAGTTCCAGGATCAGGTCCCACTTCGGGCTCCCTGCATGGAGCCTGCTTCTCCCTCTGCCTGCATCTCTGCTTCTCTCTCTCTCTGGGTCTCTCATGAATAAATAAATAAAATCTTTAAAAAACAAAAACAAATATCAGTCTAGATGTTGCTGTGAAAGTTTCTTTAGATGTGATTAACATTTTAGTCAAAAAAAAAAACAAAACAAAAACATTTTAGTCAGCAGAGTTTGAATAAAGCAGATGTGAGTGGGCCTCATCTCAGATGAAGGCCTTAATTAAGGGCAAAGACTGACATTCCTCCAAGGCGGAATTCTGCAAGTGGACTGCCTTTGAATTTGAGCTGTATGCCAACTCTTGCAGCCTTCCCAGAGGATTTCAGACTTGTCAGCTCCCAACAGGCTGAGCCAACTCTTCAAAATGAATCTCTATCCCTATCTCTATCTCTATCCCTATCTCTATCTCTATCTATCTATCTCTGTCTCTAATCTTTATCTGCCTCTATATTATCTATATCTATATTGACAAATATAGATGTAAACACATATAAATATAGACATAAACATATATATGACACATACATATGTCATATATATATGACGAAATACATCTTTGTTTTTAATAAACTAAGATCGCAAATCCTTAGGGATGCTAATTCATTTAAACACCATCAAGTGTGCATATAAGATGGACTGGTTGTTATAGAACAGTGCTGCAGGGTTAAAAGTTATGATAATTTTTTCTCAGGTCATCTTTTTTGTGAAATTTTTGATAAATTCTTGGTCAAACTCAACTCTCAACTATTGAAAGTGAATATTTGATGTTGGTAATAATAATAAACTACTTGCAAAAGGGAGGAAGGAGTGGCCAATGTACTGAAGTGTGTAAGAGTGCTTATCAAGCTAGATCATAGGTGTTATTAGGCTCTCTGATTCTTCCATGAATGGAGAATTGGATTTCTAGCTTGAGAAAGTGCCTTAGAAAGAACTTGAAATAGCATGATTTAAACCAAGTGTCTACAGGGTCAGGAGTTCATGCCCACTGATTCTAGTCTTTCTCTTTACCAACTCTCCAATTACCAACTCCCCATTCACGTAGACACACCAAAACTCATACATCACATTTCCAAAATGATCACAAAGCACAGAATAGAAACTACAGTCCTAAAATGCCTCAAAATTTTGTTTTCTTGACTCCTAACTTTCAAATAACTCACGCTCATGGAGAAAATAACTGTTAAGAAAAACAAATGAAATAAGCCATACAGAGAAAAACAAATATTACCTAGTGTCATTTATATGTGGAATCTACAAAAAGAACAGAACAAGTCACACTTGTTGAAAAGTGTGTTGCCAGGGGGTGAGGGGGTAAGAGAAATAGGGAGAGGTTGGTAAAAGGGTAGAAACTTTCAGTTATGAGGTGAATAAGCTCTGAGCATCTAATATATAATGTGGCAACTATAGTTGGTAACATCATATTGTAGAATTAAAATTCACTAAGAGAGTAGAATTTAAAGGGAAAAAAGCTGAACATGTGTGATGGATGTGTTGATTAACTGGATGAGGGGATTCCTTTCACAATGCATATTTATATCACATATTTATATCACAACATTGCAATGTACACTTTAAATATTTTACAATTTTATTTCATAACTGTACCTCAATAAAGCAGAAATTTAAGAAAGAAAGTTAGGTGATGATAAATTACAGATGTTCTTAACATTGGTGTCAGCTTTTCCTGCTTTTATTAGAAAGCAGAAGAAACTGTAGCTCCTTTCATGTTGCAGGTTGTTCAAGACAAGCTTGCTACAGGTCAAGTGACTCATAGACCCACTAATCCCCCTCTCAGGTAATGCTTACAAAATGCTGGCAAGACAAAGACACTTGTCTTAGTTGCATCAAGAACTGTACTATCACTCTGAGGCACTGCACTGGTCCACCTCTGCAGGCCCTCCTGTATGTGGACACAAGATTCTGATCTTGTCTGTGTGTTGAAGTCTGAGGAGTCAGCGAGGAGGCCATCTAGAGATCCCTCCCATGTTGGAACCTCCTGCTTTCACAGGTAAGAAAACAGAGGACTGTTGACACACTGACTTATCCAAGAGACAATGAAGTGATGGTGGAAGTCATGTGGGCAGAACAATGAACCCCCAAAAGAAATGCTCACATCCTAATTGCCGGAATCTATGAATACTACTTTATATAGCAAAAGATGTGATTAAGTTTAGGATATCAAGGGACACCTGGGTGGCCCAGCAGTTGAGCATCTGCCTTTGGCTCAGGGCATGATCCTGGCTCCTGGGATGGAGTTTTGCATTGGGCTGGGAGCCTGCTTCTCCCTCTACCTATGTCTCTGCCTCTCTCTCTCTGTTTCTCATGAATAGATAAATAAAATCTTTTTTTAAAGAAGTGTAGGATATTGAGAGGAGTGTGGGACTTAAATGACATCATGTACACCCTTATAAAATAAACATACAGAGTCCGTGTGGCCCTAGGAACAGAAGTGAGTGATGTTCTGCAGGTTCAGGAATGCCTACAAGTCACCACAACCTAGAAGAAGCAAGAAACAGATTCTGTCCCAGAGTCCCCAGAGGGGGTATGGTCCTGCCAGACCGCAGTCCTCCAGCCTCTAGAAAGGCAAGAGACTGAATTCCCCTTGTTAATCTGTGTAGTTATTTGTTAAGCAGCCACAAGAAACAATTTGGTCTTTGGTCCCCTTGTCCTCCAACATTCTTTTTTCCATGTCACCTGCTTGGATGTCAGTCCTGAACATAAATTATGAGCCATCCCTTTTATATCGTCACCATTGCTAAAGAGCCCAAGCCTGTGCGCAGCAGAGCTCCAGGCCTCTGTGTAGGATCCTGGGAATGTACAGAGGCTGAATGCTCATTGACAGAGGAGCGTTCTTCTAAGTACATTTGACCTTTGAATAATACAGGTTTGAACTGTGCCAGTGCCCTCATGTATATGCTGCTCTTTTTCAATAAATATATTGGAAAAAATTTTTGGAGATCGCAACAATTTGAAAAACTTCTCAGACAGCACAGCCTAGAAATACTGAAAATACTGAAAAAATTGGGAAAAGTGAGGTATTATTGAAAGAATATAGTATTTAATACCTATAAAACACAAAATATGTATGTATCATATCAACTGCTTAGATTATTGGTAAGACTTAAGATCAACAGATGGATATTTATAACTAAGATTTTTGGGGAGTCAAGAGTTATTTGAGAATTTTTGAATGTGCAGGGGTTGGCTCCCTTACCCTGCATTGTTCAAAGGTCAGTTATACAAGGCCCACTCTCTGTAGCTGAATTCCTCATGCTGAGAGATTTTGCTCCTCAGAGGGGAAATTTCGAGCCAGAGTGACAGGCTGGCGGACAGCAGAGCGGGGCCAGAACCAGGCTGCTTTCCTCAGTCAGCTACACAGCCTCTCAAGGTAAAGATCTTTCTCTGAATCTTATCTATTATTGCAGGACTTTGGGGAGTGACCCATTTTAGATTTTGTCCAATGAAAATAAAGCCCAGAGTGCTTAATGACCACTGCAGACATGCTTCCCATCATAATCACTGCTGGGATGAGATTCAACCAGCCAACTCGCCTTAGAAACACCACACACAACAGCCAACAAATCCAAGCTCGAGCCAATATAAGATTAGCCAAAGTAGATAAACACGAGAAATCCCCTTTTCAATCAAGAACATTTCCCCTGCAACTTTTCACTATAAATTGTACCTTTTGATGTGCCGTTCTCTGGCCATTTGGTGCCTTCAGCAGGAAAATCCGGCAGATGTGTCAGAAAATAGACTCCGCAGACCAGGAGGACAGCAGAATCGCAAGTTATTTGTCTGGTAATGGGGCTAAGACAGATCTTTGCTGAAATTATAATTGGCTAGTGAAAAAGCCAATCTTGGGAATTCCCTCTTGAGAAAAATGTTGCAATGTTAAGTGTTTTATGTCCTACATTATATTGTAGAAGCTCCAATAAAACTATGTGTTAATAAAAAAGTGTTATATTCTTAAATATTTTTCAAATATTTTTAAATAATAATTTTAAAATTTGCTTAACTAGAAGTTAGGTTAGGACAATATTTTTGTTAGAATTATATGACTATAAATAATAAATAGAAAAATTAAAAAAAAAAAAAAAGAATTATATGACTTAGAGAAAAATTTAACCTTGTCTGTGCTGACACATTTCTCTCTATCTCTGCTGCCTGAGAAATGAAGCAACAGAAGGCGAAGGAACCCCCATGCTTACTTGCTGGAGTCTCCACTCAGCAAGACTCTGAGAGCTTGAAAGTGGCATGAGAACTTCCAGAAGCATGGAGACAGGATCCTGCCTGAGCTTTCTCCCTCGCCACTGCACAGCAGGCCAGCCTCTGGCCAGATGCTACCTCATTCCTCAGGCCAAGCTTCCCTGAAGTGAAATGTATGAAGATCACCAGCAGAGCAGGAGTTCAAAGGTCAAAGGAGGCTGGCATCAGGCATTTGTACACCTCTGCTCATGGCAGTGTGGTCTTCCACTGCCTGGCCTGGGGGCTCCAAGCTTCATCTGCCTCCCCTGTGGACGGGAGTGTAATATTACCTAAAACACCTTATAGCTCTTCTGGGAACATGAATGAAACATTTACACAAAGCTTGACAGATAATAAAGACTCAGAAACTTCCCAGCAAGGTTTCCTAGGGCAGTATGGGTAGGGATAATTGCTAACGAGTGTGCATAATAGATGAAGCATATACTCGATGGCATATAGAAAGTAAATTGGTAGAAACATAATGTGTTTATATAATTGCGATTCATTTCAATTTTCCTATTAAAAAAGAGATCTTTAGATAAGGCACCAAGCTATTTATATGAGACAAATACATCTAAGACATAATCAAAGAAAGAAAGACCATAAGAACTAGAAAAAGATACACCAGGCAAAAAGGAAAAAGAAAAAAAAAAAAGATACAACAAGCTAAAAAGGCCAGTAGAGTAATAAGCTTTAGTGTAAACTTTTCATCATGGGTATAGTGGTTAAGAAAACACAAGAGTCCCAGTTAAATTAGAATTTTAGAACAACATAAACATGAACTAGTATTTAAATGTAAGAATACCCCACGAAAAATTTGGGACATAGTTATATTAAAAAATCATTTTTCATTTATCTGAAATTCAAATTGAACTGCTGTGGACTATTTTTATTTTTTACATCTAGCACTCTAACCTGGAGCTCCTAGTTGCAGGACTCTGTAAACCCACGCAGGGTCACTTACACCTGCCATCCCTTCCAGCTCCGGTTCAATAGTCTGACTCAGATCGTGGCTTTGCAAAAGCAGGAGAACCCTAGAAAGCAGTGGAGGTCCTTGCTGGGCTCACATCTAGAGCACCTGGGGTCTTGAGTTCTACTACACCTGAAGCTGGGGAAGCCTCCCGCATGTGTTTGTCCAGTTGTCCAGTTGTCCAGTTGTCCAGTGTGGGTCTCTAGCTCTAGCCAGGAGCACTTTCCCTAGTAGTCCAGGCCCTCTCTGACAACATTTCTCTGTCTCAACCCTCTCATCCTCCTTCAGACATATCACCATGAACTCTGGGCAAAGGAAATATGAAATACCAATACCTGGAAGGCAAAATTGTCTTCAAATTTAGCAGAACAAAGAACCCTTCTTTTTACAACTTTATACCTGATGTCTATGTGTATTACATTCCATGGACATGTGCATTTGGCTCAGTGAATGTCTCATTATTCAGTAAAATGTAAAGCCAAAAGCAGCTCCCTTGCCCATCCAGTTTTTAGACTCATAGCTGACTGAAGCTGAGCTTTCTGCTCTAGAGCATGACTTTCCTCTGAGCTCCCAACAGGCTAAGAGCAGCCATGCTTCCTGCTCAGGCTGTGGCTGGTGTTCATGACAGCCTGTAAGTGCACATGGTTGTAAGACCTGGAGGTCAAGTAAGTACCAGGGGCAAGGGCTTACTGCTGCAATGGTCAGAGCATTCCCTCATCATTGCCAGATGAACCAGATATTCTCATAGGAAAAAAAAACACCAGGCTGTTGATGATCAACAGTGTTTGACTTTTGTGCCTTCATCAGTGTTGCTTAATTTGCAATAAGCCAGCAAAGGCTGGCAGCTTAATGAATGACATCCAGGCTTTCTTTGCCACCACATGAGATTCTTGGTGAAGTCCCAGTGACTTATTCTGAAAAAAAAGTCTTTTAAAAATTAGATTAATGCTAACATCTGCTAATTTGGGTGGGGGGGACTCTTTTGGGGGAAATTTAGGGTTTTGTTCATTACAATAAAACATAAAACACATATCATGGTTTCCATATTGATGAGACATGACACTGACATTCAAAGTTAGGAATATGACCACTTATATACTGAACTACATTAGTGATGCAGGATGGGTGTATAGTTTGAGAGGTTTAACACATACCATGCTGTTTAATCCTTCAGGTAGGAGGCATTGCCTTCATTTCCTAGAAAGGGAAACCAAAGCTTGACCTTTTCACACATCCCACTGAACAGGTACTGGGACTGGTTTTCTGTCCTTTTCAAGATGGTTGGCTGGGGTCAGAGCCATGCTGCACAGTCAAAAGTAAAAACATGGGTTGGGTAGGACAACGCCACTGGCAAGGCCACCTCCTATGTTCTGGATGTGTGTGAACATGTTATTGAACAACATTTCACATAAGTGAGGCAGGAAGATGTCACAGATATCAATGGAAAGGTGAACAAACACCTCTAGCCCTTTTGCCTGCTCACCTCTCCACCTCAAACACCTTCCTCCAAGCTTATGCCATGGGCCCCTGGTGATTTCCTGCCCATGGGTTTCACCATTTCCCCAGGCCAGGTAGCCTGGATCACAGCACAGGACACATCCTTTTGTCATCCATGTTTACTTGCTTGTCTTCCCAATCAGGCTAAGCTCCTGGGGGCAAGAATCTAAAATGACATCATAGTGACCTAGCCTGCTGAATAAATGGGCCATCCAAAGTGCATCTAGTTCAAAGCAAATGATACATTTATGAAAAGTTATTCAGAGGCAATGAGCAGAACATAAAAGTAGCTGCAAAGTTTATTAGTCTACAAAAATACTTCATTTACAAAGATGCATGGAATCTAATGGTGAAGATTTTAATATTTGCTTCTTTCATATTTCCATATCCTAATTTTCATGACAAATATTCTAAATATTAAAACCAATTTTAGCTGAAAAAATTCTTCTCAATCTTCTTTATATGCCTTAAAGGGTGAATTCAGATTCATCGCTTGCCTCTAACCTACTGTTATCTCAGAAGATGCACAGCAGACTGGAGTTTCCAGTTCACCACAAGGACATTGTTCGGAACTCAACACATCATCCACAGATGAAAGGACTTTGGGTCAGCCCTGGCCACAGTGACTCAGGGATAGACACACCTGGCCTGGCTCAGAAACTCCAACTCCAAGCTACAGCAGTTAATTAGGGCATCTGGACTCACCCAGCAGGGCGTGTACATCCTCTGAGGCCAGCCTAGCTGCCAGCATGAATGCGCAGGTGACACAGGATTTTGAAGGCAGCCCTTCCTTCACTCACAGGCCAAAACACCAGCTTCCCTGTTGTTTTCCACCTTCATGTAACCAGAAAACCTCATCTTGCCTAGACCTTGGTTTTTTAAAACAGCAAAATAATTGGATAGAATGCTTCATAGGCAATATTTTCAACTGTGACAGGTTTCCCTCCCACGTGAACTGTGTACATGACCTCACCATTTTAATAACAAAAGCTTTTTGAGAAAGAGGAAGTCCAAGGAAATAATCCACAAAAACAGAGACTGAATAGGTATCATGATGACACTAAATTCCTATCTTTCAATAGTAACTCTGAACGTGAATGGGCTTAATGATCCCACCAAAGGGGCAGGGTTTCAGACTGGATAAAAAAGCAAAACCCATCTATCTGCTGTCTGCAAGAGACTCATTTTAGACGTAAGGACACCTACAGCCTGAAAATGAAAGGTTGGAGAACCATTTATCAAATGGTCCTCTAAAGAAAGCAGGGGCAGCCATCCTCATATCAGATAAATTAAAGTTTATCCCCAAGACTGTAGTAAGAGATGAAGAGGGACACTATATCATACTTAAAGGATCTATCCAACAAGAGGACCTAACAATCATGAATATTTATGCCCTGAATGCGGGAGCTGCTAAGTATATCAATCAATTAATAGCCAAAGTTAAGACATACTTAGATAATACACTTATACTTGGAGACTTGAATATGGTGCTTTCTACAATCGATAGATCTTGTAAGCACACATCTCCAAAGAAACAAGAGATTTAAATGATAACACTGGACCAGATGGATTTCACAGATATCTACAGAACTTTACATCCAAACGCAACTGAATACACATTTTTCTCAAGTGCACATGGAACTTTTTCTAGAATAGACCACATACTGGGTCACAAATCAGATCTTAACTGATACCAGAAGATTGGGATCGTACCCTGCATATTTTCAGACCATAATGCTTTGAAACTAGAACTAAAGTAAAAGAAGTTTGGAAGGATTTTAAACACATGGAGGTTAAAGACCATCCTGCTAAAAGATGAAAGGGTCAACCAGGAAATTACAGAAAATTAAAAAGATTCATGGAAATTAATGAGAATGAAGATGCAACCATTCAAAATCTTTGGGATGCAGCAAAAACAGTCCTGAGGGGAAAATATATCGCAATACAAGCATCCATCCAAAAACTGGAAAGAACTCAAATACACAAGCTAACCTTGCACCTAAAGGAGCTGGAGAAGGAACAGCAAATGAAACCTTCAACCAGCAGAAGACAGTTAATAAAGATTCGAACAGAACTCAATGAAATAGAGACCGGAAGAACTGTGGAACAGATCAACAAAACCAGGAGTTGGTTCTTTGAAAGAATTAATAAGATAGATAAACCATCAGCAAGCCCTATTAAAAACAGAAGATTCAAATTAATAAAATCATGAATGAAAAAAGAGAGATCACCACTAATACCAAGGAAACACAAATGATTTTTAAAAACTTATTATGAACAACTATATGCCAATAAATTAGGCAATCTAGAAGAAATGGACGGATTTCTGGAAAACCACAAACTACCAAAACTGGAACAGGAAGAAATAGAAAACCTGAACAGGCCAATAACCAGGGAGGAAATTGAAGCAGTCATCAAAAACCTCCCAAGACACAAAAGGGCCAGGTGGCTTCCCAGGGGAATTCTATCAAACATTTAAAGAAGAAACCATACCTATTCTACTAAAGATGTTCCAAAAGAGAAAGAGATGGAGTACTTCCAAACTCGTTCTATGAGGCCAGCATCACCTTAATTCCAAAACCAGACAAAGAGCCCCCCAAAAAGGAGAATTATAGACCAATATCCTTGATGAACCTGGATGCAAAAATTCTCACCAAGATACTAGCCAATAAGGTCCAACAATACATGAAGAAGATTATTCACCATGACCAAGTAGGATTTATCCCCGGGATGCAAGGCTGGTTCAACACTCATAAAGCAATCAATGTGATACATCATATCAACAAAGGAAAACATGAGGACCGTATGATCCTCTCAATAGATGCAGAGAAAGCATTTGACAAAATACAGCATCCATTCCTGATCAAAACTCCTCAGAGTGTAGGGTTAGAGGGAACATACCTGAGCGTAGGGATAGAGGGAACATACCTGAGCATCTTAAAAGTCATCTACAAAAAGCCCACAGCAAATATCATTCTCAATGGAGAAATACTGGAGCCTTTCTCTAAGATCAGGAACATGACAGGGATGTCCACTCTCACCACTGCTATTCAACATAGTACTGGAAGTCCTAGCCTCAGCAATCAGACAACAAAAAGACAATAAAGGCATTAAAATTGCAAAGAAGAAGACAAACTCTTCCACTTTGCAGATGACATGATACTCTACATAGAAAACCCAAAAACCTCCACCCCAATATTGCTAGAACTCATACAGCAATTCGGCAGCGTGGCAGGATATATAATCACTGCCCAGAAATCAGTGACATTTCTATATACTAGCAATGAGACTGAAGAAAGAGAAATTAAGAAGTCAATCACATTTACAATTACACCCAAAAGCATTAGATAGCTAGGAACAAACCTAACCAAAGAGGTAAAGGATCTATACCCTAAAAACTACAGAACACTTCTGAAAGAAATTGAGGAAGACAAAAAGAGATGGAAAAATATTCCATGTTCATGGATTTGAAGAATTAATATTGTGAAAATGTCAATGCTACCCAGGGCAATTTACACATTTAATGCAATCCCTATCAAAATACCATGGACTTTCTTCACAGAGTTGGAACATATCATCTTTTGTGTGAAATCACAAAAGAACCCAAATAGCCAGGGGAATATTAAAAAAAGAAAACCGTAGCTGGTGGCATCACAATGCCAGATTTCAGGTTGTACTTCAAAGCTGTGGTCATCAGGATACTGTGGTACTGGCACAAAAACAGACACAAAAATCAATGGAACAGAATAGAGAATCCAGAAGTGGACCCTCAACTCTATGGTCAACTAATATTCTACAAAGCAGGAAAGACTATCTACTGGAAAAAAGACAGTCTCTTCAATAAATGGTGCTGGTAAAATTGGACATCCACATGCAGAAGAATGAAACTAGACCACTCTCTTTCACCAGACACAAAGATAAACTCAAAATGGATGAAAGATCTAAATGTGAGACAAGAGTCCATCAAAATCCTAGAGGAAGAACACAGGCAACACCCTTTTTGAACATGGCCACAGCAACTTCTTGCAAGATATATCCATGAAGGCAAGAGAAACAAAAGCAAAAATGAATTATTGGGACTTAAGCAGGATAAAAAAAACTTCTGCTCAGCAAAAGAAACAGTCAACAAAACTAAAAGACAACCTACAGAATGGGAGAAGATATTTGCAAATGACGTATCAGATAAAGGGCTAGTTTCCAAGATCTATAAAGAACTTATTAAATTCAACACCAAAGAAACAAACAATCCAATCATGAAATGGGCAAAAGACATGAACAGAAATCTCACAGAGGAAGACATAGACTTGGCCAACAAGCACATGAGAAAATGCTCTGCATCACTCGCCATCAGGGAAATACAAATCAAAACCACAATGAGATACCACCTCACACCGGTGAGAATGGGGCAAATTAACAAGGCAGGAAACAACAAATGTTGGAGGGGATGCGGAGAAAAGGGAACCCTCTTACACTGTTGGTGGGAATGTGAACTGGTGCAGCCCCTCTGGAAAACTGTGTGGAGGTTCCTCAAAGAGTTAAAAATAGACCTGCCCTACGACCCAGCAATTGCACTGCAGGGGATTTACCCCAAAGATACAGATGCAATGAAACGCTGGGACACCTGCACCCCGATGTTTCTAGTAGCAATGTCCACAATAGCCAAACTGTGGAAGGAGCCTCGGTGTCCATCGAAAGATGATGGATAAAGAAGATGTGGTCTATGTATACAATGGAATATTACTCAACCTTTAGAAACGACAAATACCCACCATTTGCTTCGACGTGGATGGAACTGGAGGGTATTATGCTGAGTGAAGTAAGTCAATCGGAGAAGGACAAACATTATATGGTCTCATTCATTTGGGGAATATAAAAATTAGTGAAAGGGAATAAAGGGAAAGGAGAGAAAATGAGTGAAAATGTCAGTTATGGTGACAAAACATGAGAGACCCCTAACTCTGGGAAATGAACAAGAGGTAGTGGACGGGGAGGTGGGAGGGGGGTTGGGGTGACTGGGTGATGGGCACTGAGGGGGGCACTTGACAGGATGAGCACTGGGTGTTATGCTAAATGTTGGCAAATTGAACTCCAATAAAAAAATTTTTAAAAAAGAAGCTTTTTGAGCACTCAGTATATGCCAGGCATTTATTAAACATTTTCTCTTCAACTTTCCTGACAGTCACACAGTTTAGGTATTATTATTATTATCCCCCTTTCATGGGTGACAAAATAGTGCCTCAAGAGGTTAAGCGACTTTCCCAAGGTAACAGGTGGCACAGAAGGCATTGAAATGTGTTTAAAAAGCAAACTGCAGTTGATTCAAGGCCACGCTGGCCAAAGCAAGAGACATTACAGCTTGCAATGACCCTAGGGTAGGAATGATATGCCATGTCTCCACCTCCTTCCTGGCCAGTTGCCTAATTTAATTTGGTTCCAGAGAGTCAATAAATTTATTATCTTAAAGGAAAATGAAAACATTCCAGAAGAACATTTGAGTATAATTTCAAGCTCTAAAGAACACAAAGATCACTTTACAAAGAAGTTCTATAATGAATAAACTCTTCGTGGGGGGTGGGGAGTAGCAGGAAAAATAAAGTTGGATTTCCTTGGGATCAGTTCAGCTCTTTAATTCTGGCTCTCAGTTACTGACAAAACACTCTCCTGTACAGCCCATCATCCCTCAGTTTTTTCAAACAGAAAACCAGGGGAGCCTTTACCAAAATCGACGTGTCACTTTTTTTCTAATGCACCTCTAGCTTTGCTATTGTTCTTTCAAGAAATGTTTAGGAAAGAAAGAAAACTAAATTCTCTAGCATTCAAGATTTGGTGATAGCCGTCTTCCGGGCCTTCCTCTGTAAAGAACTTCAGAAGACAACGGGACAATGCATTTTCAAAAGGAAGAAAGAGAAGAGAAAATTAAAAGAACAAATCAAGAACATAAATGGAGAGGAATATTAGCAAATATATTAGCAGGAGAAATAAGAAATGTCCATTGTGGTCAACCTTCTGTGATATTTGACAGTCTTGGCCACCGGCTCCTTCAGGCCACTGCTCCGCTCGTCACACCACACCCCATCGGCAGGTATCTCTCTTGGCTCTTTCTTCCATGGTCTGTTTATCTTCTCACGCCCACCCTGGGAAATCCACCTCCAGCGCAACAGCTTTACTTATCATCCACATACTGATGAAAGCCTATAACCAGCTCAAATCTCTTTCTTAGGTTCCAGTCCTGAATCTCTGTCTGCCCGGCATCCCCTCTTGGGTGCTACACATATACCACAGCGGAAGATTTCCCAAATTAAACTCCTCATTTTTCACTCCTTCTAATCCACTTCTTTAATGACTTTCTATCGTCTCCATGTAAAGTTCAGTCTGCAGCACAGGACTAGCAAGTTCCTCCTCAGATGCACCATGCTTCCCCTCCAGCCGCATCTCCCAATATCACGTGTCTATCCTGTACGGTCTTGGACTGTCCTGTACGTAGACTCATTGCCACATGCTTGACATCATATCATGACAGCTGTTCATGTGCCATTTGCCCACTAGACTGTGGACCATTGAGAGCAGACAATATTTCTTATTCACTATTTATTTAATTCATGATGCCTGACACACACCAGGAAACCACTACGCATGGATCACCTAAGATGATGAGCAGTCAGTGCTGTTGCTGCAATGCAGGGAAGTTCAAAGGCAAGTCTCATAGTCCTCCTGTGCACTGCAGATGAGATTCAAGCATTGGAGAAGACAGGGATGTTACATGCTTTGCCATGTTTCTGTTGGTATTGCCTTCTTACCACTTCCACAACCTTCCACCAACTGTATTTCTGAATGTGTAATAAACGTTTTCATTTGGCAGCCAAAGTATCGTGGTTTATTTCATGTGGAAAGCTATTGTGTTTCACACTTGTTGCTCCTCTTTGCCCTGGCATGCAGGTAGACAAGAGAGAAGGAGGCAGAAGACAGAAGATGTATCAACAGACCCCCAGAGAAGAGGGAGGAGAGGTACCATGGGCTGTCATGGAAGCCTGGTTGTGGTCTGGCTTTGTGCCCCATGCTGAAAACATATTTTTTTTAAAAAAACTGGATGTGCGAGTGATCGCATGCATAAATAAATGTATATAACTGATTGCCAGTCCAGCTGCAATTTTCCATAGAGAACCCATTTTGGATTGGGAACCATAGAAGTATCCTAGAAGTGTATACCGACACTGGGTTATTTTTCACCTAAAGGTTTTCCAAAGATTCTGAAAATACTCAAAGCCATAGGATCAGCATAATATTACTTCCTAGAGGATGAGATTTACTTAATGATTAACCAACACAATAGGTAACATAAAACTATATTTTTAGAATAAAGCTTCTAAAAGATAAAACAAAAGGTCTTCTAGATGTTTTTGCCTCTGCACCTGGTCACCCAAGTTCATGCTGCAGAAATCTAAATGGAGCTAGTGCGGCCTGTCTATTGCAATCTTCCTCTGGAAAAACTTAAGGAATATTTCCCCAGGGACAAATATTAAATGCTGTGCCCCTGAGTAGTTCTACAGAGTAGCACTTATGGTCATCCTTAATAATGGTGCTTGCTTCCTTTCCCAACCTGTTCACTGATCACTGACTTGGAATAAAAAAAAGAGGAAGCTGGGAGGAGTTCAAGGAGGAGATTTAAGGAAGAATAGTGCCATTTACAATCATGTAAATGTGAGATATTGAGAGGAGCACAGGCTTTGGAGGCAAGGATTTCTGCCTCTGCCGCGTGCACATGTGTTACCCTTGGACAAATGAGCCCCAATTAATTAAGTCTGAAAGACCAATGATGGGCTTAGCTCACAGTTGAGCACCGTGCAGGGGGAACTGGTAGGGATACTATCCTCACATAATCCTTTGGAAGCCCGACTCTTCTACCTACATGCTAGATTCACTGCCGAATTTGTAGTAAAAATGGAAAAGATAATGATAAAGAAAAATAGGCCAAACAATCCTCTTTAGTCCCATTAAAATCCAAATCTCTACTTCTTTTCTTACATATTGAAAAGACGCTGGAAGTCAACTTTGTGTGCTGTAAAGTCTCTCTGGGTGCTGTAGAAGAGGCTGGACCTCAGGCAAGTCACACCAAGAGGAAGTGTAGGTCTCCAGCTCTGTGACCTGCACTGGTCTGACTCTGCTCTGGAGAGCACCTGGAGAAGCCAGGGAAGAGGCAAGGGACGACATTGCAACTTGAGGCAGCAGGAAGAATATGTATGGAAATGGGCAGGCTAGCACAATCTCAGGTCATTTTTTGACCACTATCTTGATCCAGTTTGAGGCCCTTTCCCTTCTTTACCAGCCTACCAAGACCACACTCTAACCACTTCCCTAACCAGTCACTACCTACCTACCCTATCACCCAGGGCCAGGCACCAGACAGCCAGGAAGAGCCTCTATGCCCCAGAGCCTGCTGCAGCATTCAAACTTGCCAATTCTAAGCCTGCCATTCAGCCTTGCCACATCCTTCCAACAAAAGTCAGTACTGTTAACCCTTAAGCAACACAAGGGTTAGGAGCACAACCTCCTACCTACACACTCAAAAAACCACATATTTTGATTCTCCCCAGACTCAACTATCAGTAGTCTACTGTTGACCAGAAGTCTTAACATAAACAGTTGATTGATATACATTTTGTGTTTTATATGTATTATATACTGTATTCTTACAACAAAGTAAGCTAGAGAAAAGAAATTATTAAGAAAATCATAAGGAAAACACATTTACAGCCCTGTAATGTACATATTGAGAAAAATCTGCATGTAACGTCCCTGTGCAGTTCAAACCTCTGTTGTTCAAAGGTCACCTGTACAAGTGCTTACCCAGAGTCCCCTTTTCTCCTTCTGCCCCACGACCAACCTCAGTGCTTCCCTATGTCATATTCTCTCCAGAGCACTGTGAGTATAACAAATTACAAAACTGTAAAATTCCTGGTTCCTCTCTCTCAATTAGCATCTGGCCTCCCCACACCTAATCCAGGGTAACATGGTGAAGACAGGCAGGCACACTCAGTGCCCTGGGCAGCTGTAGCCCAGAGAATTATGTCTCCAATAGGATCTCCTGTCCTTGGCACCCATCCTCTCTGCCACTAGGCAAGAGCCAGGGAGATTTTGGCTCTTGGGCATTAGTGACAAACCACTTTCTTGATAAAGAAATGACATCATGGTTTCCTATACTCTCATGTAACAGTTACTGTTTGTCTTATTCTTCAGGAAAAGCAGAGATCTCTTCCCACATTATTTCAAGTTGTCACTTAAATCTCAATTTATAATATCATATTTCCAATGTAAGACATCTTCCTCCCTAAAGCAAACTTCCAGGGGTGGAGGAGCCTTGGGCTTGGAGTAAGAAACTTAAGCTTACATCCTGAGGTCTCCTTCAGGCACCAGGGGACCTGGACCAGGTCACTTCCAGGCCCTGAGGTTCTGTTTCCATGTTTCTAAAACATTAGCAGTATAGCCTGCCAAACAGACATCAGGGCAAAAAGAAAGAGGATTATGCCAGGCACCCAGCAGTACCACCAAGTTTGAGCTAGCCTGTTGCAGGGGCTAGATGAGACCCCTACACTCTCTACAATTGCCGTTTATAACTCCAGTTGTGACCTCTGATCTCAAATACAAAATGCCCTTCTCTGGCATACAGATGTAATACCTTTGGGGATTTAGAACTGTCAGTGGATAAGAAGTATTCCCAATTAATTTCAGTGCTGCTTACCAAATAGTGTACAAATGTCCCTTCCTAAATTTAGAATTTATTCTCCTATTGTTCTTTTCCCAGAATTCTTTTTTTAAATAATTTTTTAAAGATTTATTTATTTATTCAGAGAGAGAGAGAAAGGCAGAGACACAGGCAGAGGGAGAAGCAGGCTCCATGCAGGAAGCCCGACGCGGGACTCGATCCCGGGTCTCCAGGATCACACCCCAGGCTGCAGGAGGCGCCAAACCGCTGTGCCACCAGGGCAGCCCTTTTCCCAGAATTCATCCTTCTATGTCTTGCACTGTGCACCCCTTTAATGTAAAAATACTTGGCAGCTTTTTCCAAAAAAGTTTAGCTGCCCCAAATCAAGTTTCTATAATTGAATCTGGTTATGAAATCCCTTAAAGGAAAATAATGATGAAAAGCTTTTTGGTAGGAAAGTTATATTGTGGAAAAACAATTTTGCTACTTATGTAGTCAGGTTTACTTCTGAATACCTAAATGTAATGCCCAGAAATTTATATATGCTGAGATGTATTTTTTCTTTGAAAATCACTGAATTGTGCTAACAGTATTGGGTTTGGCTAATTATGTGGATCTCCTTTTGACGATGTAAAGCACATCAGCCTTTTCATACCCTGGGATGATGAACTACATCCAAATGCGCTCAACCAGGAAATCACTTTGTGTAGAATGATGGCCTCTTATGCGAAGCAACAAATTTCTAGATAAATGAAGAACATTGTTTCAACAGAGAAATTGCTGCTCCAGATTTGACTAGTACTTTTTTAAATTGTTTCTTTTTATATATGAGTTAATCACAAGGGATTTATAGCATCACAAGTAATTTAAAGATCAATGAATAAAGTATATTGAGTCTCAACTTAGTTAAGAAAATATGCCTTCATTTGTTTAGAAGATAAATGACAGTGTTGAACTTAAGCCTGGTTCTCCTGGGAAGCAGTTCTGTGAAATGGGTAACCACAAAGAATCTCCTGGTCTCCCATATCCTGAGATAAGACCCAGCTCCTCTTCCTCTGACTTCCAAAGACTGTGGATGGTTTTCTTGTCTACTTGCTTTTACAAACGGCCAGGCCTCCCTTGCTGTTCTGTGAAACACTGTCCATTAGTGAATCTTCTCTCTATTGCATTAACCTGAATAAAATTATCCCCTAATTGTCCAGTGCATTTTATCTTTCACAGTATTGGTGCCATGACTCGGATATGACTAGACTTTATCTTAACTCTCGTTTACTAGGTAAGGAGGTTCTCAGGCCTTGCTGTGCTCCATTCTGACTGTGATCCAGGGGCCCCAAACTGGGTTTAGCACCCAATCCCAGGCTCAGAGGAGCAAGAGTAAGGATTCACACCCACTGGGAAGAGAACAGCTCTTCAATATTGACCTGTGGGCTGCAATTCTGTATTTACTCCTGATTCAGGACTAAGTTGTGAATCGAAGCTATATGTGCTCTCTCTGTTGTATATTTATGTATCTGTAAGCTACACAGCAGAAAGACCTTTACCTCTCATTGTACGTATGCAACATTTTCCTACCTCCAGATTATATTAACAAGTTAGATAATAAAATCTCTGGCAGCCTGGGTGGCTCAGCAGTTTAGCACTGCCTTCGGCCCAGGGCATGATCCTGGAGTCCTGGGATGGAGTCCCACATAGGGCTCCCTGCATGGAGCCTGCTTCTTCCTCTGCCTGTGTCTCTGCCTCTCTCTGTCTCTCATGAATAAGTAAATAAATTCTTAAAAAAAAAAAGATAATAAAATCTCTTAAATTATAGAAATTCTGTTCTAATTGACTTAGAGATAAATACCTGGTTACATAAATTGAGTACTTCTAAAACTCCCAGAAATTAAGAAAATTGAACTTCCAATACTTTCAAGTGCTTTTTGATAAGTATTCTCACAGAAACTAGTTCAAACATCTTAATAATTCCAGCTCACATAATTTAGGTAATCTTTGGAAATTAAGACTAGTTTAATATTATTTATTTAATAAAAACTATGTCTTCAGCGCTAAGTATTAACTATTTCAACAATAATTGTGTTTTTTTATCTTTTGTAGCATGTCAGCTTGAAGATAATTTTCAAAATCTTTAGGTACCTTAAAACATAGAATGATATTAAATCAATTAATAAATATTCATTAGATGCCTAAATTATTTCTAAGTAAAAGAATGTTGAAACATTACTCGCTGAGCATAATTTTAAGTTTCTGTACTTTTTTGCCTCTTATTTTCATTTGTACAGAAAGGCTACATATATTTGGGTCTGTTAATGAATGTGTTCATTTTTGCTGCTTTGAGAAGTTTCACTATAAGGGATGTGTGTGGTCACAGAAAGTTGTGAGATGTATATTTGTGAGTTCTGCTGGTCTGCTGCAAAATCTGGAATGTGGCAGACATTTCACAATTATCTGCCTCCTACTTTTCTCTGTGAAAAAAAGTTACTTTGGTTAAAAGTTATTGCCAACATCTGTAAATAAAAGTTTACTAGAAGCAGTAGAGAGGAACAACTGTGTAGCAAGGTATGCAGGATTTTATTTTTGTTTTTGTTCTTTAGAAGAAAAGAGAGTAGTTTCATCCTAAAGCAAAATGACTGGTTGTTACAGAATGAGGAAGAAGATAGTGTAGGACAAAACCTGAATAAGTATAGAAATCTGTGCTAAGTTCTCAGAAAGGGAGTTTTATTTGCAGTGGTCAAGCTGGATAAATTTTAATGGGTTTATTAATAAAATTTTCAAAAAGAGCTTCTGTTTACATTTTTCTCTGACAATTGGTCAACTCTTACTAATTGTAAAAGGTTCTGAGTAATCAGCCCAGAAGGCAAAGATGCTGGGTCTTATCAGAATTTCTTTGTTTTATGGCAACTTTGTCATATCCTTAATTATATGAGACCAAGTATTCTCACTTTTGAAAGAGCTACAGTTCTCTACAGTCATATTACCTTATACGTTTTTCTTTAAATCTTTTTCTTGTTACTTTGGTTAAGCAAATAGCCAAATACTATTTCTCAGTAATTCATGATTATAACTCAATTAAGAGTCCAAATCTTCTGTCAACTTCTGATACTTTGCCTTCCCTATGTCAAATATTAAATGATGTCTTTTGAACCAAAAATTGTCTTTGAGATTTCTGAGAAGGTCCTTATAAAAAATTATAAAAGATTTGCTCTTTCACCTTATTGCTAGAAGTAATTAAGCTTATTTGACATGTAACTATTAAGTTATATGGGAAGTATTATCAAATCAGAAGAAAGGCTTCACCTTCCCCAGGTCAAACTTGTACAGGCAAAATGGAGTTAACATCAATATTTCAGAAAGTGTATGCTGTACTCTCTAGGAGTCCCTAAAGATTTGTCACCGCCCTTGCTGTCCATACACTCTTACTCAGAGACCTGTGCCACTTTGCTGATCTTATACAACAATAGAGTGCAATTGGCCATAATTTCAGGTATTTTTTAAATGTCAACTTGGTGATAGCTTTACTTCTTTAATTTGAATCTGGCATCTTCTCAGCCAGTGGCTTTCAGCTGAGCTCCACATCACTTGTGGATAGAGTTTTGTTAATGTACAAATGCCCAGGACCTGTTCAGCCTTCTTACTTGATATGCTCGATATGTTTTACATAGTTTAATTATATATTTATTCTATATTATTACAGAATTATTATGTTATGTCTGAAGATATTTTCTATGTAGAGATCATGTTTGGTGACAGACATTAAGGAGGGCACATGATGAGATGAGCACTGGGTGTTATACTATATGTTAGAAAATTGAATTTAAATAAAATAAAATTGAATTTAAATAAAATTTAAAAATGTAAACAAATTAAAATAAAAATATCATTGTCAAAACAAAAAAACAAAGATTATGTTCAACCATCTTAATATGTTACATGTAACAACCAAGCCTCTTTGAAAATAGGGTTAAATGTGTTTATAGATAGGTTTTTCATTCAAGTCCTTTCTGGCTTTTTAGCAACAACCTAATTTCCTTGTCAGTTGTGCTATTCTTGCTATGAACACTCATCAGACCTTTCACTTTTGAAAGTTATAGTAATAAGTTAACTAACCACAGGCATTTTAAATATTTTGTCATGTACAGATAGTTGTTGTTTTACTCTGATACTATTCTGAAGGCTTTGCAATCAGCTACAGGTCAGAAATGCTTCATCTTTTGTGAAAGACTGAAAGCCCCATGCAGAAGACAATGCCAGCACCTTAGATGCAGGTCTCTGATGGCATTACTTAAGCCACACTTACGAATCAAGTCAGGATTTCCAGAACTCTAGTGGAGAAGCAGATGGGTTCATGAGACTACAAACTTAAGATCCAGCAAAAAAAGAATTAATTAAGTAGGAGTGAACAAATTGATGAGTGTTGATTATGGGGTTGTTGTTATTGTTGAATGTTGTTACTTTAATATTCTATTTTCTGGACATACAATGGAAATCTTTTTGCTTTTTTCTTAAGTTACCTATAAAGCATAACAATTTAGTAGGTGCTACCTATTGTGAGATTAAATGAAACATTTGTAAGTGGCATCTTATTCCCCTTGCCTGAGATTCAGAAACGCTTACTGAGTATTCTAACTTTCATGGCAATACAATTGTCTAAGTTCAATAAGAATCTTTCTTGTAATAGGACATCATTGGAAACTGGTTATAGAACCAAGGCCTTGCTTGAAATGTCATATTTGAGACTGATGGTTGTTTAATCAGACACAACCAGACAATTTTAAGGAACTAAGATGGATTCTATGGAGCCAGTGCTTCCAAAACTACCCCCAAGAAAACTAGCCTGGTACCCAGCATATAGGTTCCCAGTCTTACAGGTACCTAAGAAAGGTCATCCTGGCAGGCCAAGGAATCAAGATATTTTCAGGCACCTTAAGAAGAGAATAACTCACTAGATCATTGTCTACTGGCCCTGATCATTGTCTACTGGCCTCTACCTAACTCCTGACCCCTTTCTCTTTCTTAGAGATGTCTCTCACAAATGAACCTTCTTCCTACTGCAGTCACCTCCTTCATTGTTTAGTGCATTTTGCCTATCACAATAATATTGAGGGATTTTGGCGAGTACCTGGGTGGCTCAGTGTTAAGTGCCTGCCTTTGGCTCAGGTCCCAGGATGGAGTCCTGCATTGGGCTCCCCGCAGGGAAGCCTGCTTCTCCCTCTGACTATACTTCTGCCTCTTTCTCTATGTCTCTCATGAATAAATAAATAAAATCTTTTTAGAAACATTGTGGGATTTTTAATTTACATAATATAAAAAACGATATGAGAAAGTAAGGTCATGACA
Source organism: Canis lupus familiaris (assembly GCF_011100685.1). NCBI lineage: Eukaryota > Metazoa > Chordata > Mammalia > Carnivora > Canidae > Canis > Canis lupus. The sequence goes on along the minus strand of NC_049250.1, from coordinate 956,238 downwards.
TTCTCTGTGCATAACCTTCCCATCCCTTGATAGGATTTCTTCATTGCTTGACAAGTTTTTCATCATATCTGTAGTATTTTTATTGAAACAGTTTATGAATGTAGACACAGTTTGTGAACCTAGTAGTAAATATTCAATACGTGTTAGTTCAGCCTTAGACCTTTAATCACAGGCCGTATTTTATTCTTGTACTCCCTTCCCCAAACACACACACAGGGTCTGGAAAAGTTACATAGAGAAGATTCTCTATTATCAAATTTGATTGTTTCAGTGGTTGGCAGATAATAGTTCTTGGTGACCAGTTTCCCAGGCTTTCTCAGTTTGTCTTAGGTTTGGACTTCTGTTTTGGACATACATAGGCTCTGGAAGGCCATCTCCTGTGGTTTTTGTTGTTGTTGTTTTTGTTTTGTTTTGTTTTGTTTTGTTTTACAGATTTTATTTATTTATTCATGAGAGACACACAGAGAGAGGCAGAGGGAGAGGTAGGCTCCCTCAGGGAGCCTTATGCAGGACTCAATTCCAGGACCCCAAGATCACACCCTGAACCTAAGGCAGACACTCAACCACTGAGACACCCAGGCACCCCATCTCCTGGTTTTTAATCTGATCCCACAGTGTAAAAAGTCCAGCCAACCTTCAGGACCCACATACACACAGAGTTCTAAAGCCCTCAAAACACGGCTGGTGTGAAACAGGACATGCTCTGGATATCCAGATTTCAAAGGCATAGTATGGGAAAGGGAATGTAAAATATCTCCTTTGTAACTTTATATTATTTACATATTGATGGCTAATATTCCAGATATATTGTGATTCATAAAATCTATCATTAAAATCAATTTCACCTGCCCCTTTACTATTTCTTTGCAGTGTAACTACTAGAAAATTTAAAATTGTGTGTGTGGCTCACAGTATATTTCCATTGGACAGTACTGTGAGTCTACACTCTTTAATGACTCCCAATAAATGCAAAGTGAGCTTTAAAGGGGTCTGTTCACATGGGTCACAAAATTTCAAGGCATCTGTTCTCTCCCCTCTTGATACATGAGAGTCTCCAGAGACAAAACTCACAAGTAGCAGCAACTTCAAATTCTGGACATTGGCAGAAATTCCACTCCAGATGATTCCCCAGCCTCCACCTGCTAAGAGAGATGTCAGCCAAGTGTCAGAGCTGTGACAAGACCACCGTCCCCTGTCGACCCTGGACACGTGTGTGTTCCCAGCAGCTCAGTGAGCCCCTGGCAGGCTGGCTCTAGGACTATAGGGACTTGGCCTAGAAGGCTTCTAGCTATGGCTTCCAAAGGGCTAGGCTCACAAGGACCCAATAACCCAATGCCATTGGTCCTTGATTTCATGCCTCTATTTCAGGCTTTGCTTGGAAGGTCTTTTAACTGTAAAGCTACTAGATACTCACTGGGGACCCTCTGTTGTCGTGTTTAATTCTGCCTACATTCTGATGCAAAAGATCCTGTTGACTCAGGCCAGCCTTCCCTCAAAGTGAGAGCCTGGAAAGTTTGTGCTGGGGGCAACATGAGGAGCCTTGGAGTCCAGCAGAGCTTCTCAGTAGTTATGGTGCCTGAGGGTTGTGCTTCAGAAGTCACACTGCCACTCATCTCCTCCCTTCTTCTCTGAGGGGCAATGGCATATGTCAGATGTTATTTTAGGGTTTTTCGTATTTAAAAGTGTGTCCTGCGTGTTGACTTAGGTGTTGGCCTCTCCCCAGGCAGGGGCTCAAGCATTCATGCCTACCAGGGCCAGGACCAGGAAGGTTCCTGCAAAAGGACCCCAGAATCCTAACAGCACACAAGCCCTATCTTGGGCACCTGAGGCTGTCTTCAAAACACAGTGGACGTCTGTTTTGTGAGGTAATGAGTAGGAACAAAAGAAGTAAAACAAATGAGTATATCAACTTTATTTACCTCAATAAATAAATACTATTTTAATTGCTACCAGATCCTAATGGGTTTAGCAACCATCAATTAAACAATCCATAAATTTGGACGGAATTATCATCAATCTGAGTTTGTTAATAAAACCATTTGTATAGAGCATAAAAATCAATCTTCAAACTATAATATGAAGCATGAAAGTGAGCATGAGAATCACTCCATATGTACAACTAACTACTGAGTTCCATAGGACGTATGTGTACTATGTGTTTTTGACAGAAAAATACAAATATTTTCTTATTTTTCAGATTTATCTTCCTTATTACTTAATATTCTATTCCTGGCATTCTCACTTTATCTTTTTGGGGTCTTAAAATGCTGGAAAATATTTATTGTACTATTTAAATCTTTCCTAGTTTTTAAATATATAGTTCTTACATTAAAATGGGGAAAAAAGCAAAAAACAGTAAGTAGGGAAAGAAAGTCCTGAGCCAGGCCCGAGAGGTCCAAGCAAATCGGCTGCCCAGCATGGTAGGGAGCTTAGCTACATGGAGTGGGATTGGGTCAATAGTAAATATACTAGAAATGAGTCAAGTTTTCCACTGTCAGGCAAGTACTGACAAATACAGAAACAAAGAAAGTTAGAATAAATGCATAGTATTGGCCTGCAATGTAAAGTATCAGTGTTTTTTAAAGTATCATAGTTTTTATGTAAATTGATAATGTAGAAAAATATAAATGTGAATGTGTATATAAGTATAGGTGTGTGTACATGTGTAGAGATGTAGATATATAGTATATATTCCCTAACACTATCTGCCAAAAAAAGAAGGGTCTAGAAACAGTGATTCCCCCTAGTAACAAGGACTATACCCAAATCCTTGACTTTGGCTTCCAAATGTAATTCTTGACCACTAAAAGGGACCAGGACTTCTTAAAGAAGTGGTTGATTCAGGACAGGGGCTGGGAAAGAGCAAGATGAGGCTTAGAACATCTCGTTATGGCAGGAAGTAAGAATGTGCTCAAGAAATAATGGGAACATTTCAAAAGAACACAGAAACCTCATTGATGGGGCTCTCAGTGGCCAGATGTAGGACAACTTGCACTTCAAGATAAATAGTGATAGCAATGAATTATAACCCATCAACTGAAACAGAAATCCAGGAGATCTCACTTTAATAAATAAAAATATATGCATGCTTACCTACATGAAAAAGTCCTTTCTTACAGTAGAATGCCAACTAATTGATGCAAAAAGCATTAAAAATCACATTTTAGCAATCATCTATTCTTGTGGCAAGAAACATCGATGGGTGAAGAATGAGATTTTAAGTCATTTCAGTTATCTCCACACCAAATGCTTATTGATTACAAACAGAACCAAAGATAATTTTGTAGTGGAGTAACCTGGCATATAGCATCTTAGTAATGTGATCAAATTTAATGTCACAAGTTGGGATGCCTGGGTGGCTCGGCAGTTGAGCATCCACCTTCAGCTCAGGGCATGATCCTGGGGTCCTGGGATCGAGTCCCACATCGGGGTCCCCACGTGGAGCCTGCTTCTCCCTCTGCCTATGTCTCTGCCTCTCTCTGTCTCTCATGAATAAATAAATACATATTTTAAAAAAATTTAATGTCACAAGTAATGAGAAAAATCAACATTGATTTGCAAACTGATGAGATGCAATGGGAAGAACACAGTATCACTTCTTTGCTATTCTGCTCAAAATATGTATAACCAGGGTCTAAGCATGGGGAAATTTTGGATCATCCCAGATGGAGGGATATTCTACAAAATTATTAGCCAGTAATTTTTTTTAATGTCAAGGTCACAAAAGTAAAACAAACAAACAAAAAACACAGAGAAACTGTTCCAGAGCAAAGAAGCCTAAAGAGGTATGATGAGCAGGTGCAATGTGTGTTCATGGATTAGACCTTTTTCCTAAAGCTCATTACTATGGCAATTTGTGAAGTTTGAATGGGGTCTTGGTACTAATCTTGAAACATTTCTGTGAGTTCCAAATCATTTCTAAATAGTTTTTTTTTTAAGTCTTATGTCTCTTCCCATTTTTGCCCACTACTAATAAATTGTTTTCTTGTATTTAAATAGATGAAAATTATACCTCACAAATGTTTTTGAACGTACATGAGATAAACAGACAGGTAAATAAATAATGCCTTAAATTTCAGTTAAAATATATGTATATCGGGGCATCTAGGTGGCTCAGTTGGTTAAGCGTCTAACTCTTGATTTCAGCTCAGGTCATGATCTCAGGGTCATGAGACTGAGCCCTGTGTTAGGCTCTGTACTGGGTATGGAACCTACTTCCATAGTAGAATCCCTTTCCGCATTCCTCTATCCCTCCCCCTTCCTGTGCGCTCTGTCTCCCAAGTAAATAAATAAATCTTTAAATATATATGTATATCACATCCCAAACACATATGACAACTTTCAGGGGTATATTTTATCTAAGGACTACAAAAATCTTTGGACATAAACATGAAATCCTCCATACTTTACAGAAATTTAAATTTCTATCTGCAATATAGCATTCCAAAATCTACCACTGAGCAATAAATGAGTACTACAAAAAATGGTGTGAAACATTGGGCTACAGTCTCTTGAGAAGTGTGACTTCCATTAAGTAATGGTAAATTTCTCTAGGGACTTCTGAAAGGATAATCTTAAATTTAAAAAAAAATGTATCAGAAAATTCTTAGTTCTCTTACTTATTTCATTTTAAGGATGTAATCCTTAGCTATTAATGTTGCCGGTGCCTTGGGCTCTCTGGTCCAGTTATGCACCCCCCCAAGAGCTGATTGAGCCCCTCAAATGCTTTACGATTTCATGCAGGAAAATGTCTTGGTGCCCTCTTAGCTCTCAGAGAAGCATGGAGACATGGTTTTATAGGTGAGCTGTGGCTCGTATTTCACACAGAAGCCACAGGAATGGGTCAGAACCCAGTATGGCTCCTGGCACATTCCCGGATGAATCACATATACGCTTTATGTCATCAGACTCAACATTTTTCCAGGACCATTTCTTTTCTACTCTCTTAACCTTTTTAAAAGTCATTTCTGGGATACTTAATTCTAACCAGGTCCTTAGAACATTTTAGTAAGTAAACAAATCATTATAATTATTGTTATGATTAACTTAAAGATGCAAAAGAGTAAAGAATGTGACCCAAAATACTAAGCATAGCTACTTTACCCGACTTTCAAAATCTTCATTTTCACTCTCTTTCTAAAGCTGCTGCCTAGTGAATTAAACAGTTAAGAATGAGGAGGGGGATGGCTTGTGAAAGGGATCATTCTAGCAAAGTAGCTCAACCAAATGACATCTGAGAGGGGCGTTTGCAAAGTGAAGACCACGGCCAATCTGTGATGGACAGGCACATCCAAATTCTGAACTTGGCATCTCAGACAATTGGGGTCAGTGGACAGCTGGACAACTGGAAGTGCCCCCAACCTTGAGATGGGCTGAGGCTGCAGCATTTCCCTCTGACTACATCTTACTCAGATGTCTGCCTATAGTTAGTACCAGCATAGCACTTTAACCTTCCCCTTAAAAAGAAACATGTGACCCCAACATTATCATAATCAATGTTTTGTATTCTTTCCCCAAACACCATGTTCTAAACTCTGGATACTGATGTCAGTTGTGAACAAGCTGAGGACAGTGATTAGGGAAGAAAAAGCAGGACCCACTGTGTTTCTCCCTCAGATTTGTTTACCAGATTCCCTTAGCTACTCTGCAAACTTCAGGGTTTTGCAATCTCATTTTGAAAGGCTTGAATGAAGTCTTTATATGTAATTCAGTCATTTCAGGGTTGGGTCTAGTCCATGGACCTGAATATTTATTTACATGTCTTGACCCAAGGTTAGCTTGCTTTAATGGCTGTAACTGTGATTTGTTCTTCAGAGCCCTCCTCTGTGCAACTGAGCACACCCCATGACATGGACAAACATTCACAAGACAACCAAAAATCAGTTTCAGACCAAGTGCCTTTAAACAAAATCCACATCCCTGCATCTTTACAAAAAAAAAAAAAAAAAACAGTTTATCTCCTTGCAAGTGGTGTGATGAACAGGAGGGCTCCTTGAGGAGCCACCCGCCCAATAGTCCAAACAGCCTGGAAAGCTTCAGCTGGAGCCCACCACTGCCAGGCTCTCCCAAAGCATTCCTTCTGCAGGGGAAGGAGCCTGGGACACAAGCTTTCTGGAGAGCCAGGCTGGGAGAAGGAGCCTATTCTGGATGCCAGGACCAATCTGCCCCAAGGAGAGGTCTGCCTCTGAGGCCAAACTTGGCCACGTCCCCTTCTCCTTCTTTCCCTCTTTGCTTGTTTTTAGTCCAGCTGGGCATTCACTGCCAGGCATTATGTTTTGTCTTGTTTTTTACTCTTTCTCAATTGTAAAGTAGATTCAAAGGTCACAGATCAGACATTGTACAGACATGGATGGTTTGCTTCATCTCTAACCACACACAGATTCACTGGTGAAAGTAGGGGGTATACTGTATGGTCATAAAGAAAATACACACAGGCTTACCACTCTTAAAAGTGAGACTGGAGACTTGGAAAGGGCAGAGCTTATACTATGTTAAACTTCAGGAGCAGGATAGAAAATACAGTTTCTCACTTTTTTCTCCACTAGAGATCTTAATGGTAACAAAAGTACCTAATGGATTGGTGGCAGGACAGGCACAACATGAAACACCAGTGGTGCAGGACACACATGGAAAGGCTTCAACATTTGCACTTCTTACCATTGTAAATATAAGAAATAGGCCTTTATTTGAAAAGAAATACTTTATTCCCCACCTAGGCAATCTTACCTACTCAGGGTGTTATTTACTATCCACTGATCAAGAACTCCCAAACACGAGCCCATCTCTTCTGTCTGAATGCTCTGCACCAGGACCACACTCACAACTGCTTACTGGACATATAGCTCTCCTACATACATCTCAGACCTGCCATGCCCCCTCGCCTGGGCCCACCCATCTAAAGACTTTCCTGACATTTCCCTCCAGGATTCCCTGAGCCTTCCCTTCACCACCACCCCTCTCCCCCATCCAAACCAGCACCAAATCCTCACAGGTGGACCTCTGAGAAAAGCCCACACCTGAGGCAGGTGTCCATGCCCTACTGTCTACGGTGGACTCCCAGGTATCTCACATCATCAACACTCTGACCTACCCTACCTGTCCCTATTATAACCTTAGGGAAAGGTAAATGCAGTCCCCGATGGGGCCACTCCCTTCTCACTCTCTGATGCTTCCGGCCTGGCTGGCTTGCAGCTCTGCCACCGCCCCACACACTTTCACCAGCAGCTTCTATCCAGCCACTGCATGGTGCAGTCCAGGGCCCCAACCCGAATGCCTGGCACGAAGCCTGCCATCTAACCTATGTTCAACAGGTACCTGTCAGATAAACATAGGCACAAGTGACAGAAAAGTGCTGTAGCTGAGGGGGCACTTGATGGGATGAGCACTGGGTGTTATTCTGTATGTTGGCAAATTGAACACCAATAAAAAATAAATTTATTATTAAAAAAAAGAAAAGTGCTGTAGAAACAACAGGAAATGTGCCATTTTAGGTCAATATTTTCTTAGATTTGAGTAAACGTATACAAAAAGGGCTAAAAAATGTTCCACAGATTAGAAAGCAAAAGGAATGCAGGCATGTATTATTTTCATTGTCATTGTCATTTCCAGCTGACTCGTGGCTTCATCCTGGAGAGGGTTGGAATCACGGCCTGCCATTGGCGGCTGACCCCGGGGACAGCGAAGGAGAACATGACTGCCCCTCAGGAGCCGGAGCTCAAGTGGCATTAGGGGAGTCTCCACACACTCTACCTAGCTCCCTTAAAAGAATGTAGGCATAGGCTACACATCATCTCCAAAGTGCCACTAACAGTCCTTTCACAATTCATAAAGTCCAAAAGGAAATTGAAACTAGTTGAATTCCACACAGTCCCGAGAAGCATTTAGGCTTTTTTGACTCGTGATTGTTCTGCTACTTACTATCCCAGCTGATAATCAGTATTTAAATTATGAGGTCAAAGGGGAAAAATCCTGGGGAAAGCAGCTGTAGCAGCAGACTCCTTCAGTGTCAGAAAAGGACCAACTTTCTTTTCAATGCCTTCCCACCATGGTTTTAATGTCCTTCCTTCCGCTTCCCCTGTGTGCCCCCTTCCCTGTATGTATCCTCTGTGCACTGGAGAGGCTCTGATGCCAACTTGCAGTGGAGTACAATGCCTTGCCAGCATCCTTCTCTGCAGTGTTCACAGGGACAAGGCCCTGGCTTCACTCAAGCATCAGTAACAGATCAGAGAGCAGGACAAGATGGTGACGCATACTTAGATGCTTCCCAGGATTCCTTCCTGCTCATCAGAGTAATCCTGATAGTGAAGCCACTTGAGGTAACTACACTCTCTTGGATAAAACAGATACATGAGCTTCCCTGAGCACCAGCATGTTGTTCTTTCACTATTCATTTTTGGTGTTTCAGCAGGTGATAAACACCTTCCTTTTTAGAATCAAGCATTACCCAAAGTTTCTAAACTAACCACTGAAGAGAATACCTACTACCAAAGTCTGTAGGATCCCAGGGACCATAAAAACTCCTCTGTCTCAGAATAAATAAAACACTGGAGGACTCAAGCCGAAGTACATTTATAAACAAGGCTGCAGGGGTGCCAGAAAACTCATTAATCCTACTCACTCTTTATACTGTATCCACTCACCAGGTGCTGGACCCACTTGGAGCCATGGATATTGGCTGGAAAAAAAGCTGGATTCTATAATTCTGTCCCCCCCAGCCCTCCATGTACATAAAACATACCAAATGTAGGATGTTGGGCCTCATTCCATAAAACATGACCACTCTGGTCCTTTGCCTTTGCCTCATGAGAACTGGTAGGTATGTTTTGTAAACTTTGGATATGGTACAGTCCACAGTCCCTGATCTTCTGGCTACCCTAGGCAAGCTGGTGATGTGAAAGCTGCAGCATTCCTGTAAGGCCTGCAATGTTAGATTGTACAGATCCAAGACAGAGTCATGGGTACTGTGCACTCCCCTTAGGAGATAGTCTGATACCACTCCTAGAACTTACCTGCCTTGACAGAAACTTTGACGGAGAGAAATTCTCAAGTGGTGGCATAAAAGTTATGTAGTACTTAACTACGGAATTCATACAAGTATATTGGTAGAGGTGGCTTTCAGCTATACACAAAGTGATCTAAGAAAGACCACTTAAAGCAAAAAGAGTGTCTTCTGTCCACAGCATAATCAGTCTGGAGGCAAGCTTCTCCAGGACCAGGGCAGCAGCTTAGAGCAGCGAGAGACTCAGGTTCTTTTGGTCTTCTCCTCAGTCACCCTGGAGAACCATTTTCACTCTGCTGGCTCCCATCCTGCAATCAGTCCTGAAATAGGAAGTCCTTCCTATTTCAGGACAGAATATAAAAGGCATGTTCTAGCCTTCTGTATCTCATTGAAGATTTCCCAAAGCCTCAATCAATTGATATCCTATTCTCATCTCATCGCCACATCTCATCTCCAGAACTGTCCTGAGGTAACTGCTTAGCAAGGCCTGTTAGGAAATGTAGTTTTGTTTAGCAGAGCTAATTGCCACTCACAATAAGACTGGAGCCTGTCAAGTAAATAAGAGAGTTTAGGCAATGGGTGCAAGTCAATGTAAACATTCACACACAAACACGCAGGCCTCTAGTGCCAACTCAAATTCTGAGGAACCCACAACTGTGCCCCTGACCTTAGAATGAAAAGGCAGCCTATGCCCCTGTTCATGGTGCCAGACTTCATGATTATGTTCTCACATCAGTTGGTCATATTGTAAATATAACCTCTTAGTCATTTGGATGATCAAGGGTCCACATGTTATTCTTCAGAGCTGTAAGAACAACCCTCAAAATAAATGTGAAAAATAAAAGTATCCAATAGGAATTATACTTTTGTGGTTAAAAGAACCACTGCAAGTCACGAATGGTATAAAGCAGAGACATATGAGGAGCATGAAGAATAGTTCTCTGTGGCTGTCTTTAAAGTTCTTACTACCTAAAGGGCAATACGGAGGAGTAAACAAACAACAGGCTTCAGTTAGATACAGTTGGCCCCAAATCCCACCCCTGTTAATTCCTAATTTGGTAGACCTGTCTAAATCTCAGTTTCTGCCTCTAAACTGTAGATAGCATATAAAGACAGAGATTTTGCATATAAAATAAAGGCCCAGCTAATTTAAATAGTATTTGTTAATGTCATTGACAAATTTGTTTTCTATTTAATTGGATTGAATTAAGTAGTTTAATCAACTGACTCTACTGAAAAAAATTAAAGCCCTGCAGCACTGTGCCCTGCAGCAGGGGAAAAGAGGCATATAAAAAAAAAGTTTTGGATACAGTCTATTTAACCACAATTCTACCAGTACAATTGTGGGGGTTGTGTTTTATGTTTAAGAAGCAGAGACAATTATTTCTCAAGGTGAGAATGGTCAGTGTTTCATTTTCCCAGGAACTGCTTTGATGAAACCATTGGGAAACAAATCCTATTCTGTTTTTCCTCTGTAACTACAGACAGGATGACCCACATTGGATTAACACCGCTGAGCCTCCACGCAGGTCCAGTGGTGCTGTAAGGCTGGGTTGAACTCCCAGGGCTGCTGTCTGGAACAACAAACCAAGAAGCCATCAGAGCTATTTCCTGGCCTGAACACTGAGCCAAGGAGCAGGAGACAGGGAGGTGAAAACAAAACCTGAGTCCAAAGGCTTTGTCGATTTTCAAAGCTGCCTGAAATCTCGTTAGTTCTTTCTTGCTGGTCGTGCTAATGAATTCGAGTCATAACCACTGTAACACAGGATCTTCATCTTAAAAAATCATCTTCATCGACAAAATAAATTAATTAGTGAAAAACAAAACTATTCTTTATTTTCAAAAGAGCTAAAACAAAACAAAACAAAACAAAACAGAAGACTGGGGTGGGAGGTTTTGGACAGAGATTCCCAACTTCTAGGAACACAGAGTATCTACACTGACCAAGTTTCCCTTCCTCACAGGGGATGCTGGGACTGAAACTATCTCCTTTCCCATTTAACTAATGCTTTCCTTGCTTCTCAGGGAGTCATTTCACAGAGCATGCCAAACCCTGCAGTGGGGCCACAGGCAGCTAGCCCTCCTCTCACTACGATTTATACACAAGGACAAAGGATGCTGGACGGAGAGAAGCATTTATTTTTATAGTATCACTTCCTTACTTCCCCAAATGATAACTGTTTGGATTACTTATTATTAAATCAGAAGGGGCAGAAACCTCAAATCTAATTTGGTTTTCACTATTTGCACGACTATTTGTTTATTTTTCATTCATTACTTAGCTCGGGAACTTATAAAAAAGAACTTGGCCATTCATTCTACTTTGTGTCTAGAAGTTTTAATCTGCTGCTTCTCAGCTGTAGTCCTTCTGTCTCAGCTACTTGAACTACTGAAATAAAAAGATGCCAGAAGGCTTATGTTTCTTTACAAATATTCTAAAATGCAGAGGGAAAAGAGCCCTTACTAAGACACACAAGAAATCATTCCACACATATGACTATACCATCTAGCCCATAGAGCAGACGGCCTCCATGGGAGTCAGGGCAGGAGCTTCTGGTTAAAGAGACTACACTGAGCAGTGACATCAACATGGCCCAAACAGTCATTCACTGTAATATGCTGAGGAGGCCTCGAGAGCATCAGAAAGAGATAAAGAGACTGACCCAGCCCAGGCTGAGAAGGCAAAGATGGTGTGACCCTCAAGAGGAAAAATTATCAATAGAGCTTGCATGGCTCCTAATAGAACAACATGATAGCTGAGTTTGGGACCTAGGAAATGGAGTACAGGCCTTTGGGACATACAGAAAAGCAGAGAGGCTGCGTGTGATCAGCTGGGGACAACTTGATTCCTGTCTGCATACTGCAATCCCATGCCATCCTGCATGGTATCTCCCACACCTACAGCTCCTGCCCTGAATTATGCCAACCACACAATCCTCTTCCAACAAGAAAATATATTTATTTGATCTCCACACTTGCATGGTTCAAGTAGCACTCAGCATCTCTCTATAACAACCCCAGCCAATGACTCTTTCTAGAAAATATCCTGGTAGCATCTCTGTGTTACATCTTTCCTTCACTTTTTATTTCAAATCCATCCCTTCTACCCAACCCAAGGTATACTTTGTTCAAATGAAGTCTAATTTGCAAGTTCTTTCTATCTTCATAGCTGACCAACTGGCCCAGGGCCTCATACCTAGAAGGCATCCCAAGGCAGAAGGAAAAGCATGGGCTCCAGGGTGGAGTGAACCAGTCTCCATCACCTTATTCCCTGTGTGACCTTTTTCTAGAGGCTTAGCTCTTTGAGGTTGCTTACTCATCTGAAAAATCCAGCTACAAGTCCTACTTTGCAGGGTTGTAGAAAATGATACCACATTTGCAAAAATACCTTGTAGGGCAGCATTTAGCAGTCTTCTGAATATACTGTGGTTAGACCAGTTTGGGATTTAACAACACTCAGGGAATTTCTCCTCATCAAGCACAATTGTTGCTCCTGCTGGAATGCCTTCCTGGTCTCTTCATGGCATCTTTGTGATCTATAACCCCAGAATCTGCTCATGTGGGGCCAGAAACCTGCTGTGTGCAGACCTCAGGCTCCAGAGGGACTCAAATACGGCTTCTCTCTGAATCACTCATTATCATCATCCATATCTGCTTACTGTTTAATGTTCATCTCAGGTGTGAGCTTTTCTAAGGACATTTTCTTGTATCCTCTGGATTATACTGACCTCTCCTGTCTCTGAATTTTTTAAAAACATACATTTATATAGCAGTTACTATGTGCCAGGTTCTATCCTGTTATTAAAAAATTATTGTTGCAATCATCTCCATTTTACAGGTTGGGGTGCAAAGACACAGAAAGTAATTTTCCCAAGGTCCCCCAAGAAGCTGGTGGCAGAACCAGGATTTGGCCCAGCACAGGCTTGTCACAGGCCCCAGCCTGAACCACTATACTCCACACCTAGCACAGATGTTCTCAAAGCTTGCCATTTAGTTCTTCAGTAGCTTTACAGGTGAGCTCTTAGAAGGAGGAAGTCACTTTGAATATGAAAACTTTAAGGGATTGACTTAGATAACAACATAGAAGGCTCCTGGGCTCCCTCTACCTCACAAACCTACTGAATGTACAGATACACATAGAGAAATTTCCTCTGAAAAAAATCCAGAAACTATCCCATCAAAAGGCTGGGGCACACTTTCTTCATCAATCCCACCCCCAGCACAGCACCATAAAATTGGGAAGGAATTCCCAACTCCCAGCTGCCCCTGAAGAGTGAAGGATTCGGACCTCACATTTAATACCCCGACTTTTAAGATTCACCTGAGTGATGGGCCTCCAAAACACCTAGCTGTGAAATACAATGGGGCTTGCATCAAGACTATGGAAAACAAAGGGTGTGAAAGCACTTAATGGGTGTGGGAGCACTTGTCACAGCTGTTCCCTCCAGATCTTAGTGCAGAGGGAGCAGATAGAAATACATAGCTAAAAAAAAAAAGAAAAGAAAAGAAAAAGAAAAAGAAATACATAGCTCAGTATTTCCCTTTAAGGGGTTTATCTGCATACTAAAAGCTTCTGACTGAGTCAAGCTTCTAGTTTGCATATATCTAAGGGCTGGCTACTACAATCCTCCCTCAAGACCAGGAAAGATGAAGTACACCTCCTTGTCTTCTCCACCCAGCCTACTACTCTAAGATGCCCATATTTCTCTGGAAGGAGTTTGTACCTATGTATGGCACCCCAGCTTTTGTAGCTACTGCCCCAAAAATGGGTCTGTGATCTCTTGGTTCTGACAGCCAATGGGACTTTCATTCACAAGTTCCAATAACAGTTACAATTATTAATGGGTGCAGAATGAGCACTCTCCATTTCCCCTGTGCAGAGGAAACAGCCCAAAATACCCATCTCCCAATGACTCCCTACTTCCCTATCTGCTGCCTGAGGATCTGGTTTCCAACCAGCTTGCATCTAGGTGCTTATAGGATCCTCCCCTTTGGGACACTTATGGGTTTGCACACTCTCAAGTACAGGGAGCCAGTGAGAACAAAGAAGGCAGCTTGAACAATCACAAAGGTTAGTGAGACAACCAAGAGCTTGGGCTGGGCTAATACATGAATCATATCAAGCATTTTTTCTGATCACAGTGATATGGAACAGAAATCAGTTACAACAACAAACCTGGAAAAACATGAAGGTGGGGGGGCAGGGCAAGATGGCGGAGGAGTAGGGTCCCCAAGTCACCTGTCCCCACCAACTTACCTAAATAACTTTCAAATCATCCTGAAAACCTATGAATTCAACCTGAGATTTAAACAGAGAACAGCTGGAAGGCTACAGAGAGAAGAGTTTGCGCTTCTAACAAGTACAACTTATTTTTAGCCACTCTGCACTGAGCAAAATGACTAGAAAGAACTCACCACAAAAGAAAGATCAGAAACAGTACTCTCTGCCACAGAGTTACAGAATTTGGATTACAATTTGAAGTCAGAAAACCAATTCAGAAGCACAATTATGAAGCAACTGGTGGCTCTGGAAAAAAGCATAAAGGAATCAAGAGACTTCATGACTGCAGAATGTAGATCTAATCAGGCCAAAATTAAAAATCAATTAAATGAGATGCAATCCAAACTGGAGGTCCTAACAACGAGGGTTAATGAGATAGAAGAGTGAGTGACATAGAAGACAAGTTGATGGCAAGGAAGGAAGCTGAGGAAAAAAGAGAAAAACAATTAAAAGACCACGAGGAAAGGTTAAGGGAAATAAATGCTAACCTCAGAAGGAAAAATCAATGTATAATTGGGGTTCCAGAGAACGCTAAGAGGGACAGAGGGACAGAAACTATATTTGAACAAATCATAGCTGAGAACTTCACTAAAGTGGAGAGAGAAACAGCATTCAGATCCAGGAGATAGAGAGGTGACCCCCAAAAAAAGATCGATAAAAATTGATCAACACCTCAACATGAAACTTGCAAATTCCAAAGATAAAGAGAAAATCTTTAAAGCAGCAAGAGACAAGAGATCCCTAACTTATATGGGGAGAAATATTAGTTAACAGCAGACTTCTCCACAGAGACCTGGCAGGCCAGAAAGGGCTGGCAGGATATATTAAGGGCACTAAATGAGAAGAACATGCAGCCAAGAATACTCTATCCATATCCAGCAAGGTTCTCATTCAGAATAGAAGGAGAGATAAAGAGCTTCCAGGATAGGCAGAAACTGAAAGAATATATGACCACCAAACCAGCTCTGCAAGAAATATTAAGGAGGACTCTGTAAAAGAAAGAGGAAGCCCAAAGAAATAATCCACAAAAACAGGGACTAAATCCTTATTATGATGGCACTAAATTCATATCCTTCAATAGTAACATTGAACATGAATGGGCTTAATGATCCCATCAAAAGATGCAGGGTTTCAAACTAGATAAAAAAGCAACACCCTTCTATTTACTATCTACAAGAGACTCATTTTAGACCCAAGGACCCCTAGAGCCTGAAAAATAAAAGGCTGGAGAACGATTTACCATTCATATGGTCCTCAAAAGAAAGCTGGGGTAGAAATCCTCATATCAGATAAATTCAAGTTTATCCCCAAGACTGTAGTAAGAGATAAAGAGGGACACTATATCATACTTAAAGGATCTATCCAACAAGAGGACCTAACAATCATGAATAGTTATGCCCCGAATGTGGGAGCTGCCAAGTATATCAATTAATAGCCAAAGTAAAGACATATTTAGATAATAATACACTTATACTGGGAGACTTCAACACAGCACTTTCTGCAAATTACAGACTTTCTAAGCACAACATCTCCAAAGAAACAAGGGCTTTAAATGATACACTGAACCAGATGGATTTCAAGATATTTACAGAACTTTACATCCAAAAGCAACTAAATACACATTCTTCTCAAGTGCACATGGAACTTTTTCCAGAATAGACCACATACTGGGTCACAAATCAGGTCTTCACCAATACCAAAAGATTGAGATTGTCCCCTGCAAATTGTCAGACCATAAGCTTTGAAACTTGAACTCAATCACAAGGAGAAATTTGGAAGAAATTCAAACACATGGAGGTTAAAGACCATGCTGCTAAAAGATGAAATGGTCAACCAGGAAATTAGAGAAGAATTTAAAAGATTCATGGAAACTAATGAGAATGAAGATACAACCATTCAAAATCTTTGGGATACAGCAAAAGGAGACCTAAGAGGCAAATATATCGCAATACAAGCATCCCTCAAAAAATTGGAAAAAACTCAAATACACAAGCTAACCTTGCACCTAAAGGAACTGGAGAAAGAACAGAAAATCAAACCTACACCCAGCAGAAGAAGATAGTTAATAAAGATTCGAGCAGAGCTCAATGAAATAGTAGAAGAACTGTAGAACAGAACAACAAAACCAGGAGTTGGTTCTTTGAAAGAATCAAAAGATAGATGAACCATTAATCAGCCTTATTAAAAACAAAGGAGAAAAAACTCAAATTAATAAATTCATGAATGAAAAAGGAGATATAATAACCAATACCAAGGAAATACAAACGATTTTAAAAACTTACTATGAGCAGCTATATGCCAATATATTAGGCAATCTAAAAGAAATGGACACATTTCTGGAAAACCACAAACTACCAAAACTAGAACAGGAAGAAATAGAAAACCTGAACAGGCTAATAATACGGGAGGAAATTGAAGCAGTCATCAAAACCTCCCAAGACACTAAAGTCCAGAGCCAGATGGCTTCCCAGGGGAATTCTATCAAACATTTAAAGAAGAAACCATGCCTATTCTACTAAAGCTGTTCCGAAAGATAGAAAGGGATGCAATACTTCTCAACTCAATGAGGCCAGCATCACCTTAATTCCAAAACCAAAGAGCCCACCAAAAAGGAGAATTATAGACCAATATCCCTGATGAACACAGATGCAAAAATTCTCAACAAGATACTAGCCAATAGGATGCAACAGTACATTAAGAAGATTATTCACCATGACCAAGTGGGATTTATCCCCGGGATGCAACGCTCATTGAACACTCATAAAGCAATCAACGTGATAGATCATATCAACAAGAGAAAATACAAGAACCATATGATCCTCTCAATAGATGCAAAGAAAGCATTTGACAAAATACAGCATCCATTCCTGATCAAAACTCTTCGGAGTGTAGGGATAGAGAGAACTTTCCTCAACATCTTAAAAGCCATCTATGAAAAGCCCACGGCAAATATCCTTCTCAATGGGGAAACACTGGGAGCCTTTCCCCTAACATCAGGAACAAGACAGGGATGTCCACTCTCACCACTGCTATTCAACATAGTACTGGAAGTCCTAGCCTCAGCAATCAGGCAATGAAAAGTAATAAAAGGCATTCAAATTGGCAAAGAAGAAGTCAAACTCTCCCTCTTCACAGATGACATGATACTGTACATGGAAAACCCAAAAGACTCCACCCCAAGATTGCTGGAACTCATACAGCAATTCGGCACTATGACACGATACAAAATCAATGCCCATAATACAGTGACATTTCTATATACTAACAGTGAGACTGAAGAAAGAGAAATTAAGGAGTCAATCCCATTTACAATTGCACCCAAAAGCCTAAGATACCTAAGAACAAACCTAACCAAAGAGGTAAAGGATCTATATCCTAAAAACTACAGAACACTTCTGAAAGAAATTGAGGAAAACACAAAGAGATGGAAAAATATTCCATGCTCATGGATTCAAAGAATTAATATCGTGAAAATGTCAATGCTACCCAGGGCAATTAACACATTTAATGCAATCCCTATCAGAATACCATGGATCTTCTTCAGAGAGTTGGAACAAATCATCTTAAGATTTGTGTGGAATCATCTTGCAAGAAGTTACTGTGGCTGAGTTCAAAAAGGGTGTTGCCTGTGTTCTCCTCTAGGATTTTGATGGAATCTTGTCTCACATTTAGATCTTTCATCCATTTTGAGATATCCACGAAGGCAAAAGAAACAAAAGCATAAATGAACTATTGGGACTTACATCAAGATAAGAAGCTTTTGCACAGCAAAGGATACAGTCAACAAAACTAAAAGACAACCTACAGAATGGGAGAATATTTGCAAATGACGTATCACATAAAGGGCTAGTTTCCAAGATCTATTAAGAACTTATTAAATTCAACACCAAAGAAACAAACAATCCAATCATGAAATGGGCAAAAGACATGAACAGAAATCTCACAGAGGAAGACATAGACATGGCCGACATGCACATGAGAAAATGCTCCTGCATCACTTGCCATCAGAGAAATACAAATCAAAACCACAATGAGATACCACCTCACAGCAGTGAATGGGGATAATTAACAAGGAAGGACACCACAGGAAATTTCCCCAAAGAATGGGAAAAATTAACAAGGCAGGGAACCACAAATGTTGGAGAGGATGCGGAGAAAAGGGAACCCTCTTGCACTGTTGGTGGGAATGTGAAATGGTGCAGCCACTCTGGAAAACTGTGTGGAGGTTCCTCAAAGAGTTAAAAATAGACCTGCCCTACGACCCAGCAATTGCACTGCTGGGGATTTACCCCCAAAGATACAGATGCAATGAAACGCTGGGACACCTGCACCCCGATGTTTCTAGCAGCAATGTCCACAATAGCCAAACTGTGGAAGGAGCCTTGGTGTCCATCGAAAGATGAATGAATAAAGAAGATGTGGTTTATGTATACAATGGAATATTACTCAGCCATTAGAAACGACAAATACCCACCATTTGCTTCAACGTGAATGGAACTGGAGGGTATTATGCTGAGTGAAATAAGTCATTCAGAGAAGGACAAACATTATATGTTCTCATTCGTTTGGGGAATATAAATAATAGTGAAAGGGAATATAAGGGAAGGGAGAAGAAATGTGTGGGAAATATCAGAAAGGGAGACAGAGCATAAAGACTCCTAACTCTGGGAAATGAACTAGGTGTGGTGGAAGGAGAGGAGGACGGGGGGTGGGGGTGAATGGGTGACAGGCACTGAGGGGGGCATTTGACAGGATGAGCACTGGCTGTTATGCTGCATGTTGGCAAATTGAACTCCAATAAAAACAAATATACAAAAAAAAAAAAAAAAACCATGAAGATGTATGGGCTAAACAACATGCTAACTAATCAATGGATCAATAGAAAAACGAGGAAATTTTAAAACACCTTGAAACAAATGAAAATGGAAACACAATTTCCAAATCTATGGGACACAGCAAAAGCAGTTCTAAGAGGAAAGTGTATAGTAATACATATGTACCTCAAGAAGCAAAAAAAAATCTCAAGCAACCTAACTATATACCTAATGAACTAGAAAAAGAAAACAAAGCCCAAAGTTAGGAGATGGAAGGAAATAACAAAGATTAGAGTGGAAATAAATGAGATAGAATCTAAAAACAACAGTAGAAATACTAACGAAACTAAGAATTGGTTATTTGAAAAGATAAACAAAATTGATAAAACTGTAGCCAGAGTCATCCCAGAAAACAGAAAGAGCCCAAGTAAATAAAATCAGAACTAAAAAAGAAGTTATGACCGATACCACAGAAATACAAAGGATTATGAGACTATTTATAAACAATTATACATGAACATGTGGGATGACCTAGAAGAAATGGATGAGTTCCTAAAAATATGAAACCTCCTCAAAATAACAAACATTCTCCCCCCAAAAAAACCCTAGTAGAACTTATAAATGAATTCAGTAAAGCTTTAGAGTAAAAATTAATATACAGAAATTTTTTACATTTTTCTATACTAATAACAAACTATGGGGGGGAATTAGAAAATAATCCCATTTATAGTAGTATAAAAAAGAATAAATTTAAAAATATATTTTTTATTTATTTATACCATATATACCATATCCATATATCTGAAAAGATATTGTATTCATTTTTTAAAAGAATTGATATTTTAAAATGTCCATACTACCCAAAGTAATCTAAACAGAACTGGAACAAATAATTCTAAAATGTGTATGGAATCACAAAGACCCCAAAAAGCCAAAGCAATCTTAAGAAAGAGAACCAAAAGTAGAGGTAACATGCTCCATATTTCAAACTATACTACAAAGCTGTAATCATCAAAACTATATGGAACTGGCACAAAAGCAGACACATAGATTAATGGAACAGAATGGAGTCCAGAAATAAACCCACACTTATGTGGTCAATTAATCTATGTCCAAAAAAGGCCAGAATATATAATAGAGAAAAGACCATTTCCTCAATTAATGATATTGGAAAAACTGGACAATTACATGCAAAAGAATAAAATCAGACCACTTTCTTACACTATATACCAAGAAAAAAAAACAAAAACAAAAATGAAAAACAAAACAAAACATACTCTAAATGGATTAAAGACCTAAAAGTAAGACCGGAAACCATAAAACTCCTAAAAGCTAACTCTTAGATATTCAGTAATATGTTTTTTGATATCTCTCCTCAGGCAAAGGCAACAAAAGCTAAAACATACATATAAATGGAACTACGTCCATCTAAAAAGCTTTTGCACAACAAAGGAACCCATCAACAAAATGAAAAAGGAACCTACTGAATGGGAAGAGATATTTGCAAATGATATATCTGGAAAGGGATTATCCTCTAAAATATAGGAAGAACTCATACAGCAGAACATTGAAAAAACAAAAAATTCAATTAAAAAATGAGTAGAGATCTGAATAGACATTTTTCAATAAAGATATACAGATAGCCCCCAGGTACATGGACAGATGCTCAAACATCACTAATCATCAGGGAAATGAAAACCAAATTCACAAGGAGGTATTACACTCACACTTGTCAAAACATCTATTATCAAAAAGAGAAGAAATAGCAAGTGTTGGCAAGGATGTAGAGAAAAGAATACTTGTGCACTGTTGATGAAAATGTAAGTTGGTGCAGCCACTATGGAAAACAGTATGAAAATTCTCAAGAAATTAAAGCTAGAACTGTTATATAATAGAGCAATTTCACTTCTGGATCTTTATCCAAAGAAAACAAAAATACAAATTCAAAAAGATATATAGCACCCCTGTGTTCATTGAAACAATATTTACAATAGCCAATACATGGAAGCAATGTCTGTTCATTGATAGATGAATGGATAAATTGTGGTACACACACACACATGAACAGTGAAATATTAATCAGCCATAAAAAAGAATAAAATCTTTTCATTTGCTACAGTATGGATGGACATAGATGGTATCATGCTGAAATCAGTCAGACAGAGACAGAAAAATACCATATGATTTTACTTTTAAGTGGAATCTAAAAAATAAAACAAATGAATGAACAAACACTCTTATATACAGAAAAAAACCTGATGATTGCCAGAGAGGGGAGGCATGGGAGATAAGCAAAACAGATGAAGGGAATTCAGAGGTACAAACTTCCAGTTATAAAATAAATAAGTTATGATGATGAAAAGTACAACATAGAGAATATAGTCAATAATATCATGATAACATTGTGTAGTGACTAATCTTATCATGGTAATCATTTTACAATGTGTATCAATGCCGAATCACTACATTGTACACCCAAAACTTTATAATACTATGTCAATTTTACTTCAATGATAGATGGATAGATAGATGATAGATAGATAGATAGATAGATAGATAGATAGATAGATAGATAGATAGACATATGGATAACAAGAACTTCCCAAAAAACAAAAACCCAGGCCAGATGGCTTCCCTGGTAAATTCTACCAAAGATTTAAAGAATTAATACCAAATCTTTTCAAATTCTTCCAAAATAGAGGAAGGGAAAAAACTTACAAACTCACTTTATGAGCCCACCATTACCCTGTAAAACCAGAGAAGTCCACTACAGAAAAGAAAATTACAGACCACTATTGCTGATAAGCGTAGATGTGAAAATACCCAACAAAATATTAGCAAACCAATTTACCACATTAAAAGGATCATATGCATGATCAAGTAGGATTTATTTTATGGATGCAAGGATGGTTCAGTCCAATGTACACTAATCAATCAATATGGTAAATCACATAAACATAATAAAGGGTAAAAATTATATGATATCCCTATATGCATAGAAAGCACTTAACAAAATTCAACATTCTTTCATAACATAATAAAAACCTTCAACAAACTGAGTATAGAGGGAAAGTACCTCAACATAATAGGCAAGTTATTAGACACCCATAGCTAATGTCATACTCATAGGTGATATATACAGAAAACTATAAAGATGTTACCAAAAAAAGCTATACCTTACAAATGAATTAAGTAGAGTTGCATGATACAGCATTAATATACAAAAGGACAGTTGCATTTTTATACACTAACAATAAACTATCAGAGAAATTAAGAAAATAATCTCACTTATAATTGCATTAAAAAATTTTAAGAATAAATTTAACCAAAGACAGGAAAGAAAACTGAAAACTACTATACTATACTGAAAACTATAAGACACTGATGAAAGAAATTGAAGAAGACACAAATAAATGGAAACATATTCCATACTCATTGACTGGAAGAATTAATATTGTTAAAATATCTCTAATACCCAAAGCTATCTACAGAATCAGTGAAATCCTTATCAAAATCCCAATGGCATTTTTCACAAACTGGAACAATCCTAAAATATTTATGGAGCCACAGAAGACACTGAGTAGCCAAAACAATCTTAAGAAATACGAATAAACCTGGAGGTATCATTTTGCCTGATTTCAAAGCATATCACAAACCTATAGCAATCAAAACCATATAGTATTAGCATAAAAACAGACACATAGATCAGTGAAAGAGAATAGAGTACAGAAATAAGCCCATGAAATCAAGATCAACTAATTTGTAACAACAAAGGCAATAATATACATGGGCAAAGGATAGTCTCTTTAATAATGTTGGGAAAACTGGACAGCCACGTGCAAAACAATGAAACAGAACCCTTATCTCAACCACACACAAAAATCAACTCAAAATGGGTTAAAGACTTGAACATATGACTTGAAACCATAAAAGTAGAAGAAAACAGAGGTAGTAAACTCCTTAACATTGGTCTTGGCGGTGATTTTGAATTTGACATCAAAAGCAAAAGAAACAAAAGCAAAAACAAACAACCAGATATACTTCAAACTAAAAAGCTTCTGCTCAGAAAAGGCAATCTATGGAATGGGAAAAAATATTGAAAACCATATATCTGATAAAGGATTAATATTCAAAATATACAAGACATGCATGCAACTTAATAGGAAGAAAGAAAAAGAAGAAAAGAAAAGAAGAAAGAAAGAAAGAAAGAAAGAAAGAAAGAAAGAAAGAAAGAAAGAAAGAAAGAAAGACTAATAACCCAAGTAAAAAAATGAGTAAATGCTCTGAATAGACATTTTTCCCAAAAATGGGAATAGCATACAAATGGCCAAGAGATACATGAAAAGGTACTAAATATCACTAATCTTTAGAGACATATAAATCAAACCCACAATGAGCTAACACCTCACACATATCAAAATGGCTAATTGCAAAAAGGCAGGAGATAACAATTCCTGGTAATGATATGAAGAAAAGGGAACCCTCATGCCCTATTGGTGGGAACATAAACTGGTGCAGCCACTGTGGAAAACTCTGTGGAGTTTCCTAAAGAAATTAAAAATAGGATGACTCAACAATTTTACTTTTATGTATATATCCAAAGGAAAAAAAACTTATATGAATGAGGTATCTGCACTCCCATGATATTTGAAGCATTGTTCACAATAACCATGGTATGGAAACAACATTAATGTCCATGGGTGGATGAATGGATAAAGAAATGTGTCATATATATCTAATCAAATATTATTCAGCCACAAAAAGAAGGAAATTCTGCCATTTGAGGCAACATGGATGGACCTTAAAGGCATATGGTAACTGAAATAAGAAGTCAGACAGAAAAATACAAATACTGCATGGTATCACTTATACATATAATCTAAAAGAGAGAGAGAGAAAGAAAGAAGAAAGAAAGAAAGGAAGGAAGAAAGAAAGAAAGGAAAGAAGAAAGAAAGAAAGGAAGGAAGGAAGGAAGGAAGGAAGGAAGGAAGGAAGGAAGAAAGAAAGAAAGAAAGAAAGAAAGAAAGAAAGAAAGAAAGAAAGAAAGAAAGAAAGAAAAGAAAAGAAAGAAAAGAAAGAAAAAGAAAATACTAAACTCATAGAGAGTAGGAAAGTAAGTGGGGGATATGGAAAATAGGGAAAGGTTGGTAAAAGGGTACAAAGTTTCAGTTATGAGTAAGTTTTGAAGATCTAACGTGTAGCGTGATGACTATTGTTGATAGCATTATATTGTATAATTAAAATTTGCTGAGAGTAGAACTTAAACGTTCTCATCAAAAAAAAATAGAAGAAGAAGAAGAAGGGGGGGTATAAATATGTCAAGTGATTGATGTTTACTTTATTGAAGTAATTATTAAATCACCATGTTAGTTTTAGTTTTGTCAATTATCCCTCACTAAAGCCAAAAAAAAAAAAAAAAGCATTCTTTTATATTTCTTAGGTAAATCCAACTGCACAAGTGATCATAGGAAACTCGACATTTTACCAATCTTCACAAAATAAGTTTGCGTGTTGTTTTTGAAACAAAGTAGAAATAGGACAAGTTTTTATTATTGTGTTTATATGTGTCCTGTGTAATACTTTTTCAGTTGAGGAGTATTGGTGGAATCCAAGAACCCAGCTTGTGGTTTATACATTACTCTAACTACAAGAGAGCAGGGATATTTGAGAAAGAGAGTTTTTTTCCTGGCAAAGCTTCTTATTTGTATATGAGGAAGTTACGCATGCTTCAAATATTTAGAATTTAATATTTAATTAAAAGTTACTATCCGAGCAATTCTAGGGACAGAAAATCAAACACATGCAGAAACCCTCCAATAATTATATGTATGATCTTATTTTAAGTACAAGGTCTTGGTGCTATTCTTATAATTTTTCCTGAATATTCCTTGTGTTTGACCAATGAAAGAAGCAGAAAGAACTCTGGGCACAGAATGGGCTGACTCAGGTCTATCCTGGCCTTACCCCAGGTGTGCATTGGGAGGAAGCATTTGAACTTTTTGGGACTGTTGCCTTTTGGTCAAATAGTAGGGTAGGTGAGCCAAAGTAACATTCTTCTACCTGTAGAACTCTTTCCATGGACAACTGAAGGGTTGGATATCAGAACACTTTTTGTCCTGACTTTATTCCTCCACTTCCAGTTTGCGCCCTTGTTAAGGATAAACAATCTTTCCCACGGGAAATACAAGGTTAACAATGATGCAAAAGAAAAAAAGTTAAACCTCAGTGGCCTAGAGACCTAAATCCTTATGTCCCCTGAAATTCTGCAATATCCACAAGCCTAGATGATGGCCCCAGAATATCTAAGTAGGCTTGCTACCTCTACAGACACATACAATACACCCCTGTCCTGTATGAGTCATAGATATTGCGGCAGGCCAGGGGCATGTCTGCATCTTTTGGGAGAATGAGAAGGAAGTCTGAAGGCACAGCCATGAGCACCCCAGCCCTCAGGGCAGAATGGGACGTGTTTACTGCATGGAAAAGCAGGGGAAACTAGTTGGTCTTACAGCAAGCTCCACATTCCACACCATATTCAACCAAAATACAGTATGGTAAAACTGATGTAGATAATGACAACCTGGGATGGAAGGAAATGATGAATTATGTCCTGGAAACTTTGCTTAAGAAGGCAGGAAATTGGATAGTATATTTCAAAAAGATTGTCACCAAAAAAGTATTCAAATTTAAATTTTGTTATATAAAGGCTCAAAGTCTCCACATACAAAGACATCACTTTCCCAGAAGAGTTTATTTATTATGATTCTGGATAATTGGCATTTTGGGGACCATCTCTCCATTTTTTATACAATGAGAAATAACTCTGAATAAATTCTAACTATGATTTTTCCATGTACCTCAAAATTTGCTTGTCATTCCTCAGATTTTTCAAAGTGGATGTAGGTGCTATTCCTAAAAAAATGCTAAAGTCAACATTTATTGAATATCTACCTTGTGCCTGGACTGTGCTAAACTTTTTATAAGTTTTATAAATTATCTCAGCCCTTGGAACTATACCGTGGTGGAGGTTGGAGGTATTGATATTGCTTCCAGGTGATTCATGAAGAAACTGAGGCTTGTACAGGTTCATTAAGTGATCCAAAACCAAACAAAGACCATGTCAGGATCCAAAGCCATGTGCATCTGGCTCCAGAGCCAAATATTCAACTGCTAGGAGGAGGTGTGGAAGACAGGAAAGCAAAGCACAGGGCTTACATAACTGATAAAAGAATTGGCTGTGATGAGAAAGGCAAGTTGGCTACATTACTAAATCCCAAGCCATTTTTCCTGGAATGGTATTTAGACATCCATTTAAGGCAGTGTTAACAGTGGTCATTGTAACCTGAGTCTGATTCTAGCAACAGCTTTGAGTCCTTTCAGTAAAGAAAAGCATTTTGCAGAAGAGGAGACTTCTCTTATTGGGCCCTAAAATCAGAAAATAGACAGCAAGAATAAGCACTCCTTCTTAGCCATAATCTGGTTTATTTCACTTCAGATCTCCTGATAAGTCGGGTAGAAAGCCAATGAATGCCCCCGACAAACTAACAGTTTCACCAGGCAGAACCCAGGCCCTGAGTTTCCATGGAAGAAGACTCTGGCAACTCTCTGGGCAGACAGAAGTCACCACATCAATGAGGAATGCTCAAACTCAGCTTGTAGCCCAGAGACATCAGGTTGGAGAAGTCTCAGTATCCACGCTGGGTGTCTCTCAGAGGTCTTGGTGTCAGGCTTTGGCAAGCTTGGGCATCCACCACTGTGGATAAGTCCATGACCATTCCCGGGCACGGAGAAAACACAGGAGGAGAGAAAACACAGAAGTCATGGGTGCTGCCAGGAGCATAAACCACTTTCATCAAACCTCTACAAATGACACTCCATAGCAGTCTGGAACTCCCCTACGAATGTGCAGTTCTCAGCCTGAGAAGCTGTTCCTGTAGGAATTTAAGTGTGCTCTCAGCTACTTCTAGTTTTTGTTTGTTTCTGTAAAGGAGGGATAAAAAGGGAAAGAAGGGTGCCTGGGTGGCTCAGTCAGTTAAATGTCTGACTCTTGATTTTTTTTTTAAAGCTTTTTTTTAAGATTTTTATTTATTTATTCATGGGAGACACACACACACACAGAGAGGCAGAGACACAGGCAGAGGGAGAAGCAGGCTCCATGCAGGGAGCCGGATGCGGGACTCAATCCCCGGCCTCCAGGATCAGGCCCTGGGCCAAAGGCAGCGCTAAACCACGGAGCCACCCGGGCTGCCCCTAACTCTTGATTTTGGCTCAGGTCATAATTTCAGGGTCACAAGATCAAGCTTGGCATCAGGGTCTGTGCTAGGTGTAGAACCTGCTTAAATTCTCTCTTTCTCTCTCTCCCTTTCATGCTCCCCCTAAATCCCCCTTCCCACTCTCTATCTCTCTCTCACACAATTAAAAAAAAAGACAGAAAAGGAGTTAAAGCAGAGGCATTGTATGGCCTCTTTTCTTTAGTTCCTCATCCCATGAAACTCATTATTTCACTGCTAAACTAATGATGATCCAGCCAGAAAAAAGTCCTGGGGATGCATCAGAGGGAGCCCACAGCACCCTCGGGAGGCCACCCAGACCCAGCTCCTCCATCTGCTCTAAGGCATGTGCAGAGACAGCCCTGCCACTAACATTTATGGGATTTGCTCGGTCTGAATGGCCTGAGCAACACCACTGGAGTTAAATGGAGAAGCGAATTGGATATCTTTTGCAGTTTCAGCACCCTCAGGCAACACTGAAGCCAAAGATGCCCAAGCACCGTCCAGGAGCTAAAGGCCTTGCCTGGAACTCTATGCCAGAGCCACTAGCATTGAATTGTTCACAAAGAAGAAGGGATGGCTTTTCATCACTACTGGCTTAAGGTAGGTGAGATCTGAGTGGTGACAAGAGCGCCTAGTGCCCAGACTTCTTGTGCAGTACTGTTCCTGCTAACCCCATATTGCATTTAGTGTGGGGTTTCCTTCTGCAGCATATCAGTAGTACTTTGATGTCTGGGGTTGCATGAGTGTTTGGACAATAGTCAATCATTTTCCCCTTGACTGGTATCTTTCTGATGTTGGGTAACCCACATTGATATAGCCTCAGAATCTTCTCCACCCTAAGTGGAGCCAAGTCCAGAAAAGTATCCTTCTTAGAAGAAATGTGTGAGTGTTGTCCTAGCACGTAGGATGTCATCCCTTCTTGCTAAATATTTATTAATATTTATCCTTATAATCAAATAGTAATCTTCCCTACTGACAGAATAATTTTGAGCTGACCCAACAAATTCTCAGTAACTGTGTTAGTAAAAGAGAGAATGAGCCTGTTTTTCACCAATCCAGAAAGAAAAACATTGGAATATTGGATAGACTAAGATTTTGATTCAGTATTTTTTAAGAAGTTCTAATGTTGATAATATTTTAGGTGTCTGAAAAGAGAAACTGGTATACTGGTAGAGAAATACTTCTCTTCTCCAGAAATGATCAACAAAAAACTGGCTTACTTTGCTATGGAGAAAATCAATCCGTTAATTCCGTTGGTCTCCCTCACCTTCCATTTAGTGAAGAATATAGAGTCTGTAACACCCCAGCCAGGATAGGGACCAGAAACACACAGAGAGAGTTATGGATCCAGCCTCAAGGTGCTCAAGCTAGAGGGGGAGCTGGCAAAATAACTCTTAGATTTCCTTCCATTTAAAATTCCATGGTTTGGCAATTAATGATGCTGATAAGAAACATGGCTGTCTCACTACCTGACATTCCTCCAGCAGTAACATCAGGTTACTGTGCCACATTTCTTTCTGTCCCTCCTTTAGCCTGAATCTGTTGTGAGTTTTCCAGTAAAAGGTAACTGAGGTCCCCAAGGGAATATCTAGTTATAACCAGGATTGCCTGCCCCCTTAAATCTCTGTAAGACTGATTGGTGTCTAACCCTGTGTTTTGTGCATGGCTGATCACCTCAGTAGGATTTTAGAGAATCCCTCCCCAGACACTGGTTACTTATATTCTCCTGCCCTCTGGCTCCAGTAGTTGTGAACTATTTAGTTACCACCTTACTGTGGGGCTCTGTCTTTTTCTTAACTAGTGCCTGTCAGACAAAAACCAACGATCTGGATATCCAGATGAGGAGAGGAAGTCATATTGCATGACGGTCAACACTGTGAAGCTCTGCTTTGGAAAGTCCTTTCTTAAAAAAGACTATTTATCTGGAGACAGAGAGCCAGAGAGAGAGCAGGATGGCGGGGGTGGGTGGACAAAGGGAAAAGCAGACTCCCCGCTGAGCAAGGAGTCAGACCCAGGGCTCCAGGATCATCATCAGAGCCAAAGGCAGACACTTAACCTACTGAGCCACTTAGGCACGCTTGCCTTGGAGAGTACTGTCCACCAAGTATACCCTGGTCACCGTCCCATGCATTCATCAACCCTTCTCCGTTTGCCTCTGGCAAATCTTTCTCATGCCCAGGAGTGAAAAGCAGTTTGGTTATCTCCTGCCACCTTTGCTCAACAACTATTCTTTCATCAAATATTTAGTGAGTACTTACTCTGGGAGGGCCCTGCTTCGTGTTCTGAGGTTCCAGCTGGAACCGTGTGCTCACCCCTCGTGGCGCTTTGTCTTCCAGTAGTGGGGGACGAGCAGCAAGCAAGCAGACAGTATATCAGATAGCCATAAAGGCAGAACAGGGAAGTGAAACAGGAGGCTCCTATGGGTTGCCAGGACTGAGGGTGCTATTTTGTTTCCGGTGATCCTGGAAGGCTGTGCTGATAAGAGATCTGAGCAGAGACCAATTTTCTCCATAGCAAAGGAAGCCAGCTTTTTGTCCTTTATGGAAGGAATAGCATGTGTAAAACACTGGGACAGGAATAGCGGCGAGAGGAGACGACAGTGTGGTTGGGCAGAAGAAAGGAAGAATGTGATAGGAGATGAGGTCAAAAAGGCCAGGTCATGCAAATTGTACAGGTCAGGCGAAGACTTCAGCCGTGCTCAGTGTTGACAGCTGGCCACTCCAAGTGACTTAATCTAATTTCTGCTTTAAGAGCCTACTCTGGATACGTGCAGAAAAGAGCCCAAGGGAGCTATGGAGGAGGTGGAGACCAGGCCGGCAGCCTCCCAGGGCCCAGTGAGAGACAAGGATGGCTTAGTGAGAAGGCACTGGTTTCTGGATGTATCTTGAATATGTGACCAACTGGATGTGTGGCGTGAGAGGAAGAGATGAGTCAAACATGACTTCAGCATCGGCAGCCACAGCCTCACCCTCCTCCCCCAGGAGGCTTATCAAGGTAGCGGTACAAACAAGGACAGTTGTCTCTGTAGGAGGAGTTTGGAGAGGAACAGCTCCTGTAACCAGTGTCCCACCCACTGTATATCCATGGGCTCCTTTCTCCTCTCCCTGAGGAGGCAGAGGGGGTTGGACCGTCCTCTGGCAGGAAGACAGGCAAAGGGAACTTTTCCTAGAATTGTGAGTAACAGAACGCTGCTAAAAATGAGGCTTGACTTTATAGGGCACATACTGGAAATGAAGGCTATTAATAGGCTCCTGCAGGATGGCTGCCACACTGAAAAAGGCCACGCAAGGCAGCGTTCACAGGAGGTGAGAAAGCCCCAGGGCTCCTAAGCAAGGCAGGGAAAGAAAACCATTTCATAGAGGTGCGTTAAATGCAAAAAAGATTAGCAATCATTTCCCATCACCCCTGCGGATGGCCAAACAAAGCTGAGAGCTAGTATGTGACTTTTTTTTAGATGTGGTTTTTTTTTTTAAGATTTTATTTATTTATCCATGAGAGACACAGAGCGAGAGAGAGAGAGGCAGAGACAGAGGCAGACGAAGAAGCAGGCTCCGTGCAGGGACCCCGATGTGGGACTCGATCCCGGGACTCCAGGATCACACCCTGGACCGAAGGCAGGCTCTAAACAGCTGAGCCACCCAGGGATCCCCTAGTGTGTGACTATTTGACCTAAACAGAGAACTGAAAGCTAAACAAGCAGCCAAGAAAAAAGAATCCACTGTGGTTTATCAGAGATGGTGAAAAGTGATTAATTTTTAAAGGACCAACAGGACACATACCCTTGAATCTTAAATCTAATACAATTGTTCCTTTAAATTAGTAACTGGTAACCAGTCAACCTCACCCTAATAAGGAGGTTATGACCCAGACTCACCAGGCTCAAATCCTGGACAAGGAGCAAAGATGCTGAGTTGGATGCTATCTGGTCCAATTCTGTCTTTACACACAAAAAAATAACATAATGGGTGCTTTGGCTCCCTTCAACAACATTTGCTGACACCTGGTATGTGCAAGGCACTGGATGAGCCATTCTCACACGGGGCTGCATCTGTGAACCCAATGTGCTATTGGGAAATGAGAAAATCATGCAGCAGGAATGAGAGTGGTTGAAAAGCAGCCCATCTCTCAAGTAGCAAAATGAAAACAAAACAAAACAAAAACAAAAACAAAAGTGAATGAATTCTCATTGTGTGCCATTTTTCCTAGCCAGGGCCCTAGAGAACTATAGATAATGAAACCAGCACGGTATAGTAAAAGAGAGCGCAACTTTGTAGTCTTACAGATCTTATTTTGAATTCAAATATACGTGCTCCTCACTGACCTTTGAGAAACTGACCTAATGCTTTTTTGAGCCTCCGTTTCCTCATCAGTGATATGGGCATAAATTACTTATGCCAGAGAGTTGTGGGAATCGAATGGGATAACACTCAAAGGGACTGGCTCCAGTGCATTGCTGCAAATGTTAGTTTGCCTGGTTGCTAATGGAAGAGGAAAACAAAGAAGTTAAAACAAGAGAACTTACATAGCCTGGGAATCCAGAAGGAAACCATTGCAATAGGCATATTTTCCAAATTGTGTCACTGGACACTGATCATATACTGAGTATATAGTTGCAAGAAATGGTGCCCTACTTCTCTGGACCCTACCAGAATGCCTTCTGTGCCAGTGCATTATTGCAGTAACTCTGTTCAGAATTTGTCCAGTTTGCAAATGAAAGTAAATTGCCTTGCTTTTTTTCCGTAATCTTGTAGATTTTTCAAATTTTCTTCAGAATTTAGAGGACCCCTGAGTTAGCCAGACTGCATTCTTTGAATGCCAAGACTCAGGAAATCCCACGAGGTGGTTTTTCTCCTTTGATTTCACCCGTGTGTCACAAAACTAGCAACCCCTCAACTAGAAACAGAGTCTGTGACTAAATCAACACCTTTTTTTTTTTTTTTTTTAACCTCTTGGAAGAGATTTGGGAGGAATCTAAGTATCATTGTAAAATCCACAAAATCCTCAAACCCACTGAGCGAGCAACAGATGAGGGAAATTGTTCCACATCCTGTCAAGAGGAAACGAACAGGACTGGGAGGAAGAATGTGCTGCATGGTGCGATTCCTGATGCTGAACATCTGTCACATTTTTGTGTGGAGCTACCATCTCAAGCAGACAGCGAGGACCCTGCGTTCAGAAGCCTCCAAGTGCAAACTGGAGCTGTCCCCCTTGGCGGCTGTGGGAACACGGACAGGAAGCAAGGGACCCTGGAAGAGACAGTGTAGGAGTACATCCTGTGGGGATAGATAAAAAGTAACGGCCAGGCTGTGGGAAACTCTTCCGAGCAAACATGTGAGCTCAAGAATTTCCAGAGCCAAAGATCTGACTTCAGTTATTTGTTGTATCTATTTGTTTTCCAAGAGATTCTGCATAATTCTGACAAAGCAAAAGAAGATACAAATCTAAAACACGTATGATTGTGTCGTTTAAGCTTTTGCTCCCAGAGCATTCACATGATACTGGCACAGGAGTGCCAGTCTGAATTCAGATTTTGTCTCTAGGGACAGGGGGCCGCAGGCAGTGGCAAGAGGTGCACGAGAGGCCTCTGGTCAGCAGGCACTCCCTCAGGTCCAGGGGGTGCCTTTCCTACTGCATCAGCTACTCTGGGCCAGTGAAGAGGAGTTCTCTCAGAATCACATAACCAGGAAGCAATTTATCATAATCAGGCTCCTTATCAGAGTCTGGCATTCTTCTGAATTTCCAAGAAAACTGCTCCATAATTTTTACCAAGACTTATAATTCATCCATCTAATCTTGCACACTAGGATTTTAAGCAATAAAGTACATGTTGGGTAAAATTGTGTTTCCAGCACCTTTTAGAGGCAGAGACTTATTTTTTAATCCTTTTAAGATAATAGCTGAGTGGATTTGCTCAGACACACCTTTTCAGCTGCTGTGAAACAGAATTGAGTAAGGGGCTTCTGTACCTTTGCAGAAGCATCTTGCCCTCAGCAGGTGCACTGTCCAGCCCCCCACATGGGCCACACCGGCCACAGCCCCCGTGGTCAGCACTTCCCCTGAGTGTCTCCTCAATGCCCCTTTGGAACCTGTATCCAGTGTGTCAGGTCTCACTTTCAAACACGTTTCCTGTTACCTCAAAGTCGGCTTTACAGAGTGCTGGGCTCTGTGTTGCAACACAGTGACTTCTCATGTGTGCAAACTTCCACGGAGTGTGGAAAACACTCCACCGGATTGAGTTGAGTTAAACTGATTCCATGTTTTCCACCTTGTCTTTCCCATCAAGCAGCCCTCCACCTCATGACCTTCTTCTCCCTGAGGTCGCCTCTGTATCCAGCCTCTCAGGAGACCAATTGTCCGGGAGCCCTCCCACAAGGCCACAGCTGTGTCTCCAGTTCAGGCCCCGCCTCAGAGGCACCACACTCAGTGTGCTCTCTATTAATATAAGTTTTACTCCCATCTGATCCATGTATCAAAACAGTCTTTATTTTTCCTTAAAGAAATGTTCCCTTCCTTTCACCTCTTCATTGTACCCTTCTCTCCAAACCTTCTTTTCGGTGCCTTCACGCCCTGGAAGGACAAGATAGGGCCAACCATCCCGGCAGATGCCCCCAGGTGGACGGGCCCAGAAGCCAGCCCTTCGCCAGGGCACCAGGGCCCCTTTCAGTGTGGTCTTCCTCTGCACTCATTTCCAGAAAGTGCAGCCAGAATGTCTGTCCTGGCTCTGCTGCATCCAGCTCTCTGCTGTGGGTTTACAAATTTGCCTTCCACTGTGGGCTGTCGGAGGCTACCGCAGTCCACCCGACAAGTCACCTCCCCCTTGGGTTTCACCGTGAACGTGGATATACTCCTGCATGATGGTAAAGGAAAAGGGACAGAGCAGGAAGATGTTCCCACAAACACAAAGAATCACAAAGAAGAAGAATTAAAAATACCCCAGGAGTCAGGCTGAACATCTCGCAAAGCATCGCTGAGTTCCCAAAGCTGATGGAAATATTCTGAAGGTATTAATAGAATGCAGATGTTAAAGAATGCCACTTAGAATTCTGCTGAACAAATGACCCTATTGGGAGGTCGTTTCCAGTCTCCAGGGACATTCCACAGAGGGCCCAGCTGATTGTCTCATATTGAAACAACATGTCCAAGACACATTCCAGCCAGAAGAAAGCGGAACAGGGCTACTCTGACCAAATATAAATCATAAGGCAAAAGGGCAACTTCACCGCCTCGGTTCTCTGTCCCTCCTTCCCTGATTCACCCTCCCACCCCCTCGCACCCCCGCCCGCCCCCCAAGGAAAACAGAGGGTTGAGTAAGCGCCTGCCAAGCCAAGCTGACTCCGGCGCCAGCCGCCGTCGGCCCGCGCGGCACAGATGGAGGCCCTTCGGGAAGCTCACAGCTTTCCACGCTGAGGCCCTGATGTTTTTACTGCGCTGCAATTTGTTTCTGATCTTCAGTCAAATCCTTACAATGCTGGGATCCCCTAGAGAGTTTATACTTTGACCTTATGACAATGAACGCCAGAGGCCTAGGAACAAACGGATAAGAGAGAAATTCTGTTGGTGAGAGGTGGATGGTCGGAGGATGAGGTGGGCTTCATTACTAAAGTAAATGTGTTATTTGTGAAATTATTTCCCATCCAATAAAAAGAACACAGTGTCTTTAAGGACACAAGTTGCCAAAATGGAAAGAAAGTCTTCTTTCAAAAACTGCCAGACCTGGCGATCCTCAGTTACTCTGTGTTCAAAAAAGGACACAAATTAGCTGAAGGTGGGGGCTGAAGTTCTTCCATGGGGCTGAACTGGCAGCTAGACAGGGCCTTTCAGAGCTCGGTTTGGCCATGGAGATGTGGGCGAGCCAGGGAGGGTCCCTCTCCAACCCCTACCTGTCCCCACCCCTCAGGGGCAGACCCCAAGCTCTAGGCCAGGAGCTGTGGTCAGATTCCAGATTCCAGATGCCCCGACCACCGGGGTTGCTGGCGGGTAGCCGGAGGACACCAAGCAGAGCAAGAGCAGTGTTTGTTCTCACCTACTGGATGAGACACAGGGTCTCAGGGAAAGAGGAGGACACAGTCAGTGGTTGAATACCACCACCTGACAGGCCACGAGACAGTAGGGTCAGGGGCACCGAAGACTCTCCTTTCCTCCCAGCCTCACTGAACAAAGGTGCATGTGTCCCTGAGGATTTGCCCAGAGATACGAATTTAAGAACAAATGCATACAAGAAGTGTTCGGTCGATACCCAGCCTGGAAACAGGGGCTTCACAGTAGAGCCACCCAAACTAGGAGCCCCTCAGAGCTCAAGACAGGGCGCAGGGCCTCCTGTCTCTTCACCCTCATTTAAGCTCCCTCCTCCCTGCCCCATGTACAGGCAACACAGAGGAGGTAACCAGAGAGAAGGGCTCCCAGATGGGGCACTTGCTTAATTCAAATCTTGGCTTCCTTTCAGCTCTCTTAATCTTCCTCCCAAAGACAGTCCCTGTTTGGGGCTCAGTCCAAATCTGAAGTAAATGGCCAGAGTGACATCAGCATGCACTGATGGAGAGCGGCTGATGTTTGGTGTGCAGGAAGTTGCTGGGAGAACCAGCCTATCTCTCATGGAGACTTCCATGGTGGAGGGTCCCAGAGGACTGTGGGCTGTTCATTATAAATCACCCCATCCCAGAAGAAAATAGCCCAGAGCATGACAGATATAAAATGGTTCTCACCCACACAGAAACATATCAGCAAACACAGAGGAACAAGACCAGCTAAAGAGGCTAGTTTTCAAAAAAAAAAAAAAAAAAAAAAAACACTTCCAAGTGGAAAAGAAATAGCCAGAATTATTTTTTCCCCTGAGAAGCTATCAGAAAGCAAGATTATTATTACCCAAAGCAGCTGAATGTTTGGGCTTCCTCAGAAAATAAAACATTCCTTGGATAGAGGGTGCCTACTGACGCTCCCACTGCGGGTCCTGCTTCGAAGTGCCAACAGGGGCTGGGGTCTGTCCATGGTTCCCTCCCAGGTAAGTGGAGAGGAGAGGCTCTGCACAGTCCTCAGGGAGGAGAGGGTATTAAATGAGCTGAGGAGAGAAATCTATGCAAGTTTGGGGGTCAAGGCAAGGTAGGCAGTGGAAACATAATCTAGGCTGAGATCTGAAGGAATTATCCAGGTGAAAAGGAACAGGAACAGTAGTTTTATTTTTATTTTTCTAAGATATTATTTATTTATTCATGAAAGACAAAGAGAGAGAAAGAGAGAGAGAGAGACGCAGAGGTTGAAGCAGGATCCCAGGAAGGAGCCCTGATATGGGACTCGATCCCAGATCCCAGGATCACTCCCTGAGCCGAAGTCAGACACTCAACCACTGAGCCACTACTCAGTAGTCCTGAAGACTACTGTCCTCAGGAACAGTAGTTTTAGACAAAGGGAACCACCAATCGTTTTGGGGGGCTTGTTATGGGGGCAGGGGTAAGTAGAGGATGCTGTGGAGGTAGGTCTGCAGAAGCAAGTAGTAACCAGACCACAAACTGTTAACCTAGACGGTAAAACCATGCTAAGATGTGGACTTTTTTTTCAATTTTTTTATAATAGTAAAATACGTATAACATAAAATTTACCATTTTAACCATGTTAAGTGTACAGTGTATTAAATACATTCATATTGTTGCATTTCTAGGAGTCGTTTCATCTCACAAAACTGAAATTCAGTCCCCATTAAATAACATCACCCACTCCCCCTCCCCCCAACCCTGGCAACTAGTAGTCTACTTTCTTTCTCTGTGATTTCAACTACTTAAGTGCCTCACATAAGTAGAATCATACAGTATAGGATTCTTTGGCTTATTGCACTTTACATAGGGTCCTCAAGGTTCATCCATGTTGTAAAATATGCCCTTCCCTTTTCAGGGCTGAATAATATTCCACTGTATGTATATACTACATTTTGATTATCCATTCATCTGTCTATGGACACTTGAGTTGCTTCAGTGTTTTAGCTATCATGAATATGCTGCTATAAACGTGGATGTACAGATATCTCCTCTGTACTCTGTTTCCAATTCTCTGGGGTGTATACCCAGAAGTGGAATTGCTGGGCCATATGGTAATTCTATTTTTAACTTTTTGAGGAACCTCCATACTTCTTCCACAGCAGCTGCATCATTTTACATTCTCACCAATAGTACACAAGGGTTCCAATTTCTCCACATCCTCGCCAACACCTGTTATAAGGATTAGACTTCTCAAGAGAAAAACCTTGGAGGATTTTTTTTTTTTTAATATCCAATGCAGAGGGTTGAGTTAATCATATGCCTCAGTTCTTGGCACATTATTATCGTTAGCCCATGTAATTATTAAATTTCCCTGTTTCCCATCCCCCACCCTTTCCCTTCCCCTTCAAAGGCATTGCCTTTACAATGTCTCTATTTGAATGTGTTCTTAAAAAGTGTCTTTTTATGCACATGTATTCCCTATTCCTGTAAATGGATGGTGTAATTTACCTCATTAAATGTTTAGGTTTTTTTTTTTTAACCAAGTACTATGTTTTTCAGGTAGTCCATATTGTGGTGCATGCAGGGGCCCATTGCTTCTAACCAGAACACTGCACATTGGTTCCAGTTTGCCCCCAACCCCTGTTCTTCACACCACACTCCTGTGAACATCAGCAGACCCCTCACCACAAGAACCTACCTGGGGATTTCCAGAGTTATTGCTGGTCACAGAGTGGTCCCATAATTGATTTGCTTGAAGGGGGCCAGTTCTGTCCAAAATGGCTATCACATTTGCATGCCCACCAACAGGGCATGAGGGCTCCCACAAGGAGGAAGCTGTGGTGAGAAACCATGCTTGCAAACCAGATTAGAATTCAAACTTCAGTGTCTAAAGAGTGGAGTCATGGGGGGGATGTTAGCAAACTCCTGAAACAAAGCAAATAAGCCCACCCTTCATATTCTGAATAATTCTTAGTCAGTGCCTTTCTGTCATTCTCTTGTTCCAGACAGTGCTGATAATTGGACTTGACCACAAAAGGTCAACCTCAGAGATTAAGTTCTCTGTCCCATGCTCCCTACACCCTTCACTAACACTTGGAAGCTCATGCAGCTTTTTAAAAATGTATGTCAAAAGCAATTTGCTAATAAGAAACCATAGAAGAACCAAGGATCAGGGGATTTCAGTCACACTCATGTGAAAACTGTCTGTTATTATAACCTGTACTCATATAAGTGGTTGCCTGCCTAAAGCTGTAGGATGGGTGGAGAACTAAAGAGGATGAAAAGTGGAGTCAGTGAAGAGAATGTGGGAGAGAACTGGAAGGGATAAGTAGATGCTAAAGTCAGAGCCATTATAAAACAGAAGGTCAGAGGGTAATCATCCGTGAGCTCCCCCTCCATCACCAACATCATAAAAAATGTCTTTGCAGTGAAAAGGACATGGTCACCAGGGAGCTGCCCAAGAAAGTGGGACCCTTATGAGCCATAATGCATAAGGATTAAAAATAGATTATATGTACACTAGAAATCAAAATTCTGTATTCTTTATGTATGCATCTGGCTCTCTAAACCTGTTTCTTGCTCTATAAGATGATGATAATAAAAAAAGTTTCTGTTTCTCCTTGTTGTTCTGAAGGCTCATTCATACTTTGTGCCAGGCTCTGCTCTAAGTATAAGGAGGTGCAGCAAATGAGCAAGTCAGACATGGTTTCTATCATCAGGAATCTTACACCCTAGTAAGGAGAGATAGGGATAAATATATTTTATTCCCCCACCACCACCCCAAACCACAGGTATGGTAATCCAGGTGTTAGCTGGGAAGTCCCAGCTCCTCAAGAGCTAAGTGCTATTATATTCTACCTCTCCTCTCAAGACTGTGGGGGAAAAAAAAAAAACACAGTGATCTCCCCAAATCATCTGCAAACAAGTTTCCAAGGAATTTACTTCCCAAGATGATCTCTGTCTCCTATCTGCTGCCTATTTTGAATTCTTGTTCTATACATATATTACAGCAGCCAGATCTTTCCTTGTCTCTAATGGAACAAGCACCATTGGGCTTCCCAGTGACCCCCAGTACTGGGCTCAGTGGATGGTGGTTCTGTCTTCATCTCCCTTCGACCTCCTGAAAGCTTTGACACTCATGACCACACCTTCCTTCCTCAAATGCGCTCTTCTCTTGGCTTTGTGTCCCTCTTCCCTCTCTGCCACTCCCTTGGAAGTTCACCCACCTCCCCCTGCACGTTAAATGTGGAATCTTTTCAAGGATTTGCCCTAGGACCACTTTTTCCTCACTCAATACCAATGGTCAGCAAACTTTTTCTATTAAGGGTCAAAGAGTTAATATTATAGGCTTTGTGGGATATAGGATCTTTTGTTGCAACTGCTCAGCTCTGCCAGTTTAACACAAAAACAGCCATAGATGATATTTAAGTGAACAAGCACTACCATGCCCCCAATAAAACTTTATTTACAGAAGCAGGTGGCCATCTGGTTTACCGCATGGCCAGCATTTGGCAACCTCCATACTCTACTCTCTCTTAAGTGAACAGATCCATTATCAAGTCTTCAACTGCTATCCAAACATATGGTTTTCACCCAGGTTTCTCCTCTGACTTCCAGACCCATTCTTGCCCTATTGGATAAACAAAATGCACCCCGGTCCACCAAACCTACGTGGATGTCACAGCTTCCTGACTGTCAAATCAACCTCTTCTGTTGTCTTCTAAGAAACACACCCAACCAGTCAGACAATCCAGACACCTGGGAGTCATTCTGGACTCTGCCTGCACCCTCAAATTTAAGTCCAGAATGAAGTATGCTGATTTTACTTGTTAAGAATTACTAGAGTTTTACGCTTTCTTCCACCCACAGTGTTCCCTTTGCCCATATTCCTGCCACCTTTGCTGGGACAGCCACACCAGCCTCCCACTTGGGGTACCCACATCCACTCCTCCCCTCTCCAACCCACTGTCTACAGCTCAATCAACAGGTGCTTCCAAAACGTAGCTGGGCACATACTTCCCTGCACATGACACTGTCCATCATGCTTAAAATAGCCCTGAGCCTAGCCAAATAGCCTGGCAGTGTCCACCTCCTTTCCTTGTCAGCTGCACCTCAGTCCCTATTTCCCTCTATCTACCTAAAATTCTCTTTTCTCCCCCTTCCCTTATCTAATTTCTTCCCATTATCCAATGCATTTCAGTTGAATATTTATCTTTTTTGATTGGGGTTGGCAAACTACCACTCATAGCCTGAGTCTATCCACCATCCATCTTTGTAATTAAAGTGCTATTGGACACACTCATGCTGTGCAACAGCAGGTCTGGGCAGTTATGCCAGACCACATGGCCTGCAAAGCCTCAACTATTTACTCCCAGGTCCTTTACAGAAAAAGTGTGAAACACTGGTTTTGCTTATTTGATAAGTCTATCTTCTTCTACACTGGACAGCAGCCCCACGAGGATAGAGATTGTGTTTGCTTTTCTTCACTACAATACCTTCGTGCTCCACACACCAGGCCTGACACTCAGCAGAAACTTGGTCAGTACTGGTTGAACAAATTAATAAATGATCAGATATGCTGTGCTGTCTGGGCCCACTTTTCATAGTAAGGAATTTTCTAGTCATGATTCTGGCAGTTAAGAGGATAATCTTCCTTGCTTCTTTACTAATTGCATGCACTCCAGGGCAATAATAGTTGAGGCCCGTTGATGACTCTTCCTTCTTCTAAGAGGGAGTAGGCATAAGAATAACTAGTCTGATTAGAGGGAGCCTCTTCCCCCAAGTATGGGCAAAGCAGTCATGCACAAACTAAAAATTATTCTCGCAGAACAGGCCCTCATCCACACGTTTCACATGCATCCTCACAGCCTGCACAGCACAGAGATCCTGGCATAAAGGCAAAGTCATTTGAAGAAGCTCACTCACAACTGCTGGGTGCAAAGTCTCTTCTTTTCAATGCACCAGCATTTCCAAATATGTGTGTTATGGAAATGATTATGAGGGAAAGGGGGTTCCCTGTTCAAATGTGATTGGGAAAGCCCTGGTAGAGATTCTGGAAGAAAGAAAGAAACTTGTTCAACATTTCTGAAATGTATTTGAGCTAGGGAAATACCTAGAAACCCTCTAAACAGACTTGGAGAACACACATTTTGAATAATCTGACTGTCCGCCATTTACGCAATGTTAGAGCCAGTCAGGCATCCCTCAATTGTCTGCACAATGCCTACCATACGCCTGCCATTGCTGACCTGAAGTTAAGAGGGTGTGGGGAGTGGGCGGGGGGGGGGGGGGTGGTGGTGGTAGTGTCTCAGGCCTTCCTTCCTCTAGCTTTCAGCAACTAAATCTCCTCCCTACTCCACTCTGTCTCAGAGTAAATGATTTCTACTGCTTTAAGAGAAAACCAATCTCATTGCCTGAGCAAAGGAATTCACTCAAATTGAAATGATGGAAAGAATTCTCATGAATGATCTGTGAGTTTGAAAGATGAGCATATACACATATTCATGTGTCAGCTGGGTGTCAAAATACAACTTACTCTAGGTTACGCCCTTGTGAGCCCCCATTCATACTCTAAGTTCATAAATAGTGATCAGAAAAGCAGCGACCTTCTGAGATACTGCCAATGGTCTCATGTGTATAACCAGAGCCACCACCTACATGTGATATACTGTATTGCTTTCTCAGTGACAAGCGTCTCATTTATCTTTATATCACTCCCACAGCCTTGCTTAGTGTTCAAAAAATGCTCATTGAATGAAATTTAAAGCCTTTCCATTTTAACCTTACAGGTTTTTAGCCAATAAATATTTCCTGGGCACCTGCTACATGCAATAAACACCATTCACAGCCAAGCCACGAGCTCACAGTCTACATGGGAGATAGGCAGAGCTATGATAATAAGATAAGGCACACGATAAATATGTCATCATGATGAATGTCAACAGTGAGTTTCCAGAGAATTGGGGAGAGGCTTACAGAATAGATTCAGCCATTGGAGTACCTCGTAAGGGCAGCACACCCCAGAACCAGGCTGGAGGATCTGGACATGCCATCATAGAGGCTGTGGGGGCTGTGTGAGCCCAGGGCCACAGGGTGGCAGGCAAGAGGGGCTGTCTGGGTTGTGGATTGTAGGGGTTCTGGTGTGCCAACCTGAGATGTCTGCACTTTTTCCTATGGGTAATGGAAACCATGGAAGATTTTTAAGATTTTGTTTCCAAATTGATTAAATCTATGTTAAACACGAAACTTTAGTGTGGAGGAAAGATTATAAGGCAGAAATCCTCTTCTTTACTTGAAAAGGCACTGAAATGAAGCTATAGTGTCCCTAAACTAATCTGGGGAGTACCCTATTAGGCATCTCCCTAAAATACAGGTACAGTCCACCATCTAGCAAGTGACACACATGGTATGCAGGAGGGAAACATCTCTGAGATTCTCCAACCTGCTTTCAATGGGACAACCCAGATAGCCAAGGACCAAAAGGAACCCACTCTTTCAGAGCTTCTGGTTTCCTCCTCCATCAGGCATGGGAGAACACATGGTTATGGTGAAGCCTGGGGAGGGCGCAACCGCGCCCTAAGGCTGCAG
The DNA here is from genome assembly GCF_011100685.1 of Canis lupus familiaris. NCBI lineage: Eukaryota > Metazoa > Chordata > Mammalia > Carnivora > Canidae > Canis > Canis lupus. The sequence goes on along the minus strand of NC_049250.1, from coordinate 913,318 downwards.
GAGGACGCCGGTGCCAGGCCGCAATGTCCGCCAGTGTGGCCAGAGACAGGGCCTTGCAGGATGCTGGACAATACTGGGAAGGAAAAGGAGGGAATCCTCGACCTTGAGCTGGAGCCGGCCATAGACCACTGAACCCTGGGTGTCTCGACTAGTCTCAAGAAGAAAAAAATTCTTGGAAGCTGACGAGGCAGCAAGTGAAAACAAAAGATTCTATCTGGTAGGAAATAGGACAAAATGGAGAGAAATTTGTTTTGTTTAGGGAGATAAAATAAGCAACAAACCACTGAACTCAGGTCAGCAAAGCACTGCAGCCTTCCCCCAGAAGAGATCGCAGACGACGAAGGAAGTGTATTGGAGGCATTTATAAAAAGAAGCTATTTTGAGGAAAATTGTCTTAAATCTAATATGGCTTCTTTCTGCATAGAAGGCAGCATCCATGTGAACAGACTAATGAAATCCAATGTGTTGAAAAATATCCAAGGAAACACTGGGTCATATAAACCCAAAATCAGGCCTGTGGCGGGGAGCTCTTTAGTCTCTGCACAGATCCCTGCCTAAAGGAGGAGACTACTGAACAATGCACACTGGCCATCTTGCCTAAGTGGATTCCCTCACTGAGTCAGTGCAATTACCAAGTTTTTGTTTGGCTTTGTGTATGCAGACCCAGATCTGGAGGCCAAAACCACCAATCAGAGTAACCTCAACTAGAAAAGCAGTGGGCTCAGAAGACCTCAATCATCCCCTACTCAGCCTTGGGTCAGCCCAATGGCTGTAGGGACATTGTGTCTGAAAAAATAAAATATTTTGGGCCAGTAGTATTTTCCATATGCTTTGGAGCCACTCTTCATACAAAAGCATTTTTGCTAGCAATAATTCACTGAATGCCTCTTAAATGCACTTATCATTACCAGGGGAACTTCGGGATATAACCACTAAAAGAGCTTTTGTGCTCCTCTGCCTGGTTTATTTCCGGGTAGTTTCAGAAGTGGAGTGGCCTCCTCATGGGAGAAATTCTTTTCTATTTTATCTCACTTGACTTTCTCCTATAGGATGGCCAGAAGGGCTTTCCCAACAGGGCCATTGCATCAGAAAATACTTAGAAACTGAAAACCTCATTATTTGTTTCCTTGGAAGATTATGTTTTCCAAATACATAGCCGTCTTCATTCCATAATATCAGCCACTTAGATTATGAAGCCCAGTACAGCATGCATCATTGGACTGGTCTTATATGGGTAGACTAATGACGCTATCACATTGGCAAGTGATTTAGAGGATCAATGCAGTTATTCAGAGCAATCCTGGCAAAAGACACAGGTATTGGGACAAAGAGTCATCTGAGACTCATAGTGATAGGTCATTCATGGTAAGAGAGCTGAAGGGCTCCCCTGCTACTAATTTGCTGTGAATGGGACCAGGAAATTTATGGATGATAGAAGATAGATAGATAGATGATAGATAGATAGATAGATAGATATCGATAATAGATAGATAATATTATACATATATATGTATGTGTGTATATACATATAAATATACCAGCTCTATAGAGATATAATTCACACACCATACAATTCATCCATTTAGCATGCACAATTCAATGATTTTTAGTATATTCATAGAGTTGCACAACCAGAACCACAATCAATTTTAGAATATTTTTGTCACCCTAAAAGAAAACTCCGACCCATTAACAGCCACTCCCTATTTAGAACCCACCACTCCAGCCCTAATCCACCTTTTATCTTTATGGATTCTAGGCAAATTTTCAATATGCCTGAGCCTCAGTTTTCTGTAAAAAGAGAGAAACTAGGATACGTGGATTCTATAGAAGTTTTCAAAAGCCTCTATCTCTTTAAGATACCTAAGACTCATAATTATGTAATGAACAATTTTTCATGGGATCTTGCAAATAGGAGCCATGACCTAGGTTCTGGCTTGGGTTGTTCTTCCTTTAGGTAAGAGTGTAAAATTTACCTGAGATGTCAAGAGTCCATTGCAACCCATTTCCTTGGTGCTCATAGGCTGCACTCTGTCACACACTCCCCTTTGGAGAAAAGAGGCATGGAGCCTCAACACAAATCACAGACCATACACAGCAACAGGATATCTTACTAAGATCCCTTACTAAGATGAAAGCACTAGTCGCATTCTAAAGAGAAATTATAGACTTTCAAAGAGATACTCCAGCATCTGTTCTGGGACACTTAGTCTCCACCCCCTTCCAGCCTCAGGAGAGGTGCCAAATGGATGGAGCAGATTCAGAGGAGATTTCATTAAATTATCCATTTTAAAATAAACTATTCAATGGCATTTTGCACATTCACAATGCTGCACAACTACCAACTCTATCAATTCCAAAACATTTTTATCACTCCAAAGTAAAACCTTCTACCTATTTAGCACTTTATCCTCATCTACCCCTGAAAACCACCATATTGAATTCTGTTTCTATGGATTTATCTATTCTACATATTTTGTATTAAATGAAATCATACAATATATGACCTGTTGTGTCTGAGTTCTTTTAAATAGTATAATTTTTTAAAGTTAATCTACATTATAGAACATATAAGCACTTCACTCCCTTTTTATAGTTGAATAATATTCCATTGTGGATACACCACTTTTGTCTATCCACCCATCCACTGATGGGCAGTAGATCTGTTTCCGTCTTTTGGCTATTGTGTATAGTGCTACTATGCATGTATGTGTTCACCCTCTTGTTTGAGTAACTGTTTTTACTTTTTTTGGGTATATTTCTAGGAATGGAATTTTGGGGTCATATAATAATTTTAAATTTAACTTTTTAAAGAAATGCCTCACAGTGTCCCACAGGGATTGTACCATTTTATATCCCCAGCAGCAATGTACAAGGATTTCTGTTGAGCACCTATCTTTTTATGTATTTGTTAGCCATTTGTATATCTCCTTTTTTTTTCAGTTTGGTTGTTTGTTTTTCAGTTGTAGGAATTCTTTATATATTCTGGATCCTATACTCTTATCAAATACATAATTTCCAAATATTTTCTTTCATTTTATAGGTTGCCATTGCATTTTTTTGATACTGTCTTTAGATATGCAAAATTTCTTATTAATTTTTATGAAATCCAATTTATCAATATTTTCTTGCTGTTATTCATATCTATGAATCTGTTATCACCCATGGTCTTGAACATTTACCCTTATGCATTCTTCTAAGAGTTTTGTGATTTCAGTTCCTATATTTAGACCTCTTTTGCGTTAATTCTTATATATTGTGCTCGACAGGGGTCTTTTTCTTTTACGTATGGGTAACCAGTTGTCCCAGCACCATTATTGAAGAGATGATTTTTCCCCATTGTTCAATGAAACTCAAAGTCTAGGTACACTTGTCAAAAATCAGTTGACCACAAATGTATAGGTCCATTTCTGAACATTCAGTTCTATTCTATTGGTCTATGTGTCTACATGTATGTTAGCATCACTCCCGTTTGTCTCTTTTGAAGGGAGTTTTGAAGTAGAGACAGGTGTGTTCTCCAACTTTGTTTTCCTTTTTCAATATTGTTTTGGCTATTCAAAATCCTCTATAATTCCATATTAATTTGTGGGATTAGCTCTTCCTTTTGTGCAAAAACGTCATTGGAATTTTAATAAAGAAAACGTTGAATCTGTAAATTGCTTTAGGTAGAGTTGGCATCTTAACAATATTACGTCCTCTAGTCCATAAACATAAGAGGTCTTTCCATTTATTTGTCTTCTTTAATTTCTTTCAGTGATGTTTTGTAGTTTCCACTGGACAAGTCTTCCACCTACTTGATTAAATTGATTGCTAGGTATTTTATTATTCTGGATGATATTGTAAAAAAAATTGTCTTATTCCCTCTTTGACTTGCTAATTGCTGCTGTATGAAAACACAACTTATTTTTGCGTGTTTATATCAAACTTTGAAACTTTGCTGAATGCATTTATTAGCTTTAGTAGCTTTCTTGTGGATTCTTAGGCATTTTATATGTTTATGTATAGAGTATCATGTTATCTGCAGATAGAGTTTTACTTTTTCCTTTCCAATGTGGATGTCTTCTTTTTTCTTCCTGCCTAATTTCTGTAAACTAGAATTTCTAATACAATGTTGAATAGCAGTGGTAAAAGTGGACACTATTGTCTTGTTCCTAATATTTATGGGAAAGCTTTCAGTCTTTCACCACTTAATGTAATGTCAGCTGTGGGTTTCTCATAAATGTCCTTTATACTGTTGAAGAAGTTTTCTTGTATTCTTATTTTGATGAGAATTGTAACCATGAAAGGATATTGGATTGTATATTTTATTCAATTTGTTAATGTCTGTCTTTTGAAATGAAGACTTTGCATTTAATATAATCCATTGGCATTTAATGTAACCAAATGTAAAAAAGGAAGAACTACTTGATAAAGAAGGATTTCCTTCTAACATTTTCATATTTGTTTTCTTTATGCCTTGTCCCATTTTATCGCTCATTTCCTCCATTGCTGTCTTCCTTTGTATTTGGTTGGTTTTTTTTCTAGTAAACCATTTTGATTCCCTTCTCAATTTTCTTTATATATTATATATATTAAAAATATATATATATATGTATATATAAATATATATGTGCTTATAATGGAGATTACAATAACATCCCAAATTTATAATAATTTTGTTATAATTAATGCCAACTTAACTTTAGTAGAATACAAAAACTCTGCTCCTATACAGCTCTTTCCCTTTTCACTTGTGTTGTCACAAATTACAATTGTATAAATTGTGTGCCCAATAGCAGATTTTTAATTGTTTTATGCATATGTCTAAATAATGTAGAAAATAAAAAGTAGCATTACAACCAAAAATGCAATCATATTGCTTTTGTATTTGCCCACATAGTTACCTTTCCTAGAGATCTTTGTTGCTCATATGGTTTCAAGTTATTGTCTAGTGTCCTTTCATTTTACTCCCTTTGGTATTTCTTGTAAGGAAAGCCTACTGATAATAAATTTCCTCAGCGCTTGTTTTTCTGTATCTTAATTTGTTCTTCACTTTTGAAGGATAGTCTTCCCAGATACAGAATTCTTGGTTGATGGGAGTTTTTTTCTTCATATTTTACATGTGTCATCCCACTGCATCTATTCTCATTTCTGATGAGAAATCAGCTGTTAATATAATTGAGGATCCCTTGTATGTGATGAGTCACTTCTCTCCTGCTGTTTTCAAGATTCTCTCATTTCCCTTAGCTTTCAACAATTGTGTAATGTGTCTCAATGTGAATTTCTTTCCACTTATCCCACTTGGAGTTTGTTGAGATTCTTGATTTTGTAAATTCATCTCTCCTCCTGTTTGGTAAAATTTCAGCCATTATTTTTTCAAATATTCTTTCTGCCCTTTGTGTAGCTCTTGTCCCTTTTTGGGAATCCAGTAATGCATATGTTGATTTTTTTTAAGTGATATCTCACACGTTCCTTGGGCACAGCTTGGTTTTCTTCATTCTTTTTTCTTTGTATTACACAGATTACATAATTTCAATTGTTCTAGCTTCAATTTTTCTGATTCTTTCTTCTCTCTTTTCAAATCTAATGTTTAAATGCTCCAGTGAACTTTTCATTTCAGTTATTGTACTTTAGCTCCAGAATTTCTATTATTTCTATTTAGTTCTTTTTAATCATTTTTATCTGGTTTCCCTTAGCTCTTTGTCCATAGTTTCTATTAGCTTCTTGAACATATTTAAGACAGATTACTTAAATCTTTGTCTAGTAACTTGGATGTTTACACTTTTTCAGGGATGATTTATATCCATTTATTTTGTTCCTTTCAATGAGCTACATTTTCTAATTTCTTTGTATGTGTGATTTCTTATTGAAAATTGGATGTTTAAATATTATAGTGTGGTTAGTCTGGAAATCAGGTTATTTCCCTTTCCCCAAGGCCTGGTGTTTTTGTTTTGAAGGCTGTAGTTATCCATTTGTGTGACGACTTTATCAAACTATATTTTTTTCAAATACTGTATTCCTAGTCCTGTGTGAGCACTAAAGACTATTCCTTTAGCTTGCTTTCAGCTGGTGTTTTGACAGATTTCTTTGACTTTTAACAGCTAAAACACAAAGCAAAACAAAACATACCTCTACTAATCTTTGAAGATTGCGCGGAGGCACTCCTTCAACCCTTAGCCAATCTGTTTATAGCTCTGCTTTAGCCTTCGTTTTGTGCCTGCAATGATTTTTTAGATCAGTCATTGGTAAAAGGTTAGGGTTTTCCCAGAACTTTTCTGTGCATGAGTCTTTGCCTGAGCATGCATGTTGCTTTCTAAATTTCATGCTATATATACAGGTGCTTTAGAATACCCTAATTTCACACACACACATACACACACACACACACACACACACACACACACTTCAGTTTTCTCTCCCAAGATTTAGGTGGTCTCTTGTATGTTTCAACTGTAATCTTTTGCTCAAGAGGCTGTGACTTGTTTGTTTGTCTTACAATGTTTTAAAGAAATGTCCATTACTTCTCCACCCTGATAGACTTCTGAATTAGGTGAAACAGAGACAAGCACCTTGTATCAGTCCTTCAGGGGGTTCACAGAAAGGGAAGAAGAGACAAACACAATCATTTCAAATAATGTCTGGAGTCAGGGACCATGGTTCCATTCCAGAAATACAGTCTGCCTTCTTCAAGATTGTCATCAACTGTAAGGGGGATGTGGCAAGGCTAAATAAAAATGCCAAAAGATTCTACACCATTCTAAACTTGTGTTTTCCTTGATTCAGCATTCTCTTAGTTGCTATAAACTTTTTGGCCATTTTGAAGAGTTCTTAAGAAGTTCATTCTAACTATTTCTGCTCATTTTCTCATATTTCTATGGAGGGGTCAGTGCTGCCTACTCTGCCATTTTGTTGACCCACACAGACAAGAGGTTTTTTTATTTATTTATCTATTTTTTTTATTGGAGTTCTTCTACAAAGAATCCACTGAAGCATCTATTTAAAGAAAAAGCCAGTATCTGGGTACCTGGAAAAGGTGTTAGATATATTAGATAATAGCTATCTTAGGCAAAAGGGATCTTCCTATCAGAAATTTCCTTCCTTCCCCAGCCCTAACTCAAGAGAAAGAAGGGAGGATGGAGAAATACTCCCTTTCTCCATGCCGAGTCCCAAGCCTAGATTAGGATTGAGATCTAGGGCCAGAGTGAGGGTCAGATCCAATTAGATGGGAGAGTAAAGTTTTTATTTAATTCAGAATGAACTTTCAATACCTGAAAGTAAACAAGAAAGTTACAGGCTGTGGACAAAATCTCATCCCAGGGCAGTGAAGGGATCTTCAACTGGATTAATTAAAAATAGTATTGTTTCCTACTTTGCATGTTCACAAACTAAGTCCATTCAATACATGGCTGACACACATCAACAGAAGATTAGTGGAGGAAAATGGGGGGCAAGAGAAAGCAGGAAGTCAGATTTGAATATATTTAACCCACTGCTCCTTCTTATAAGTCAGAAAAAAAAATAGGGCAAGAATTAAATTAAACTTTTAACATGACATACAAGTGCATTATAAAACTTAGGATCTAAATGTATTCTCATTGCACTGACTTCCTTGCTGTGTTAAACAAGATATGTGGGGGGTGGGTGAGCATGAGCCTATAACATCCCAGGATTCCGTCCAGAGAGAGCCCTTCCTCACTTTCAGGCCTATGAAATGGCCAAGGCAGAAAATCCAGAAAGCCTGCTGCTGGGATCCTGCAGAGGGTGTGCCTCAGCACCAGCTGTGTGGAAAACCATGTGTTCCTCGATGGTTTCTTTAAACTTGGTGCCAGGGAAGCTTCAGCAAGTTGAAAGTCTGAGCTGTGATGAGTATGTGAGACATTCCAATTCCAGTGTTCCCCACAAAATTAAAAAAAGGAGAAATGAGGAAAGGAAGGCTGAAGTTCATGGGAGTAAAATAGAGTTTGAACCAACTGAGCATTCATAACCCTACCAATCCCATCTGGAAATGGGGGAAATAAATAGCCACTCTTGTCTTCATGTCTCAGAACTCCAGCCCAGGGGGCAGCAAGGATAGTTGACAGTGTTTGCTCATCTTTTACCCAAGTGGATCCTATTTAACCTGGTTACTCCTTGCCATGCACTTTGGTTCATGTCTTTCTGGTAATAAAGTTGAAATAATTTATTTTCTTGGCTGCTCCATAAAATGTTCTATGAATTCATTCTAAAGGAGAAAAGGAAGAAGGAGGAATAAATGTGGCATTGGCTTTTCAATTGTGGTTTTCATTTCCATAAACCTTAGATCACAAGAATGCATGAGATATTTACACAAATCTTTCCACAATTCCTGTGGCCTTTGGGGGCATAGCATTTGCATGACTTCACCACCATGGCTGGCGTGTGCTTTCTCAGCAGCTTTGCTTGCAATAGGGAGCAGTCCCTACTAGGCTTGTAGCTCTGTGTGTGTGTGTGTAGGATTTGTCCATATGTGTGCAGAGGAAGAGAGAGAGAGAAGAGAAGAGAAAAAGAGAAATTGTCGTTTCTTTTTTCTTGTTTTTTTCTGTAGCAAATACAGCTTTGCAAAGGGATTCCAATTTTTCTACATCACAATTTGGTGAGTTTCCATTTTGTAACTGTACACTTCTAGATAATTTCTGTGGGAATGGCAAAGTGAGAGGACCCTAACTGTGGAGGCTGAGGTCTCAGTTTTGCAGCAAGGAGGTGTGAGGGCTGATCTGGCCCAGACAAGAAGAATGTAGCAGATTTAACTGTGAGGAAAGTGGAACCCAGATTCCACTTTTCTGTGAGTCAGATTTCTGTGGCTGCAACAAGTTCTCCAAAAGCTAGGGGACTTAACAACTGGGGGTGTCCTCGGGCTAAGCAAGACCTTGGCATCAACTCGGGGAGCCCACACACAAGCACGGAATGCACAGTAGGTCCTGGGACAGAGCAATGCCTAGGCCATGTATAGCTGTTTCTCATGTAGACAGCCCCCCCCCAAAAAGACTTCAAGGGCCAGCTGTGTGCATCAAGTTAGAGAAGTAATGTGCAAGTCACTACACCAAGCCACCCAGCATCCTGGTGGAATACAAATGAATCATCAATTCACCAGACACTACACCAATCATCTTCTTTCTTATTTCTCTGATTTTATATTATTGCATACTAAGAATGCTGACATCACACCATCAGTATAAATGGTAGAAGATCCAAGAGGATGGTATGGAGGTTGGGAAAACACAGACCTTATGCAGCAGGAGACACTTGCCATTTTAGCCCTCCTTCTACATCATCCTCATACCACTTGGTCTCTTGCTTTGGAAGAAAAAGCACAAAGTTCAGCTAAGTAGACCTGCATCTAAATCCTGTCCACACCATTCCCTAGCTATGAAATTTTGGCCATATTCTCTAGCTTCTCTCTGTCTTTCTCTCTGTGACTCAGTAGTCTTTTTATAAAGTAGAGAAAATGGTCTAAAAATGTTGTGAAGATGAAATACAGTGCTTCATGCAATGTACCAGTGCAATGCCCAGGGCTCAGTAAACTCAGGAATTTCAAAAAGGCACCAGTTGAGCCTGAGAACTGTCCTCTAATGCAGGTTTATAATTCTTTTGATTCCCCTGACACCTGCATTGGACAGAAGCAAAAATCTCTGCCCTCATGTGAAACAGGACTGTGTTCGAAGTAGGGAAACACAAGGCATCCAATGGGATTTGTCCAGTGATTCACAGTCAGCATGTGGGGGTTTGTTGGCCATAGGAATGAGGCATGGATGCCCCAAATGAGGGCCCACAGTATCTGTGAGAGTGTGGTCCCTGCAAGAGCAGATGCATGCTCTGATTCCAAGCAGGAATGTGTGTGCACAGCCAGCTCCATGGATGTATGTCCATGCATGCACTGCCACAAGGTCTTTCCCAATGTCTATTCTTTATGAGGTTTCCAGGGAAATTTCGTGTACTTTCATGAAGATTTAACAAGAAGCAACATAGTTTTTACTATACGCAAATTAAATAGCCTGATCAAAAGTTTCAATACATTTTGATATTTTAATGTGACATTAGGGCTCTGTTACATCCTGGAGAGCTTGAGTCTAAGTCAAGGGCCCTGTGCTCCAAGTTCCTCAGGAGCCGGCAGCTCACAGTGCTCTCCTGGGGTTGGTCTTATCTTCTCTCACTGAACAGAGGCAGCTCATCTATCTCCTTAAATGAATATGAAGATGGCTGGCTGGGCTGTGATACAAGGCATTGTCAGCATTTTTATTCTATATCATTTAGCACCTAGAGAACAAAGCTACTAGATTTTAAGTCAAGACCTCTATAAGCCTAAGAATTCTGCATCACTATTCTTAGTTTAAGCTGGGGGCAGGGAGAATGATAAAGTTCTCCCACAGAGGGAAAAAACAAACCCATTATTCTTTTAAAAGTCAAAGTATCTCAAATCTCCTGATAAGAACATAACACCCCATGCAGATCTCCGTGAGGAAGCCCTTCACTGTGGTGCTCAAAATATTATCTAAGAATGGGTTTTTTTTCTGTGCCAGCAAGCTCTAATTCTTTATATATTACAACCAGATCAGGCAACTCCTCATGGACTGTGATTCTAACAGTGTTTGAAGTTAATCTAAGAAATGATTTAAGCAATACATTTCACAAACCAAGTAAAAAACACAAATAGAACCATACAGAAGCCCTCTGAGAGTCTTCTTTGAATAGTGATTCACTAGGCAACAGGATATAGAACAGCCTGTAAGCAGTGGAAGCTGTCTGAGGCATAAGTGAAAATTCCGAGAACTCTCCTGACTGGTCCTTGAGAGCAGAGTTAGGAGCAGTAAGCTGAAGAAACCCCAGGAAAAGCAGGACACATTTCCACTAGCCATGTAGCGGTTTGGGAACAATCTGTGACAACTCCCAGATGAGTGACTTGTTTTCCTCTTTTTATTCATAGTTTTATAACACTGGCATACACATTAAGGCAGGTCTGGCAGGTGTAGTTCTGGATTTGGTTTCCTTAAAGAGCTTAATCAATGACAGTGAATCTCAACTGTCATTCACTCACTTAGAAACTCAACATCAGCATTGAATTAAGACAAAATTGAGAGAATCTTCCGTTCAAACCAAGAAGGTACAGAACAATACCTAGAAATGCAAAGCCTGTAATGATAGGGGGAAAAGCAGGTTCACTAAAACACTTCACTAACTGTAACCCCTAAACTTCTTATGGTTCTACTTCTAATCTAATGCCTATAAATCCAGCTCAATGTATAATCAAGTTGTATTTCTTCCTCCATAGCCTCCTGCAGCTTATGTTCAGATAAGTGCAATTACATACTCTCAACTGACCAAAGCTTTGAATAATTGTTTAGTCCCAAGCAAAGTGACAATGATAAGATCTCTAGGGACAACGCATGATAGAGTCCAGTTCATCCTCATCAGAGCACCAGAGGACACAGCCATCAGTAAGTGCATCTTTGTTTTTGGCCAACATTCCTTTCTTCAACTTTGTTTATTTTGAGGTGCTCCATGTCTACCTGGCTCAGTGAATCCTAAACTAAGGACACAGACCTGGGCAGTGATCACCATGGTGAAGCTAACACACAATATATGCTAGCCAGAGCCCTGCAGAGACAGCCAGCTTTGGGGAGGCTTCACCTCAGTTTCACTTCTCTGGACATCAGAGTTCCCACTTTTACTAAGTGAGGGATGGGTAGAGGTTGCATGATCTCTGAAGGCCCTACCTACCAGTGTCTTAGAAAAACTCTATTCTGTTTTACTGAAAAGCCACCATACCTGCTGACAGTTCCCTTAGCCAGCTTCAGGACTGAACTCTTAGTGTCGACCCACTGGTTGTCATAATGTACAGAAATCCTTTAGATAGAGAAAGAAGGAAGGTTAAAATATCTATAGCTACCCTCTTTAGACCCAAATATATTTTTGCTCTAAATTCCATCCCTGACCCTCATTCAAAAACCATTACCTCTACTTTTGTTCTATATCTACATCTGTAGTTTAGTCCAGTTATTTGATGCTCAGAGGTAGTTCAGAGTAGGCAAGCAGGCATATTTCACAGAGTCAAATGGAAGCTGGGGACACAGATACTGGTGAGAAAGTAAGAAGCTGCCAACAGGTCATTCTGGATATATTATCACAGTCAGTTTCCAGTAGGCCTTCTCTCAAGGCAAATGATTTAAACAGCATATTGCTGAAGTAGATTCTTCACAGACACAGGCTGGTATGACAGATGGGCATTATTATTCATTTGAGACAACCAAGTAGCAATTCATATTTTTGTGCTTTCTAAACCATCATCTACCTGTCATTTCATCATGGTTTCAGTTCTCTTTGACTGAAAGAAATGAAAACCTGCTTGGCCAACTTAAAGTAAACAGCAATTTATTGAAAAGGTATGGAGTAGTTCACAGAATCTAAGGAAGACATGAAGAACAGGGCTCAGGACCTCTTGGTTAAGAAATCCACATTGCTAATTTTCAACTTAAGTCAGGAAGCCAGTGACGTTTTCCCTGGGATACTTTGTCATAATGAGAATCCCAGACTCCAGATCATTCTTCACACACCTGGAATGTTATCTTTTTTGAACTGATGTTCCCAGTCTGTGCAGTATATATGCAAAGCAAAGGCAATGTCAACACGTGCAAGAGCTATGGCAGATCCTAAACAGGTAAAGCAAATGCCCAACTAAGGCCAGCCTGGACTGTATCTTTCCTGCTTTGCTCATCAGCCATGAAGGCCTTGGCAACATGAGATCCCTCCACAATAGTGGTGTCTGGGCATGGGATGCCCAGTCCTGAAGAAGCTAGGTTCCATATAATCAGGCTGTGGTATTTCTACCCACATGTAAAAATGTATTAGAAGCACAGTTGGCCCCTAATCTATCCAAATCTCTATCAGTGGGGAATGTACTCAAATTGTTCCACTGTACAGAGTGCATTGTTCCCAGACAAACCTCATTAAATGTATAATAGGGGAGTAGTTAGAAAACACCAAGGCCTCTTTGGTGAGTTTAGATGCTGATCTTTACTTAGCCACCCATGCTGATGACCAAAAATTATGCAATATTAAATTTCCCTCAGTGAGATAGACTTTGGCAGAAGATTGTAAAGATAAAAACATAGAGTTTAAGTCCAGAACCCCAAAAATTTATATGGCTGTATTCAGGTCTCTTAATAGCCCTTTCACAGAGCTCTTGCTGGGCTTCTATGAGATCATGTTATATACATTGTCCAGTACAAGCTACACAATGCAGAGTAGCTAGCACTAAAAAAAAGAAAAAAAGAAAAAAGAAAAGAAAAGATTTTAACACACCTTTCCAATTTCCTAAATATCTGCATCAACTTAGAATTTAAATGCTACTTCAGTGAGTATTTCAAGCATGTGCATACGTGGAAGAAAGGGAAAAGGCTGATGGGAACAAAGGCAGAATGGATGACAGAACACACAGAGTCAGCTGGTAACTAAGCGGGAGAGACTGGAGGAAAGGAAGGCTGGGGGCAGACCTGTGGGGACAGGGTGTGGCCAGAGGACATGAGCAGCCTCAGACCCAGATTCCCAGGCAGTGAGTGTGTTCTAGGATACCATAGGTAGCTTTTAAAAAGTAAAATATCTGGCCTTTAAGTATTTAACCTCAACCAACATTCTTTGTAAGTTGTTGGATACTGTGTGGCTCCCAAGCATGATGTGTGTGAGGAACTACCGTCCATTTTCCAGGCCATTCTCTGGTCCCTCCCAAGCACCCTTCTCTCTTACCCCTTTTGCAAGAAGCCACCTAGACAGTTTACAGAACTCAGGGAAATCTGACCCCAAGTCTGGCCCCTCACATCCCAATCGCCCTCATCAGTGATGAATCTGGAACTCCACCTGCAGTCAGTCAGCCTCAACTTCCAGGTGGACGGAAAGCTGTGGCCTCAGGAGTCACTGCTCTTCAGGGTCCACCATGAAGACACATCACTGCAGACCTGGAGCCTAGGGCCTTACAGTGATATGAGAAATACCTTCTTTGATTGTTTAAGCCACTTTGAGGTGCTCTTTCAATGACTTACAACCAAAAGCATCCTAAAAAATCCACCTGGTGAATGCAGCAGAAAGGACTACATCCCAGCTGCCACTAATGAGCTACTGAAAATCTGATTTCCTCATCCACAATACGAGGAAGTCTGCCGTGTTTCTGTGATTCCTACAATCCTTCACCCTTCTAAAGGTCGGTCTTGATGGTTCTTCTATAAAAAATGGGCCCCCTGGGACCAGGGGGAAAGTCAGGGTACAAATTACATACAGTGGGGATTGCAAAAGAACAAACTACATCACTTAGTTAACTGGCTAAAAAAAATTAGCTAACTTGTGGAAGCTTCTAGTCTGATGACTCTTCTCTTTAGTCCCTGAGGTTACTGTTCTTCTTCTTCTATTTTAGTTTCACCCTGAGACCAGGGTTGAGTCATTCTCCTCAGCTCACGTAAAATAAGGTCTTTTTCCTCTGGGGTCTTTGACACAATCATATTTAAATTCTTATTGAAAATATACTTGGTTAAAGACGCTAGCCTCTCCAACTCAGAGGCCCCTGTTGCAACCATGATATTGCTGTCTTTTCTCTGTCTGTGGGTTCTATCTAATACTCTACACCTTTATAACCTCCTGTCTTCTGAGAAAGGACCCTTTTTCCTTCACATCAATAACCCTGACTATAACTACCCTCCTAAAGCCGCAAAGAAGTCTACTTCCTCCATGAGTCCATTCATTCACTCAAAAATATCCCCTGTCTACATCTTCAGGTTAATATGTCAGAGTCACTGTGGAGTATAATAAGTTAAAGAATATGAGGTCTCTGCTCTTAGGGAACTGACAGTATAGCAGGGGGTACACAGGTGCAAATAACTCCAATCTTAGCAGTGTCTGATGATGTCATGGAATGGATCCAAATACAGCTAAAAAAGCTTGGGAAAGGGGCTAAGATTTTCAGTTGGAGGAATTCTGATAATAGCTGCTTGGATAGCATGGGATTTCAGCTCTGTTTTAGAGGATAGATTGAATTTGAACTGATAATGATGGTGAGGTGAGGGCATTGCAGACAAACAGAAAAGGCAAAGGCAAAACAGAATGGCAGGAAAGGTGGGGCACAGTCCGGAAGAGGCACTTAGCACAGTGTGGCCGTGAGGACAGGAAGCAGATTAAAGGAAGCTAGGACACCAGGTTGAGCCCAGGTGCTGGTGTTGGATCCATGGTAAGAAAACATAACTTTAGTAGATGATAGAGAATCAAATTTCATAGTTATCACACTGTTTTTAATTTGGTTTTTAGTCCAGTTCACCATATAGTAGATTGTGAGATCTGTAAGGATTTCTACAGCTGTCTCTCTCTCTCTCTCTCTCTTTTTTTTTTTTTCTCTATAAACTCAGCACTTAGCTTTTTGTCTGGCATACTTTGGGTTCTTATGTTTGTTTAATGAATAGTTGAATTGATCAGATCTGTACTTTTTGAAAAATAATCTAGCAGCTGGGAGAGAAAAGATCACGGTTTCAGTGGGGGAGGTCTGAAGAATCTAGAAGTAGTTAGGAATTCAGAAGGAAAGAGACGAAAAAGAGAACAAAAAAAGAATGGATTAGAAAGCCATTGGATGAGCACGAGGTGTTATACTGTATGTTGTTAAACTGAACTGCAATAAAAAATATATATACCAATAAAAAAGAAAAGAAAAGAAAGCCATTGTGAAGGAAGAACCATCATAAAGGAAGGCCTTGATGGAATGGGAACACTGATGTTGGGAACATTGCAGGAACTTGCTGTTTTATTTTTTCACTACTGTGTCTCCAACACCAAGATTATAGACACTAGGCTGTCAGCATTATTTGAACAAATGAACAAACATATTACATTTCAGATGATGGCAATTCAATCACTCATAAATGTCTGATTTGGTTAGAAATATGGGCCTGGCATTTAGGACAAAGCATTTCAATTTTAGAGTCATCTCCAAAAAAGACAGGTGTTAAAGATGCAGCCTCACCCATCCAGTCAGGAGGAAAGAGTAGAAAAAGGAAGTAGGGAAAGAGTTGGCAGGTTCATGGCTACAGAGAGCAGAGCAATTTCTAGACAGACCCTGACTGAACAGTTTTGTCAAATATTCTCGAAAACTTAATGGAAATGAGGATTAGGTCTTGGCCATGAATTTGACATACTGGACGTCACTGGTGACCTTCAAAAATATAGTTTTAGGGGTACTTTGGTAGCTCAGTAGGTTAAGCATCTGCCTTCAGCTCAGGTCATGATCCCAGAACCCTGAGATAGCCCTTGTGGGGCTCCCTGCTCAGCAAGGAGTCTGTTTCTCCCTCTCCCTGCTCATGCTCTCTCTCTCAAATAAATAAATAAATAAAATCTTAAAAAAAAAAAAAACCCACATATTTTAGTATTGTGGGTATGAAAGACAGGTTTTATTATCCCTGGTCAGATATCACAACACACAGACACAAACTCAAAGCATGCATTTACACTTTCATGTGGAAACAGACACCTTTGTCTCTCTCTTTAGGGAGTGGGGTCAGCCCCAAACACACTCATTTTAAGGCATCAATTAGGGTTTTTTTTTTTTTTTTGCCAAATGGTAGGTGACTACATGGGGATTTTATGGTGGGACATTCAATTTGAATGGTCAGAGAAAGTGGAAGATAAGAGTCAAATAGAAAGAGCTGAGTTTAAAGCACACCCAGCTCCAACACAAAATGTAATTCCACCATTAAGGGTCTGTCTCAGGAACCTTCCCTGAGAACTGGAGGGGCCCAGCCTCCAACCATCCAAAATGGAGTGAGGAATGCCGGACTCGCAGGAATTTGAGCCCATCCAGGGCAAACCCTGGTCTAAACAACACTGAGGTGACAGCAAAGCAGATTGCAATCCCCAGTTTACACTAACATTGGCCCAGGCTTGCTAGAGTCCCTTAGACCAGAAGGACCAGGGTCCCTGGCAGCTCACACCTAACCCCTCCTCTGCGTCCCGATAAGCAGCTTACACAGCCCCTCTTCTGTGCCACAACATTCACTGCAAGCATGACTGGAATTGTCCCCAGTAAAAAAAAAAAAAAAAAAAAAGGACTAAATATTATTAGTAGTCTGGAACATCATCTATATTAAAAATCTAAGCAAGGGGGAAATGAATTCTTTAAAACAAAGAAAAGCCAGAGTTTAGGAAACTCTGATGGATGTCAAAGGCCTCCTCACTCTAACTCTTTGGAGGAGCATTTCCCTCTCGTTTCTGCAAAATACTGCACTTAGGGAAAAAAAAAAGGGGGGGATTAAAAGCCCAAACACGTGTTTTGTGACCTCAAGGCATTTTAGCCCGAGGCAGTAACCCCGAGGCGGCGGAGAGGAATTAGATGTTAGGAGGCCCTGAAGGGAGCAGAAGTGCTCGGCGGGTTTCCCAGTGGACGGTTGGGGCGGCGGCCGTGTGCGGAGCTCGTGGTCCCGCCCGGCACCCGCAGGCCCGCAAGGCCGCCCCAGGGCTCCGCGAGGTCGCGCCGGCGGGGCGGGGCGGGGCGGGGCGGGGCGGGGCGGGGCGAGCGGGCAGCCCGGCTCCCTCCAGCACCGCCTGCAGACCCGAGCCGCGGCGTGGCCTGCGGAGGGGCGCCGGGGGCAGGGCGAGCCAGAGGCCCGGGGGTGAGCGCGCAGGGGAGGCCACGGACGCCGGGCCCGGGGCGCCGCTCCGAGAGGTCCCATAAAAGTGCCGTTTGTTGCGAGCCCGCAGGAAGTGGAGGCAGCTTTGGCACACGTGGCCACGGTGCTAAATTAACTGTTAACACAAATAATCAAAGTGCAAGACCCATCGAGCGGCTGGCGCCAGCGGAGCGCGGGGGGGGGGGGGGGGCGGGCTGCGGGCGGCAGGTGGAGGCGGGGGGGGGGGCGGGAGGCCTGGAGCGGGAGGTCGGACGGGTGGTGGGCGCACTGGTACTACTAGGCAGGGGAGCAGAAGGCGCAGCCCCCTGAGTGCGGGCGTGGAGCCTTACTGGCAGTGAGACTGGTAGCTATGGAGGGAGCAAAAAATGTCAAATCCGAGGGGGGGGGCGGTGCTGGGGGCAGGCCAGGCCTCCGCAAGCCTGCGCTGATGAGGAGGTGCAGAGACCTTCTGAGCAGCTCCCCAGGGAGAGTCCCGGGAAGGAAAGCATCAGAAACCTGCTTTGTGAGTACATGCTTCTTGTTTTCCACCAGTAGAAAGGTCGGAATCTTTTTCTAATTTTTTTTTCACAGGCCACCTCTGCAGCCTTGCTCTGTGAGTTGTGTGCCCAAAACCATCACCTTCAAATTGCAGGTAGAGAAACTAAGCGAGTGCTGCGGAAGTGGACTGACCAGCTGAGGGCTGGGCCTCCTGATCCTCATGCTCCATAAGGGCCCTGGGTGCCAGGTGACATCTACACTGCCAAGAGCTGGGAAGGAATGAAACCCCTTTTGAAGGAGGTAGGAGAGGAGGCCCAAGTCATGGCATGTGTTTTAGGGTGCCCTTGCAATGATCCTGGAATCAGAAAAGGGTCCTTTCTGGAAAGAACTTTTTGAGAAGATTCTTAAACACTGATACCTATTCTTGGGTAAACTATTTTCATCCAGGTGTGTCTCTAAGGATCAAACAAAGAAAAGTTGAATCAGAATTAGCCTAGCAAATAAATTAGAAAAAAAAAAAAAGCAAGAGAAAAATTGGATAGCAACCTTAAGATGCCTCAGTGAGAAAGAACACTGTCCTATTTTTACTACATCAGAATGGTCAGCTTCTAAAGGATGAAATAGAAGATCAAATTGGTAATCTGGCATAATTTAGTTTTTATGAGCATTTAGAAACTGGATTTAACTTTAGTGCATTTATGTCCGGCACATCTGTTTATAAAACTAATGAAAAACAGGAGAATTCCTCTCTTTGGAAAAGGTATAAAAAATATGATGTAGTGATTAAGAAAATTTTAACATGCCACTTTAATTCCTATAAGGTGTCTTCATAAGAAAGGAAGATGGTGGAAATCCATCCTCCATTACTTCCCTGGATATTCAGAGTAACTCTGGGAGACAGGTGTGGTCACCAGTCCCACACCTCGCATCGGGGACCCCAGGCACAGGATCGGGTGCCACCAAGGCTCATCAGCTAGTACCTGGGATTTGAACCCAAGGCTATGTCTGGAGCCTGTGCTCTTTCAACTGTCCCAGAAAGAGATGGTCCAGAGAGGTAAGCAAGAATGTTATATCCCTCTGTATTCATTTGCTTGTCAAATACTTATTGAGCACCTACCATGTGCCAGGTCAGGAGCCAGGATCCAAGGAGGAAAAGCAAACAGATGGGATTCCTACTTCACCAGAGCCAACCAGCAGGCCTCCCTGTGGAGCAGGGAGATGGGCATGAAGTGAAGCTCCTCACAAGTGACTAATTACAGGTTGTGACTTTGTGGAACTCGGTGGAAGCAGAGTGATAAGGTTCTCTCAAATAGAAAAGGACAACGACCTCACTTTCCTCCCAGCACGCCTCATAATGACGATGAGGACACTGCCAGGAATATCAAGAACTCTATGCAGGGTGTGCCGCTGTATGCCAGCCCATGTGCCAAGCACCTTCGCAGACTGTTCACTCCTACCAGTAATCCCACAGTTGAGTCTCTCTTGTTATCCCCATTTTTTGGATGAGGAAACCAAGATCTCAAGAAATTAAGGGCATTCCCCAGGTTTCATAGGGACAGGGCAGAGTCATGTCAGATCTTATACTTTCTTAAAGCTTGCTTCCTTTTCTTTGTGTCCCAGGAGCATGTCTATGTAACATAAAAAAGGATGCCACTCATGCTTTCATTGCAATATTGGGAAAGTGGTGCCACATATAAACACAGGGCATATTGCAGGGCACCCAGCACAGAGTGACCAGACTTGGGGCTAGGGGAGCAGGCCACCTACTCTACAGTGAATCTGCACCTTTCTAAGCATAGACAGAGCCTTTAACTTCTGTAGGCTAATGATGATAATACCAATAACAATGATCACAGCACCCTGCCCTCCACATGGTCACCTCACAAAATCTTTGGAACAACTTGGGTATAAGTACTATTATTCCCTTTCCAGAAAGGAAGAAACTCAGATAGCAAAAGTTTGTGTACCTCACATAGTTTAGACCTGAGAATCAGAACGCAGGTCCTCAGGCCTCCAAAGCCTATGCTCTGGCCACAGTGGTACACAGCAACTCTGCAAAATGAAACAAGGTACAGAAGTTTCTCTTCCAGATCTCTTGTGCAATAATTATAGGGTGAAAAAAGCTACAAATTCAGTTCCTTGTTTTAAAAAAAAAAAATTTAACTAGGCCAGGTAAACAGAATGATATTTGTACTAGCTTGGTCCAACTCTAAAGACTCATAATGGAACATCTGAATTAGGTCAGAAAGGACCAGGTTACCCATTAATTGTGTCCCAGCTTATGGTGCCGGTTGGCTCTGGGCACAAAGGCAGCCTACACAGCCCCTCCTTAGCTGCCCAGAACATACCAGGAGCAGCAGAAATGGGCCACATTCCCAGGCAATCTCCATTGTGCCCACTCCACATGGTACCCAGAGCAGAGGAAAAGGGGTCATGTTATAGCATATGATTGTCAGCCCACTCTGCAGGAAAGGTGAGCCTGTCCCACCCAGGCTTCTTTCCCTTTGTGGCTAGTTCTCCTTATGGGTGACAAGGAGGATCCCACTGAAGTCATCCAAAATATTTACAACCTGAGGCCTGGATCACAAGGAAAGAAATCAGGCAACCCTCCCTCATTGCTGCTATCACATTGACAACCAAAGTTCCAGCAAATTTGGATGGTCAATCCAAGAAGCAGTTCGAGCATGTCCCAAACAGAAAACATGTGATTGGGTAAAATGGCTCTCAGCTCCCAAGGCCTCTCCTCTTCATGGCTTCTGCAGCTCTGTCCCCCTCACCTGCCCAGTGAGAGCTCGGCAGCACCCACCCTGACAGCCCCCCAGTAACAGCCAGCTCTGATAAGAGCCTCTTAGATTCTCTATGTACACAACTGATAAGACTTGCTGGAGTTTTCTCTTTTTACCACTACTCCTAGGAGGAAGAAATCCCTAGAAATGGAATTTTAGAGGCCAGAAATTTACAGAGGCCTATAAAGCAGTTGATCATTCTGCATAATCACAAGACTGTCCCTGTCTAAAAGAGTAAATTTCCAATAAACCAGACTGATGTGGCACTTTGAACTGAGGGTCCCAAGACCTGGGTTGCACACCTGTCAGCTGTATGCACCTAGGCAGACCCCTAGGTCAAGACTGAGACTGCCCCAGTGCCTATGGGGCTTGTGCCTGACACACTACAGGACTTTATGTGGGACTTTCTCAGTTGCTATGCAGATGTAGTGACATGTGCTGAAGGAGGCAGAAAGATTCTTCAAAAATAAGAACAAAAAATATTTTCCCCTCTGAGTGCAGAGGGCATGCTGTTAGACCTTCGCAGATTCCAAGGACAGTTCTCCTAGAATCTCAGAGTATCTCCAAGTAAATGGCCCTTACCACCACTGGATTCATTTAGACTGACTCGCACAGCATGTGTGTTGGAGAGTCACAGCCACCCTTGAGACTGGATTTGGTGAAGAACAAACCAACTGGGACAGCTACAGAGGCAGCTCTGGCCAAGGGAGGAACACCGACCCCAGGCTTCACCTGCTCTCCCACAAAACCCTCAGATGGATGGCACCTCCACCCTCCGCCCTCTATGGCCTTCCTATACATCTGGGCATCCTGTGTCATCTCCTGCAATGAACTTTCCCAGACTAACCATATCTCTTCTCCAGAGTCGTACCGACTACACTCCCATAGTAGCACTTGGTATGAGCTTCTAATATGGAACTTGTCACATGATAGATATTTGCTGCCTTGTCTCCACACTGCCGAAATTTCCTGTGGCAGGAATGGTTTTCTATGCTCACGTGCAGTCTCACACATACAACTGCACAGATCCTGAGGAAAAACAAGCATGCCTTTTATGCCTGCGGTATCACCAAGAAGTGCGAGGTCCTGTACTAGAAATAGCAAAAGGTCTTTCTGAACAAAATCTAAAGGCCAGTAAGAGTTCTATGAGCAAAATCATCTATAGCAAAAGGCCCTCAAAACCAACTTATGTTTGCCATAAAATACGAATGTGTTTTTGTAGAAGGCACCTGAAGGCACGATATTTAAATAACATCTCATCATTCCATTGGATTTAAAAAGCCAGAGACATAATATTTCAGTTTTAAGATCACAAAATTGAGACTGAATTCCTTGAAGGTAAGATCTGTGTCTTATTTATCTTTCTATTCTCCATAGAAACATGGTAGGCACTTATTAAGAATTAAATCAATGAACGAATAACAACTGATAACAAAAGAGGTGAAGAACAGAAACAAGGTAATATTGATAAAAGCATTAAATTAGTAAAGAAAAACTCATTTCAGATTTGTTTTTTAAACTCTTTTTATTAGAGTCAGGCACAGCAAACCTGAACAAAGTTCTATACTCCCCACTCAAGAGAGGTGAAACAGAACTCTGAGGAGTCATAATGCTCTTAACAAGATCATTTAACATATTCTATTGTAGTTCTTTTTATGGGTCACATATCCTTAGCACACAGCATGGCTTTTCCCCTCTAGGCTTCTATTTCTGTTCAAGTGAAAAGTTTGGGGTCAGCTAAATTTGACACCTCTTGTGAAATTCCAGAGGCTCAAACACTAATGGAATTTAAGACAAAAGGATCTTCTTTTTTTTTTTTTTTTTTTTAGAAATATACCCAGGAGGTCATTATGGGCATCTTATTAATAAGACAAAAAGAAACGTGGAAGGGAGTAGAAGGGAAAATAAAAGCAACCAGACAGGGTATTAAGTTCTTACAACAAACATAATTTTGTGGTTGTTAACATTTCCAAACCCCTTAGGTACTTGATTGCAATATTGAAGAAAATATATAATTTTTTTTATTAAAGAAAGTTTTCCAAACTATAAAATGTTTTCATACCAAAACAAAACCAAACAACCCAGTTTAGCAGCTATTTTCTGTTTTAAAAGAGGTATGGAAGCTGTTTCTAGATATAGCTGGGTTCGCTGCCTGTCCTGTTCTGTCTCCAAAGTCTTTTCCAGAACATCCAAGTTTTATCCCAATGTCAAGCTTCCAAGACTTGGTCACTTAGCTACTAAGGATTGCTTTGAAGCTTGTACACTTTGGGAGAAGCGTGGGAGGAAGGAGGGGGAAGAGCAGTAGGAGGGGGTGGACATGGAGACCAAAGCTGGCCCTCCCTGCAGGAGCCTGTGGCAGGACTGAGCCCACTGCAGTCTCCACAGGGGTCAAATGGCATTTCAGCCTCATGCTGGAGCTCTGTTCCTTCCTGTCTAGAAACAGGGTTTTCCATTTTATTCTCCAAAGTAGCCAAAAGTATTGCACATTTGCCGTATCAAGCCCAAGGAAAATAATATTACGAACCAAATAAAATCGGAAAATAAAACAAAATTTTAAAAAGTAAAATAAAGCACTTGGTCACCAAACTTTTGCAATCGCAAAGAAAGATGTCTTTTATATTTCCTGTTCTATATGTATTTTTCATACAGACTCCATTGTCAGCCATGAAGTTACCTTTACCAGGAAACAGATCTGAACATTATAACAAAATCTCCCAGATATTTCAGGCCAGAGCTGTTTAAAAAAAGATGTCTAAAAATTCCGTTGTCGTTGAGAGTTCTCCAATCATAGCCATGGTTTGTATGTTTTTTGTCTTTGTTGGTGTTGGAGAGCATCAGAATTCCACTACTAAAATCACCCAAGCCTCCAGAGAGCTCAGAAAACTAATTCACTTGAAATCAGTGTAATTTATTTCCAGTTTGCTCTACACAATTGACAAGAATCAAATGCATCAAACTTCAGACTTAAATTCCACCTCTGCCACCACTGGTTCCAGGACAACAAACCTACTTCTCTCTACTTGTTGTCTAACTTAAAGGAAAACACAGGGTTTTTTCTGAAGACTGTATATCTTCCAAGAGATTTCAACAAGAGTTGTCATTTGTTTTTGTTTTTTTTAAGTTTTGCACTTTTGTAGATTTGGCAACCACAAACAACCTAATGAACAAAATATAATATTCAAAACCAATGACTTTTTCTCTGACAAATTATTTCTCTCCCTCAAAAAAATCATTATGCAAACTTAGACTTACTGTATCTACAAATAAAATAAGCATACATTCCATTTTGGTGATGGTCTCCTTAACAGGTTGTGTAGGTGTCTCTGGGTTCCACTGTTACAGATTTCACTAGGACTGTTCTGCACACCATCACAGCCAAATAGGAAATGAGTGGTGAAGATTTTAGTCCTAAATGCGTTGATAACAGCAGATGGACATTTCTAGGGCTTTATTGCACATCACACCCTATTGTTGTTACAGTTTTATGTTGTTATTTGTTCTTCTACCTTTTAGTTGGTGGTAGGAAGTGGATGTTGAGAGTGTAGACAAAAAATAGATTTGATGTGTGGAGATTACAATCTGACCTTTGTTCTGGTCAGCCTGCTGCCCTCCGCAGCTTAGGTCATCCCATACCACATATGGAAGTCCAGTTAATGAGAAAAGCAGACATTCTGTGGTGGAGACAGCAAGACTGGGTTTTAATCTCCTAGGGAGAGAAGTGATTTCATTCCGTGGCTCTAGATAGAAGTGAATCAAACCCTATCACTTCTTCATCCCCTCCCTGTACATTTTTGCACCACAGCTATCCTGACTCATCTTTTGCTGTTGTTTTCTATGTAAAACACTGGGTTCCTCTCTGTCCACTACCCTTCTAGCCAGTCCTTGCATGCTAGTCTCACAAGCTGGATCACCTTCTGCTTCCCTCAGGGAAACCTGATTAGGATCTGCAAAACGTTTGCTTTTTCTCTTTCCTATCCTGCTCCACAGTTGCAGTTTCTGGGAACATAGGGAACACCAAAGATAAAACGTAATCAGATTTGCCCCTGTGATGGCAAATCAGGAAACTCCACTTGTCACCTATTGGAAATACTTTCTGTTAGTCAATAGAGAGAACAAATATTTTGAAAAGCAGGTGAAAATTGAAGTGGCAGAGAAAAGCACTTGTTACCTTCCTTGGAAGGTATCTCCCACATTGCCTATGGCCACATGCATTACTATCTCCTTGCCCAAATATTCATACCAAGGATTTCTAGAACTTTGAACTCCTCCTGTGCTTCATATCTACAAATAAAAGCTGAATTGAATTTGTAGTCTGTTTTAATTTATTGAGAGAGGAAATCTTATCTATATCTAGGCCCATTCAGCAAATTTTCAGTCACATCTGTAGAACCGAATGCACAGATATGACCTAACTTTGCGATCTTGACTAATCCCTCAATCTTCCTGAATCTCAGTTTCCTAATCAACTCAAATACAGAGTTTGGACTATTTATTGCTATGGTTCATTCCAGTTAGAAAATACCATCCTCACCATATTTTAAATCAGTCTCACCATTGAAGCCAAAGCACCACAAAACTCTTGAAAATGATTAAGTCTCAGGAGTGGAGGGAAGTATATCTCTGAAGGGCTACCTGGAGGAGAGTTCCTCTTGAGAAGGAATGCCTATGTGCGATTTAAATGAATGAGAAGCAGACCTTTGTTATTTTTAAAGCCTTTTGCATTTGGAGGTTTATCTGTTACAACAGCTAGTTGTTAACTAATATGCTTCTGGGCTTTATCATCATTTAAAATAATGAAAATAATTAGCACCTATGAAGTTCCTGGGAGGTTAAATCAGATGATGCATGTGAAAGGGACCAGTGTCCAGCACGTATGCATTATTTCTCTGCTCTTCCTTCCAACCAGCTGCAGAGGGAGGACACAGAGACCTCATCTGCCTCTCTGCCTCCACAGCACTTTCCCTCACCCTGACGTTTAGCTACTGACCTTACCTTGAAGATCATGCTGTTCCTTGGGAACAAGAGTCATCCCATGAAAACTGTGTCACAAGATCCTGGTTTTCTGTCTGCCAAGAAAGCACTGGGTAGACCTGTGATATTCTTTGAGGGGACAGCACACACTGAAAGTCTGGACTACTTCTAGAAGGCCATCCAGTCACAAGCAAGATCCTTCATCTACCAACAAAACCACAAAAAGACCACACAGAGTTGATTTGGAAAAAAAAAAAACAAAAAACAAAAAAAAAACCATGACATACAATGACAAACATGAGCAGAACACAAATCACCAGGTAGGACCACAGAGAAGGAGGAAGAAATAGGGCACAGGATGACCCTCTTATGAGAGCGATGGCACACTAAGTCACAGAGGTGCCACCTCTAAGCAGTAGTAAATATGCTGCTACAGAAGACACTGTGAACTTAGTGGTGTGAATGTTGGAAAGAAGAGAATTTCCAAATTCAGTTTACACTAAGCCATGTGCTCAGTAAACTAGGAACTAGAAAAGTAAGAGCCTCTTCACTCATGATGATGGTGACAGTAGCTCACATTCAGGTAGACTTTCCCTGTTTCCCTGTTTTCCATATTAACCTTGACAGCCTCCAAAGTCTCCTTGATTTCACACCATGTCACTGTTATTCTCAGTCTATCACTTTTCTTGTGTATATCCTCAAAACAGACCTCAATGCCTTTTTTCCCCTCTAAGAATGCTTTGAAAATTTGAAAAGTTTCTGTCACCCAGAAGGAAAGCTCCTTTTAGTGCCTGCTACCCTCTGGCCCTGAAACCTACGATTGGTGGAACAATCCGATACACTTGTTCCACCAAGCATAAAAAGAAAGCTGAAAGTTTGTGAGACAAACAAAATGAGTTAAGCAAAAGCCCCAGGGAAGACAAAACCTGCCTGAAGAACGAGTCCTTGCCTCTGAGCTCAGTCTCAGAGGTCACGCTAGCCTGACCGTCCAGGTTTTGCCTAGAGAGTGTGAAGCCAGTGTGAACTGAGGAGCAGCAGGCCACACCACCAGCACCACTTGCCCTCCTGGCATAGCTGGCCTTATATCTCACCCTCCCACCCCCCACCAAACCTCCCTGTACTCTCAGCTTCTCCTCTCTAACAATTCTTTGCACTTATTATAGGCCAGTGTTCATCTTGCATGACTCATTGGGCTGTTTTTCATGCTACATCCTTTCTACCCCAGCCAGGTTTCCTGCCCTCAATTGCTCAGTGAGATACTTCCCACTGGTGAGGTCAGATGGAGAATGCTGTGCTCCCTCCCCTCTCTGTCATTTGGATACCAACTATCTACCACCCTTCTGGCTTCAGCAGCCTTGTTCACTTTTCCCATTCCTCCTTTATGCAGTCCTGAAAATCATCTTCACACCCAGGAAAATCCCTAACTGTGTTATCATACTTCTGTTTTCTCTATTAGTACTTCTTAATTTTTACAAGACTCCTTTGAGTCTCTGATAAAAGATATCAATTCTTTCCAAAGAAATGACCTGTACACTTTGATCCTGGTCAGCCTCAGAACATGGCTGCCCCTGGGCCTTGGGGGAAGCACCTTTGTTCTCAAGGTTTCTGGAGCTCTGGCACCAATGGATGCCAGATGCCCAGCGATGGAGAACTCCCACAGGGTGCCTCTGTGTGCTTTGATGAGACTGGGAGAGCCTGGTCACCACTCAGGTTAACCTTTCTCCTCCTGCTCGAAGCTGTGGACAAACATCCAGAAGAAATAAGACACATGGCTGAGGGAGAGGGGAGAGATTAGAAACTGTAATTCAATCTAATATTTGAGGCTTGGCAAGTGTACCTATGGGATTTCATGAAACCCCCGAATCTTTTTCATTTCAGAGCAATTAAGCAGACCCCAGCGTCCTGGCTCCAGTAAGCCGCTCAGCTCTCGGTTTTATTGCCCGTTTCCTTCTGCTTTGCCAACACTAGCTCCCATCCTTGCACTGTTTCGGTGCCACAGAGAGGCCCCTGCGAGCGAGTGTGGGGCCAGGCGCCGGGGGCCAGGACGGCGAGGCACATGTGGCTTCCAGGGCCGCAGTGCTCAGGCACTGATGTGTGGTATAATCAAAAACATCCAGCAGTAA
The DNA here is from genome assembly GCF_011100685.1 of Canis lupus familiaris. NCBI lineage: Eukaryota > Metazoa > Chordata > Mammalia > Carnivora > Canidae > Canis > Canis lupus. Next base: position 885,316 of record NC_049250.1, on the reverse strand, counting down.
TTTAATAGTTCCCACCAAGCACAGACACAAAGTCTAGCAATTCTTCCCTCCACATACTTAACCCTTAGAGAGGGAGAGAAGGGCCAAAAGAAGGGGGAAATTAATCCTGGATAGTTGCTACCCTGGGATTTTTTGCGTTTTGTGTTTTGCTCTGATGTAAGAGAGAAAGATGTGAACTTTGGAAACTTGCAGGGAGCAGGAATTCATATTAAAATGCCTTTCTTCAGTTCTGGTGGAGAGGAAGCCTGTTGCAAAGGGCAGTGAGACTCACACACTGGGGAGGCCCATCCTGCTGACAGTGTGTCCATCTTCTGGACCAAACCAAACATCAGTGGACACAGTGCCATGAATAAGATGCTGTACTTTTGAAAAAGTGTTTGGATTTGACTTTGATACACAGTGAGACAACTGACTTAATAGAATCTAAGGCCAAATGAAGCAAAAGTGACCAGCTTCATTTTCTCGGTTCTGTGGCTCACCCTGGTCCCTCTGGAATATTGGACATCAGTGTCACCCAGCAGCATGGCTGGGCACATTCTGACCCACAAGTGGACTCAGTAACTAGGCAAGGGACAAAAGTGGAAGCATGAGTTTTGGGAGAAATTTGCCTTCCAATTACAAGTTTTTATTTTAAATTACAATAAATTTCCCTAAATTAGTTACCCACCATTGTCAAAAATTGCCATATCTGATAGGATTGGTGACAGCTCTCCTCTGGGTGTGGCTTGTTAGATGATCTACAGACTCACATATATTTGAGAACTCTGATCTTGAGGCTTCTGCAAGGCAACACACACACACACACACACACACACATACACACTCATTTTATACCCAGTGTGCACTTAGGATCCTGCTGCAGGAAAGAAGGTCCCCAAACTTGGCTTCACCTTCAAAGCACTGAAGGAAGTTGAAGACATTCCCTAAATCACAGACTTTGAGTGGGAACCCAGGAACTTTTAATTTATAAAAGCTCCCCCAGATCACTCTGATATGTAGCCAGGAGCTACTGTCAGGGAGTGTTCTTGCATCCATGACTTCCCTGGAGAGTAATCATGCCTGTAGAAAGGGACTGGACCTAATGCCCATATGCATAGCTTTGCTTTATAACTCCAACAAGTGGTAGGACTCGCAGAAATCAAGTGACCATTCAGGCCTTCACTTTCCTTGTCTGCAGAGAATAATAATGGTATCTGTGTCTTAGAGTTTTATGCATGTGGAAATAGTTAACATTTGAAAAGCATTTGGAACAGCAAGTGGCATGTTGTAAGTGCTAACTAGGAATTAATTACAATTTCACTTTGAGAAATAAGTTAGATGATGTAGAACTGATTCAATGGTAAAGAAATTCACAACCCTGGGAGAGTCCATCAGGGAAGGTTTCATAAAGAGCCTTGAGCTAGGCCTAGTGGGGCCATGCTTGCATTCCATGTGGGAGGGAAGATCCTCCACAACAATCTGTGAGTGGAATTGATTAGGAGATGTACAAAGATGGATAGAAAGGATGTAATTATATGCTTATTTATGAATTAACAACAATCCTAACCAATAGCTAAATCAAATGGTAATTCATTTCGAGTAATATTTTCAATCTTCCCAAAAGGCCTAAATAACTCCATGAATTATATCCTTGGAGTGAGAATGAGGGCTTCTTCAGAGAATACATGCCCCCTCCTCCTCTAGGGTCTGATATCCTAAATCTATGTATGTCCTAAATAGTCAAGGACTGCATGAAAGGTACATGGATGAGATGAGTCTCTGGGCTCTGGTGACAACATGGCATGTACTTCTGCTTCCTCCATCCACTAGGAAAGGGAGTCAGGAAGAGGTAGGCCATTTGCCCACAGTTTAGACCAGGAATGGCCAGAAATGGAATTCTTCACTCCAGACAGAAGGTCCTAACGTGTGGACCAAATTTCACCCCCTTCCTGATGAAGAAAAGTGCTCTATCAGATATAAAATACTTTATATATATTTTAAAATATAAAAATGGATGTGGTATTTGTTAATTTACATATTTGATAAACATGTACAGCTTTATGAAAAACATCTGTTATTCTCTATGGTGGGAGAAAGTAGATGAGACGACTCTGAGAATTAAGATTTTCAGAAAGACCAGTGTTCTTCCTTGAAATCCAGAACAATGCTTTGTTGTGAAATGTGCCTTAAGTGACAACAGTTAGCATCCTGTCCCAAATAGGAGCAACCTCCCAAGTGAAATCCAAGAAATAGAAATAATCATGACAAGAGAATGTGCTACATCAGACTAATCTGGGTTCTAATTTTTTTCTTCTACTTTCTTTGACATTAAATACTGTCTGGTCAAAAAAAAATATATGATTCAGAGTGAACCATCTGTCTTTTGTTTCTTCTTGGGTGCATTGCCACCCACAGTAATGAGCATAATTCTGAAATCAGTAATTTTGTTTTACTGATAGGACCTTGATTAAAGGAACTTTACAGGAACTTCTTTGTTTGCTTTCCTGGGCTCCTGAGAAACTTCTAGCTTGGCCCTAAATCCTCCAATGTTCTCAGCATGTTCAGCACAGGTTTTCTGGGGCAGCCCTGACTGGGGTAAAGGCTTTCCCCTGGTTCCAGAGGGATGTGGACCATGGCCCATGGACAGACACAGGGAGAGCAGTGTCTGATCTCATCTTGGGCTCCTAAGCTCCTTTGATCCTTCCATCGAAGCCTTCCCCACAAAGCTACCACCAGCTCCTTTCCTGGGGCAAGCCGCCCCCTCTCCTTCCCAGCCCACCAGCCACCCAGCCCCCAACATTTTAGGCCATCCATTTCTCAGCAGGAATCTTTCTACTTGGGTGGCTTAAAGTCATTCAGCCTTTGGCCTTATGCCTGTAACTCCACCCAAAGCATCTAGTAATTGCCCTGAAATGCAATGCCAACATGTTAGACAGCCTCCTTGCAATCTAACCTCACTTCATTAAGTAAATCATCTTTTTCTATCAAGAATCACTCTTCACAAAGTCTTCTCATGACAAAGAGGCCAAATTAGTGTATGACCTGAGTCATGCAGGTGGCCCAACATCACATAACCAATGACTCCCATCAGCCTAGAACAGATCCAGACCTGAGGCTGAATTGGGAACTTAACTTAGGAACCAATCACATTTTCCTCCTTGCCTCCTAAAAGGCATCTCCTTCCTACCCTCCACTGTCTCCCAGGGCTTCCCCTTTCTCAATTAAAGCAGCATATTTATCCTGGATCCCAAACCCTTTCAAGCCAAAGTAGTAATTCTCCAAGCATTTGCATTTCAGATTGTTATCTCCAATCATTAAATGGAAGCTTTGTGTCTTGTTAAAGGAATGTCTGGTTGGAGGGGAGGATTTTGGATAAATCCTCCTTACATCTAAAATCACATCAAGAGTCCCTGGAGCTTGGATCTGAAAGAGGCATGGGCACCGGGGCTATGCTCCTCTGCCTGCCAACATTATCCCTCACCTGGCTCACAACCTCCTTCCCATTCTTGAACCCCAGGCTCTCCAGGGGATGTAGATTTTCCATCTCTCTCCCTCCTCAACTTGGCCAACTCCCACTGACAGACCACAAGCCCTGCAGATCCCAGACTCTTCCTACAGCACTGGTCTCAGGACAGGGGACAAAGGTGCCTGGCAGGAAGAAGGGAAGAATGTGGGAATTCTGGTGAATGTGAGGAGGTATAGAAGAGACCCAAAGCAGGGCTGGTGGACCCAGGAAGGCCCAGCTGATGAAGCACACAAGATGAAGAGCTCTGTCTTTGTACCCTGGGAAGTGGCAGCCACATCCAGTACTAGGAAAGCTAGAGTGACACTAGATCTGAGTGCTAGAGACCTAATAAGAGAAAGCATGTAGAAGATGACTTGTCTGTGTAAAAGTCATACTGATTATAGTTATTTTGGTTAACTGCTGATCATTTGTGTCTGATTATCATACAGCACAGTAATGACTATGTACATCCTGAAATGTGTGCCAGATTAACTGTGTTTTGTTTGATTACAGCAGCAAATCCTGCCAATGTATGACCACTTGGTCTTTATAATTAGTTTCTTCTGTGGCACTATCTACTCTGGCAGCATGGCTTTCTGCATTTGTCCTAAAATAAATGAAGTAAAACAAAATAAAATGAAGTAAATTAAATAAAATTCAAATAAAATTAAATAGGGATAAACAACACCAGGCCTGTCCAGAAGTCTCAAGTAACCAGTCCCTTGCCCATCTTGACTCCTGGAAAGAAAATGGAGTGCTGACAATCAGGATGCAGCTTTGTTCTGCTCACCTACTTACCTCTAGTACCCAAAACAGCACCACACACTGTAGGTATTAATAAATAGTGAGCAAATGCTAAAAAAAGTAACTGAAAAGTGGAATTAGCCTAGGAAGAAGGGTCTTAATAGCTCCGCTCTGAGTCCCCTGTGAACAGGTGGGATAGAGACTAATTCAGCACAGGTGACAGTGGGTCATCTGAATTGGGACCATGGTTCCAACAGAAGTTCTTAGGACTTTGTTCACAATATTCACTTGTTAATATCTCTGTTCTTCTCTAAGGAATATGGAGTGCACAACTGGCCCTTGAACATCAAAGGAATTATCTGTGTTTTCAGAATTTTGCTACTCAACTTACCAAACACCTACAGGGGAGAAGCACTACATGTCTGCCCTTTGCCAGGAAGCTTTCAAGCTCAGTCCCAATAGACCAGATGCAGCCCTCACCATGCCCATGCTCCTAAAAGAGCCTAGCATTTGGACCTTAGCATGCCTCATGAAGAAGGCATATCTGGATCTGACTAGCCAGCATCCTAGCATTGGTGAATCACTCTTTGTCACTTCTTTACCACTGTTGCCTCAGTTTCCTCTTCTGTAGCTATTTTATTATTTTCAACACACTCTACCTTGAGTCAAAGTGGGTGCTGTGAATTGAATCATGTCCCCCAAAATTCATATGTTGAAGCCCTAACCACCAAAGTGACTGTATTTGGAGATAGAGCTTTTAGAAGTAGTTAAGATTAAATGAAATCATAAAGGTAGGGTTCTAAGCTGATAGGGTTACTAGCCTTATAAGAAAAGGAAGAGAGCGATCTCTGCCTCCTAATGAACCAAGGAGAGGCTACGTGAGGACACAGGAAGAAAGAGGCTGTGTGCAAGCCAGGAAGAGGGCCCTCACCAGAAATCCAATTGGCCAACACCTTGATCTTGGACTTTTAGCATCCAGAACTGAAAAATAAAGGTTTGTTGTGTAAGCCACCTGGTCTGTGGTATTTTGTTAGAGCAGCCCAAGCTGACTAAGAGAATGAGATTTAATTGAGAACTTTAGGCAGGCTCCTATTTCAAAGTAGGTGCTCTATAGAAGTTAGCTCTTTCCTGAAGCTCTGCACTGTGAGCATGATCTCTCTTTGATAAATTAAGACCATGTAATGCCTCAGAATGTTGTTCTGCATAAGAAGTCTCCACATACAGTAATATGAAACTAAAGAAGGTGTTGGAAACACTGGTGATTAGACATCTTTAGTAAAGCAAATTTCTTTCTTTTGCCAGCCAAGTTCCATTCTGCTTTTGTGCTTTAGAGAGATGTTGTGACTCTACTGAGTTAGGATCTGTTTCAATTAGAATAAAGTCACATTCTTTGAAAACAAGAATCCCATAGGCAAATGTGTATCTATGTCCTCCTAGTGAATGTCCTGAACATTCCATAGTCCCTTTAAAAAGTCATTGCTGAAATATTTAATGTTGTGTTGCTCCTCCAAGGGCTGGCCAGAGGCAACAGTGTGAAATGGCCAAAGTTTGCCCTTTGTCTGCCCTCAGCTAGCTCAGAACTGCTACCTTCATATACCACATCTCCTATGGCCCTCTTCTCCCCCTCCCTGGCCCCTAGTCTTTTGAAAAGGACATGAAGAACTAACTATAATTAAGAATTTAGATCACTGATATTTCTCAAGGAGTTTTGCACCTCCCTCTGGGGAGGTTCCATTTCCACAAGCAATGAATCCTTAAGAAAAATAAAGAATTCTGAGATCATAAATTTTAATCATCAACCCTCAATAGGGTTAGCTGTAACTCAGGATAGGATGGGAAGTGATGCCTGACTGTGCACAACCAACCACTCTAGCAATCTTGGTCCTGCTCTGCCATTATCTAGCACCCTTCCTCCATCTGTACCACAAATCGACCCTCAACTTCATGAAGAATGATAACAAAGGGATTTAGTAGAATGCTTTTAAACCCTTCTCCCACAGATGAGATTCTCTCCCATTTCCCAAAATAAAAGAGCTGACAGATTCCTGAGTTAGTCGTAGGCCCAGGGAAGAAATGTAACCCTTTTGTTTCTAGGACTAAGCTCTGCTTTGACCCCATGTGGCAGACAGCTTATAAATAAGACAAAGGGAACGACTTTACTGACTTGTCTACACCAAACTTCAGGTAGGCCTTATGAGCAAGAGAGGTCAGCAGCTGCTTTGAGAATCCTGACTGCCCTACTGCCCTGCTCATTCCCAGAAATTCTACCATTCCAATGAGACAGGAGCTCTCTACTAATATTGCAGTGGCATTCGAGTCAGAGCGCCCATCAGGTCTTAGGCCCTGTAATATTATGATTTGAAAGAAATACATATTTGGGGGCACCTGGGTGGCTCAGTCAGTTAAGTGTCTGTTGTCAGTCAGGTCATGAACTCAGGGTCCTAGGATGGTGCCCTGCATTGGGCTCCCTGCTCAGTAGAGAGCCTACTTCTCCCTCTCCCTCTCCCTCTGCTACTCCCCTTGCTTGTGCACCTTCTCTCTCTTTCTGTCAAATAAATAAATAAAATCTAAAAAACAAAGCTCACAGCTCCCCAAACTTTTGGAACTTCCTAAGTGTTGAAAGTGATAAAGGTGTTTTGTTATGTTAATGAGGTGCCTTTTAGAAAGCATCTAAGGATGGTGACTGGTTTCTGGTAGAGCCAACCACATGATTAGAGGGTTGGAACTTTTCAGTCCTACCCCACTGACCTCCCAGGAGAGGAGAGGGACTAGACATTGAATAGGATGCCAGTGGCTGATGATTTCATCAATTCTGCCTATTTAATGAAGACTCCATAAAACCCAAGAGGACAGGACACTGGGTGGCTCAGTCAGTTAAGTGTCTGCCTTCAGCTCAGGTCATGATCTCAAGGTCCTGGGATCCAGCCCCAAGTGGGGCTCCCTACTCAGAGTCCCTCTTCCCTTACCCACTTGTGCTCTCATTTTCACTCTCTCTCTCAAATAAATAAATAAAATTTTTAAAAACAAAACAAAACGTAAAAGGCCTGGATTTAAAGAGCTTTCAAGCATGTGAACATGTGGAAGGGAGGGGAGAGTTGGCTTGCATGCAGAGGAAGCTCCACACCCCTTCCCCATACTTTGCCCTATGCATCTCTTCCATCTGCTTGTTCCCTAAGTTATATCCTTTTATAATAAACCAATATGATCTAGTAAAATGTTTCTCTGAGTTCTGTGAGCCACTCTAGCAAATTAATCAAATCTAGGGAGGAGGTCCTGGGAAACCTCTGACATAGCCTGTTGGTCAAGAGTAGCCCAGGTAACAACTTGGAGCTTGTGGCTGGCATCTGAAGTGGAGGGTGGAGGGCAGTCTTGTAGGACTGAGCCCTTAAGCTATGGAATCTGATGCTATCTCCAGGCAGATAGTTTCAAAATTGAGCTAAATTCTTGGACACCTTGTCTGAGAATTGCTTGTTGGTTCAGGGAACCACCCCTCCCCCACTGGAATTGGTCTCAGGGTTAAAGAGACCTCTTAATCTGTATTCATTTCTTTGCCATGGCAGCTCCAATGGCAGGAGATGCCAGCTATTGCTTTGACTTGGAGAGGAACACATGGGTCCTGGTAGTGTTCAATATCCCAGAGAGCAGAGTTGGGCAGAGGGACATAGCAGAACCCACAAAACACAGAGCTGCAAAGTGGCCAGTACCATAGATAAAGAGCTATAAGAGCAGAGGGCAGGAGAGACCAGAAAATGGGGAAGGTTTGAAAAGAGCCAATTAGAGTAAATATTCTGCATGAGACATTGCCCTGCTGTGCATGCAGTTGGAAAAGTATCCATTCATGAGCAAGGAAGCAAACAGCTGACTAAGTAACTATCCTTCAAAGAAGCAGATTTCTTTATTACTTTGATGTATTAACAAATGCAGCCACAAAAGACATTTAAAACAAGACTTGCCATTTTTTTTGGAAAGCCAAACCAGGGTAATGCTTCCGTAAATAACATAAAGAAGCATTACTTAATGTGTGGCATTAACTACTACCTGGGGTGCAGGGCTTGTCATTCCAAAAGTAAATATTTGCCTATGAAGAAAATATTGGGATTGGTGAAACCAGTTTTTCAGGTCCAGTACAGAAAAGTAATAATTTGATTTATTTCTTCCCCTGTTCTGTTACAACGAAATCACGTAGAAAGCAACTTTTCCATATGTGTGCATGTTTTATAAAGATGAGAGAGACTCTAAGTGAACAATTATCAAAATATGATGCCTACAGCAAGTATTCAGTGTGTGTGACATAGAAGCTATGATTTTCTTAGCAGATCTCTTAAGGTCTCTTCAATCAACGGTTTGCTGAAATCTGCTAGCACCAGCTCAAGAGAGCCTATTATGCACACATTTTCATAACAATTCATTGAGTGACATCACATTGGTACTTGAAATCAGCCTTGGTGGGAGTATTTCCACCACAGAAAACAGAAAACTCTATAAACCAGGGCTTTCGGTCTCCAGAGATCTAAGTGTTAAACATTTCCCAGCATACCACTGGGATAAATTGTAGAGCAGAAATAGACAAACTAAGGCCTTCTGCCTGTTTTCGTATGACTCAAGCAAAGAATGGCTTTTGTGTTTTTAAATGGTTGGAAGAACCATCCTCAAACACTATTTTCAAACACTGAATAGCTTTAGGAATTAGCACTTGCTACAGATTTGATAATATTTCTTAATAAATTCAACCAAAAATTAAAAAGACAGAAATGCTTATACATAATACTTATAATGTGATAAAGTCATTTCATCATCTGCTAACATTGTTTGAATAACAAGTAATGTCAAGATGCTTTCTGTGTTATTAAAATTTAAAATAAAAAACAACATCTACATTCCCACACAAATATGCCATGGATATATATTTTTGAGCTCAAACTATAGTTGCAAGTACAAAGGAAATACCCATATTGCAAAATCCATTTAAGCTTTCTGGGTCTAGAAAAACATGGTGTTCTTTTCTCTGCTTATCTTCTCTAAGTACAACTAAATAACACTGGACATCCTGGACGTTATAAACAGACAATGATAAAAAGATCTCAAAAGCCTAGAGAGAAGGAGGTGGGCTGACTAGAGACTTCAAGACCTGAAGAAAAGCAATGTGATTTTCTGAGCTTCTATCTGCCATAGACCTCAGACTAAGGAGTCTGAGGAGCCTGCAAATCAGAACTACTAACAGCTATAAACAAAAACTTTTCTAAGCTTTTCTCTCTGACCAAAGAGCTGGGAAAGAGGAAACCCAGCAGAGTCCTAGTGGGGAGCCCCAACTTCCTCTTTGTGACCTGAGCATTAGTAGCCAGGCCAGTCCACCTATAGGGCCAGGTGAGCAGAGCCCTTCATTGCCCTGCCCTCCAGCAACTGCATAAGGAGGAGATCTAAGTCTTGTGGCTTCTGAGCTTCTGCCCCCGGTGACAGAATGTGGGCCAGCAACATAAGACAACCCAGAGAACTGCTATCCATTCCTGTAGGTGTTTCAGTCCATGTGGATAGCATCCTGGAATTGAAAGAAGACCCCAAAAGCACTTGGGTGTCTCAGTCAGTTGAGGGACCAACTCTTGGTTTTGGCTCAAGTCATGATCTCAGGATTGTGAGATTGGGCCCTGCATTAAGCTCTGCACTCTGCATGCAGTCTGCTTGACATTCTCTCCCTTTGCCCCTCCCACCTCTCATGCTCTCTCTCTCTCTTTCTCTCTCAAATAAATAAATCTAAAGAGGGAAAGAAAGAAAGAAGAAGAAGAAGAAGAAAGAAGAAAGAAGAAAGAAAGAAAGAAAGAAAGAAAGAAAGAAAGAAAGAAAGAAAGAAAGAAAAACAAGGAAGCAGTCCATAGAAGTGGCAGAAGATTAGACCAGAACAGCATTACAAAAGATCTGAAAACTAAATATTGGAATTAGAGCCAACAAAAAAGCCAACAAAAAAGCCATCTATGGGTTGAAGTTAAATAGGGTAATAATCTACTGAAACAGAAGATTTAAATATATTAGAAGTATCCTAATATAATCAACAAAATGTCCAGGATATAAAATAAAAATTCACTCATCATATCAAAAGCCAATAGAACTGCAACCTCAATGAAAAAGATAATTTAGCACACAGAGATGAATTAGAAGTTGGAATTATTAGACATATATTTAAGCCAGCTATCATAAAAATAGTTCAACAATATTTCAAGACAAATGCAAAAACAGAAAAATCTCAGTAAAGAGACTATTTAAAAGAACAAAATGGAAATTAACAAAATGAAAAAAGAACAAAATGAAAACACACAGTAACTAAAACTTTAAAACTACTTGAGGAACTCAATAGTTGAGAGATGACAATAGATGATACATTCGGTGAACTTGAAGACAGGATCAATAGAACTAACTCAATCTAAACAACAGAGAGAAAATAGATTTGAAAATGATCAGAGTATCAAGAACCTATGGGATAATAAATGATCTAACTTTCATATTTTCAAAGTCCGAAAGGAGAGGAGAAAGGAGTGTGGGACTAAAAACTTCTCAACTATCCTTGAGGAATGAAGAGGAAATAAATAAATTCTCAAAGTAAAATTAAGATAACTTGTTACTAGCAGACCTACACTAAAAGACTGAGTAAATGAAGCTCTACAAACATAAAGAAAATGATAATAAAAGAAGGTTAAAATTTTCAGGACAGAAAAAGAATAATGAAAAGAGTAAAAAAGATAAGTAAACATAATAGATTATTCTTTCATGAGTTATTTTAATCATTTTATGGTTGAAGCAAAATTTACAATACCATTTGATTTGATGATAATATATGTAAAGGAAATACTTAAGATAATTATATGCAAAAACTAAGGAGAGTAAAAGGACCTAACTTGAAACAAGGTTAGCACTTCATTTGTTGATGAAATGTCAACACCCATAAACTGTGATGTTACATATGTTTAGGGTAATATGTAGAATAATCAGAAAGAACACTATCCAAAGTAATATCCTCAAAATATTATAAAGAAATCAAAATGGAATTCTAAAAAAATGTTCAAATTACACACAGGAGAGCAAAAACTAAAAAGAAAAAAATATAAACAATATAAACAGGGAAAAAAGCCAGACCTTAGCCTTAGCAGAGCAATAATTACTTTATTTTTTAATTATATCTTTTTTTTTAAAGACTTTATTTATTTATTTATACATGAGAGACACACAGAAAGAGAGGCAGAGACATAGGCAGAGGCAGAGGGAGAAGCAGGCTCCATGCAGGAAGCCCGATGCAGGACTTCATCCTGGGTCTCCAGGATCACACCCTGGGCTGAAGGCAGATGCTCAACCACTGAGCTACCCAGGCGTCCCAATAATTACTTTAGATGTAAATGATCTAAATATACCAATAAAAGCACACAGGTTGACACAATGGTTTAATAATAAAAAAACAAAATACATGACCCAAATATATACTGTCTACAACAAATTCACCTGACACATAACAACATAGCTAGGTTTAAAGTAAAAGGATAGGAAAAGATACATTATACAACATGAATTTTTTAAAAATAGTAGTGAATATATTAATTGCAATAAAGTAGATTTCTTTCTAGGTACATGCAGAGATGTACCTTGCTGTGTAGAGTAAAAAGGAGGACATTACATTAATCCTTCAAGAATATATAACAATCCTAAATTTTTATACACGAAATACCAGAGCTTCAACTAATGGGAGTGAAAGGAGAAATAAATTATAGTTGAGGACCACAATACCCACTCCCAGAAATTGATAGAACTACTAGACAGAAAATCAACAAGGATATAAAGCAACTCAACATCACCATCAACCAACAGAATCTAATTGACATTTATAGAACACTCCATCTACATTCTTTAAAAGTGCCCAATAAATAAAAACACAAGCATAACATGTGAAAATTTATAGGATGCAGCTAAAACATTGATCAGATGGAAATTTATAGCATTAAATCTTTCTAATGGAGAAAAGGAAAGATCTCTAAGAAAAAAAATCTAAGTTTCAACTTCACAAAAAAAGAAAAAGCAAAGCAAAAGAAAGGAAACAATAAAAATAAGACAGAAGTCAATTAAATTGAAAACAAAACAAAACGAAATGAAAACCAATTCATAGAAGAAAAGTTGGTTCTTTGAGGGAAAAGGAAACCAGTGAAATTGACAAACCAAGTTGACAATGATTAAAAGAGAGAAGACACAAACCAACAATATCAAGAGAAAAATTAGGTGGAATTACTAAACATCCTGCAGGATAATAAGGGAATACTGCTAATGGAATTCCAAAAAATATAAATGTTTATACCTGTAAATTAAACTTAAAAGAAATGCTCAATTCCTGGGATATATAAATTACCAGAGAACTTAAACAATTACATAAGTATGAAATAAACTGAATGTGTAATTTAAAATATCTTTTAAAAAGGTAACTCCAGCCCCAGATCATTAAGAAAACAATTTTACCAAAATTCTTCCAGATAATTTAGAACAGGGGGAACACTTCTCAAATAATGCTATCAAGAGTTCTATTTTTTTGTGTGGGTTTTTTGTTTGTTTGTTGTTTTTGTTTTTTAGCTAAGACAGGTTTATTGGATGTTTCTTTTTTATCATATTTTATGCCTTTTATATTTTCCATATATTTGTATATATTTTATGTTTGTCATGGTAAGTGTACTCTTTTATCATCATCTCTTACTTCCCCATCCTCTCACCCACCTCCCCTCTGGTAACTATCAGTTTGTTCCCTATACTTAAGAGTCTATTTCTTAGTTTATCTCCTTTTTTCCTTTTGTTTGTTTGTTTTGTTTGTTAAATTCCATATATAAGTGAAATCATATGGTATTTGTCCTTTTGTTCTCTGACTGACTTTTTTGCTTAGCATTAAATTCTCTCCTTCCACCCATGTCATTGCAAATGGCAAGATTTCATTCTTTTTTAGGAATAAAATAATAATAATAATAATAATAATAATAATATATCCTCATCCTGAATTATCCTGAATAATATCCTCATCTTCTTTATCCAATCATCTGTCGGTGGACACTTGGGCTGCTTCCATAGCTTGGCTATTGTAAATAATGTTGCTATAAATATAGGGGTGCATGTTTTCCTTCAAATTAGTGTTCTTATATTCTTTGGGTAAACACCCAATTGTGCAATTCCTGATTCATTGCACAGTTCTGTTTTTAACTTTTTGAGGAACCTCCATACTGTTTTCCAGAGTGGCTGCACCACTTTGCATTCTCACCAAGAGTACAGAGGCTTTCTTTTTCTTCACATCCTCAACAATACCTGTTGTTTCTTGTGTTTTTGACTGTAGTTTTTCTAACAAGAATGAGGTGGTATCTCATTGTACTTTTGATTTGTATTTCCCTGATGATGAGTGCTGTTGAGCATCTTTCTATATGTCTATTGGTCATCTGAATGTCTTCTTTGGGAAAAGGTCTGTTCATGCCTTCTGCCCATTTTTTAATTGGATTTTTTGTTTTTTTTGGGCATTGAGTTCTTTAGATTTTAGACACTAGGTCTTTATCAGATATGTCACTTGCAAATATCTTCTCTCATTCTATAGGTTGTCTTTTAGTTTTATGGACCATTTTCCTCTGAAAAAGATTTGAAAACTAGATATACTGCTTCTCCACACAAACACACACACAAAAAAAAAAAGGATAAAAAGACCACGTTGAGACAAGTAAGAGAGACATAGCCTCACAAAAACCCCATCTCTGGCATGGCAATCCAAGCCATACAAAGGTCCATGGGAAACTGAGATTCCTCTTTTGAAGGTCTCATGTGCAGTTTCACTTGCCCTAGGATTCAGCAAAAAATTAGCAGTTTAAAAAGTGCCCCCTATGTGAAGGAGATATATTTTCTGATCAAAATTCATCTGCTGGAGAAGGAAGGGACAATTGAAATGTTCACTGAAGATGAAGGTGTTGGAAGATACCATTTTTGTACTCTCTACCTATGCTAGCACAGGTAGGTGAGCTCAGATGTGGCACCCTCTCACTGCCTTGTTAAGATAGATGGGGCAAGTGATCATGGCACTATCCCTCTGCCTTGCTAAAGCTGGAGTACATAGGCAGTTGCAGCGCTACTTCACTCCCTGACTGGGACTGGTGAGCAGGAGCAGTGGTGTCATTCTCTTGCTCCTAGCCTTAAGCCATCATGTGCACACAGAAAAGCATTCCCCCACTGCATTCCTGAAGCCTGCAGGTGCACACAATCAAGACATTTTCCCACTACCTTTCTAAAGGTGCTAAGTATGACCCACCCCCTACACTCTCCAGCCACACCTAGCCAGGGCCAACAGAAGGGCATAATCCACTCAAAAGATGCCCCTTGATCTCCTGGCTCTAGTGGCGAAGAAGTTTATGTTTCTGGGCCCCACATGTAACAATCAGAAAGATAATTTTTGGCAGGCTAGCATCCCCAGAACACTGCACAGACAGAAAAAGAAATATCCCAGTACTCCATGAAAAAGGCCTATTAGCCTGGAGCTTCAGCCTGGAGGAAAGGCTTCAAGTTTCCTATACATCTAGAGTCTAAGAAGAAATTCCCAAGGCATATAAGGTGGACACCATCCTGCATGACCTCTTAGTCCTACTACATTGACAAGATATCCCAGAAAACAGTTTATATCATGATTTTTACAACTGTCACCCAAAGGGGACACCTCCAAATCTCTTGGTCTGGAGGCCAGCAGGGATTACAATTGCAATCCCACAGCACTGTACATATTTGTGTACTTTAAAAACTACTGCCTGAGGACTTGGCTTCCAATGAGCCTGAAACTAGGCATTAAGTGAAATTCTTCCCCTGGAACATTGACAGATCTTAACATACCTTCAATAATGGGGATAAACCAAGAATAAATCAGGTGGTTCAGACAATCACAAAGGTTTAAGAGACAATTAAGGCTTAAACAAGATTGAATGAGGAGTTTCATCACCTACATGAGGTCACTCTGTCAAGACTGAGGGAGATAGCTGTTTCATCTAAAACACAGAAACAAACACAGAGTCAAGTAAAATAAGGAAACAAAGAAATATGTTCCAAACAAAAGAATAAGACAAAACCTCAGACAAAGACCTTAATAATATAAAGACAAATAATTTACCTGATGAAGAATTCAAAATAATGGCCATAGAGATGCTCACTGAACTCAGAAGAATGGATAAACATGATGGAGACTTCAACAAAGAGAAACTCTTAAGAAAGTACCAGACAAGTCATAGAACTGAAGAATGTAATAACTGAACTGAAAAATGCACTAGAGGGGTTCATCAGTAGACTGCATGGAGCAAAAGAATAAGCCAGTGAGCTGGAAAACAAAGCAATGGAACTAACCCAGACAAAGACGAAAAAGGAAAAAAGAATTTTTTAAATGACGATAACAAAGAAACCTAAAGAACAACATTTAAAGCATAAAGCATTCACATATTCAGTGTACCAGAAGGAGAAGAGAGAAAAGAGGGACAGAAAGCTTACTTGAAGAAATAATGACAGAAAACTTCCCTAACCTAGGAAAACAGACAGACATCTAGGTCCAGGAAACTTAGAGTGTTCTAAATAAGATAAACCCAAACAGATCCACACCAAAATACATTATAATCAAAATTTCAAAAGTTAGAGAACCTTAAAAGCAGCAAGAGAAAAACAAATTGTTGTGTTCAAGAGAAACCCCATAAGCATATCAGATTTATTAGCAGAAACTTAGCAGGCCAGAAGAGAGTGGCATGACATATTCAAAGTGTTGAAAGGAAAAATTTTCCAAGAATACGCAGCAAGGTTATCATTCAAAATTGGAGGAGAGATCAAAAGTTTTCCAGACAAGCAAAAACTGAGGAGTCCATCACTACTAAACTGGTCTTACAAAAAATCTTAAAGGGACTTCTTTAAGCTGAAAAGAAATGGCACTGATTAATAACAAAACACATAAAAGTAAAAATCTCATTGGGAAAGGTAAATATATAGTAAAAGTAGTGGATTAATCACTTATAAAGCTACTATAAGTTTAAAAGACGAAACCAGTAAAATTAATACTATAATAACAAGTTATGGGATACACAAAATAAAAATATGTAAAATTTGACATCAAAAACATAGAACATGGGGAAGGGAAGTAAAAATGTACTTTGGGATGTGTTCAAATTATGTTGCTATCAACTAAAAATAGATGGATATATACATAGGATGATATATGTGAACCTCAGTAACCACAAAGAAAAATATATAGTAAATACCAAAAAATAAAATGAGAAAGAAATCTAAACATAAAACCAAATAGTCATCAAACCACGAGGGAAGAGAAAGAATAAATGAATACAAAAGAACTACAAAAATAACCAGAAAGCAATTAACAAAATGGCTAATAAGTACATATTTATCCATAATTACCTTAAATTAAATGCACTAAATTGTCCAGTCAAAAACATAGGACAGCTGACTGGATATATGCTTTTTTAAAAGACACATCTATATACTGCCTACAAGATACAAGTGGACTGAAAGTGAAGAATGGAAAGAGATGTTCCATGCAAATAAAAATGTAAAGAAAGCTGGTGTAGCTATATTTATATCAGACAAAATAGTCTTTAAAATAAAGACTATAATAAAAGACAAAAAATGGCATTACATAATGATAAAGAGATCAATCCAGCAAGAAGATATAACATTTATAAATATATATCCACTCTACAGAGGAGCACCAAAATACATAAAGCAAATACTAACAGACCTAAAGGGAGGAATGGAAAGCAACACAATAATAATGGGACCTTCAACACTCTTCAAAGGATAGATCATCCAAACAGAAAACCAGTAAGGAAGCATTGACCTAAAAGACAGATTAGACCAGAGGAATTTAATAGAACATATCACCCTAAACAGCAAAAGACACATTCTTCCCAAGTGCATGTAGAAAATTCTCTTGAATAGATAACATATTAGGCCACAAAGCAAGTCTCAAATTCAAGGTTGAAATCATATCATGCATAATTTATACCACAATGGTATGAAATTAGAAATCAATTACAGGGGAAAAAAACTGAAAGATATCACAAATACATGAAGATTAAACAACTGTCACTGAACAACTGCTGGATAACAGAAGAAATCAAAGGAGAAATGAAAAACACCTGGAGACAAATGAAAATGGAAACACAAGTACCAAAACTATGGGCTGCAATAAATGTATTCTTATAGGGAAGTTCATAGCAATACAAAACTACCTTAAAAAACAAAAGAAATCTCACAAAAACAATTTAACTTTACACCTCAAGGAACTAGAAAAAGAAGAACAAATGAAGCCCAAAGTTAGTTAAAGAAAGAAAATAATAATAAAGGTCAGAGGGGTAACTAGTAAAATAGAGACTAAAAAAAAATTGTAAAGTTCAAAAAAATGAAATCTGTTTTTTTTCAAAAGATAAACAAAATTGACAAACATTTAGCTAGACTCACCATGAAAAAAAAAGAGACAGAGTTCCAATAAATAAATCCAGAAATGAAAAAGTAGTTACAACTGATACCAAGAAATACAAAAGATTATTAGAGACTACTATGAACAATTCTATGCCAACAAATTGGACAACCTAGAAAAAAATATATTAATTCCTATAAACATACAATCTTCCAAGACTGGATCATAAAGAAATAGAAAATCTGAGTAGACTGATTATTAGTAAGGAGGTTAAATCAGTAATCAAAAATGTCTAACTAGCAAAAGTCCAGGACCAGTTGGGTATCACTGGTGAATTCTACCAAACATTCAAAGATTTAATACCTAGCCTTCTTAAACTCTTCAAAGAGGAGAGGCATTACCTCCTCTTCCATTTGAAGAGGAGGTAATGCCTACAAACTCATTTTATGAAGCTAGCATTGCTCTGATACCAAACCAGAATGACCACCACACATTATTATTATTATTATTATTATTATTTTATGTATTATAAACCCAAATAACAGGCTGAAATCCCTGATGAACATGGATGCAAAAATCCTTAACAAAAAATTAGAAACCTGGGATGCCTGGATGGGCTCAGTGGTTGAGCATCTGCCTTCAGCTTAGGGTGTGATCCTGGGTCCAGGATCAAGTCCCACATCAGGCTCCCTGTGAAGAGCCTACTTCTCCCTCTGCCTATGTCTCTGCCTCTGTCTCTCTCTGTGTCTCTCATGGATAAATAAATTATTTAGAAACCAAAGTCAGCCATACACGAGAGGGATCACACACCATGATCAAATGGGATTTATTCCAGGTATGCAAGGATGGTTCAACATTTGTGATCAATTAGTGTGATACACCATATTAATTAAAAGGTTAAAATTATATAATAATCTCAATAGATGCAGAAAAAGCATTTGACAAAATTCAACATCCATTTTGAAAAAACATACAACCAGGTAAGTATAGAAAGAACTTAGCTCAACATAATAAGCACCACAAATGAAAAACCCACAGCACAGTCCATTCAGAGGATTTCCAGGTGACATGATGCAATGAACAGAAAAACCTAAAGATTCCACCAAAAAACTGTTAGAACTAGTCAATGAATTCAATAAAGTGGCAGGATACAAAATTAATACACAAAAAATGTATTGGGTTTCTATATACTAATAATAAACTATCAGAGAGATCAAGAAAATTGTTTCATTTACAATTGTATCGAAAAGAATAAAATTTCTAGGAATAAATGTGACCAAGAAGATGAAAGATCTGTATACTGAAAACTATGAGACATTGATGAAAGAAATTGAAGAAGACATAATAATAAATGAAAAGATATACCATGGATTGGAAGAATTAACATTGTTAAAATGTCCATACACCCAAAACAATCTACAGACTTAATGCTACTCCTATTAAAATTCCATTGGCATTTTCACAGAACTAGGAAAACATAATTCTAAAATTGTATGGAACCACAAAAAGACTCAAGTAGCCCCAAAAAATCTTGAGAAAGAACAATAAAGTCAGAGGTACCATGCACCCTCATTTCACACTATACTACAAAGCTACTGTAATCAAAACAATAATGGAATATTATATGTGGAATAAACAGACACATCAATAAAACAGATTAAAAAGCCCAGAAATAAATCCATGCATATATGTTCAATTAATTTACAAGAAAGGGGGCAAGAATATACAATGGGGAAGGAACAATCTCTTCAATAAATAGTGTTAGAGAACTGGACAGCAATACGCAAAAGGATGAAACTAGACCATCCTCCTATACCGTATATAAAAATTAACTTAAAATAAATTGAGCATCTTAATGTAAGATCTGAAACCATAAAACTCTTAGAAGAAAACATAGGCAGTAAGCCCAATGACATCAGTCTTAGCAAAGTGTTTGTATATTTGACTTCAAAGGCAAGAGAAATAAAAGCAAAAATAAACAAGTGGGACTATATCCAACTAGAACATTGCTGCACAGTGAAGGAAAAACCATCAACAAAATAAAAATAAAAAGGTAACCTACTGAGTAGAAGATATTTGCAAATCATACATCCAATAAGGTGTTAATATGCAGAATCTATAACCATACAACTCAAGAATCACAACAACAACAAAAAATCTAATTTGTAAATAGTAGAGAATCTGAATACAGATAGCCAATAGGCATATGAAAAGATGCTCAACATTATTGATCATCATGGAAGTGAAAATTAAAACCACAATGAGATATAACCTTACACCTGTTAGAATTGCTATTATCAAAAGACAAGAAATAACAAGTGTTGGCAAGGGTGTGGAGAAAAGGGAACCATCATACACTGTTAATGGGAATGGAATGGGAATTGGTACAGTATGGAGGTTCCTCAAAAAATTAAAAATAGAGCTTCTCAATGGTCCAGCAATTCCATTACGGGGTATCTATTTGAAGCAAATGAAAGTATTAATTCAAAAAATATATGCAAAAAAAACAAAAACAAAAAGATATATGCACAGTTATGTTCACCAAAGTATTTTTTACAATAGCTAAGATATGGAAACAACTTAAGTGTCCATTGATGGATGAATGTATAAAGAAGATGTCACACACACACACACACACACACACACACTGAAATACTACTCAGCCATAACAATGGAATGAAATCTTGCCATGTGGGACTGCATGGATGGTAAAAGGCAAAAGCTGAAAAGTATGGTTTCACTTATATGTGGAATCTAAACAACAAAACAAACAAGCAAACGAAAAACAAAACAAAACCTAGACTTAGAAATATAGAGAACAGGTCGGTGGTTGCCAGAGGGAAGGGAGGTTGGAGAGGGTGAAATAGATGAAAGAGATTAAGAAGTACAAAATTCCAGCTATAAATAAATAAGTCATGGGAATGTAATGTACAACATGGGGAATATAGTCAATAATATTGCACTAACTTCGTACAATGACAGATGGGAACTAGACTTATTGTGGTAATCATTCTGCAATGTATAAATGTTGAATCATTATGTTATATACCTGAAAGTAATATAACATTGTATGTCAATTATACAATTTAAAAAATAAATAACAACTTAGGAATAAATTTAACCAAGGTGATGAAAGATCTATACACTGAAAACTATAAGACTTTGAATAATGAAATTAAAGAAGACACAAATAATAGAAAGATTCATGTTCATGGATCAAGAGATAATATTGCTAAAATATCCAAACTACACAAGGCCATCATTCAAGCAATGCTTATGAAAATGCCAATGTCAGTTTTCACAGAAATAGAAAAAAAAGAACTATCTAAAATTTTTATGAAACCATAAAAGATAGCCAAAACAAAATAGAGAAAGAGGAATAAACTGAAGGCATCACACTGCCTGATTTAAAACTATGCTAGGAAGCTATGGTAATCAAACATGGTACTGGCCTAAAAATGAACACATGAACCAAAGGAATAAGATCAAGAGGTCAGAAATAAATTGCTGCATACAGAGTCAAAAAATATTTGAGAAAGAAGTTAAGAATACTCAATGGGGAAAGGATAATACACTTCAATAAATGTGTTGATTGAGAAAACTGGATAATCATACACAGAAGAATGAAACTGGATTCCTATCTTATACCACTCAAAAAAGTAACTTGAAATAAAGACTTAAATATAAGACCTAAAACTGTAATACTCCTAGAAAAAGACATTAGGGAAATATCTCCTTGACAAAGGAGAAATTGGCAATTTACAAATTGGCAACAATTTTTTAGATAGGAGACACTAAAAGCATAAACAAAATGAAAAATAAATAAGTGGGACTACAGAACACTGAGAACATTCTGCACAACAAATTAAAAAGCAACACAATGAAAGGGCAAACTAAAAAACAGAATATTTGTAAACATGTATCTGATAAGAGGTCAATATCCAAAATATATAAAGAACTCATACACTCACAAACAATTCAATTTTTAAAATGGGCTGGGGACTTGAATGGATTTTTTTCCAAAGAAATACAAATGACCAAAAGGTACATGAAAAGATGCTCAACATCATTAATCATTAGGAAAATGCAAATCAAAACCAGAATGAGGTATCACTTCAAACCTGTTAGAATAGCTAACATCAAAAAGACTAGAAGTAGAAAGTGTTAGTGAGTATGTGGAAAAAGGGAACCCTGATACACTGTTAGTGAGAGTGTCCACCATTGGTAGAGCCACTATGGAGTTCCTTGGGTAAGATATGGAGATTCCTCAAAATATTAAAAATAGACGTACCATATGATCCAGCAGTCCCACCTCTGGGTGGATATCCATAAGAAATCCATAAGAAATGAAAATAGGATCTCAAAAGAGATTTAAAACTCTAATGTTCATGGCAGCACTATTCATAATTGCCAAGATACATAAACAACCTTGAAGCCCTTCTACAAATGAATGAAATATTACCAGCCACGAGAAAAAAAGCAATCCCTACCATTTACTACAACATGGATGAAATTGAGCACATTCTGCTAACTGAAATAAACCAGAGAAAGACAAATACTGTATGATTTTACTTCTTTATGTGCAATCAAAAAAGCTGAACTCATAAAAAAAAAAAAAGAGTAGAATGGAAGTTTACAGTGGTTGGGAGGTAGAAGAACGCAAAGTATACAGACTGTAAGAGAACTGGAGTGGCTCTAATGATATTAGACATAATCTTTAAAAATAAAAAATGCTACTAGAGATAAAGAGGAACATTTTATAATGATAAGAGGGTTGATCCGTTAAAAAGATATGACAGTTTTGTACATAAACACATCTAACAACAAAGGCCCAAAATATATGAAGCAAAAACTAACAAACTTGAAGGAGAAATAAAATTCAATAATGGAGATACCTGTAGACTTCAACAATTCACTTTTAATAATGGGTAGAAAAGGTAGGCAGAAGGTCAATGAGGAGACAGAAGGCTTGAACAGCACTGTACACCAACACAACTGCACAGGTACTTTTAAAAGAGTGTATGTTTATATACCTGTGCAGATCTTTTCACTTTCAACCTATTTGTATCTTTGAATCTATATTTTGTCCCCTGTGTAGAATATATACTTAGATCTTGTATTTTTACCCAGTGTGACAACCTCTGCCTTACAGATTGTTTATTTGATTAGATTGTTTGATTCATATTTAGCATTATTATTGATAGAGCTGGATTTATATCTGCCATTTAACATGTTTTCTATGGGTCTCATTTCTTCTTTCTTTCTCTATTACTCTTTTACTACATTCTTTTGCATTAACTATTTCTTGGTCTCACATTTCAATTGCTTTAATGATTTTTTCATCTTTTTAAGTTATTTTCTTGGTTTCTTGGTGGTCCCTCTAGGGCATACCAGATACATCTTAACTTATCAGAATCTACTTCATATTTATCTTGACTTAATGCAGTGAGACATAGAAATGCCTGCCTTGTTCTTGAGCCAACTGTAACCAGGAGAGGGAGTGTGCTAATGGCCCCAACACAGCAGCAAGAGGAGTAGGGATTAGCAGCACCAGATAGTTATTAAATATCCCAGTCCTTGGCTGTAAGTTAGAATTATACTTGTCACTTCTAAAATTGTCAATGTATCTTTCCACCCCAGAGTTTCCAGGTAAGCCAGTTAATAGCTGAGGCCTGGGCACCAGTAGTAAGGTCTTGAGTTAATTTTAAAGTGTAGTCAGAGTTCAGAAGCAGGCACAACACAATATATCTTATGATGTTGTAACCTCTCTGACGAACTGAGGCTACCAAGATATACTGTCTCTAATTCCCAAGTCATCCAATCAACTACCTGAGACTCCCACCAGAATTGCTAATTATCCAGGATTCCCTTAAGGCTGGAGCAAAAGCTTAGTGCTTACTGTAACCCTCCCATTTAGAGACTAACTACCAGCTGCTAGCCCAGGTCCTTCTCCAAAGATACCACTCTGGACAAAGGCGTCACCACTGTTCTGGGCTCATCACTATCGTAGGATCTTGCCACTCCCCATGCCCTGCCCATCAAATCAAATCCTTTCGGATATTGATTTTTTTATCTTCCCCATGGGGTCCACAGTTTTTCCTACAGCATCCCAGCCCTATACACTTCCTGCTGCTCTCTCCAGAAGCACAGATTCCCATTACTGGAAGAGCACATCAGGAGGCCAAACTAGGACAATCAAACTAAATTTAAGATGTACCACCATAGCCAATCATAATGGGAGCATCATAAATGAATGCCAAAAATCTGCAGCACCCAAAATCCAAGAATCAAAATTAGACTGATACACAGAGCTCTACCCCTTCCTACAATGCCCATTTCTCTCTCAATTTGACGTGTCCTTTTGTCCCCCTTCCCTTATTTAATGTTTGGGCTTACTACCAGCAGCCACTTTATTTACCACTTCACTATCTTACTAAAGGAAAGATGTTTCCACAGAGCACATCTCCCAGAGCTTGACAGCTATGAACCCGTTTAGTGTACCCAGTGAAGGCAGTCAGGTGGGTCATTGCTGGTGTGAATGAGTCTACATGGGGTCTACGTGTGCTGTCTATGCCTGTATACTTGGCTAGTGAAGGAGGGTTAGAGATCAACAATGAGCCACAGGGAGGTTGGAAGGGCTGTCCCCATCCCCACACCCATACTCACACCACAGAGAGTTTGTTTCCTTCATTCTAAACAGGCTATCTGCTTGCCTGGATCTGATGGCTGGATCCTTAGGAAATAGGGGATGTTTTTTTGTTGTATGAAAAAAAACACAAAATAGACCCATTGTATTTGGATCCACAACAGCACAGTTAACTACTGAAATCTAAATTCTCATGTATCACAAGTTTCTTGAGAAAGTGAGCCTTCTTCATTCTTGGGCAGAGAAACACTCTGAGTGTTCCTCATCCCATCTCCAGGGGCACTAGCACTGGAAAACATGGCTAAGTGGGGTGTTTGGCAAACAGATGTCTCATACATTATCCTTTCCCAGTCACAAACTCTTCCCACACCTGCATTTCTGGGGCTTGTTCCTTTTCCCTTTGCAGAGGCAGAGCCTGTTGTCCAGAGTTGGCACTATCAGGTTCCTGGCTGCCCGGGTGCTGGCTAGGTTCAGGAACAGAGGTGTAGTGTAATGGGTTGCACTTCTGGAGATTATTTGGAGAGGGAAAGGGGGAGAGCTCAAATTGTCTGTTATGACACAGTGCATGCTCAAAGACAGAAACAGGACCTGTGCTCAGAGGTATGAGCTGATCACAAAATGTGCTCTACTAAGTGATGAAACAGACAGTGCTGGACACAGTGGAGGGCAGAGGCCAGGGGCTATTTTTACACTTTAGGGAATGAATTTAAAAATTTTGGACAGGACAGCATGTATTACACCTAACTGGCTGGGAGACTGTAGGCATCTCTCACCCCGTCTTTCTTCTCTAACTTCTATGTCTCATCCTCCTGTATATTTCATTCTCATTTTGCAAGATAGCCACTCCCTATCACCACAGTGGACAATCTCTGTAAAATCACTTATGTTTAAGTTACACCTCCATATTCAAAGCATCCTGCAAGGTAGTAGAATATAGCAACACTAGTTGGAATCCTGCACCGTGTACATTTGTTCTTTTGGGCTAATGATTCCAAAAATATTTGAAGCAGTGTAAGCTTTAGAACTTAACTCTCCCCCACCTCACCCCCCCAACCCCACTCCCCAACACACTTAAAAATCTGTTGGAATTCTCCCAACCCTATGACTCTATCCCCTTCTTCTTCTCCTTCATAATATAACTTCTTGAAAGACTTACTCACATTTGCCTTTTCCATTTTCTCATCTTCCATGCCCACTTCAGCACATTAGCCTAGCTGCTACCCCCACCACTGTCCCAGATAGATCTCATGAAATTCAACTACCTCTGCCTCAGTCACCAGATGGGTGAACTCCTAATGGTACACAGATTCTTCCCTTCCCCCTTCTCAAGACACTCTTCTCCCTGGAGTCTTGGGACACCACACTCCCCAGGCCTCTATCTCCAATTCCTCCTGCTAAGTCTCCTTTGCCTGGCTCCTACTTTCCCTGGCACATAGACACTGGGGCACCCCCTTGTTCTGGATTCCAGGCCCGTGGTCTTTCTTGCCATGGATCATCTCCCACTCTCAATGACCACTGACATGCCGAGGGCTCCCAGTTTAAATCTACCATCCATGACATCTCTGAATCCAGACGTGTACATACAAACCCCCACTGTCTATCCACTCCTAGGGACCCATAGGCACACACCCAAGACCAAACTCATCATCTTCCTTCTACAGCCTCCTTGTTGCTGGCATTCCATGCTGCATTCCAGAATCTGTGAGTTGTCACTGGCATGTTCCTCTCTCTCATCACCCAGTCCACACCCAAATTACCACAAGTCGTGCTCGCTTCGGCCGCACATATACAAAACCACAAGTCCACATACTTCTCTCCATTCCCATTGCCACCATCTTACCTGGAGCCAAGCCCTTCATTTGTCATCTAACCTGGTTGTGCTGGCTTCCTATGCAGTCCTTCTCACACACCCCTGCCCTGCTACCTCCACACACAACACATACAGAGTGGTATTTTCAAAATTCAAACCTTTTAGCATGTGTCTCATCCTAAAAATAACAATAACAAAACAAAAAAAAATCTACAATGGCTTTCCATTGCTCTTATAAGATAAACCAAAACTTAATTCAGTTATCAGTTTTGGCAGTTTATGGTGGAGTCTGTAGGGTTTTCTATATACAGTATCATGTCATCTGCAAACAGTGAAAGTCTTACTTCTTCTTTACCAACTTGGGTTTTTTTTTTAAATTAAATATAAGAGTTTAAAAAAAAAAACAATAAAGAAAGATCAAAACCCTTAGAAAGACTTGTATCTAGTCCCTATCAATCTCTACATCATTATATTGACCCAATCTTCCCTCCCATTCTGTGTTGGAGCCACAGTGGAGCAGGACCAACCTGGTGGGCAGAATACAGCAATAAGAGATACTGGCAATCAGGCAGGTGAAAGCATCGTAGTTAACAGGACTGCAGTACTGTGTGTACTTTCCTCATTAGTGATTCAACAGAATCTTCTTTTGAGGCCCTCTCATTATTCCAGACTCATCTTACCTCTTAGAGTAGGTGGTCCCAGGATTAACCTATCTTCTCTTATGTGATGGACAAGGGAAAACACAAGAAATAGACATATGAAGAATACAATCCCTGAAACTGTTGCATCATTTCTATTCAAGACTACTCAGTCAATATCTTTTATATAAGGACATTCATGACATACTCTGTTTAGAATTGA
Organism: Canis lupus familiaris; assembly: GCF_011100685.1. NCBI lineage: Eukaryota > Metazoa > Chordata > Mammalia > Carnivora > Canidae > Canis > Canis lupus. The sequence goes on along the minus strand of NC_049250.1, from coordinate 858,330 downwards.
GAACAAAACTCTTAAGTCAAGATTCAAACTAGTCTTCTTCTATTCATGATATAATGGAAATCATGTATTTTATAGTATTTTATAGTGTTTTATTTCATTTCTATCTCTATCATCATTCAGATTGCCAGAAGTTTCAGAGTTAAATTAAGGTGAAGAGCACCAAGTATCTTTACATCATGGTTATATCTTTCTTTTCATCTTTTGCTATTGTTGTTGCTTTATCCTTTTTCCTTATTTTCATAGTCCTATTATATGTGACTTTCAGCCTAGACAACTTCAGAGATGTATTTTAAAATAAGCATTATGTAAAAGCCAAACTATCTTGTACATTTGCAAAGGATTGACCCACAAAAAGTAGACGTAGGGAAGAACTAGAGAACAGAAGAAAGAAATCATGGCTAGCATTTATTCTGCCCCTCTGAGACCCCCCCACCCACTCACCACCCCAACACACACACACTGCCTAGAGACTTCCCAGGGCCTGGGGAGAATGCTGCAGATCCCTGGGTGGCAGTCATTGGCCTGCAAGAGAAGTGAAGGATCCCCAAGAGAGTTCTGGCCTTTGGAAAGGATCAAGGCCAGCTGATGGGGTGGCATGAACTGAGGGAAGTCACAGTGTCCTCTGTGATTCCTATACCCAGGCAATGGACTCATTGAAAGGATACTGAAAAATTTTGCAGGTGTATTTTCAAACACCATTCAGACCAGGAACATTTAAGGCTATGAAGCCAACCGAGGTCACCCTAAAACAGAGACTTTTTTAAACCTTAAAAAAAATGCATAAATCATTAAACCCTGAAAATACATAATGCCACCTTTTTTTTTTTTTTTTTAATTTAACACCTTTTTCAAAATCCATGCAAATTGCAGAGCCAAAAGAAGAAAACTAAGTTTTTCAAAGTGTTGTACCAGTCTGGTTTTTTTTATAGAGCTCCTTAGATTGAAATCCATAAAATGGAGGTGCCACTTCCCATTGCTTCACCAACTTTTTAAAGCCAAGGCTGAAACTTCCATTCCTCCCTTTACTTCTTTCTACTCCCAGATTGAGAAGTGATTTTTTAATTAAGGCAAGAATCATTCTAAACTGCTGCTAACCAGGAAATGGCTCACAAATGAGCATCATTAATAAGAGTAACAGCCCCTGAGGTAGCCCTACACATGCCCGTCACTCTTCTACCTTGCTGTAAGCTTCACAACACCCTCCTAACTGGGCTCTACCACCTCAGAGATAAGCAAATTGAAGTACCGAGAGATCAAGCAATATACCCAAGGTCATAGAGATGAGCCAGAAAAACTGACACTCAAACTTTGGCCAAATGCAGAGTATTTCTGACACTTTTTGTGTTTGTTTCCTTTTCTCCTCACCTATCTATGTTCCTGCCCCTTACCAATATTGACCTCAGGAAACGACTTGGTATTTACATTTCAATGTGATTTTTTTTTCATTTTTTTTATTGGAGTTCAATTTTGCCAACATATAACACCCAGGGCTCATCCCATCAAGTGCACCCCTCAGTGCCCATCACCCAGTCTCCCCCACCCCCCGCCTTCCTCCCCTTCCACCACCCCTTGTTCGTTTCCCAGAGTTAGGAGTCTTTATGTTCTGTCTCCCTCTCTGATACCTCCCACTTGTTTTCTCTCCTTTCCCTTTTTATTCCCTTTCACTATTTTTTATATTCCCCAAATGAATGAGACCATATAATGTATATCCTTCTCTGATTGACTTATTTCCCTCAGCAGAATACCCTCCAGTTCCATCCACGTCCAAGCAAATGGTGGGTATTTGCAGTTTCTAATGGCTGAGTAGTATTCCACTGTATACATATAGACCACATCTTCTTTATCCATTCATCTGTTGATGGACACCGAGGCTCCTTCCACAGTTTGGCTATTGTGGACATTGCTGCTATAAACATCGGGGTGCAGGTGTCCCAGCATTTCACTGCATCTGTATCTTTGGGGTTAATCCCCAGCAGTGCAATTGCTGGGTCGTAGGGCAGGTCTATTTTTAACTCTTTGAGGAACTTGCACAGTTTTCCAGAGTGGCTGCACCAGTTCACATTCCCAACAGTGCAGGAGGGTTCCCCTTTCTCCACATCCTCTCCAACATTTGTGGTTTCCTGCCTTGTTAAGTTTCCCCATTCTCACTGGTGTGAGGTGGTATCTCATGGTGGTTTTGATTTGTATTTCCCTGATGGCAAGTGATGCAGAGCATTTTCTCATGTGTATGTTGGCCATGTCTATGTCTTCCTCTGTGAGATTTCTGTTCATGTCTTTTGCCCATTTCATGATTGGATTGTTTGTTTCTTTGCTGTTGAGTCTAATAAGTTCTTTATAGATCTTGGATACTAGCCCTTTATCTGATATGTCATTTGCAAATATCTTCTCCCATTCTGTAGGTTGTCTTTTAGTTTTGTTGACTGTTTCTTTTGCTGTGCAGAAGCTTCTTATCTTCATGAAGTCCCAATAATTCATTTTGCTTTTGTTTCTCTTGCCTTCATGGATGCATCTTGCAAGAAGTTGCTGTGGCCAAGTTCAAAAAAGGTGTTGCCTGTGTTCTCCTCTAGGATTTTGATGGACTCTTGTCTCACATTTATATCTTTCATCCATTTTGAGTTTATCTTTGTGTCTGGTGTAAGAGAATGGTCTAGTTTCATTCTTCTGCATGTGGATGTCCAATTTTCCCAGCACCATCTATTGAAGAGACTGTCTTTCTTCCAATGGATAGTCTTTCCTCCTTTGTTGAATATTAGTTGACCATAAAGTTCAGGGTCCACTTCTGGGTTCTCTATTCTGTTCCACTGATCTATGTGTCTGTTTTTGTGCCAGTACCACACTGTCTTGATGACCACAGCTTTGTAGCACAACCTGAAATCTGGCATTGTGCCAGATGCCCCCAGCTCTGGTTTTCTTTTTTAATATTCCCCTGGCTATTCAGGGCTTTTCTGATTCCACACAAATCTTAAGATGATTTGTTCCAACTCTGTGAAGAAAGTCCATGGTATTTTGATAGGGATTGCATTAAATGTGTAAATTGCCCTGGGTAGCATTTTCACAATATTAATTCTTCCAATCCATGACCATGGAATAATGATTTGTAATCAGTATTACCACCTCTACACATAACATATGCATTGTTTTTCTGATTATGAAAATCATTCCATTAAAGATTCTAATTGGAGAATTGTTACCTTTTGAACTAACATAGATCTAAGCAATCATGTAGTACAACTGCCTCCTTTTAAAGAATGTGATTTGAGTCTAAAAAGATTACTACAACTTGCTCAAGCTCATACAGCTAAATAAGTCTCTAAAAGACTCATCCTTAAAAACCATAAATTTCCTGAAACATAATTAGGAATTTTTAAAATAATTTTAAGGTTGACAATAAAATCTTTTAATTAACACTCAAATCCCTTGAGGCCAGGTCCAATGACAAATTTCTTATAAATTGCTGAAAGAAGTGAGGACCTGAAACCTGACTCTTTTGGAAGAATTCCACCACCCCCCCCCCCCCGGTAAAGGAATTTCAAGTCACGATGAGCAAGTGGGAGCAAGAGCTCAAATGTGAAGCCCTTTCCCACAGATCTGCCAACTGACCCACCACCTGGCTGCCTCCGAGCCCAGGGGACTCACTTTCTGCCTTTCCCAGGCTGCCTAAGAACCATCTCCCAAGAGCAGAGGGGCCTCCGTGCAAGGAGAAACCTCAGCATGTCCTCCTCATAGGGCTCTCCAGAACCTCACAGCCAGTCCAGGCACAGAGTAAGACCCACGCTGCCACACACATCACCTCCACAGGAAGCCATGGGTGTCTGTGTCATTGAACAGATACCCCAGAGGTATTCCTGGCCACACAGCAGGCCCTGGAAGCTCTTCAGTCTCCTTTGCAGATGGATTTCTTACACCCACATTGGAGTGATATTGTCACACACTAGCTTTGACCATGGATTGGAAAATCTTCCAGTGGGAGGGGCCACACATGTAGAAGGCATCTAATTGATAGCTATTCAAAAGCAGGTGCTGATAAAGCAAAGTTGAGCCATTTTATTGCAGCCTGTGGCATGCCACGCCCATGTTGGCAGAGAGCCTAGACCCTAACCTCACATAGCTCAGCCTGGATCTCAGCCTGCTGGGCCCATGTGCAGGGGATACGTTGACATATCACATCCCACCATTTCCCCACTTGCTGGAAAAGAGTCAAGGTGACCCCCCAAATAAGCTTCTCTGGGAGAGCAATGAATTTTTTACCCAGTTAATATTAATGAGGTATACATTTCATTCTGAAAACACCTATGTGCTGGTCAGAAGTCTAGAGGGACAGGCAAAGTCAAAAACCCCACCCCACCCCACCCCACACACACACACAAAAGTGAAACTGGCATAAAAATTCAACTACTATATAACTAAACTAAGCACTTGCCAAATTACCAACAATTGCCTTCACTCCTCCTTGGATAAAAGTCAAATTGTAAAGAAATATGCTTTTGAAACAAGGTCAGGAATCCAAGAGGTTGGAAAGCTGACACCCCAAGAAAAGACTGTGTAGTGGCCTTGCAAACTTTCCCTGGAAGATTCACTGTAATACTTCATTATAAGAGCAGAGTCCCAACACAAGCCCAGAGCAGTGACCTGAGCACCTGCCATTCACCTGCATGTCTTCTGAGCATCTCTGGGTCAGTGTCGCTTTGGGCTGACCCCTCCTGCACAGCCTCCTGCACAGTCTACATTCCAGTTCTCAGCACTTAAACTGGGCTGTCCTGTTGCCACCACCTAATCCCACGTCTCTATGGACAGGACCACCAATATGTCCCTGCCCCTGAGGCTGGCATCAGGGCCAATTCCTCCAGCTGTGTGAGCTTGACAGCTCAGCCCAGCACATAGCCAAGGAAGGAGCAAAGTCCTTAGTCTGAGGGTCTGACCTTAACATTTCAAATGCATAGTTATCTTGACCTTGGAACGAGGAGCCTGAACCGTGGGAATTCTGATAACCACACTACTTCAAAGTAATTAAATTAAAAATACTTATGTAAGCTTGTAAGGGTTTGGAAAACTCAGACCAAGTGATTGGTGATTTATATAAATATAAAAATTCATTAATTCCATTCCAAACAAATCCTTTCCAAGCAAAATGCATATATATATATATATATATATATATATATATATATATATATATATAAGAGCCAGATGCATGGGTGATTCTGCAGCTCTGCGTTTTGCTTGGAAAGGACTTGTTTGAAATAGAATATATATTATACATTAATTTTTATATATTTATAAATATATATGTAATATAATATATGTAATATATTATATATTTAATATATTACATACATTAATGTGTTTTGTTTGGAAAGGATTTATTTGGAATGGAATTAATGAATTCTAATATTAATATAAATCACTAATAACTTGGTCTGATTTTTCTAAGCCTCTTTATATGTGTGTGTATGTGTGTGTGTACGTATATATATCCTAAACCTTTATATATGTGTATGTATATATGTATACGTGTATGTGTGTGTATATATATCATGTGTGTGTGCATGTGTATATAGAGAAAGAAGAGAAATTAAATTGAGCCCTTTATGCCAAGGCACAGGTATAAATTAACCACAATTAATTAAAGTTTAGAAAAGACAAGCAGCAATTCTTAGGATATGTTAAGCAAACAAACTAGCTCCTAGGCCCTGCAAACTCCTACTCATGCACAGAGAGAACAAAGAGAACTATAGCCTAGCCACAGCAGACAGAAAAGCAAGTCTCCTTTATAAGAAATTACCCAATTTCTTAGAAAGAGAGAGTTTTAAGAAATGTCATAAGAATCACTGTCCAGTTCTGTGGGTCAGCACACCATAGTGACTAGAGGTAAGGTCCCAAATCACTGAGGACTGGACAAACCATTTCAGATTGCTATGGACTGAATGTTTGTGCCCTCCCAAAATTCATATATGTTTAAGCCTTAATGCCCAATGTGACGGTATTGGAGGTAGGGGACCTTTGGAGTGTAATTAGGTCGTGAGAGTGGAGCCCTCCTAAGTGGAGTTAGCACACCTATAAAGGAAACCCACAGAGCTCCTGCACCCTTTCTGCACCATTGCAGGACACAGTGAAGGCTGCAACCTAGACAGGTCTCACCTGACCATGCTGGCACACAAAAATCACACTTCCAGCCTCCAGAATTGTGAGAAATCAATTTTGTTGTCTACAAAGCACCCATTCTATGATAATTTGTTACAGCAGTGCCAACTAAGACATGCATGAAGCATCCTAGCTAAGGACCTTCTCATAAAATATTTAACAAGCACAAAAATTTTCCCTAATGTAGCTTCTGTTTGGCTTTTTTTCTCTCCTCTTGGAAGAAAACTGTTCCTGCCCCACCCTCACCTGCCACTAGGTAAGAAAAACCACATGCCTATCAACCTTGGGCTCACTCACTCAGCTCAGCATCAGAGGAAGCCCCTTTTCCAGGTAGGCCCTGGGGTGACCCTTTTTCCAAGGAGCCCACACCTGCCTCAGACTCTGTCCTAGGGTCCAGCTTTTCCTGCAAGTGTTGCCTCCGGGCCCCTCAGACCTGTGCCCAGTCCTCACTCCCGCTGGCTTCTGTTGCAGGGACACAGGCCGCCTGAGCTGCCCTGGCAACTTACCTCATGTCGCACTCTCTCCTGCCTTGTTCTGCTCCAATTGCTTCTGTCTCCATCATTGCCCTTAATGATTTCCCTGCAGTGTCATTTCACTTAGCCTCTTTTTTTTTTAAGATTTTATTTATTTATTCATGAGAGACCCAGACAGAGAGAGGCAGAGACATAGGCAGAGGGAGAAGCAGGCCCCCTGCAGGGAGCCTGATGTGGGACTCGATCCCAGGACCCCAGGGTCACGTCCCAACCAAACCATAGGCAGATGCTCAACCGCTGAGCCACCCAGGTGTCCTTTATTCAAGTCTCTTAAACTCTACTTCCATGCTTCTTCCTTTCTCTCCTCTTTCTAACCCACCATCCCACTTGGGAGAAAATAACGGAGTTCCTTAAGATGTCACCCTCCACACTACTCAGTTTCCCTCTATCATAAATGCCCTCCTGATTGCAAGAACCACCAATTACTCGGGCTCCTGGGGGGTTCAGTTGGTTAAATGTCTGCCTTCAGCTCAGGTCATGATCCCAGTGTCCTCAGACAGAGTCCTGCTCAGTGGGGGAGTTTGTTTCTCCCTCTCCCTCTCCCTCTGCCCCTATGTGATCTCTCTCTCTCTCTCTCTCTCATTCACTCTCTCCCTCAAATAAATAAAATATTTTTTTTAAATTTAATTCTGTGTCTATTCTAAGAATTGCTGGGCAATTCTAAATTCAAAACCTCTGTTTACCTGGAAAAGCACTGAATATAACCGTGTTGAATATGCTCAAGAAATATTTGTTCAAAGGATAAATGGATGGATAGATGGATGGGTGGGTAGATCTGACACTAAGCATTTCTGGAGATGTCAAGATCTCTTCACTTTGGGTTACGGTTCCAAGGAGAGAGGCAAGAAATGAGGGCCCTAGGGCTGCTCCTGATCCAGCAGGAGCTACCGCCTCCCCATGAAATCATTTGTCATTTCTGGAGGATCTGTACTGTAGAGCTTTGCACAACACAATTAAGTAAAGTAATAATTATAATAAAATAATGACATTGCAGTACATTAGCCACATGTCAAGTGTTCAATAGCCAACTCCATGTGGTTAGTGGCCACCATACTGGAGCATTTCATTACCACAGAAATTTTATTAGTCAGTTTTGTGAGACAAGAAAACATGAGGAAGTCATTTAAGATGCCCTAGAACTCCTTCTATGTGACAGACATGCTCACATTAGTACCGGTCTCACTCCACTGTGACCAGTGAGACCAGTACTGTCATTTGAAATACCCTGTATGGGACACCTCGGGGGCTCAGTCGTTAAGCATCTGCCTTGGGCTCAGGTCATGGCCCCAGGGCCCTGGGATGGAGCCCCAAACTGGGCTCCTGCTCAGCTCCCTCTCCCTCTGGCCCTCCTCAACTCATGCTGTCTCCTCTCTCTCTGTCAAATAAAATCCTTTTTAAAAAATTGAAGTACTCTCTCATTTGTGCAGTAAAATGGTTCCTGGCATCAAATCTTCTAAAACCTTCCCCTTGGAATTCCCTGAAAGATAGGACTGTCCTTTGTTATTCATAACAAGCTCCTCTAGACCACACCTGAGTTTATGCTAATGAAGTGATTCCTGTAACCCTAGGTAGCTTCAGGACAGGGTTGGGCCAAGGCACAGCTGGAGGGCTGGAACTTTGAGTCCCAACCGCCCTTAACCTCTGGGGAGGGGAGAAGGGCTGGTTTGAGTTCAATCACCAATGGCCAATGATTTAGTAAAATTGCATCTCTATAATAATAAAACCATTAACATCTCTAACTGACAGGTTTCAGAGACCTACAGGTTGGTGAACACAGGGAGCTGCTGGGAGAGTGCTTCAAGAGAGCATGGAAGCCCCAGGGGCATCCCCCCCAATACAGTGTCCCTGCATCTCTTCCCTTTGGCTGTTCCTAAATTGTATCCTTAATAAGTAAAGTACTTTCCTGCGCTCTGCAATTCATTCTAGCGAATTATTGAACGCAAGAGAGAACTGTGGGTATTCCCAAATTTGTACTCAGCCAGGCAGAAGTATGGGTAGCTTGGAAACCACATTTGAATTGATGTCTGATGTGGGGCCAGTGCCATGGAACTGAGCCCTTACCCTGTAGGGTCCATGCTAACTCCAGGAATTAGTGTCAGAATTGAATCGTTAATCAAATAGTCATTTGATCAGTTGGACACCCAGCTGGTCAGAGAATCTAAGAATTAATTGGCATGAAGGAAAAACTCTCTCAGTTTGAAATGGAGAAAAGAGTTTTCACTTTTCTTTTTCATCAAAAAGACTGTGGGTGTGTGTTTTGGTGGCATTGTGCCTGTAAGGAGGCTGCCTCTGGTCAGGGGAAGGGTTTTTATTTATACACCGTCTGAGGAGCACTTTTGCAATCCTTCAGCATGAAGGCTTCTATATAAGTGCAAGGTGTTATTGCAAGGTGTTAACAGTTCCAAATGAACCTTTTCATTTAACTGTGTCAACCTCTGGATTAGTCAGTCTTAACTCAATACATGGTGGAGTGGGCCGAACTAATGAGTTTTTGTTTAGAATATTTATATGTCTGACCTGAGAATTATGAGAGGTTTTTTCGATTTGAACCAGGGGGATATTTTAACCTTTTTGCCAAAACACATAGATCATTGAACCTTATTCCTCATTCTCTTTAAATATAGGTAGAATGAAACCCAGAAATAATAATGGCAATAATACTAAATATTTCCCCAGCATTTTTCTTTCAAAAACCTTGTGAATATATACATAGATTAGCTGGCTTGTCTTCCAACATTCCTGGACTTATTTGGAATATCAGTGTGGTTTATTCTCCCCTACTGTCTCTGGAGGGAGGCCTTCACAACTATGCAGCATCCCAGCAGCATCCAGCAGCATCTCCACCGTGTAGTTCCAACTCTTTGGCTCGGCCAATGCATTTATTTCTCCATGGGAGCCTGCAATCATATCCTGAGTCTTCTGAACACTCCTCTGGATGACACAACCAATCTGCTTTCTCTCCCCCAGCATGTGAAATAATCAAATACTTTGTGTATTAATCGGGGTTTTCCAGAGAAATACAACAAATGGGATATATATCTGTATATCTGTATATATCAATAGAGAGAGAAAGAGATTTATTATAGGGAACTGGCTTCTGTTACAGAAGCTGGCAAGTCTAGAATTCGCAGAGCTGATAGTTGATGTCCCAGTTCAAATCCAAAGGCCAGAAATTGATGTGGAAGCAGGGAGAAGTGATATCCTAGTTCAAAGGCAGGAGAATCATCTCTTACTCGATGGACAACAGCCTTTTGTTCTATTCAGGCTTCTATTGATTGGGTGAAGCCCACCCTTATGATTGATTAGAGGGTAATCTGCTTTATTCTAAGGATTCAACTGTTAATCTCATCCAAAAACACAGAAATACCCACAATATTGTCTGACCAACCATCTGGGCCCTGTGGCCTAGTCACAGCAATACATAAAATTAACCATCACACTATGTGTGCACAAAAGAGTACACAGGGAAGGACACAGCACAGTTCAGGAGCATCTCTCTCTCCTTTGGTGGGATCCAGTTTTTTTCAGCCCTTCCATAAACCATCAGAGGAATCAACAGCCATGGCAGAGCTTGAACCAGTGACACCCACCAGTAGATTTCCTGACAGGGCCCCAATCTCCATTCACATAAGCTGGTAATCACAGCGTGCAAATGGTGGGCTGTTAACACCATCTGAGGGCCAGGCCCCTGCTGACCACAGAGCATAGCCCTTACCTTTCTCCTGGCCCATCTCTGCCTGGAATGTGCTGTCCCCTAGAGATTCACTCAGAGTCAGCTCCTCAGGAAACCACACCTGCCCACCTGTCCCATTGAGAAGAATTCTGGACAGCCTGTTGGTCTCCATTCTGAAACTACAAAGGATAGGGCCTTGGGATCACCTGGGTCTGCCTTCTGGTTTTATAGAAGTCATTGAGACCCAGAGAGATAAGCACCTTGACCAATATGCTCAGAGAGCTTATGAGCCCTGACTGGTATATAGTCCTTCATGCCCACTTCAAGGCTTGTCCACAGCAGCACCTCTGCAGACCCTGTGTGAGGCTCCCAAGACCTCTTCAGCCATTATTCCTATGCATTAAGGTTATAGCCACGTTCAGAGCACAAATCAGGGATTCTATCTCTTTTGTCCCCTGTAGCCCTGACTCTTGCTAAATGCAGTAGCAGGCACTCCCTGGCCTCTCCCCATGGAGCATATTGGCACTTTGGGCAGGGCAAGCACTCCCTAGACTTTAGGAAAATCAAGAACATTCCCCATACAGTCTCAAACATTCCTCTTTGGAGGAGGATGAGCAGCCATGGCTCCCTGCAACGGCAGTGTACACATTCTCAGCAATTGATCCCCACAAAATCCTCAGAGATGGAGTCCATCATGGCTTTTCCTGTCTAAAAGAGTGAGTCAAGGCCAGATGGGGACAGTGCCTGGACTTCATGGCTCCAGGGCCTGGATGCCTGTCCTGCCTCACCCCTCACTGAAGATTTGCACCTCTGAGTTCCCTGCCCCCAGCTGGAACAGGCCATACCAATGGATGTGGGTTGTCAATGCCAGACCACATAGTAGGTGAAAGTTCTGGAAACTTCACAGAAAAGTCAATTCTTGTAAAATTTCCAGTGTGTTTTTGTTAGCCCCCAAAGAGAGATCTGTGTGCTCAGGATTGCTCTGGCTCTGCCCATTCTAAAGGGCAGCAGCACTTTTCCTGGTTGTTAAAGAATGCCCACCATATACAAGCTGGGCCAGGGCTAAATTCTCCCTAAAATTTAACCTCAGGTGTTTATGATAACAAGGAAGGTAAATTGATAAAACTAAATGTATCAAAGTCAAAATCATAGATAATGCCAAAACAGTTCCTATTGAACTTTGAGGTGTACCATGTATTTTTCAAAATGTTGGGGAGCACAGTGTTCAATTGATGTCCTCAGGATGAGGGACAGGCAGCCTGAGAATGTATGAGGGGAAGAAGGTACACAAGGATACGTTTTTATCCAAAACAGCTTATAGACAAGCTCCCCCCTCCCCCTCAGCAAAATGGACTTAGGCTCCTCTGGCCTGACTGTACAGAATGATGTTCCAGTTCTCACATCATTTCAAGAAGAAAGGATAATCTTGAAATGTGTGATAACTCTTAAGTATAGGGTATTTTTCATACCTACTTTCTTCTAAAGAGATAGCAATGTGCCGAGAAAGACTGTCCAGCAAAGCACTACCTACAAATAGCCAAGGTGACATCTAGCAGCAGCCCCCAAGCCTGTGACTGAGTACATCCTTATTCCTCCAGTAACTGCAGACCTTCCCCAGAGTAAGGGATGGACCTGGTCTTGGGTGGATCACTACTGGCCTCTCCTCTTCCCTCCCATGATATGCTGAGGAGCCTGGTGTCCAAATAAATGAGCCTTGGATTATAGCATTTGCTAATTTCCCTGGTGTAAATATTACCACTGTATTCAATTCCAAGCCACCAATGGTTGAACCACTGAGTGGTAGAAGTCTTAAATGTATAAGAAGGCCTAGATGCCATCCCCCTGGAATCTCTACAACTAACTGCCCCACATCCTCCATGCATTTGCTCAAGTGTCACCTTCTCTGGGAGACCTTCCCCAACCATCGCACCTTATAATCCCCATCCCCCTTCTCTGCTTTATTTTCCTCTCAGCAGTTCTCATTGTATTCACATACATGGTTGATTCATTTATCTTGTGTCTCTTCCCACTAAAAGACACATTCCAGAGGAGTATGTGATTTTGTCCATTTCATTCACTGATGTATCCCCAGCCTAATGCAGCATTTGGCACATGGCCAGTGCCCCACATTTACTAATCAATGAGCCCCAGATTTTGTTTGAGTAGCTGGTGAACAATGCTTCTGTTTCTCCTGCCTTTGCACCTCTGGGATGTTCACTTAAAACCATCTTAGCTACAGCTTAAATACCAGCTGTAGATAAAACCTTTGGATTCTGTCATCCAACTAAGTCCTTCGAGTAGGACTAAAGGGAATCTGTCCAAATGTGTCCATCAGAGAGAGAGAATTCTCCTTAGCAGAGGCATTCTATTTCTAGCTGGGTTGGCAGAAGAGAATGATCACCTCCCGCCTTAGCAAAAAGGCTAATTACAAGGGAAATAGTTCACAGGCTTTTCCTCACCCTCCTAAGTTCAGAAACAGGAAGTAGACAGCTTTAGCTCCCAAATACAGAGAGAGTCTCCATCAGTAACCAGCGCTCCTGAATGTATCTGTGGGAACAAAAATGCAGAACCTGGTGTTTTATTGTTATCGTCTCTCTTCTAGACACTCTAGAATGCTCTAAGCCTTTAACTGTAGTTGGATTGTAACAGATGGACAACTTTGTGTGGTTGTCCCCTGGACACAAACTAGCCACAGATGAGATACCTGTACCCAACAGGAATGAATGTTGAAACCGTGTAACACTACCAGTAGAAGATGAATAATTGAATCAAGAAGTATAAAAACATTACCAGAAAAATAAATTGAAGCCTTACCCAGTGCCGTCCCTCCAATAGCACTCTTCCGCGGAGGGGCCCCAGAGGGCACGTCTCCGATTACCTGGCTGTTGTAGGTGTCATTTCCAAAGCCTTGCCTGAGGCCATGTCCTTTGCAGGTGTGTCACTGTAGCTTCTGGGGCCCTCCTACCGCGCTGGCTCCCATCCCTGGGCACGAGCACCAGCACCAGTGCCAGCCTGCGCAGGGACTCAGGGTGGGCACCTGCTGCTTGCCCCTGGCCTGCGGCTTGACCGCCTCTTCCCTGCCCTCTTACCTTCGCGTCCACCTGGCGAAGGCCCCTGCAGGTGCGTCCGGGCCGGGGCAGCGCGCCCTCCCTGGCCTGGAGGCTGGGGTCCCAGTCCCGCGGGCGGAACTGGCTGGAAGCGGCGCCATCTAGCGGCGCCGTGCGGCACGACTTAATGAAGGTACACGCCGGCTGCAGGGAGAGGAACTGAGCGCGCTACAGTAACCTCAGCAACCTGAGAGGGCTGAGAAAAAGGCACTGACAGGCCCTAAATGTGCTTTGCTTTTTGTCTTCCACGCTAAACAACCTGGTTTAGTTTGCCATTTTCCTCCAACTCATTGAAATAATTCGCTGGAGGCAGCAAACCTTCCTCCACTGCAGCAGGTGGGTGTCAGCTCAGGAGCAGGTCCCAGGGTGAGAGTCAGCACACAGGAATGGGCATGTCAGAGACAACCACACAGGAAGGAATAAAGCACGGATAGGGGATGATTACAGATCACTCATCAGGTTTGGGGGTGCTTCATTTTTCTCAGATGACAAGCACTGTGTTTTGTAATTAAGGGGACTCCTCCCCTTACTGACCAGCATTTCCAAGTGTAATTGCAATTACCCGGAATCTGGCAGAGATAAGGAGGGTGTATCTTTGGCACAGGACAACGACACAATAATGAATAAAAATGCAGAAATAGAATTGGAGCCTTAAGTATAAGCTTCATGCAATCTAAATTTCCAGAGAGACTTATTACTTGGGTGTGCCAGAAGAGTTTAGATACATATGCCCAGCTACCACAATGAGAATTCTTGATATTTCTCCATATGGATAAGAATATTCATCACATAGTTTACAATTCAAACACACAACAGTCAAGAAATGTATAAAACTCATTTTTTACTACCAATTCACTAATGTGGGTTATGTATACTTGGCAATAAGAAGTATTTTTCTTGTAACCATACATAGCTAAGTAATGTCACAGGGAAAGCTTGCATCTATGAACTGACCTATTTATGCTGAAATATAAATGGTGCTCTGAAGTCCGGAGTTTTCTTGATCTTGATTTTGAGGGTTGATCTTAAGCAAGGAAAGAGTCACTGTGGAAAGCATGCCACATTCCCCTATTTATCCCATGACCTGTAGCAACCTACCTCCAGCTACCAAGAATTATTTTTAAAACCATTCTAAAAAGTACTAGTGGCCTATGAGTCTTAGTTATAAGCTTACCAGTAATGAGCACATCAAACTACTTTATAGTATTAAGAATATGTCCTTATTTAAGGGCATAACAAAAATTACTCAGGAAAACATCACCAACCGAAGACAAGACCAATAAATTTTTTTCATTTAAATCCCTTTCCTGAGATTATCAGTAAGTAAAGAAAACAGTTGCCTTCTTGACCAACTTTGTACAGCTCTCAGACAAGCTCTCTCCACCCCCTATCCAATCACTCCAGTGCTGAGAGTAAACTAGCAAGCAGTCTCATCCTTGAGTGGGCAGTGAGCGCGAGCACCCATGCCCTGCCGTACAGCAAACAGACAAGGTATGCCATGCACGCATACTAAATTACCACATTCATCAAAGTAATTAAGAAATACCTTTATTTAAGAAGGGGGATATGCTCCAACAGTGTGCTTGAGCTCACATCTGGGATTAAAAGAGGTAGAACTCATACAGGAAACAAAGGGACACTTAAGGGTGGAGTCAGACCCTACACAGTGACCTTTATCAGGGCACTGCCTCTTGTCCAGGCGACTTCTTCCTTGGGGACAGCCCATCTTATCCTGGTAAGCTCTGCCCAGATCCCTGGCCCATCACACCATCCATGGACAGCTGGACACCCTCACTTTGTTCAGAAGAGTTTTATTTGTAGAGGAGCATTCCACTGCACTTGACTAGCCCTCTGAAAGGTATTCTAGGGTAGGGAATTATCTGTTCGTGCATTTCTCCTTGTTACAGAAACAGCCAGAACCATCTCAGAATATAGGAGTCCAAAAGATCATTTCTAGGGAAACAGGTAACTGAAATAATCTTGCCAGTGAGAGACGGATTAGCAAAAGGGAAGCCCCACAGCCCAGACCTCAGGAGGGTATCATCTGTCAGATCCCTTCAGAGGATGTAAGAAATTCTCCACTTGTCTAAGAGTGAGCTATTCCCTTCACATACTAACATAACACATGCATAATCATGTACTGATACACACACACACACACACACACACACACACACACACTGTGTCCTGTAACATTGATTCAGAAATGACTCAGAAGAAAGATTTGCCTCCAAATGAATCACCAGCATCAATCTATGCAGTACCCAGGGCTTTCCTGGGAGGTCTTCCTTACAAATCCTGGCCAAGCCTGGTCCTGCTTAGCTAATGAGATCATATCCCAGGGTGTGGATCCATATCACCACCTAACTGCAGGGGCCCATGGCTCCTCCCCATCCACACCTACATGCTATTGGATTGCTGGGTCTTCTGTTGCTGTTCTCTCTGCCTGGAATGCCCCTTCTTCTTCTCCCTGCCCCTGAAAATCCTACCCTTCCAAAACCCTCCTTCTGCATAGCCCCACTGAACATTTCACACATAGTTATAGCGTGTCCTCTGATTGTTTAATCTTTTATTCAAAGGTCCTGGGGTTCTTAAAGACAGAGGTAGCCATTGTCTTGTGTAGTTCTGACTCCATTTGGAGGAGCAAGTTTCAGTTTTTTTTTTTTAATTATTTAACTTTTTTTTTTTAATGTATTCATAAGAGACATAGAGAAAGAGAGAGACAGAGACACAGGCGGAGGGAGAAGCAGGCTCCATGCAGGGAGCCCGACGTGGGACTGGATCCCAGGACCCCAGGATCATACCCCGGGCCAAAGGCAGATGCTCAACCACTGAGCCACCCAGGCATCCCAAGGAGCAAGTTTCAAACAGGGTCGATCCAGGTAGTGACTCCAATACAATCAACTCCCCACCTTTTCCAATGGAAAAAGTCAGAGAAACTGGGCTGTTTTAATCTACCCTAGCCCAGAAGCTTCGATTTTCCTAGCATCCAACATCAAAAATGCCCTAAATTAAGCAGAGGCCTCTCTTCAATAAAAAAATTCCATTTAATTCAACAAAATGTCACCTATACACAAGGCACTGGACTAGATGCCTTGAGGCCACATCTGGACACATTCCTGATGCTCACCACCCAGTCTGTGGATGAATGGTGTAAGGACTGCAGCCATCCCACACATTTCCCCATCCAAAGGATGTTTACCGAACACTTACTACATCTCCGGCCCTGTTCCAGGTACTGGGAATACAGGCAGGGATGGAACAAAAGCTCCAACTCATGGAGTTCATATTCTAGTTGGGGACAGAGGCACTAAAAAGTACCAATGAAAACAGAAACACTCTCACATAGATCCGTGCTGTGATGGGATGGACACAGGTAAGGGGGTGAGTGATGCCTGGGGGCAGACACTGAGGGAGGACGGGGAAGTCCTCCCTGTCACACTAACACTTGGCCAGTGACCTGAGTGACACGAGGGAGTGAGCCCAGGGGCAGAGCAATTCCAGACAGAGTTAGAAAGACAACAAAAGGCCCTGTGCCTACATCAGAGAAACAAGGAAGGGAGCATGAACTGGGTCCCCTGCCAGCTCCTCCTCCTTGCCCCGCAGCTGCGCAACAGAATGGCTGGGCTGCCACCCTCCTACCACTAAACATCTGTGGTCTGCTGCTGACATCAGGCCGCTCATCATGTCAGTCTTCCCATCTTTGTCTGCAAAATGGAGGGAACACAGTTTCATCTAAGGCACTGAGCCAGAGTATTGCCCGAGTTTAGCCACAGCAAGCAAATCTGCCAAAAGCATTGTGTGCTTCTTGACCATCTCATGAGTGATCCTGCTGTGGCTGCCATGGCTAGCACGTGGGTCCCACCCTTCCTGCTCCACCTGCCAACTCTGTGCACCTCGGAGGAAGCCTCCTGCATCCTAGCACCTCTGGGAGGTTTACACGGCACCTTGCAACCCTTCTGGACTTGACATGTTATGTAAATTTTAGTGCATTATCATTAACCTCAGCATGGGTTTATAGTTCTTTTCAGGCACCAGAGTAGTTTAATGATGCAGCTGCTATAAGACCCAGGAAGAAAGTATGAATGCAGGGAAGCCACAGCCCCAGAGAAAGAAAGATGCCTCCAGGCAGGCGCTGGGGTGATTCAGAGTGACAGGAAGCTGTGTCCCTCTGGCCTCCTCCACACCAAGACCAGCCTTCACTCTGCGGAGAAAAAAATAAATTTTTCTTAAATGTCTAAGCCTTGAAGTTTTCATGATCTGAAATGCAACCTGGGTAATCAGGTGATCACTACAATTGCTCTCTTGACCTCTATTTTACTTTCTGAATTTTGTTTAAAACCATATATAAGGGACCTGGGTGGCTCAGTGGTTGAGCATCTGCCTTCGGCTCAGGTCGTGATCCTGGGGTCCTGGGTCGAGTCCCGCATCAGGCCTACCTGCAGGGAGCCTGCTTCCCTCTGCCTGTGTCTCTGCCTCTCTCTGTGTCTCTCATGAATAAATAAATAAAATCTTAAAAAACAAAAACAAACAAAAAACCATATGTATATATCACAAACCACATATATTACCCCATGTATACACATTCTTTTCATTCCTCAAGTCCTAACATACATCATATGTCTCAATCATTTTTCCTATTTTTTATTAAAGTATAATTAACATACACAGTTATGTTAGTTTCAGTTGTACAGCATAGTGATTTGACAGGTCCATACATCACTAAGTGTAGTGGCCATCTGTACCCATCCACATCTAACCTTTTTGTAGACTGGTAGGACTTTCATTCCCATGCACTTCCCCCCAACTACTTTGTACATATGTGCGTGCGCGCGCGCACACACACACACCTTTCTATCAGTCAGCACTTCTTTAGGTGGATTCCCATGCACTCATTCTTTCCTCTCCTCTCCTTCCCCACTGAAATTCACCAGTCCCATTCTCTCAGACTTAATGTGATAAATAAACCTGTGTTAAAATATTAACAGGCTAATGTGATAAATGAGTCTATACTAAAATGTTAAAAATTTTGTCTTGTCTTTCAAACAAATTGATAAAATTTCAAGCTTGAAAGCTTGAACCCAAAGGCTTAGCTAAAATGGGAATTTCTAGCCCAAAGGAGCAGGATGTTCTGAGATGTTCCTCACATCACCATCATGCCATGGAGGCAGCCGCTGGGAGGGCCTGTGTGTGAGCTGGCCCCAGTCTGTGCCCAATAAAAAATTAATCCGCTCAACTTCTAGGGAGGGGAATGTGTGAAAATAAAATGAAGTGGGAATTATTTGAGTCTTTATTTCACCCATGCTGGCACTCCTGGGGAACGTGTGTGCTTCACGCCTCTCAGTAATCCAGCTTTAGAGGGAAAAAGAAGACTTCCCTCAAGTGGAAAAACCTACCTGTGGCCTTAGTGATTTAGTAGGTGCCAGTCTAACCTGAAATAATAAATACCATTATGATGTCACTGTCTCACTGCTCATTTTTAGAGTCTCTAGACCTTTCTTCCAAAAACACGAGCTCATGAATAGGACTCTGTGGTGCCTGACATGTCGTTTATGGGTCAGCACAGCCATGGTGGCTAGCCTGTGGCAAAAGGCTTTATGAGACCCTCCCAGCAGGTATCAAGATAGCCAGGCAGCCCTCTTGCCTCTGAACTAACCCAATTCAGACTCCAAGTGCCAGAGTTGAAGTTCAGACTCGCCACAGTGAGCTGTATCTCTGCCTCCAGAGCTGGTCTAAGGTCCTGGAGAAAAAGTCCTTCCTGTCCCTAATTGTGTCTGTGACTTTAAGTGATTCCATTTTGCTCTCAGCCTTTTGTGTATGTGTTCCATGGAAAGTAGCTGTGGATAAAATACAGAAGCCAGGTTTCTGATACAGTTCCCACTTTCAAGGAAACATTTCTTCTGGATCACAAAATAAGGGGCATGAAAAATGTCAGAAATTGTTGGGGCAAAGATGTGGAGAGGAAAAAAATCTAATCTCAAATTACTCTTGCTCGTTCTCAGGCATGCCCAAGAGGAAGTGGTCAGCTCAAGGCATGCACAGTGGTTGGCCTTAGCTGTGTACACCGAACTGAAAGTCCAGGAGAGCAGCCACACCTTTCCTCCTTAACCTCAAGTGGAAGAGCGCCTAGTACAGCACCATCAATGTGTTTGCAGCACACTTCGTTCTCCATCTCCCTGTCCCAGTCAAGAGTTTTTGAGAGGATTCTTAACCCCTGAAGTCAGTTGACTCCCTGCCTCCCTGGCCTTGCACATCTGAGCTGCCCTACTTTCTCTTTCTCTTTGTGTGCTCCTCACAAAACCAGTATCCATCTCCCTGAGACTTACAGTGACCCATTCCTAATTCTGCCCATTGTCAAGCAGTCCTGGGATTACGCACACCACTATTCTCCTTTGCAGGCACACAGTCCAGCCTGTGGCTGGGCCCTCAGCCTCACCAGGGTCCCTAAAGTTCCTAGATTGAAACCAGTCTTCTCTCCCAGGGACCCTTCCCTTACCTGCACAAATTAAATCATAAAGAATATGCAAACAGCTTCTTAATTGCCCTTTCTAACTGATTTGCAGTGTGCTTCAGAAAACTTTACAGCTAATATCTGTAGCTAATTCAACAGGGTGTTTAAAGTATTCCTTTAAATTTTAGGTGTAAGTCCTTATTTAGGAAAATAACCCTTTAATCATAACATTGTTTGTATGAGAAAATTACATTTACTTATATCACTTCCTCTTACAAATCTTCAAGAGCATAACCTGCCCTAGAGATTGACCATATTTGAAAAACAGCCATTTTCTTGTCCTCACTATTTTAAATTTTCTATCACTTTAGTTCTCTAAGGTATTTCTAAGCAAGATGGTGATAATGATAAGTAAAAGAAAACAATTAAAAATTAAAGCTAATGACAAAATGAAAAAACACAGGTAAAGAGACCACTTTGTCAAATCCACCAAATTAGATTACTGTGTAATAGGAGAAAGCCAGATTTAGAGGTTTAATAAGGTCACTGTACAATCTATACATCTCCAAAGTTCCAGGATAAAATTCAAGTAACAACAGATAATATTTAACAGTTTTCACTGTTACTAACTTTATCATTAATAATATTCTATTTTGTTTCCCTCCATATGGCAATTTTTAAGTGCAGTTTTAAATTATTACATTCTCTTCCTCATTTTAATGAATGCAGGTTATGTGTGTGTGTGCTTCCACTCAGAGAAGCTTTATTTTGTAAACAAACGGAAGGTTCTGAGATTGTCAAGTATGATGTCCCGCTTGCTCAGAGAAATTGGCCTAGCCCCAGGCTGGTGGTCAGCTCTGGACTTGCCCAGCACTCCTAAAATTTTCCTGGGTAAAAGTACAGACTTGAAGGTGCCAAAGCAAAGTGCACAAGACTTGTGTGTGCATGTATTTGTGTGCTTTAGCTATGAACAGTTTTTAAGCGGAGTAATTTCTAAGTTAGGACTTCATCTCTTAATGATATACATGGTATAAAGGAGAGATAGTTCTAAAGTTCCAAAGGTAATTGTTTAATTATACTCAGGGCCTGTCCTTTCATAAAATCTAGGGCTATCAACTTTAGAAAAAGTCTTCATTGAGAAAATACTACTTTCAACTTCTTCTAGGTAGCTAAGGCATATTCCCTAACTTCCTCCTTCCTGGAGGGGTCCCCTTGGAAAATGTAATTTTTTTTTTTAATGCCCTGAAGCCCAGGTCAATGATGGTACTATTTTACATCTTACATTTTTGTCAGCAGTAGGGTATTGTCCACAGCAGTATAGTTTTAAGTGAATTTTATCTGGAAGATGCTCTAACATGTGTACAAGCAAAGCTAGCCTTAGCTAATTAATTAGCATGGGCTCCCTCTGCTGGTTAATGAAGATGCCAGGAACCCACAAAGAACACCACAGGAGTGAACTCTTAAGTAGGAATTTTTTATGAAAATCAACCAAACACATCACCAAAAGTGTCAAGACTTATGAAGAGTCTGGGATCTGCTTTTACTTTCCTTGTAAGCTTATAAAATTAACCTGTTTCTGTTTCATGGATACTGGCAGAAGACACAAGACCCTTGGGTCAGAGGCACAGGACTTTATTTTACAGTGCACAGCATCAAGAGCATCGGCATGTAAATGTCAGTTCCCCTTGTCCCCAAGTCCCATATGGCTGATACAGAAGATCCCTGGCGGATGTTTTATACATAGTGGGGTTGTGTCATATCTGAGCTTGGAAGATCTACCTTTGTTACAGTGAACAGTAAATAAATCCACTCTTTGTCTTTTTATCCCATTGTTCAAAGTTACTTGCTACAAACACAATCTTGAGAAATGATCCAGCCAAAGGGCAGTCAAGGTCTCATGCTCTTAGAATTCCCAGCAAGACTTAGAGAAGTTCGAAAACCCACAGAGAATGTCTTCCTCAATAAAGATCAGATCATTATTACTGATAATAATATAGCATTTCAATTTCATTAAAGTCCTTGAAGAGCTACTTCCTTCTTGTTTTTGTAGATTATTTCCTTTTCAACTGTTTACCATGCTGTTAGCTAAAAATTCTATTTCTCTCTAAACTAAAATTAAAACTTCACTATTTTTTATCAAAGTGCCTGGTCTATTTGGTCAAACTATAAATGAGGATTAATATTTTACAAAGTTTGAAAATTTTTTAAAATAAAATAAAATTACCAGAGGTGATTTTTCCTTGTTTAAACATGAATACTTTCAGAGTTTCTTTTGAAATATTCAGAGCTGTAGAATTTTAAATAGGATAGGGTATTATAGAATGGCAGAAATTGCAGATAAGCTCTTAAACTTATAGCATCACAGAATTTAAAGCCTTAGGGTTAGGCAGAGACCAATTATAATATTTTGACAGCTGGCTTTTATGTTCTTGTTTTAGCATTAGCCAAAAATCTTATACCACCACAGTGTAACAGCTTTAAATCAAGAAGTAGTCAAGTTCCCACTATTGCTATAAATATTTCTGTGTCGCATTTATAGAACACTTGACTGTCTCCAGAGTGTTTTCGCACACCTTCTCTCCTTTGTACTCACTTTAACCATGAGGCTTGAGTAGAAAAGATATTGATGTTTTCTTTTTATACTCGAGGAAACTAAGAAGTAGAACGGTCAAGGGACAGATGGAGAGTGTGAAGCCTATCGCTAGAAAGCTGGGGCTGCATGTGTGCTCTGGAGCTGTTTCCAGTGCACCACACTGCTTCCTTATTCACTTGAACTCACCCCTCCATCAGCTGAGAGGCTTAGCCAGCCAGTAACAGAAAGGCTTACTCAGACTTACTTAAGCTTCAAGGAATTTACAGGCTTTCCTGACTGAAAAGTGCAGGGAAGGGCCAGTCCAAGTGAAGTTTGATGAAGGCACCATCTGTGTCTTGCTGTCCGCTGGGTTGCCTGCTTCCTCCTCAAATCGTTCACCTCATTATAATAAAACACCTCCCACAGTCTATGTCCCACAACCTGATCACTCAGACTCAAAGGGAGATCTTCCCCCCACAACCATCAAGGAATGTTCTTGAGCATCCTTCTCATGAGACCAGTTAAGTAAATTATTTTGGTGAGGAAGAAGCCATACTTCTTCCAATGCTAAGCAGCCGCTCCAATGTCCACTAAACTAAAATTTTGAAAAGTGTACACCATGCAACACCATGCAATTCTGGGTGATGCTCTATATTGGTAACTTATTAAGCTGTAATTGTCTCTGAGGCCTTGGAATGATTCAATGCTTTATATGAGTTATCTAATTTATTTCCCATAATCTTACGTTTTTAAGGTAGGTGCTATTATTATACTGCTTTTAACTTGTCTGATGCCACATTGCTCATAGTTGAGAGAGCCTAGTTTAAAGCAGAGAGGCTGATCCCAGAGCCTACATGCTTATCCATTACACTGAGCCACTTCCCATGAAAAGGAAAGGAGAAGAGTCACATTGACTATTTGGCAAATACTACATAAAATATACCCTTCTTGGAGACTCACAATGCACATTAGGATAAGAATATTCTGAGAAATCTTTCAGTAAAAATCCATTTAATCTATTTAACCCAACATGTCCCAAACTCACATTGCTATGGAGCTTTTCTTTCTAACACCTCCAAGAGAACAGCTTTGAGGTCCACGTACACAGCACCACATACATTTATCTTGCTTCAGTAATATACTTTGTGCTATGATTCTACAATGAAATTCATGATAGATAAGTCCCTTTTCCTTGGAGAACCATTGTTTTCATCTTATAACTTCTCTTTGGCAAGTTCAACCAAGGCTTAGGGCTTCATAGTATTGCTGTCTCTGCCCTGTTTACCCTGGCTCTGCCTTACAATAGGATTGCAGTCAATGGGAGCTCTGTGTGGAGTGCAGAAGGGGCTAGCCTGGTCGTCTGGCACCTTGTCTGTTTCTAAGACTTCTCTAAGCGAGAGTGTTTGGACATTGAAGAAATGAGTGTTGGTAAGACAAAAATAAAGTTAGCACTAACACTTCTGATCCCAATTTTTTAAAGAATTATACAGGAATATACTTAGCTTTTAGTAAATTAGAGAACAGTGTGTCCTTGCAGATATTCTTGAGAAGGGAGGGGAAAAGGCACTTCTGTGCCCTTTAGCTTGCAGAGCGTCCCCTACCATTGTGGTGTGCACATGATTCACACACCAGAGCCTTCTTCATGTTCCTGACCTGATGTCTGAGAATCTGACTTGGCACAGTCTGTCTTCATTTCCTCGATTTATGAATGTGTCTGGTCCACAGTTTTAACCATCAGTCAATCATTGCCTTTCTGGGTCATTTGCTGCCCTGGTACAATTCTTGGGCTGCTTGTTTTTCAAACATGCAACTGGGAAGAGGTTATATTCATGAGTCGAAAGAAGTATGAAAGAGTCACTCACTCCCCAAAGCTATTCCAGGATGAGGGCAGGTAATGTGCCTTGGGTAAGGATGTGAACCACAGAAGCTTCTCTGTCCTCTCCTAAAGGCAGCTCTCCAACCATCTCATGTGGTCACTCTATATTCATAGGCACTGTCTACATTCTTCTCAATGTTGCTGAATATTCCCTTGGCATTTCAACTATACTCTCCAGAAGATGTCTTTGAAATCTTAGTGTTTTTCCTACCTACTGAGTGTAGAAAGAAAGTCTTGGCACAATTGCCCATCAGTAACTTATGGTCATTGACCAGGACATTCTTAATCTCACCATGATGCAGAGACTCACACTGAAGGACTTTGGCTCTCCATTAGTCAATATCTTGGAAAGGTGATTGCTTATTCTAGGGAACATCTGTTCTTTTCAGGATGTGTGGGGTTACATTGCTGACAGACAGGATGCCACATGCTGGAAGCACTTCTGCATGATTGTTGCTCTTTTCTCTCTAACTTCTTCAGCAGCAGAGCACAGATCATGCTCTCCAGGCTGGCAGAGGCCTCATCACTCTCCTCTATCATTTCACAATGGGATATCAGGTCCAGAGGTAGGGAGGGAGAGTTTAGGGACTTCTTTGATTCTTCAGGGTCAATGCAGAGTTGGGATTCTAGGCAGACACTTCTTTCCACTTTGCTGCATGTCACTGACTGGGTTATGTTGGCCTATGGTCATCCTAAACACAGATTCATCTTTTTGTTTGTTTTCCCTGGTCACCAGTGGATTCTGTATCCTTGCATTTCTTTAAGTGTCAGGACCCTAGGGCTGGTGACCTTTGTAAAAACAAGGTAACAGCCCAGAAGCCTCACTAACTATGACTAGATACATCTGATGGTAAGTGACTCACTTCCTATGACACATACATCCTCTCATATCACGTTACCTCAGAGAGTCTGCTGCCTGCTCTGTTCTTGGGGCCTTGACCTGGCTACAGTTAAGAATTAACTTCTTAAATCCCATCTGTTCCATGGGCCTCCCCATGATCAGATCACCAAGACATAGAACAATCTGGAAACATATTCATTAGGTAAAACCACAGAGACACTTATCCAGGATCATTAGTATTTTAAGTAGTTGTTTTGCTTCTCAGAACACAAACATGTCCAGAAATGTTTAGTGGTACTTCTGAAGAAGGTGTAGGAGGGAAAATGGCATAATCATGAACCTGTGTAATCTGCATCTATCTAAATGATCCATGCACAATTTACCTTCCACTTTATTGAGTTTCTTCAAAACCCTTTTAAATTGTTAGGCATTGACACTTGCTATATTTCTATATTGCAACCTGGAATTTCTCTTTGTGGTGGCCAAACCAATCTGAGTTGCCCTTGATACCTAGTTTAAAGTTGCAGGAGAGTGGCTAGGAGAACAGATTCTAGAACAAGAATATCTTAAGACTTCCTTCTGCCATTTTTAAACAGTACAATTTAGAACAAAGTTGCTTAGCCCCTCTGAGCCTCAGTTTCCACATGTATAAAATGGGAATAAGAGTAGTGTTACCTCACAGGATTGTTGGATTAAAAGAACTAATATATGTGAAGTAGGTTGCAGAAATGGCCACACTTCTTCACTCTTCCTGGGTCTCCCCTTTGTAACGTGGTTTTACAACTCTTTCCAGAAAGAGGTGGAGTCTGTTCTTTAACTCTGGGCGGACCTGTGACTTTTCGGCAAGTAGCGGGAGTAACATCATGCCAGTTCTGAGCTGGACCTCATGAGGTCACACATTCTCTCATCTTCCCTCTAGAAACCATGTTGCTGCCATGTGAACACACAGGCTAGCCTGCTGAAGAAAGAGATAGGGGGCCCAGTTACCACCAGACCCCAGACATCAGCTGGCCAATGGCTAAATATCTGAGTGAAACCCTCTTAGGCCAGCCAGCCTCAGTCAACCCACAAGCTGACATGAAATGTATGAGCAAGTCAAGCTAAGATCAACAAAACCATCTCATTTACCCAGAGATTCATGAGCAAGAATATGGTCCTTCGTTTAAGCCAGTACGTTTTAAGGTGGCTTGTTAATTGGCAAGCAAATCCCAACTGATATCACATGCAAAGCTATAAACTAGCATATTATAAGTGCTCAATAAATATTAGCAATTGCTATTGCCCGTGATAGCAATTAAAACAGATTTTCATCTAATATACAAATTCGGTATCTATAAAAGCACTATGGTCTTGTTTTCACATGACTTATAAAGAGGAGATCAAATTATCCTTTTAAAATAGCCAACTGTAACGAATGTTCTCAACTCATTAATTGTTAATGGTTTCAACTCTGACAGGTCTTTTAAGCTACTTTATTTTAGTACAGGCACACCTCAGACATATTGCAGGTTCAGTTCCATACCACCACAATAAAGCAAAAATTGCAGTAAAGCTATTTAAATTAATTTTTTGGTTTCCCAGTGCACATAAAGTTATGTTTACACTCTACTATATAGTCTGTTAAGTGTGCAAAAGCATTATGTCCAAACAAACAATGTATGTACCTTAATTAAAAAACACTCTGTTGCAAAAGAATGCTATCCATCTGGGGTACCTGGGTGGCTCAGTTGATTAAGCATTCAACTCTTGGTTTTGGCTCAGGTCATGATCTCCGGGCCATGAGATCAAGCCCTGCATTTGGCTTCACATTCAGCATGGAGCCTGCCTGAGATTCTCTCTTTCCTTCTCCCTCTGCTCCTCTCATCCTGTGCTCCCTCTTTCTCTTTAAAATAAATGAATCTTTTAAAAAATGCTAACCATTGAGCTTTCAGCAAGTCATAGTCACTGTTCACGGAGCACCATAACAAATATAATAATAATTAGAAAGCTTGAAATACTGCAAAAATTACCAAAGTGTGATACAGAAACACAAAATGAGCATGTGCTGGTAGAAAAAATGACATCAGTAGACTTACTCAATGCAGAGTTGACACAAACTTTCAATTTGCAAAAAGTGCAATATCTGAGAAGAATAAAGTGAAGAGGGTAAAATGGGGTATGCCTGTAGTTGATGATGGAGGAGAGATAGTTGGTAAGCATAGCAATTTTTTTCATTATGGAAGAACATGGGGTTGGATGTGGTTTGTACTAGAACTTTTACAGAAATATCTGAGATGGGGTATGGGACCATGTTCTTAATAATCTTGTTCCTTTGGGCTTAAATGGTTACCCAGTAGGAAGGTCTATTGAGATCAGAGACAATAGAAAGGAGAGAAGTTAAATGGAAAGAGTGAGAATGAGATGAGAATATGAAAAAGATGAATACATCAAGGGGTGGAAAAAAAAATCACTTCTGTAGGTATAAACACCAACCCTTGAGCACACCCAGGTAAGTCATTTGGGATAGCTTATTTTCAAATATATTTCCACAGTAAAGGGTCATGAGACTCATGCAGACTCCTGGAACAAATTCATGATTACTACAGCCTAGAATTCTGTGGCCAGCAAAGATTTCAGTGGCTCCACTATAGTAGAACATGCTTCTGATGTCTCTTGTTTTCTCCTACGCTCACTTCCTATCTACTATGAGTACTGATATTCATATTCAGTGTATTACTTCCCTTTTCTCTAAGAATATAACTTCTATAGCCTTTTCTTCAGTTCAGTGTTTGAACAATTCTCAAATTAATATTTCCTTTTTTTAAGATTTTATTTATTTATTCATGACAGACACAGAGAGAGGGCTCCATGCAGGAAGCCTGATGTGGGACTCGATCCCAGGACTCCAGCATCACGGCCTGGGCCGAAGGCAGACGCCAAACCACTGAGCCACCCAGGGATCCCCCCTCAAATTAATATTTCCATCGTGATTGACTCATTTGGCCAGAAAAGCAAATCTATAATATCCCACACCATCCCTGCACAGAAAAAAATTGAAGTGTGTCATTGTGTTTTCATGCTAAACAATAAGCAATAATTACTTAAGCAATAAGAAATTAATGCTAGGAGGCTTTCCAGCCTAATGTAAATGAGTGCATATAAATACACACTTCAGTAGTGTGGGAGAGGGCTCCTGGCTGGCTCAATTGGTTAAGTGCCTGCCTTTGGTTCAGGTCATGATCCCAGGGTCCTGGGATAGAGTCCCATATCAGGCTCACTGCTCAGCAGGGAGTCTGTTCCTCCCTCTTCCTCTTCCCCTCCCCCTTGCTCATGCTCTCTCTCTCTCTCTCTCTCTCTCTCTCTCTCTCTCTCATGCTCTTTCTCTCAAATAAAATCTTTTTAAAAATATATAGTGCAGCAGAAAATGAAGATTGCCAGCTGAATATTCATTCTCTTTTCTATTCTATCAACACAGTCCCAATTTTATTGGGAGCAGCAACATGCCCAGTCAAAAACATTCACTGCTCCCAGGCTCTTCTATAGCCAGATATACCTTTGTGACACTGCAAACACAAAGTTCTGTGTGGTAGAATCACTGGAGTTGAGTGATTCTTATGTATGAAACCAAACTCGATTTTTTTTTCTGATAAAGAGAGGAGAATAGGGGCAGAGAAAGAGGGAGAGAGAATCTTAAGGAGGCTGCTTGCCTAGTATAGAGCCAAATGTGGGGCTCAATGTCATGACTCTGAGATCATGACCCGAGCTGAAATCAAGAGTCAGTCACTTAACCGACTGAGCTGCCCAGGCTCCCCCAACCTAGCCACTTTCTAATTGACACAGGTAAGTGAGCCATTTATCTCCATATGCACAACTCAGCCTAAACCATAAGGCACTATCATACAAAATACTAAAATACTACTTTAAAGCATTTTTATTGTACCACCACAAATAATGACACATATCCAGAAGTTGAGAGAAGGAGCTCTAAATATACATATATTAGGTTTTTAATAATATAATGTTTCTAAGACCAAGCCATAATGTCCCATACTAATTCAAGGTCATTTCCAAAACTCAGATCTTATTCACAAAATAGACCCAAACCCTTGAACTTAAATAATGTTTTTACTTATCTGGAGACCAACCCAGTTTCAAGCACCAACTTGAAATAAACTGCAACCTTACTTCTGGTTTAGAGATATAGGGCATACATATTTCCCATAGACAACTCTCTCAATAAACATTTGTTGAGCACCTACCCTAGACCAGACCCTGGGCCAGGCCCTGGAACATCAGAGTGACCTGTAGTTCCAGACCTTATTCCATGTCACAAATGAATAGAGCTAGCTTGGACTGGGGCATTTGGGAAATTTATGTGCCAAGTCTAAGGGTTTTTTATTGGTAAAGTATAATGGTGGAAGAGGTAGTGAGAATCAACTACTGTTTTGCTGCAGCTTATAATTTGAGTGTGTTTTGTTCTCATTCAGATAAAATGGTAACTTCTAAAATAACCTACATTTCTGAAGTTATTTTAATCACTTCGTAGTCTTCTTTTTATGAATTCTGAAGTCCTAAATGTGTCTAGAGTTTGGATCCAAAAATAAATAGTTTCCATTTCTACCCTTAGTTAGAAACAACATACAAATGGAAAAGTTGGGTTCAAAAGCATGTTAAACACTAATTACCAGAGACGTCAATAGATGGCCTGGTCTTCACACCACTTCTCCATTTCACAGGAAATCTGGCAACACTTCATCATCAGCGGGCACTTATTAATCTTTTTCCCCTGTATACTTTATAACAGTATTTGTCACTATAGTGATTCCCTGAAAACTGAGCTGGTCAGCCAGCAAGGACTCCTTTCTCCTTTGAGGAGGCTAAAATTAACTGCTCATTATGAAGTGCCACAGGAAATCTACTAATATGTCTTGTCCAGCAACAGTCACTTAAATCCATCCCTGCTTAGTGATGTGAACTATGAAGTCTCTGTGTTCAAAATGCAGACACTGCCCCTCCTGGAGCCTTGATGGTCTGAGCTTCCCACCCCAGAAACTTAGCCATTATTTGCAGCCACATTTATATGCACTATGAAGTGACTGCTGCTAAGCAAATTTACACTTGTCCACCTTGACTTTCCTTAGGAAATTCAATGCAAGGATCCCAGAATAACCCAACATAGTTAAGTTTGTGGAAATTAACTGACACCTACATCAAAAGAACATCAGCACCCATAGCAACTAGAAAGAAATTCAAAGTCCTCTCTATAGTTGGATATTATTGGATCATGATGATACATTTGCATACTAAGTTCCAGACTTTTGGCTCTCCACTTGCTGTTTATATTATTTGGCAAAGACATTTACAAGTTAATGACAGGACTTCTGCTTCTGAGAAGATAGAGTAGGTGTGCTCTACTCCTCCTACTAAGTACAACAAAAACACTGGACATTTTATACATAAAAGACTGAAAAGTGGAGAGAGGAAACCAGGCCCGCTAGAGGCCTCAGGACCTGAGGAATGACACAAAATTGAGTCTCCTGGTTTTTGTCTTTTGGGGCCTTGTTTTTGTTTTTTGTTTTGTATATCACAGACTTGGAGCTGAAGAAGCCAGAAATCTAGAAATGCCAATGGGCATAGGCAAAAACAAATCTAACTGAAGCTTACTCTCTCTAGGCAAAGATCCAGGAAAGGGATAGCTTAGCAAGACAAAAAACTTTAAGAAAATAACCATTGTACTCCAGCCAAACACCACAGGAAAAACTTTGGTCTCTCTCCTACCCCATTCTAGCAAAGGCCAAGTCAGGATCCTAGAATATCATCCCCTCCAGGAGGTAAGGAAGTACCCTGTGACCCCAGCCCAATTCCATAACTTGGTCTCAGTGGAGATCACCTGGCAGTAATACAGTGCCCCTCTCTCTGCCAGCTAAGGTGGTGTCACAGGAACTCTAGGGCAGACTCAACACTTTCACCACCACCCAGCAGTAATGGCCATCCCCTGCCATGATGTTAGTGCAGCCATGTAAGTGATAGTTCTATCCTCACAGCCAGGACATATCCATGGAGTCCTACTGGGGGGGTCAGAACTCCCAACACTTCCCCTGACAGCAATGATGAGATTTCCCCTGCATGTCAAAGGTGACTGAGTAGAGAACCAGGACTTCACCTCTAACTGGCAATAATGAGGCAGCACCCTCCTGCTCCCCACTAGAGTAGTGTCAGAAGAAGCCAGCTAAAACCAAGGGTCTCATAACATAGTACTCAATGTTCAGGTTTCAGTATAAAATCACTCATCATTCCAAGAATGAGAAGGATCTAAAACTTAATGCAAAAAGGCAAAAGATGCCAACACTGAGATGACACAGATGTTAGAATTCTCTGACAAAGATCTTAAAATAGTGAACATAAAAATACTTCAATAAGCAAATACCAACATGCTTGAAACAATGAAAAAATAATCTCAGAAAGCACATAAATGTCTCAGCAAGAAATAGAAGAAAGAAGAACCAAATAGAAATTTGAGAACTAAAAGAATATAAGTGAAATAAAAATTCAATGAATGGGCTCAATGAAAGGGACAGAGGAAAGAGTCAGTGAATGGGAGAACAGATCAATAGAATTTATCCAATCTGAATAAAAAGAAAAAATAGATCGAAAAAATAATAATAAACAGAACCTCAGAGTTCTATATACAAAAGGACTATAACAAAAGACTATAACAAAAGATCTAACATTTGTGTTATTAGAGTCTCAGAAAGAGAGGAGAAAGTGTGTGAGCCTGAGAAATACCCAAATAAATAATGGTTGGAAACTCCTTAAGTTTAGCAAAAAATGTAGCCTATAGATTCAAAAGGTTAAGTGAATCCCAAACAAGATAAATGCAGAGAAACTAAGATATATCATAACTAAACTTATAAAAAATTAAAGCAAAGCAAAGACATTTTCTTAAAGAATCCAGAGAAAAACTAGTACCTCACCTCTATAAAGAAGGCAATTCAAATAACCATAGATTTATCATCAGAAGCCATGGTAAGCCAGAGGAAATAACGTGTGATTCAAGGGCTGAAAAAAGTAACTTCCAAACCAGAAATCTACTTCCAATGAAAATGTCCTTGAGGAATGAGGGGGATCAAAAGATACTCAGAGGAAGGAAAACTAAGAGAATTTGTCACCAGTAGACCTACCTTACAAGAATGGCAAAATAAGTCTCTCTAAACAGACAGGAAATGACAAAAGAAGGAATCTTGAGACATTAGGAAGAAAGAAAGAACACAATAAACACAAATATAACTAAAAACAATAAAGTTTTCATCACCTCTTGAGTGTAGTGTATTATATGGTAATAAAGTATGCAGTAAAAGCAAAAATTCTAACAGTCTGATGTGGTTCTAAATGTATGAAGAAGAAATGTTTAAGATACTTGTATTATAAAAAGGGGAAGGTAAGGGGATTGGAGGTAAAGTTTCTACAAGTCTTGCCAATTGGCAAAATGATAGTACCAGCAAATTGTCATAAGATATATAAGGTAATGCCTAGAGCAAAACACTGAAAGAGCTATATGAGGAGATAACATTCAAAGTTCTATAGACATACCAAATGGAATTCTAAATGAAATTTTCAACTCACTGGAAAGAAGGAAAAAGAAAAGAGAGAAATAAAAACCAGAAAGAACAAACAGAAACCAAAAAATATGACAAGCTTAACCCCTACATATTAATAAGTACATTAAGTATAAATGGTCTGAACAAAAATCAACTATACACTGTCCACAAGAGACTCATTTCAAACATAGTCATTTAGTCAGGATGAATGGAAAAGGTCCACCATTCAAACAATGACCAAAGATTGTAGGAGTGAATATATTAATATCTAATAAACTTCAGAACAAAGATTATGAGAGACAAAAAGAGACATTATATAATGATGAAAAGTCAATCCTCCAAGTAGACATAGAAATCCTAAATAATGTATGCACCAAACAATGCCACAAAATATGTGAAGCAAAAACTAACAGTATTGAAAGGGGAAATAAACTAATCTATAACTATAGTAGGAAACTTCAATACCTTTCTCTTAATAATTATTAAAAGAATTAGATAAAAAATTAGCCAGAATATGGACTAAATCAACAACACCATTAGTAAAAAGGTCCTAATCAACATTTGTAGAATACTCCACCCAAAAACAGCAGACCACACATTTTTTTCAAAAACCCAAAGAAAATACACCAAAATAGACCAAATCCTTCCCTTCCCCTATGTTCATCTGCTTGGTTTCTTAAATTCCACATATGGGTGAAATCATATGGTATTTGTCTTTCTCTGACTGACTTATTGTGCTTAGCATAATACCCTCTAGATCCATCCATGTCATTACAAAGAAAAGCAAAAATAAGATGAAAATTGAGAGGGAGGCAAACCATAAGAGATGCTGAGGCCCCAGTATGCATCCTGATTCTAGCAATTATCCCCTTACTTCACACATCCAAACAACGGGGAATAATATTCCGACTCCTCAGTCAATGTTTATTCTGATTGCTAACAGCCGACCTACTCACATTGACATGAATTCGGAGGGCAACCAGTAGAGCATCCTTTCATCATTATTGGTCAAATCGCCTCCATTCTATACTTTACTATCCTCCTAATCCTGCTACCAACTATCAGTATTATCGAAAACAATCTCCTAAAATGAAGAGTCTTTGTAGTATATTTATTACCTTGGTCTTGTAAACCAAAAATGGAGACTAACTACCCTCCCTAAGACTCAAGGAAGAAGCACCAGCTCCACCATCAGCACCCAAAGCTGAAATTCTTCTTAAACTATTCCCTGATAACAAACCTTCCTCTATTCATATATTGCAACAACTCTACCGTGCTATGTCAGTATGTCCAAAATTTTTTCCCCTCCCCTATGTACGTCATGCATTATTGGTTTGCCCCATGCATATAAGCATGTACATATTATTATATCTTTACATACAGGCATGTATTGTCTACCACACCTAACACATATTTCCTAGCGGGATATATTTGATTGCACATCACTTAGTCCAGTAAGGGCTTAATCACCATGCCTCGAGAAACCATCAATCCTTGCACGAAGTGTCCCTCTTCTCACTCCGGGCCCATATTCATGTGAGGTTTCTATACTGAAACTATACCTGGCATCTGGTACTTCAGGGTCATACTCTGATTCACTCCAATCCTACTAATCCTCTCAAATGGAACATCTTGATGGACTAATGACTAATCAGCCCATGATCACACATAACTGTGGTGTCATGCATTTGGTATCTTTTATTTTTCGGGGGAGAGCTTGCTATCACTCAACTATGACCGCAACGCCACTAACTCTAATATATGTATCTGCACTCAGGGAATATGCCCGTCGCGGCCCCGACGCAGTCAAATAACTTGTAGCTGGACTTACTCATTATCATTTATCAACTCCGTGCACAATTCAAGGTGCTATTCAGTCAATGGTTTCAGGACATATAGATTTTATACACGTACACACATACACACATACGGGCACACACGCGAGACATTAAATTAACTAATCCAAACCCCCATTACCCCCCATAAACTCATGTTATTTACTATATACTTATTTATGTCCCGCCAAACCCCAAAAACAGAACTAAGTCTATGCAACATCCATAAGCCTCATCTAAATTTTATACAAGTACATCACAACCCTAGTTAATTCAACAAAACGACTTTATATGCCTATCTCGCAGTCTATCTATAGATAGGGTTTCCTTAACTTTATCTCTTCTATTTAATACACAACCCATACCCACACACTCACTAACATAGCATACAATACCATAAACATCTGTTAATGTAGCTTAATTAGTAAAGCAAGGCACTGAAAATGCCAAGATGAGTCATAAGACTCCATAAACACAAAGGTTTGGTCCTAGCCTTCCTATTAATCCTTAGTAAACTTACACTTGCAAGCCTCCACGCCCCAGTGAGAATGCCCTTAAAATCACTAACGATTTAAAGGAGCCGGTATCAAGCACACTTTTAAGTAGCTCACAACACCTTGCTAAGCCACACCCCCATGGGACACAGCAGTGACAAAAATTAAGCCATGAACGAAAGTTCGACTAAGCTATACTAAACAGGGTTGGTAAATTTCGTGCCAGCCACCGCGGTCATACGATTAACCCAAACTAATTGGCCCACGGGGTAAAGCGTGTTTAAGATAATACAATACTAAAGTTAAAACTTAACTAAGCCGTAAAAAGCTACAGTTACCATAAAATATGCTACGAAAGTGACTTTAAAATTTTCTGATTACACGATAGCTAAGATCCAAACTGGGATTAGATGCCCCACTATGCTTAGCCCTAAACATAAATCATTCTACAACAAAATAATTCTCCAGAGAACTACTAGCAACAGCTTAAAACTCAAAGGACTTGGCGGTTCTTTATATCCCTCTAGAGGAGCCTGTTCTATAATTGATAAACCCCGAAAAACCTCACCATCTCTTGCTAATGCAGTCTATATACCACCATCTTCAGCAAACCCTTAAAAGGAAGAATAGTAAGCACAATCATTTCGCATAAAAAAGTTAGGTCAAGGTGTAACTTATGAGATGGGAAGAAATGGGCTACGTTTTCTATTCCAAGAATATCTCACGAAAGTTTTTATGAAACTAAAAACTGAAGGAGGATTTAGTAGTAAATTAAGAACAGAGAGCTTAATTGAATAGGGCCATGAAGCACGCACACAGCGCCCGTCACCCTCCTCAAGTAAAAACTAAACCCATAATCATATTAACCATACTAAAACACAAGAGGAGACAAGTCATAACAAGGTAAACATACCGGAAGGTGTGCTTGGATTAACCAAAGTGTAGCTTAATTAAAGCATCTGGCTTACACCCAGAAGATTTCATACCCCATGACCACTTTGAACAAAAGCTAGCCCAACTAACCCTAAGCCAAAATATCGTAACTCTACAAAATAAAACATTCAGTTAAACCATAAAAGTATAGGAGATAGAAATTCTAATTGGAGCTATAGAGATAGTACTGTAAGGGAATGATGAAAGATATTTTAAATGTACAAAACAGCAAAGATTACCCCTTTTACCTTTTGCATAATGAATTAGCCAGAAATAACAAAGAGAACTTAAGCTAAGTCCCCCTGAAACAAGACGAGCTACCTATGAACAATCTAGAAGGATCAACTCATCTATGTAGCAAAATAGTGAGAAGATTTATAGGTAGCGGTGAAAAGCCTAACGAGCCTGGTGATAGCTGGTTACCCATAAACAGAATTTTAGTTCAACTTTAAATTTACCTAAAAAAATTAAAATTTTAATGTAAATTTAAAATATAATCTAAAGAGGTACAGCTTTTTACAATAAGGATACAACCTTCCTTAGAGAGTACATGTTAATATCACCATAGTTGGCCTAAAAGCAGCCATCAATTGAGAAAGCGTTCAAGCTCAACAAACAATATGACTTAATTCCAACCGTATTCAATCAACTCCTAATATGCCACTGGGTTATTCTATTTAAATATAGAAGCAATAATGCTAATATGAGTAACAGGAATTATTTCTCCCTGCATAAGCGTATATCAGAAACAGATAAACCACTGATAGTTAACAACCTGATAAAACTAACCCAAAAATAAAATACTTATCAATTCCATTGTTAACCCAACACAGGTATGCACCCAAGGAAAGATTAAAAGAAGTAAAAGGAACTCGGCAAACATAAACCCCGCCTGTTTACCAAAAACATCACCTCCAGCATCCCCAGTATTGGAGACACTGCCTGCCCAGTGACATTTGTTCAACAGCCGCGGTATCCTGACCATGCAAAGGTAGCATAATCATTTGTTCTCTAAATAAGAACTTGTATGAATGTACACGAGGGTTTGACTGGCTCTTACTTCCAATCAGTGAAATTGACCTTGCCGTGAAGAGGCGGGAATAACATAATAAGATGAGAAGACCCTATGGAGCTTTAATGAATTAACCCAAATTCATGAGTAATATATACCTACTAGGCATAACATTTCACCATTGTTATGGGTTGACAATTTAGGTTGGGGTGACCTCGGAATATAAAAAAACTTCCAAGTGATTAAAATGTAGACTTACCAGTCAAAATATAATATCATTTATTGATCCAATAGTCTTTGATCAACGGAACAAGTTACCCTAGGGATAACAGCACAATCCTATTCAAGAGTTCATATCGACAATAGGGTTTACGACCTCAATGTTGGATCAGGACATCCTAATGGTGCAGCAGCTATTAAGGGTTCGTTTGTTCAACGATTAAAGTCCTACATGATCTGAGTTCAGACCGGAGTAATCCAGGTTGGTTTCTATCTATTTAACAATTTCTCCCAGTACGAAAGGACAAGAGAAATAAGGCCTACCTTACAAAAGTGTCTTAAAACTAATAGATGAAATTAAGCTCAATCTAACCAGTTTATCTCCCCATAAGCCCAAGAAAGGAGGGCTTTGTTAGGGTGACAGAGCCCGGTAATTGTGTAAAACTTCAACCTTTATCCCCAGAGGTTCGACTCCTCTCCCTAACATCATGTTCTTTATCAATATTATCTCAGTAATTGTTCCAATTCTCCTCGCCGTAGCCTTTCTTACTCTTGTTGAATGAAAAGTCCTAGGCTATATACAACTCCGAAAAGGCCCCAATATTAGGAAACAAACTGAGGGTTGCTGGAGGGGAGGTAGGTGGGGGGAAAGGATAATTGAGTGATGGGCATTAAGGAAGGCACTGGATATAATGAGTACTGAGTGTTATATGCAATTGATGAATCACTAAATTCTACCTCTGAAACTTAAAATAAAAATAAAATTTTAAAAATAGTCCACATTCTGTGGCATTTAAAAAACAAAATAAAAATTCTACAAATTTTTTTTTAATTTTTATTTATTTACTTATGATAGTCACAGAGAGAGAGAGAGGCAGAGACACAGGCAGAGGGAGAAGCAGGCTCCATGCATCGGGAGCCTGATATGGGATTCGATCCCGGGTCTCCAGGATCGCGCCCTGGGCCAAAGGCAGGCGCCAAACCGCTGCGCCACCCAGGGATCCCAAAAATTCTACAAATTTTAAAGAATTGAAATCATGCACTCCTTGACTGCAGTGTAAGGCCCATTTGGTCATTGTATATAATTCTTTTTACATATTAGAGAATTCTGACTTGCTAATATACTGTTAAGGGTTTTTTAAAGATTTTATTTATTATTTATTCATGAGAGACACACAGAGAGAGAAAGAGAGAGAGAGAAAGGCAGAGACACAGGCAAAGGGAGAAGCAGGCTTCATGCAGGGAGCCAGACGTGGGACTCGATCCCAGGTCTCCAGGATCAGGTCCTGGGCTGAAGGCAACGCTAAACCACTGAGCCACCCAGGCTGCCCTATACTGTTAAGGATTTTTACACAATGCTCATGAAAGATAATAGTAGTCCACCCAAGCCACTCTCCTCCTGCCCTTTTTGAACTGTGTATTTAATTTTGAATTCAGAAGTGTTCCTTCTCTCCTATTTTTTGGAACAATTCTGTAGAATTGGGAGTAATTCTTATTTATATGTTTGGTAGAATTCTTCAATGATACCATATGGACCTGAAAATTTTTTATTTGAAAGTTGTTGAATTGAATTATGAATTCAATTTTTAAAATCCTTTTAGGACTATGAAAATTATCTATTTTATATTGAGTGAGTTGGGTAGTTTGTATTTTTCAAAGAATTCTTCCATTTCATCTAATTTGCCAAATTTATGTGTGTAGGGCTATTCACAACATTCCCTTATTATCTCTTTGATGTTGCACTGAAGATGGTATTCCCCATTTCCTTCCTGATATTGATGTTTTGTGTTTTCTTTTTTTAATTTTATTTTTTAAAAATATTTTTTTAAGATTTTATTTATTTAGTCATGAGAGACAGAGAAAGGCAGAGACATAAGCAGAGGGAGAAGCAGGCTTGCTGCAGGGAGGAGAACTAAACAAGTTTGTATTCACAAACTAAACAAGAGAAATCCCAACTGCATCAATTAATGCAAAAAAAAAAAGTTAATATAATTCAATACCTGTTCATGATTTTTCAAAAATCTTAGAAAAATAAGAATACAGAGAAACTTCTTCTACTTGATTCAAGAACACCAGAAAAACCTGCAGTTAATATATTCCTTAATAGTGAATGACTGAATGCTTTCTCCCTAAAACTATGAACAGCTCTAACATTCTTATTCAACACAGTGCTGAAATTTTAGCCAGTGCAACAAGGTAAGAAAAGGAAATAGAAGGTACACAGATCAGAGAAGAAAAAGTAAAAGTGTCCCTACTTGCAGAGGAGATGGTGGTCTATGTAGAAAACCCCAAAGATCTGAAGAAAAGAAAAAAAAAAAAAAACTTCCAGAACTAGTGAGTGCAGCAATGTCACGGGATACAAAATAAACAGAGAAATTTATTGTATTTCTACATATTTGCATTAAATACATGGACCTTGAAACTAAAAATAAAATACCATTTACGTCCAATCCAAAAACGAAAAGTACTATGTGTAAATGTAACAAAACATGTATAGGACTTGTATGAAAGAAATTATAAAAATGTTGATAAAAGAAATCAAAGATAATTTGAATAAACAGAGAAATAAATATATAGTGTTAATGGATTGGAAAACTTGAAGAGTAAAGATGCCAACTCTTCCTAAAAATATATAGGATTAACCCAATTCCTGTCATAATCTCTGTAAGACTTTTTATAGATATAAACAAGATCACTTAAATGCATATGAAAAGGTAAAAGAACTAGGATAGTTACAATTTAGAAAAAGAAGAATAAGGTAGGGGAATCGGCAACCAATTTCAAGACTTACATAACTATAGTAATTGAAGTTGTGTGGTATTGATGAAGGGATAAACACAGAGATCAATGAGACAGAATAGAGAACCTAGAAGTAGACCCACACCAACAGGTCCTACTGATTTATGACAAAGTTGCAGAAGCAAATGAATAGCCTAAAAGTAGTTTATCAACAAATGGTGCTAGAGCAATTATCTGAAGGCCAAAAAAAAGAAAAAAGAAAAAGAAAATTATCCTAAACCTGAGTCTCACACCTCCTACAAAAATTAACTCAAAATATGTCATGGACTTAAAAAAAAATTTAGGAAAAACATAAGAGAAAGTATTCATGATCTAGTATTCAGCAAAGAGTGGTCAAACTTTACAGGAAAATTGCAATCAACAGAAGAAAAAATGATAAATTGGACTTTAACAAAATTAAAAACTTTTCCTCTGCGGAAGACACCAATAAAGGGATGAACACCTACAGACTGGAAGAAAATATTTTCAAGCCACATATCTGACAAGGGATGTTTAAAGAATAGACTTTAGAGAATATTAAAGAACTCCCAAAATTTATCAGTAAAAAAGAAAAAAATCATAAGTACATGGACAAAAGTCATGAAGAGACTATTCATTGAAGATACACAGATAACAAATAAGTACATGAAAAAATGTCCAGAATCATTAGCCACTAGAGAAATGCAAATTAAAACAAGATATTGGGGGGAGGGGCAAGATGGCAAAGAGTAGGGTCCCCAAGTCACCTGTCCCCACCAAATTACCTAGATAACCTTCAAATCACCCTCAAAATCTACAAATTCGGCCTGAGATTTAAAGAGAGACCAGCTGGAATGCTACAGTGAGAAGAGTTCGCGCTTCTATCAAGGTAGGAAGACGGGGAAAAAGAAATAAAGAAACAAAAGGCCTCCAAGGGGGAGGGGCCCCGCGAGGAGCCGGGCTGAGGCCGGGGCGAGTGTCCCCAGGACAGGAGAGCCCCGTCCCGGAGGAGCAGGAGCTGCACCGACCTTCCCGGGCGGAAAGGGGCTCGCGGGGAGGTGGAGCAGGACCCGGGAGGGCGGGGATGCCCTCGGGCTCTCACGGGCACTAACTGAGGACCTGCGCCCGGGGGGAGCGCGCCACACCCCGCAGGCAGAGCTCCCTAAAGGGCTGGAGAGCCGCCCCGCGGGGCCTGGAGCAGCTCAGGCGGCGGCTCTGCGCGGAGGGAGCAGCGCAGCCCCTGGAACGCGATTCCAGCAACACAGACCCCAGAGCCCAGGGCACCTGGGGACACAGCCCAGGATCCAGCGCTGCCCTTGGGACAGGCAGGCTGGGAGGACACAGGACGCTCCTACCGCCGGGTGCCCCAAGCTGTACAGATCAGTGCCCCTCCGTCCCCGGAGCATCCAGGCCAGTGTGGACACGGAGCTGCGGTACTTACTATGGGAGCTGACTCCGGGGCCTGGAGTGCTGGCCGCCGCCAATCTTGTTGCTCCTCCCTGTGTCACCTTGTGCCTGGGACAGAGCGGGGGGGCCCCCAGGGAACAGAGCGCTCACAGGTTAAACAGCTCCCACTGAGCTGTGCACCAGGCAGGGGGCGGGGCAGCTCCCCCATGTGCACACACCTTAGAATCAGCACAGCAGGCCCCTCCCCCAGAAGACCAGCTGGAAGAACGGGGAAGAGGAAGTTCTTGACTGGACAGCGCTGGAAAGTTCCAGGGGGAGTCGAGGTACTTACAGTATATAATATCAGAGGATAGCCCTCCTTGTTTTTTGTTTTGTTTTGTTTTGTTTTCTTTAGCTTTGTTTTGTTTTTGTTTTGTTTTGTGTGTTTTTTTGTTTTTTCTTTATTGTTTGTTTTCCCCTTTTTTTTCTCTTTTTTTTTCATTCCTTTTTCCAGTACAACTTGTTTTTACCCACTCTGCACTGAGCAAAATGACTAGAAGGAAGAACTCACCACAAAAGAAAGAATCAGAAACAGTACTCTCTGCCACAGAGCTACAGAATTTGGATTACAATTCAATGTCAGAAACCCAATTCAGAAGAACAATTATAAAGCTAGTGGTGGCTCTGGAAAAAAAGCATAAAGAATTCAAGAGACTTCATGACTGCAGAATTTAGATCTAATCAGGCAGAAATTAAAAATAAACGAGATGCAATCCAAACTGGAGGCCCTAATGATGAGGGTTAATGAGGTAGAAGAAAGAGTGAGTGACATAGAAGACAAGTTGATGGCAAGGAAGGAAGCTGAGGAAAAAAGAGAAAAACAATTAAAAGATCATGAGGAAAGATTAAGGGAAATGAATGACAGCCTCAGAAGGAAAAATCTAGGTTTAATTGAGGTTGCAGAGGGTGCCAAAAGGGACAGAGGACCAGAAAGTGTATTTGAACAAATCATAGCTG
Source organism: Canis lupus familiaris (assembly GCF_011100685.1). NCBI lineage: Eukaryota > Metazoa > Chordata > Mammalia > Carnivora > Canidae > Canis > Canis lupus. Next base: position 815,906 of record NC_049250.1, on the reverse strand, counting down.
AGAACTTCCCTAACTTGGGGAGGGAAACAGGCATTCAGATCCAGGAGATAGAGACATCCCCCCCCCCAACATCAATAAAAACTGTTCAACTCCCCGACATATAATTAGTGAAACTTGCAAATTCCAAAGATAAAGAGAAAATTCTTAAAGCAGTAAGAGACAAGATATCCCTAAACTTTATGGGGAGAAGTATTAGGTTAACAGCAGACCTCTGGACAGAGACCTGGCAGGCCAGAAAGGGATATATTCACAGTCCTAAATGAGAATAACATGCAGCCAAGAATACTCTATCCAGCAAGGCTCTCATTCGGAATAGAAGGAGAGATAAAGAGCTTCTAAGATAGGCAGAAACTGAAAGAATATGTGACCTCCAAAGCAGCTCTGCAAGAAATACTAAGGGGGACTCTGTAAAGGAAGAGGAAGTCCAAAGAAACAATCCACAAAAACAGGGACTGAAAAGCTTTATGATGACACTAAATTCATATCTTTTAATAGTAAGTCTGAACGTGAATGGGCTTAATGATCTCATCAAAAGGTGCAGGGTTTCAGACTGCATAAAAATCCCATCTATTTTCTGCCTACAAGAGACTCATTTTAGACCTAAGGACACCTACATTTACCATTCAAATGGTCTTCAAAAGAAAGCAGGGATAGCCATCCTCATATCAGTTAAATGAAAGTTTATCCCAAAGACCGTAGTAAGAGATGAAGAGGGACACTATATCATACTTAAAGGATCTATCCAAGAAGAGGACCTAACAATCATGAATATTTATGCCCTGAATGTGGGAGCTGCCAAGTATATCAATCAATTAATAACCGAAGTTAAGACATACTTAGATAATAATACACTAATACTGTGACACTTGAACATGGTGCTTTCTGCAAATGACAGATCTTCTAAGCACAACATCTCCAAAGAAACAAGAGCTTTAAATGATACACTGGACCAGATAGATTTCACAGATATTTATAGAACTTTACATCCAACGCAACTGAATACACATTCTTCTCAAGTGCACACGGAACTTTCTCCAAAATAGACCACATACTGGGTCACAAATCAGGTCTTAAATGATACCAAAAGATTGGAATTGTCCCCTGCATATTTTCAGACATAATGTTTTGAAACTAGAACTAAATCACTAGAAGAAACTTGGAAGAAATTCAAACACGTGGAGGTTAAAGACCATCCTGCTAAAAGATGAAAGGGTCAACCAGTAAATTAAGGAAGAATTAAAAAGATTCACGGAAACTAATGAGAATGAAGATACAACAGTTCGAAATTTCGAGATACAGCAAAAGCAGTCCTGAGAGGGAAATACACCGCAATACAAGCATCCCTAAAAAAAAACTGGAAAAAAACTCAAAATAGACAAGCTAATCTTGCACCTAAAAGAGCTGGAGAAAGAACAGCAAAAAAAAAAAAAAAAGCCTACACCCAGCAGAAGAAGAGAGTTAATAAAGGTTCAAGTAGAACTCCATGAAATAGTGACCAGAAGAACTGTGGAACAGATCAACAAAAACAGGAGTTGGTTCTTTGAAAGAATTAAAAAGATAGATTAAAAAAGCCAGCCTTATTAAAAACAAAAGAGAAAAGACTCATATTAATAAAATCATGAATGAAAAAGGAGAGATCACCACCAATACCAAAGAAATACAAATGATTTTTAAAACTTGTTATGAGCAGCTTTACACCAATAAATTAGGCAATCTAGAAGAAATGGACACATTTCTGGAAAACCACAAACAACCAACACTGGTACACTTAGAAATAGAAAACCTGATCAGGCCAATAACAAGAGAGGAAATTGAAGCAGTCATCAAAAACCTCCCAATACACAAAGTCCAGGGCCAGATGGCTTCCCAGGGGAATTCTATCAAACGTTTATAGAAGAAATAATACCTATTCTTCTAAAGCTGTCCCGAAAGATAAAAAGAGATGGAATACTTCCAAACTCATTCTATGAGGCCAGCATCACCTTAATTCCATAACCAGACAAAGACCTCACCAAAAAGGAGATTTTAGACCAATATCCCTGATGAACACAGACGCAAAAATTCTCAACAAGATACTAGCCAATAGGATCCAACAGTACATTAAGATTTTCACCATGACCAAGTGGGATTTACCCCCGGATGCAGGACTGGTTCATCACTCATAAAGCAATCAACGTGATAGATCATATCAACAAAAGAAAACACAAAAACATATGATCCTCTCAATAGATGCAGAGAAAGCATTTGACAAAATACAGCATCCATTCCTGATCAAAACTCTTCAGAGTATAGGGATAGAGGGAAAAATCCTCAGCATCTTAAGCCGTCTATGAAAAGCCCACAGCAAATATCCTTCTCAATGGGGAAACACTGGGAGCCTTTCCCCTAAGAACAGGAAAACGACAGGGATGTCCACTCTCACTACCGCTATTCGACTTAGTACTAGAAGTCCCAGGGTCAGCAATCAGGCAACAAAAAGAAATAAAGGCATTCAAATTGGCAAAGAAGAAGTCAAACTCTCCCTCTCTGCCGATGACATGATACTCTGCATAGAAAACCCAAAAGCCTCCACCCCAAGATTACTAGAACTCATACAGCAATTTGGCAGTGTGGCAGGATACAAAATCAATGCCCAGAAATCAGTAACTTTTCTATACACTAACAATGAGACTGAAGAAAGAGAAATTTAGGAGTCAACCCCATTTACAATTGCACCCAAAAGCCTAGGATACCTAGGAATAAACCTAACCAAAGAGGTAAAGGATCTATACCCTAAAAACTATAGAACACTTCTGAAAGAAATTGAGGAAGACACAAAGAGACGGAAAAATATTCCATGCTCATGGATTGGCAGAATTAATATTGTTAAAATGTCAATGTTACCCAGGGCAATGTACACGTTTAATGCAATCCCTATCAAGATACCATGGACTTTCTTCAGAGAGTTAGAATAAATCATCTTAAGATTTGTGTGGAATCAGAAAAGACCCCGAATAGCCAGGGGAATTTTGAAAAAGAAAACCATAGCTGGGGGCATCACAATGCTAGATTTCAGGTTGTACTACAAAGCTGTGGTCATCAAGACAGTGTGGTACTGGCACAAAAACAGACACATAGATCAATGGAACAGAATAGAGAATCCAGAAATGGCCCCTCAACTCTATAGTCAACTAATATTTGACAAGGCAGGAAAGACTATCCACTGGAAAAAAAGACAGTCTTTTCAATAAATGGTGCTGGGAAAATTGGACATACATATTCAGAAGAATAAAACTAGACCATTCTCTTACACCAGACACAAAGATAAACTCAAAATGGATGAAAGATCTGAATGTGAGACAAGATTCCATCAAAATCCTAGAGGAGAACACAGGCAACACCCTTTTCGAACTTGGCCACAGCAACTTCTTGCAAGATACATCCATGAGGGTAAGAGAAACATAACCAAAAATGAATTATTGGTACTTCATCAAGATAAGAAGCTTCTGCACAGCAAAAAAACAGTCAACAAAATTAAAAGGCAACCTACAGAATGGGAGAAGATATTTGCAAAGATATATCGGATAAAGGGCTAGTATCCAAGATCTATAAAGAACTTCTTAAACTCAACAGCAAAGAGACGAACAATCCAATCATGAAATGGGAAAAAGAAAAAGACATGAAGAGAAATCTCACAGAGGAAGACATAGACATGGCCAACATGCACATGAGAAAATGCTCTGCATCACTTGCCATCAGGGAAATATAAATCAAAATCACAATGAGATACCACCTCACACCAGTGAGAATAGTGAAAATTAACAAGACAGGAAACAACAAATGTGGGAGAGGATGTAAAGAAAGGGGAACCCTCTTGCACTGTTGGTGGGACTGTGAACTGGTACAGCCATCCTGGAGGAGTGGAGGTTCCTCAAAGAGTTAAAAATAGAGCTACCCTATGACCCAGCAATTGCACTGCTGGGGATTTACCCCAAAAATACAGATGCAGTGAAATGCCGGGACACCTGCACCCCAATGTTTCTAGCAGCAATGTCCACAATAGTCAAACTGTGGAAGGAGCCTCGGTGTCCATCGAAGAATGAATGGATAAGGAAGCTGTGCTATATGTATACCATGGAATATTCCTCAGCCATTAGAAACAACAAATACCTACCATTTGCTTTGATGTGGATGGACCTGGAGGGTTATGCTGAGTGATATAAGTCAATCAGAGAAGGATAAACATTATATGGTCTCATTCATTTGTGGAATATAAAAAATAGTGATAGGGAATAAAGGGGAAAAGCGAGAAAATGAGTGAAAATATCAGTGAGGATGACAGAACATGAGAGACTCCTAATTCTGGGAAACAAACAAGGAATAGTGGAAAGGGAGGTCAGCGGGGGCTTGGGGTGACTGGGTGACAGGCACTGAGAAGGGCACTTGTCAGAATGAGGACTGGGTGATATGCTATATGTTGGCAAATTGAACTCCAAATAAATAAATAAATAAATAAATAAATAAATAAATAAATTTAAAAAAATAAAAATGAAATATATCTCATATAAGCTTTTACAATAAAAATAAATAAATAGATAGATAGATAGATAAATAAATAAATAAATAAATAAATAAATAAATAAATAAATAAAAAAAACGAGATATTATTACACACCTATCAGGATGGCTAAATTAAAAGAAAATCAAGAATCAAAGAACATTAAGTGCTAACAAGGATGCCAAGAAACTGTATTACTCACATGTTGCTGGTGAGAATATAAAATGATAGTTTCTCTGGAAAACAGCTTGACTACAAAAAACTAAATATAGAACTACCATGTGACTTAGCAGTTGCTCTCTTAGGCATCTATTCTAGAGTATGAGGATTTATGCTCATATAAAAAGAAACCTGTACATGAATGTACAACTGTATTTATAATAGCCAAAAATGGGAAATACCCCCAGATATCCTTCATTGGGTGATGATTCACAAACAGTGGTACATTCACACCATGTAACACTACTCAACAATAAAAAGAAATGAACTATTGATACACACAAACTGTATAAATCTCCAGAGAATTACTCTTGAGTGGAAAAAAAAAACTATACACTGTATTATTCCATTTATATAGCATTCTTGAAATGGTGAAATTGTAGAAATTTTAATTGTTGTCCCCTTTCAGGTGGGTACATAGGAAAAGGTGGTAGGTATGGCTATAAAAGGGGAAAAGGAAGGATATTTGGGGTGATGGAAACATTCTGTACTTTGTATCAATGTCAATATCTAAGTTGTGATGTTGTTTTATAATTTTGCAAGATGATACCTTTGGCGGAAATTGGGCAATAATTACATAGGATGTCTTTGTATTATTTTTTTTACAACTGCATTTGGACCTACCATTATCTTAAAATGAAAAGTTTTAAATTTTGAAGAAGTTAATAAACATGTACTGGTACCCAAGGCCTAAAGAAAGTAGAGAAAAAATTTTTTTGTCATTTTTACTCTTCTTATCTACCTTTTCCTGCAGCTGGAAAGTGTTCATTCTTCATGAACATTCTGCAAAGCTACTGAACAAATTACTTACTTGGGCATTATACACCGTATTCTTTCCCCTCACAGTATAATTGATTCCTTGATTTAGAGATCATATAAAGTCTGACTGGAAAAGGTGGTGCAGATAAAAGTGAAACATTAGCCTGAATCTGTAGAGGCTTCCAAAGTCTCTGTGATCTTGGATAGGCCACTTAGCCTCTTTGGCCTTTATTTCTCCATCTACAAAATAGACCTGATTGTTACCTTTGAATAAAATGCCAAATCCTATAGACGTAATAATATTATACCACTACAAAGAAATACTATGATGTCTCCTTGCCTCCTTCTTAATGAGTCCTTGTTCAAAAAAGTAATTAATTCTATTTATTTTCTCTTCTCCTTATGTCAAAGCTTCCATATCTAAACGACAGTCTCTGCCCCTAGATTAAACCCTGCCCCATTTGTCAGCTAGATGGACTTCAGATACGTGAGAGGGCTGATTCCGACAGCCTTATGTGCTGATCCACACAATGACAAAGGCTGATGTAAATGTCCTTGTTGAGAATTGGAGCTGATAAGCTCAAAATGAAAAAAAAAAAATGCAACAATAGTAACAGCTACTATACACAGGATATTTATTATGTAATAGTCTTGGTTTTAAGAGCTTTACAGAATCTAATTTTTAAAAACAACCCAATGCAATGAGTGCTAAATTCCCCATTTCAAATCTGGACATAAATTCCCAAAGTGTCAGCCCTAATTGCAGGGGGAGGCCATGTCTGCACGTGGAATGCACAGGCAGCAATGCCAGGGGCGCAGAGGCCATTGTCCACATCTGCTCCAAACTTCTTGAAGCCTGGCTGAGTCCTGCTTACTGTGCTTGCACTGCTGGGCTCCAGCCTCTGCTCCAATTACAAATAGCTCTCCCACCAAAGAATCCCAAGGATGCGGAGGCAGCCTGGGAAGGAACTGCACTGGGTGTGTCTCCCACTCACCAAGGGGTCACCAGCCCAGTCATCTGGGCCCCATGGCATCCACAGCTAATTCCAAGGACTCTTTCTTTGAATCTAAGTGTTCATTAAAAAGCAAAAATGCAGTATTCCATTTAATTTCTTTCTATGAACAATAATAAACAAAGGCTCACTGTCAACACAATGTTGATTATGTCATCCCTTACTATGAGAGGCTTGAACCCCACTGCTCACTGTAGTCTAATTTTAAATGGTTCAACTGCAAGATTTTGCCAACAGCCTTTGAACGTCATTCCGTGGTTGCCAATATAAAGTGAAAGGAATTTATCAAATCCTTGTCTAATATTGTCTCCTTATTTGCAGTCATACCCCCTTGGACTGTAACACCTGCTTCTCACAATCACATTAGTAAGAGGTTCCAAATCAATCATTTGGCCCATTGGGGCCAGACAATGTCCCAGCAGCAGTCCCTGGAAACTCTGGATCCATCATGGACTGACATGGCTCGTGGAAAGGCAAAGAGCATCATTTGGCAGGTTATGCATCTCCAGCAGGTCCAGAATTGAGGCTGCAACATGCAGCAGCACAACATGTACAAAAATAAACAACTAAATAACTAATAAGGGAGCAAGGACCAAAGAACCGGCTCAATTACAGATGCACATACAGTCATCCTGTACATTTACATCTGGAAGCTGCAAAAGCTTGCTTTATGGTTGCTTTATGGTTCTGTAGGAGTAAAAGCTTGCTTTATGGTTCTGTAGTAGCCAAATATGAGATTTAAATGATCCATTCCATTAATATCGTAATATTTTGTCAATCTGGAATGCATTTTAATCTAAAGCCCCCCTTGAAATGGTCTCCTTTGTTGTATTTTCTTGTTGGCTCATTTTATCAACATCTGCTATGTTTAGACAATACGAATTAAACCTGAGGAATGCTGTTTGTACTCAGCTACTTTTGTTGAGAGTGTAACATCCCGAGATTGGCAGTGTTTATGTAAATCAGTGTGGCTGACACAGCCATCATAAACAAATGAGGAAAATATAACAAACACATTGTTCACACAGGAAATGTTTGTTTTGAGACTTGGCTTTGGTCTCTCCAGATTGATGAAGAGTTGCTGATATTGCAGATCTGTACTGCACTGTACCCTAGGCTGCCTCCACCAGCAGACCAGGCAAGTCCTCCCTACCCTGTGGCCTGCAGGCAGAACAGTGCCCTAAGCCTCACCCTTGGCCCACTGAGGAAGTGGCAGAGGTTTGCCAGATGAAGCCTAACTAGCTAGATGGGTTTGGACACCGTGTGGTGCCACAGAGGCCACTTGGGTGTACATTACAGTTCTAGGACCTCAGCCAGCTGCGCATCATCACATCACTCTTAGAATGGAAAACATTTCAGCAAGGCCCTTCTGACCCTAAGTCCTAATTCTCATTCAAAAAATAGGAAAAATAGGGAAATAATCACACACATGTGCAAAGACACATACATATGGTGCTGTTCATAGCAGCATTGTTTGCACAAGCAAAAGGCCAGAAATAACCTATGAGTCCATCAACCGGGAAATGGTGAAACAGATGGCAGTACATCCCAACCATGCCACACCACAGAGCTGTGAGAGAGCACGAGGCTGTACTGTACTGTACCAGACCGTGCTGCACTGTGCTTTACTGCACCACAGTGTACTAGACTGCGTAACAATGCTTCTGAGCTGAACTACACGGTACTGTACTCTATTGTGCTGCAGTAGATGACGCTAGACCATGCCGTGCTGTACTGCATTGTCCTGGATTATACTGCACTGCACTATACTGTGCTGTACTTACCGTACTAGACCGGGCTAGCTGTGCAATACTGCGCAGTATGATGTTGTGTGGTATTAAACCATTCCATACTGTGTACCACACTGCACTATACCACACTGTACCGTACACTGTGCCATACTGTGCTGTACTGTACGTACTGTGCTAGACCTGCTATGCTATGCTCTCTAGCACCATGTGACACTCTGCTGTATTATACTCTACTATGCTGCGCATTATGGTATTACATTGTACGACATTACATTGTACTATAATGCACTATATTGTGTTATATTTACTGTACTACACTGTGCCATACTATATTCTACTCCTCCATGTTATGCTCCACCGTACTATATAGAGTTTATTATACTACATTGCATTGCGTTGTGCTATGTTGCTGTACTGCGCTATACTATGCGGTATTATACTTTGCTCTACTGTACTGTACACTATGCTGCGCTGGGCTATATATAGCACACTACACTGTACCATAAGTACCATACTATAGTGTACTATGCTGCACAATATATGTACTGTACTACACTATACTGGACTATACTATATCATGCTGTACTGTACTGTGCTATACTATACTGTGCTCTATGATACTCTACTGTGCTATACTGTACTGTAATAAACTTACTATGCTATACTGTAGTATGCTGTGCTGTGCTTCACTGTGTTGTATTGTTCCACTCCACACCATGCTACAGCATAGCACATTGGAGACTAAGCTAAACATGTAACACATTATATTTATTCAATAAGCATCTGTCCCCTGGACGGACACCTCCCACTCTGGATATAGGCACTGGATGCCCAGAGGAATCAGCTGTGATCTACTTCCTCAGATAGCTCACCGTTTTGCCTGCTAGCTGACTTGGATTGACCAGCACCACAAATCAGAGTCTGCCAACACTACTATCTAAAGCTCAGGCTATGGCCTAAGCTTATATTGAAGCAATTACTTCACTTTCAAAAAAGTCTTCATCCTTCTCCCTCAAGCCCCTGGCTCTTCTTACAGTTGGTCAAGACAGAGAGGCTCAGCCACTGAAAATGGTGTTTCACACCATTTGTCTTCCACCATTATGTCTTCCACCCCATAACCAGTGGCCTTTCCCTGCCTTTGGCAGAGTGGGATGTGGCATACCAGGTGAAAGGAGCACTCACCAGTGCAGTATACAGTGCTTGGCCACTGTGAGCTAATGAAAGTCGTGAGCCTTGAGTACGGTCCCTCCTTGAATTTGGCAAATGACCCATTAGCTTCCTCAGAGCCTACAATTTATCCAACAACAAAGGGGATTGGTGAGGTGAGTTCTGGAGGCACATTCCTACCCCTGAGTTCTCAGTATGTCCATATCTCCCTTACACAATCCCTTTAGAAGACCAGTGCTAACCTTTACCTTCCTCACCACCCCTCCCATTTACCTAAATCTGCACTAATAAATGTAAGACGCAAGGATTCACTCTGTAGTCTCCACAGTTTAAACCCTTCTGAAGGACAGTAGGCAAAGTGAGAATAGATAGTGCATACAAATGACCCAGACCTGTCCCCACTCAGCAGGGGCTGTCAGAGCTACCCAGTGGTGCTGTGCTAGGGGTCACTGTGAGGGAAGTTTGGCTTCAAGTTTCTATTTCAAGGCTGCCCTTTCTCTCTAGTCAGCATGAATCTGTTCCCTGTGCTCCCCACCCACCCCTCATCCAAACTTCTTTCTTGAACAGTGATGTGATATCCACATGAGCTGTCAAGTGAAACTGGCTCCTCGCTAAATCAATTTTTATTTTAAGCAAGGAGTGACCAAAAGAATGACACCAAACGAATGAAGGTCTAATGGCAAAATTTCAGTTATCTACTTTGGTTGGAAGGGGACACAGCAGAAGTTTGTACTGAAATGCCTAAAATCCCACTAAGTAGACAGTGAGCTGATCTTCTGAAGCACAAAACTAAAGCTTCTGTGAGATTGAACAGGAATCCTGACTCTCAACTATGTACATGCCATTCCAATGCCATGCATCCAGCAGGCCTAAAGAGTCCAAAACCTCTTCACACTAGGGTTCTTATGACCATTACATCTTACCACATGGAAACTATCTATTCACCCCACCTTCCTCACTGTCTCCACCTTTGCCTCTCAAGAGCACAGTGTACTACAGGGGACAGAGCAAGTGCCTCATAAGCAGCTCATCCACAGAGAAGTGGATGAATGAATGGATGCTGAAAAGAAATCCAAAAGTGACAGTACATGTGGAAGCTAGAGCCAAAGGCCAATGCTAGTCATAAGACTGGTTCTTCAGATTCAGTTTTCTGAGAGATTAAGGTTTTATCATTCCAAGAGCATTTGTTTGACATGTAACCATTGGTCTAGGCCTTTAGGATGTTATCTACATGACATAATTTTTTGTGGCATCCAGAGTAGGAGAACAAACTGCCAGTCACCCTCTTTGTCTGCTTTTCCAAGTTTCTACCCTTTTACTGCCTACTTATTCTCCTTATGTATGAAGTCTCTAACTTCAATCCAAAATTTGAGGAACAAAACTAAGAAAAGATGGCCACTTTTCATGGAAGGCAGAATGGAGGAAGTACTAGTCAGAGCATGAAATTCCTCTGCATGTTCACCAGGCAAGAACTCCTTCCCAATGCAGCCAAAATGGAGGGCAAGTACTTTTCTAAAAAGCAACCAGATTTAGGGGTCTCTATGGGACAGGATCATGACCAAAGGCAGCTCAGTGACAAAGGCAGTGTTTCTAATGGTAAGGAGGAAAATGATGCAGGAAAATTCCCGAGATTGTTATAACCCCAGGTTATAAAATATCTATCAAGGTCAACAACAAGTAACACCCAATTGTGAATATTCTTGTAGATATCTTGTGCAGAAAGCAGTCTCATTTTTATCAATGAGATTCCTATTTACACATATAACTGTTGTGTCAACTCCACCCTCTTCCTACTCCCTCTGGGAGGACAGCAAGAACTTCTGGCCATGCTTTCTAAAGGATGTTGTACTGAAATCCACAGACCTTCTCTGTAGCAATGTAGGAAATTGAAGCAAGGAAGTGGGTGAGCTGGTTATATTGGGTCACCATGAAAGACTTAAATGACCATTTGCTATTGCTTTGTTTGACAGAAGGAAATAATAATCTCTGAAAATCACTCTCTGTTTTGTAAGAGAAATAACACCTCCTTCCCAGAGTTTGGAATTGTCCTCAGCAAATGATAGCCACAGAGTATTTTTTAGCATCTAGAGGAAGACTGTGATGATACCACATTTCTGGAATAGAGAATCTTTCTTCCCCCCCAAAAAACACTGCCTATTTGGGGCACAAAGGAAGTAAGAAGTCCCATTTCACCCAACACCTATTTGTAGTAACAGTCTTTGCCATTAAAAGATGAGTCCTTTCCATACCAAGGCCTTAAAAATGACGAAATCATATCACCAAAGTTGAAATCACAAAAGTGTTTGCTGAGCCATTTCGCCTTGGATCTAAAGTTCTACTAACATTTATCATTTCATAGGCACACTTCTCATCATTAAGCTTCTTAAGAGTATCCATCCATCAATTATTCAATATAATAAATGTAAATATTTATTAAAAAGCGAATATTCCAGGCATAGGGTGAGGCATTTGTCACAGCCAATAAACCACTTTATCATTGTCCACATGAGGAGGCTTCAACAAAACCTCCCTAAAGACAGTAACCAACTCCGTTTTTAATGCTTACAATGTTTCCTGGTCCTCGAGCATCCCTTTAACCAGATCATGCCATATAGCTTTCTTTATCTAGAACATGATCAGAGAGCACAGAAATGTAATCAACTATCTTATGTATATTGGGATTTCTAGAACCAACAAAGATCCAGCACCAATGAGTGGATGAATAGGTGGGTGGATGGATGGATGGATGAAGCCTCTAAATTTGTAATTAAAAAATAAAAAAGGTGAGGAAAGAAATATTCATGATATTGATGGCAATACAGTAACAACCTAGAATCTTGAAGTCGGCACAGGAAAAGAAGGAAACTCATTCCCTATGTCTTACACAGAAAATTCTAAACTGTACTAAGCTGAAAGACACACAAAAAAGTTTGTGTACAAACAGTTTTTATTTTCAAAGAGACCTACCTAGAAAGAACTGATTTCATAAATTCACCTTGAGTCTTGACTCCTCTAACCAGAGGAAAAAGGATGCACATGTCAAGTCTCTTCTCAGAGGTTCAAATGTTTTGACTAACCCATAAGGAAATACATTCTCTCATTCCTCACTAATATATCCTTATTTTAAGATCCTTCTGAAGGAAGATAAGGAACTTGATTCATTTAGCATAAAACTTTGATAAAATCTTTGAAAATCAAAGCCACTGAGCATGCTCTCTAAGAAATCTCTGGAGCTTAAAAAATGGCAGACAAACCCCATGTGTGTCTTGGCGATGCTATGAGTATGTCAGAGATAAAATCTTACAGGGTTAGTGACATCAACAAAGCATAGCAAAACAACATATTACAGAAGTTTTACTCATTTGTGTAGCCTAGTACTGAGCCTTGAAGGAAAGAGAATGCTCAAAAACTAGTGATATCATAACTTGGAAATGAAGTTCGATAGCTTTCCTGCCTTTATGTGCATAAAATGGGAATGATAAAATTCATTTATAACTTAATGTGAATGAATTTATCAAATCACTGCTTGGAAAGGCATATTTGTAAAAAGAAGCATGTATTTTAAATAGGTAGAAGCTGATTAATTGAGAAATGGGAAAATGTCTAAAGAGGGCAAGGCACAGAAAAGGAGGATGGAGCCACAAGAACACTGTCACTTTCTTCATAGTTGGCATAGGGCCAGTCCTGAAACTTTGCTTGAAGGGTCCATCTACTATGGGGCTATGGACACATCCTGGTTTTGCCTCACAACCTGCGCCTGTCCTCGGGGCTCCAGGCTCAGTGTAGCTGCTCTAACCCATCAAGAATTTTAAACTCCTGATGATGGAGTCTGAGAATGAAGCACCATCTGTTAGAAATGATGCAGAGGGGCATGCTCATTTAAGACTAAGAAAGAGAATCAGCTGTATTGTATTTCACAAAGGTATTGTTTTTTTTGTTTTTTTTTTTTTTCACAAAGGTATTGTGAGTGAAATGGAACTGTTTGGAATTTGGTATAGGTCTCAGAGGCCTATCTCCCTGCCACATCTTTATTTCAAGATAGAGATAAAGATGCTCAGATTGAGTAAGAAATCGGGAGCCCTCACCCAATTCCAGGAAATGCCAAGACATTGATTCTGACCTCTTGATTCTCAATCTAATTATATCATCTTGATTCCAGAAAAATTTCCTGGCCTGATAACAGCATAGAAAAAATATTTAATAAATTATCACTTTTCTACAGATCATACTACACAAAAATTTCCCAGAATAGGGCACTCAATAAAACTCAGAGACTTATATTTGGGAGTGAATTCAGAAGATACTTCAAGCCCCTCATTTTACAAAAGAGGGAATGGATCCAAAGCAGTTTATTCAGAGCTATTGAATGTCAGGACATGAGCCTGATGGGCACCTTCCACCATATCACTATGGCTCCTTGTCTGTGACCAGAAAACACCAATTACTTGACATTACAGACAAGTATGCCTAGTGTCGTAGAAAACAAGCCCAAAATTACTGCCTTGGAAGGTCAAACACAGACAGGCAGCATGGAGGGCTATGATGGCCAAAAGAATCTATTAGCACAGAACTTTTCCCCTTTAATACATTGAAAATTCTTTTTTTCTAAGAAAATCAACTGGATTGCCTTTCAATCAAGATTAGCCATGGCTTCAGAGGATGAATTACTCAACACATTAAAATCTTAGAAATGTCTACAAGCTTTATCTCTTCTTTAGTGAGGAATTCCAGATGTCCAAACACCATGCCAGGAAAGCAGGAGACTGGGGGAGCAGCCAGCCATCATGGTAACTAGACCATCCAGACAGGCTACTGCTGGTGCTGTGCTCTGTGGCAGGCAACTAACCCTAAATACCTCCCCTACCCATCAGAGAGCCCATATCTTCCCATCAGGGACAAGGATTTATATGCCTACCTGATGGTTGACTCATAGTGAAAGTAAATTCCTAAAGGATTTCAAATGTCCGCCACCCAAACCCCACACTGAAGGTCTAAAGGAACACAGTACAGTGCAGAGGGTTCCAGATGACATTGTTCAGGCGGTACAATACAGCCTTCCCTCATCCAGGTTACTGCCTTGAGAAAGGCGTGGGCTACTTAAGCACAAGCCAAGGACTGTTGCTCAAAAGACAGCATCATCTTTACAGAAGAATATGTAACCTTATGTAAATCGGATGTAGTCTCCAGACTCTACAGAGATTCCAATGTGCAGCCCCCTGACCAGTACAGAGCCCAGCAAGGAGAGGGGTCTGCAGGCTGGCTGCTCCTGTCTGGCTCCTCCCAGGGTTGAGTAGTGCAGCAGACTGAGTGCTCCTGGAGCACCAGAAATCCTCTCATGAAGGGAGTGCCTTTTGAAGGGTCAAGAAAATAGACCATTAACAATAGTTACACTTATTTCTTGGCCCTGAGTAAAAAAATTTGGAAAATATTTTTTGACTTTTTTAAGATAGAAAATGAAAACATTTCAGGGCACCTGGGTGGTGAAGTTGGTTAAGCATCAGACTCTTGGTTTCGGCTCAGGTCATGATCTTAGGGATCGAGCCTCATGTCGTGCTCAGAGCTCAGCATAAAGTCTGCTTAGAGTTTCTCTCCTCCTCTCCCTCTGCCCTTCCCACCTCCACCCCCTTTACCACCCTAAATAAATAAATGTTTTAAAAAGAAAATGAGGGATCCCTGGGTGGCGCAGCGGTTTGGCGCCTGCCTTTGGCCCAGGGCGCGATCCTGGAGACCCGGGATCGAATCCCACATCGGGCTCCCGGTGCATGGAGCCTGCTTCTCCCTCTGCCTGTGTCTCTGCCTCTCTCTCTCTCTCTGTGACTATCATAAATAAATAAAAATTTAAAAAAAAAGAAAATGAATACATTTCTACAGAATAGTAAAAATACCTTTGTGCCCCCGCCTAGTGCCGATTCTTGCAAAGAAGGAGATGCCCGGATAACATTGTGTTGTTATAAAACATTTATCTACAACAACTTATTTTATAATATGTTCTACTGTGTTACATATTTCCGATCACAGGCTGCCCAATCCAAACTGGCCAGGCCACTTCTTGAAAGCCAGTGTTTCTCAATTCAACGTATTAGTTCTCTTTCAGTTGACTCCTTTTCTAGCAAGAATATAACGCTCTCAAAGGAAGGGATGCTCCTAGATAAGCTGCTGTGAATGAAACCAGAGCTGGCGGTACAAGTCCTGAATTTGCCACCTTAGCGAACTGGTAGGATTTTGAGCCTCAGTGTCCCAGCAGTAATATAGGGCTGATGACAGAAGATCTTCACAAGACCAAGAGGGTTAGAAAGGGTAAGGTGTGTGGACACCTGGCCTGTGCCCACACACAGTAAGTCCACACTGAATGCATCAGAGTATAGGTAGAACAGCTGCCAACAGGCAGGCCCACTTAGCACCAGCCACCTTGTCTGTTTTGTGGAAAAGTCCTCTCCTGGTCCCACCTCATATTTCTTTGTGCACTGGTCCTGGGTGTGTGTGCATTCACCCTTCATGTACCAATTAAACAGAGCCTGTGTATGGGGAGCCACCTTTGAGCCTCCACATAGGCTTCTCATCATCTCCATCTAAATCCCTCCCTCCCTGTCCGGTGCCACATTCACACACATATACTAACACTCTCACTCTCAATACACACACACACGCTCCAGGACTCACTGAACTCGTCAAAGCATGGTATGCAGAGCAGGGCTGTCCTTTGACTCTTCCTGGCTGTGACAAATCAGCATAGAAATCAGAAGTAAACATGTAGAAACTGTTGCAGAAGTTTGAGAGAATATAATTTGAAATCTGGTGAGTGTTAGGATAAACAATTACAGTTGTACTTTGCATGTCGTTGGTTTTTCTTTGATTTTTAGTAACTTATCATAATTTATAAAAATATAAATCTGTGATACATTGAAAATTGGAAGGAAAAAAGTAGTTCTTCAGCTCAGCTTGAGAAGCACTAGGGTATTATCTTTTGTCCACATAAATTATAATTTATGTGGGTTACTCCATCCTCCTACTGCTGGGCCAGGGAGATGTTTCTGGATTGTGAGAGGAATCCCTTTATCGGCCTGCAGCCGACTCCTCTGAGCTCACTGTGCAGGGTGGCAACTGCTGGTGGGCCTCGGAGACTTCAGAGGAACCCAGGTAGAGTGGGGGAGGGAGCACAGGCCAGGTCCCCAATAAGACAGAAGGAAGCCTCCCAGTTCTCATTCCTGAGCCCCTCCAGGTCTAGGTCTGGGTGGGGCGTGGATTTAGCTATTGGGAATGGATCTGTCTAGCTCTGAGCTCTAGCCAGCAGAATCACTTAGGGTGGATTTGAAACGTGTGAGAAAAATCTGGCAAGTCAGAAAGGCGGGGACAGCCCACAGAAGGAAGGAAGCTGTTAGCCTGCAGCTGATAAAAATGCAGACTTGTGAAACCTTGTGTCACAGAGAGGTTCCAAGAGGCTGTGGAGTTCTGACGAGTGTCCTTTGATGTTGCCTGCTTCCTTCCTGCCTGTCTCAGTCACCAGGCCCTGGGAGGCAGATGGAGGCAGTTGGCCTCCTCCAGGCCTAGCAGGAAGGTTGCTCTGTGATTTCAGAGGCTGGACTTGCTCAATGGCTCTTTATTTACTTCTGGAGGGAAAACAAACAAACAAACAAAAAAAACACCTTAATCATGATTTCATTTTTTGGGGTTACCTGGCAAGGGCAGCCCTAATATGTGGTCCACCTAGACAAGCAGTTCCAAGACACTTATACTGAAGGTAACACAGCCCCAGTCCACATGCATCTGCCACATGAAGTGTGGTAATCAGGAATGCAAGTATTCAACAGTATCTTTGTTTTAGTCTGAAGAGTACATTAGCCTGAGAAACTAAAAAGCCCACATACTGGGAGTCTGACGGAGGGATGGAGGAGGGGATTCTAAAATACTGGCTTGTTTTTTTTTTCAGACTTAAGCAAGTTCACTCAGGACATGAGTCATTCTTGGAACATGATAGGGGTCTGCTGTGAGCATCATTTCAGTTTCAAAGGAGAAATGTATTTCCTATCTTTTAAAATGTATTTCCTATTTTTTGTGTGTTAAGGACATGCTTGAAATATGTTTGTGGCACAAAATGCAACTCAAATTGAGTTTCATTCCCCAAAATTAGTTGCCAAACCATTCCCAGAGCAACAGAAGTATGTGTTTCCTTGGGTACTACTTTTTGCAGACCAAGGGTCTTTTATTTTTATTTTTTATTTTTATATGTATAAAAACAAGCCCAGGAGCAGGACCAACAATGTGCAACTTGTCCTTCAGGGTGCCCCACCAAAAGGCACCAAAAAGCTCCTAGTGCTTTCCATTTCTAGCCATGTTCCAAGAAAGAACTGCTTAATTTGTTTCAGATTTTAACAGTGATCTTAAATATCTGTATGATAACTTTTGGAAAAACACAATTTGATAAGGCACTAATACAAACTCTTCTGCTTCACTCTGCTGATGATTCTGGAAAATCCTTTTGCAGTGTGGTGGGATGACACATGTAACAACAGGTTATTGTTTATACAGGAAATTGGTGCTCCGTGTGGAACACAGTGGACTTCATTTCCAGTGCTCTGACTTCTTCATTTTCTTCTTCCTAATCTGATAGCCTGCTATTGGTGATGCTCCCTGAATGACTGCAATGTAGTGCCAAGGTCAAGAATCACTGACCTAGTTTATGGCAGTGATCCAGTCTGAGGCTGTGATCCAGTCTGCGGCAGAAATCTAGTCTGAGGCAGTGATCCAGTATGAGGCAGAGATCTAGCCCAAGACAGTGTATCTAGTCCAAGGCAAAGATCTAGTGAGAGGCAGAGATCCATTTGGAGAGAGTTTTAAAATGCTGCTCTCCAGGACTCACTCAAACCTATTAAGTCTGAACTTCCGTGGGTGGAGCCCAGCACCTTTATTTTAACACATCCCAGTGAATTCTGTGTGGCCAGGCTGGAGTTCTGTCAGTGTTTTTGAAATCCATGAACCCTCAAAGTGCCAGAGTGCCAGGCCTGAAAGGGCCCAGACAAATAAAATGCCCCTGCATGAGCTTCATCATGGATCACAGGTATATAAGGATGATGCCAGCCCTTAGAGGACATATCCTCAGACAAGCACTCTGCCATTAGCACCAGTCTGAGACACAACATGGAGTGATCTCCTGGGTCACATCTAGGATGACTTCTTGTCCCGCATGCAAGTCCAAGCATGGAAAAGTTCCTTTTCAGGTGAGGCTGAGGAACTGGGATGCTACATGTCCTCTTTCTGGGAGAGCTTTGTGATGCCTACTGTTTGGTCTAAGAGAAAGGTTGCAGGGTTTTTTAATTTACTGATGGCTAAAGTGGAAAAAGCATGAGCCACCTGAGCAGTCAGATCCTGAACTGTTTGCAAGGGTCCTGCAGAGTGTCTTTCCAGGCCAAACACTGGCAGCACCAAGTCCTTGCTCCTGGGTTTCCCATCTGCACCTGCCAGTGGCTAGGCCAGATGCAGAGGAAGGCAGGACAGGAGTTAATACTTGAGACTTCCGGATGCTCAGGTGGCAGAAACAGGCAAAAAACCCCAGGCACCTGTGCCTCAGAGCATCCACTTGCCATCTGACCATGCATCCAGCAGCCAGCTCTGCCTCAGCACACGCACATGCCTGTACCAGTCGGAGTTTCCACAGTCAGAGTGGAAAAAGTTGTTCCATCCTCTGGATGTAGGATAAAATTCTTATGTCCATAACAAGTTTCATGTTTCTGCTTTCATACACACTCTGTCTTTGAAGGAAAAGGTCATGTTAACCATCACTGCCCAGCCTGGGGTCCTGCTGCTACACCCCAACTTATCCCCAAAGTCACAACCATGCTCACAGCCACCTCAGCCTAGAGCCCGTTGTGGATCTCTCCTGATCTATTTTCTGGTCTGTAAAATGAGACACTGAACTAGATGCTATCTCGGATTCTTCAGATTCTGACTGGTAGGTAGGCACTCACTTCTCTTTGCACCTTGTCAGGCTTCTCTCATTGGCAGGTGTCATGGCTGGTTCCAAATGGGAAGTCCAGGTGTCCTCTGAGCCCACCCTACAGTGCTCCCCGCAGCCTGACTGCAAGAGCCACATCTTTACTCCCTCCTTTCTTTTCCTAAGTAAATGCCTCATTACCTTGCAAAGCTTAAGAGTGTTCTGGGAGTTCACCTGGGCTGCTACCCACTGCATGCAGACACCTTGTTGGAGAGCACACTCTGCCAGGAAGCAGGTGGCAGAGCCATGCAGGAGGACAAGGGCTGTGTGGACCATCTCACCTGAATACACGCATTTCAAGGGTGACAGAGTAAAACATCATAGTGCTTGGCTCCAGATTCTGCGGGATCAGAATCTTCCGCAAGTTGAGGCTCTTTTTTAAGAAAAAGAATGCACAACTGCAAATATGAAATTTTACCAGAATGAAAGAAGAAATCAAAACAAATCAAGAGAGCTTTGGGGATTCAGATCTTTCTTCTGAAAGCCCTTTACCAGAAATGCTTACACAGAAATGCTTGCTGTCAGCAACCTGGCTTCCTCTCCCAGGCTGGATCACAGCTCCCAGCATCTCCCCCCAAGCCCATACGAACAGGGCCTGAGCCTGAGGTTCCTTAGCTTTGTGCTCTGCTGCTAGCAGAGAGAGAAACCAGCACCTCCACCCCTTTCTTCCTGAGCATCAGATGTCCCCTGCCGTTCCTCCAAAGCCTGCTCTGGCCTCTGTGAAATCAAACTCCATTGCACAGTGTTTACAGACTCCTAGTGACTTTTCAATCCACAAGAAAAACAGGGAACCAGAGCATGTAAATATCAGGGTCGCACGGCTCCATGTATGGCATTTGATGTCAGTCTGAACAAACACTGAACGGAAGCAGACACATGAACACGGGTTCTCATGGTCTGATGCATTCCTCAAGTCTGTGAACATGTGTCCTTTTCCCAACAGTGACTGTTAAAGTGTTCCCGCCTCCTGTTAACTGCCTGCCCGAGGCACTTCTGACTCACGGCCACTGAGTTCCATTTTTGGACTAGGGAAGACTCCAAACTCATAAACTGACATGGAAATATATATACAGTCCCTTCTATCAATTGTTTTCTTCTGAAGGATGTTACTGTGTGATACAGCTTTAAGTTTTCAACTCTGTCATATTTTCTAAACTATGATCTCTTCCATTTACTTTAAGGGATGTGGCATTCCCCTTTACTGGACTGAAAGCTAAACAATGTGGTTTGGATTTAGTGTTCCCATGCATCACCATGAAAATGTTTGTCTCGGCGATCCTGTCGTTACTGTTACTGGTAACAGCTGCTCTGCCCTCCTTTCCTCATGAACCACAATTTGCTGCCCCAGTTTATGAGCAAGCAAGGTGGATCTATGCCTCTAGGATAAAAGACAAGACAAATCAGGATCTAGTGGGATCCACTTCCAAGTAAGCCAGGATCAAGTATAAGGAAAACTAGTTCTGAACAACAGGCAGCTTGGCTCATCAGCCAAGGAAACGCAGCTGTGCTGGGTTGCAGTGATCTTCCCAAACTTCTTGTGCCTTATCCACTCAGATGTGATCCCAAAGGAGCTAGGATGGGTAATGCCACACCTGAACACTGCTGGGACTCAATAAATGTCAAGGAAGGGTCATTAGGGCTTTGGAATTTTTCCTGCACTAGCCCTACTGTGTAGATATTTGGTATTCCCACAAGGAGAGTGTCCCAGGCAGAGAGAATTGCCCAAAGGGCAGTTAATTATCCCTTTGTGGGTTTCTGAACATGGGTAAGAGATAAACCTGCCTTGAGGACCCAACAGAAATGGGTTCCAGATGTCTGGGTCTTTCGGTTCTCTCCACCCTGCTCTTATCGGACTCAGCTGTAGCCTGAAGCACTGCACAAAACATTTGCAAGATAAGAAAAGGCTCAGCATTCCAAGCTCTGTGTCAGCACCTTCCATATGGAGACTCCTGGCATGTGGCCCACCACCCATGGGGCTGGGCAAGGCCTGGGTCACGGACCTGGCCCACTTAGTTCTTCTTTTCTTTTCTTTTAATAGGAAACGATGCATGGCCATTAACAAGAAGCTGCTTAAGTAAAATGGAACATGTACACAAAGAAATTCTTCCAACTATTAAAAAATAATGATGCAAGTTATTTTATTGGCACACATAGAAGTCCATGACATATTGTTGTTTGAAAAGTGGGGTAACAAGACCACATATAAAATATAGTCCTGGAGGTGAGTGGGGGGACAAGGAAACTGAGGGCACAAGACAGCAAAGACTTTCCTGCTTCCAGGCACTCCAGGCTGTGCAAATCAGCGCTTCCCCCCCCAACCTCCCTGCTGCTCCGGGAGCACCTAAGCCAATGCAGACTGGGAGACAGTGGTAGTTACTGCAGGGAACTGACTCCAGAGCTAGAGACCTGGCCACTGCCAGTGGTGGTGCTCCTCCTCATGTCACCCTGTGCCTGGGAGAGGTGGGGCCCCAGGGAACAGGGGCCTCACAGGATAAACAGCTTCCACTGAGCCCGGCTCCCAGCAGGGGGCGGGGCAGCTCCCCCAGGTGCACACACCTGAGAATCAGCACAGCAGGCCTCCCCCCAGAAGACCAGCTGGAAGGTAAGGGAAAGAGTAAGTTCTGGCCTCAGCAGCGCTGGAAAGTTCCAAGGGAAGTCGAGGGATTTACAGTATATAGAACCAGAGGGCACCCCTCCTATTTATTTTCTTCCTTTTTCTAGTACAACTCGTTTTTATATCAGACTGTAAATTTCCATTTTTTCTCTTTTCCCACCTTAGCTACAATATTTTACCACCTCTTCATTTTTAAGATTCTTCCTTTTTGACTTTCATATTTTTATGATTACAGGTCCTAGATATATTTTCCACTTCTAGATTCCCTTCAACATACTCAACTTAATTTTGGGAGATATACAAGATATGATTTTTGTTTTGTGTTTTTTGTTTTCTCTGCCTCATTTTGTTCTGCAATGGCAGAAATTAATCCCTTCTAAAACATGACCAGCATGCACCCAGAACCAAGTGGTATACTGTGCTGGTTAATTCTGTGAGATTCCTCATTCCCATTCTGCCCCCCTCTTTTATCTCATTTATGTTTTGGTGGTCAGTGTTGGGACCCTCTACAAGTATTTCTGATTTATATAAACTTGGAACTGAACATCTTCTAACTTAAGGAAATTAATATACTCAGAAATAAGAGGATCATCCTCTAGAACCAACCCCTCAGGTAGATTACATTCTCCCTCCACTACAACTTCATCACCACCACTATCTTCCAGTCCCCCTCCCTTTTTTCTTCTCCTTTTTTTTTCTTTTATTCTTTTTTTTTTCTCCTCTTATTTGGGATTCTTGGCCTTTTATTTTTTACTACTTTGTTCTAAAATTTGTCCTTCCCTTTAGTGGTCATTTTGTTTAAGTTTATTCTGATATTTGTTTTCAATTTCTGGTCTCTGACCTCAGCAGAAACAACTAGGGTGAAATTTACTTAGGTCATGGTTGATATTCTTGACACAGCCCACTCATACAGCCACTCTGCACTGAGCAAAATGACTAGAAAGAAGAACTCATCACAAAAGAAAGAATCAGAAACAGTACTCTCTGCCACAGAGCTACAGAATTTGGATTACATTCAATGTCAGGAGGCCAATTCAGAAGCACAATTATGAAGCTACTGGTGGCTCTGGAAAAGAGCATAAGGATTCAAGGGACTTCGTGACTGCAGAATTTAGATCTAATCAGGCAGAAATTAAAAATCAATTAAATGAGATGCAATACAAACTGAAGGTCCTAATGGCGAGAGTTAATGAGGTAGAAGAAAGAGTGAGTGACATAGAAGACAAGTGGATGGCAAGGAAGAAGATGAGGAAAAAAGGGAAAAAACAATTAAAAGACCATGAGGAAAGGTTAAGGGAAATAAATGGCAGCCTCAGAAGGAAAAATCTATGTTTAATTGGGGTTCCAGATGGCGCCGAAAGGAACAGAGGACCAGAAAGCATATTTGAACTAATCATAGCTGAGAACTTCCCTAACTTGGGGAGGGAAACAGGCATCCAGATCCAGGAGACAGAGAAGTGACCCCCTTCAAAATCAATAAAAACTGTTCAACACCTCAACATTTAATAGTGAAACTTGCAAATTCCAAAGATAAAGAGAAAATCTGTAAAGCAGCAAAAGACAGGAGATTCCTAACTTATTTGGTGAGAAATATTAATTAACAGCAGACTTCTTCACAGAGACCTGGAAGGCCAGAAAGGGCTGGAAGGATACATTTAGAGTCCTAAATGAGAAGAACATGCAGCCAAGAATACTCTATCTAGCAAGGCTCTCATTTAGAATAGAAGGAGAGATAAAGAGCTTCCAAGATAGGCAGAAACCGAAAGAATATGCGACCACCAAATCATATCTGCAAGAAATATTAAGGGGGACCCTGTAAAAGAAAAAGGAAGCCCAAAGAAATAATCCACAAAAACAGGGACTGAATATGTATTACAATGACATTAAATTCATATCTTTCAATAGTAAGTCTGAACATGAAGGGGCTAAATGATCCCATCAAAAGATGCAGGGATTCAGACTGGATAAAAAAGGAAGACCCATCTATTTGCTGTCTACAAGAGACTCATTTTAGACCTAAGGACACCTACAGTCTGAAAATAAAAGGTTGGAGAACCATCTACCATTCAAATGGTCCTTAAAAGGAAGCTGGGGTAGCAATCCTCATATCAGATAAATTAACGTTTATCCCAAAGACTGTAGTAAGAGATGAAGAGGGACACTATATCATACCTAAAGGGTCTATCCAACAAGAGGACCTAACAATCATGAATATTTATGCCCCGAATGTGGGAGCTGCCAAGTATATCAATCAATTCATAACAAAAGTAAAGACATACTTAGATAATAATACACTAATACTGGGAGACTTCAACATGGTGCATTCTGCAAATGACAGATCTTTTAAGCACAATATCTCCAAAGAAACAAGAGCTTTAAATGATACACTGGACCAAATGGATTTCACAGATACATACAGTACTTTGCATCTGAACACAAGTGAATACACATTCTTCTCAGGTGCACATGGGACTTTCTCCAGAATAGACCACATACTGGGTCACAAATCAGGTCTCAACTGATACCAAAAGATTGGGATTGTCCCCTGCATATGTTCAGACCATAATGCTTTGAAATTTGAACTCAATCACAAGAAGAAATTTGGAAGAACACGTGGACGCTAAAGAGCATACTGCTAAAAGATGAAAGGGTCAACCAGGAAATTAGAGAAGAATTAAAAAGATTCATGGAAACTAATGAAAATGAAGATACAACCGTTCAAAATCTTTGGGATACAGCAAAAACAGTCCTGAGAGGGAAATACATCACAATACAAGCAATACAGCTTATTTTCTATACAATTAGAAATTGTATTTCTATACAATACAAGCAATTGTATTTTCCAATACAATAATTGAAAAAACTCAAATACACAAGCTAACCTTGCACCTAAAGGAGCTGGAGAAGGAACAGCAAATAAAACCTACACGAAGCAGAAGAAGAGAGTTAATAAAGATTCGAACAGAACTCAATGAAATAGAGACCAGAAGAACTGTGTAGAACAGATCAACAAAACCAGGAGTTGGTTCTTTGAAAGAATTAATAAGATAGATAAACCATTAGCCAGCCTTATAAAAAACAAAGGAGAAAAAACTCAAATTAATAAAATCATGAATGAAAAAGGATAGAACATAACCAATACCAAGGAAACATAAACAATTTTAAAAACTTATTATGAGCAGCTATACACCAATAAATTAGGCAATCTAGAAGAATTGGACGCATTTCTGGAAAGCCACAAACTACCAAAACTGGACCAGGAAGAAATAGAAAACCTTAACAGGCCAACAATTAGGGAGGAAATTGAAGCAGTCATCAAAAACATCCCAAGACACAAAAGTCCAGGGCCAGATGGCTTCCCAGGGGAATTCTATCAAACGTTTATAGAAGAAACAATACCTGTTCTACTAAAACTGTTCCAAAAGATAGAAAGGGATGGAATACCTCCAAACTTGTTTTATGAAGCCAGCATCACCTTAATTCCAAAACCAGACAAAGATCCCACCAAAAAGGAGATTTTAGACCAATATCCCTGATGAACACAGATGCAAAAATTCTCAACAAGATACTAGCCAATAGGATCCGACAGTACATTAAGAAGATTATTCACCATGGCCAAGTGGGATTTATCCCCGGGATACAAGGCTGGTTCAACACTCATAAAGCAATCAACATGACAGATCATATCAACAAGAGAAAACACAAGAACCATATGATCCTCTCAATAGATGCAGAAAAAGCATTTGACAAAATACAGCATCCATTCCTGATCAAAACTCTTCAGAGCATAGGGACAGAAGGAACAATCCTCAGCATCTTAAAAGCCATCTATGAAAAGCCCACAGCAAATATCATTCTCAATGGGGAAACACTGGGAGCCTTTCCCCTAAGATCAGGAACATGACAGGGATGTCCACTCTCACCACTGCTATTCAACATAGTACTGGAAGTCCTAGCCTCAGCAATCAGGCAACAAAAAGAAATAAAGGCATTCAATTTGGCAAAGAAGAAGTCAAGCTCTCCCTCTTCTCAGATGACATGATACTCTACATAGAAAACCCAAAAGAATCCACCCCAATATTGTTAGAACTCATACAGCAATTCAGCACTGTGGCAGGATACAAAATCAATGCCCAGAAATCAGTGGCATTTCTATACACTAACAATGAGACTGAAGAAAGAGAAATTAAGGAGTCAATCCCATTTACAATTGCACCCAAAAGCCTAGGATACCTAAGAATAAACCTAACCAAAGAGGTAGAGGATCTATACCCTAAAAACTACAGAACACTTCTAAAAGAAATTGAGGAAGACACAAAGAGATGGAAAAATATTCCATGCTCATGGATTGAAAGAATCAATATTGTGAAAATGTCTATGCTACCCAGGGCAATTTACACGTTCACTGCAATCCCTATCAGAAAACCATGGACTTTCTTCAGAGAGTTGGAACAAATAATTTAAGATTTGTGCAGAATCAGAAAAGACCCTGATTAGTGAGAGCAATTTTGAAAAAGAAATTCAGAGCTGGGGGCATCACAATGCCTGACTTCAAACCATTCTACAAAATTGTGATCATCAAGACAGTGTGGTACTGGCACAAAAACAGATACATAGATCAATGGAACAGAATAGAGAATCCAGAAGTGGACCCTCAACTTTATGCTCAACTAATATTCGACAAAGCAGGAAAGACTATCCACTGGAAAAAAGACAATCTCTTCAATAAATGGTGCTGGGAAAATTGGACATCCACATGCAGAAGAATGAAACTAGACCACTCTCTTACACCAGACACAAAGATCAACTCAAAATGGATGAAAGATCTTAATGTGAGACAAGAGTCCATCAAAATCCTAGAGGAGAACACAGGCAACACCTTTTTTGAACTTGGCCACAGCAACTTCTTGCAAGATACATCCTTGAGGGCAAGAGAAACAAAAGCAAAAATGAACTATAGGGACTTCATCAAGATAAGAAGCTTCTGCACAGCAAAGGATACAGTCAACAAAACTAAAAGACAACCTACAGAATGGGAGAAGATATTTGCAAATGACGTATCAGATAAAGGGCTAGTTTCCCAGATCTATCCAAAGAACTTATTAAACTCAATTGCAAGAGACAAATAATCCAATCATGAAATGGGCAAAAGACATGAACAGAAATCTCACAGAGGAAGACATAGACATGGCCAACAAGCTCATGAGAAAATGCTCTGCATCACTTGCCATCAGGGAAATACAAATCAAAATCACAATGAAATACCACCTCACACCAGTGAGAATGGGGCAAATTAACAAGGCAGGAAACCACAATTTTTGGAGAGGATGCGGAGAAAAGGGGAACCCTCTTGCACTGTTGGTGGGAATGTGAACTGGTGCAGCCACTCTTGAAAACTGTGTGGAGGTTCCTCAAAGAGTTAAAAATAGACCTGCCCTATGACCCAGCAACTGCACTGCTGGGGATTTACCCCAAAGATACAGATGCAGTGAAATGCCGGGACACCTGCACCCCGATGTTTCTAGCAGCAATGTTCACAATAGCCAAACTGTGGAAGGAGCCTCGGTGTCCATCGGCAGATGAATGGATAAAGAAGATGTGGTTTATGTATACAATGGAATATTACTCAGCTATTAGATAGGACGAATACACCCCCCTCCCATTTGCTTCAACATGGATAGAACTGGAGGGTTTTATGCTGAGTGAAGTAAGTCAATCGGAGAAGGACAAACATTATATGGCCATTCATTCAGGGAATATAAGAAATAGTGAAAGAAATTAAAGGGGAAAAGAGAGAAAATGAGTGGGAAAAATCAGAGAGGGTGACAAAACATGAGAGGCTCCTAACTCTGGGAAACAAGCAAGGGTAGTGGAAGGGGAGGTGGGTGGGGTGATGGGGAGACTGGGTACAAGCACTGTAGGGGGTACTTGATGGTATGAGCACTGGGTGTTATACTATATATTGGCAAATTAAAAATATACTAAATAAAAAAATATACTAAATAAATAAATAAAATAAAAATTAATAAAATAAAATATAGTCCTATTTGTGTAAAATGATATATAGCTATCTACATATATTTATTTGTCTATATACAGAGGAAGATTCTAGAATAGTGTTTAAACCAATAAATAAACAGTGATTATTTCTAAACAATGAGACTTTTCTAACTTTGGTTTCTTATTTTAATTTCTCTCTAGAGAGGTATAAAAATAGGTTATTCACAGAAAATATATAAATTTTATAATAAACAGGTATCGTTTTTAAAACAATGAATACTTTTCCCAAAAGAATGAAGCATAGGGCAGCCCGGGTGGCTCAGTGGTTTAGCACCACCTTCGGCCCAGGGTGTGATCCTTGGAGACCAGGGATGGAGTTCCATGTCGGGCTCCCTGCATGGAGCCTGCTTCTCCCTCTGCCTGTGTCTCTGCCTCTCTCTCTCTCTCTCTCTCTCTCTCTCGCTCTCTCTCTCTCTCATTAATAAATAAATAAAATCTTTAAAAAAATAATGAAGCATGTAAAGACAAAGGTGTGAATGACAGCAACTCAGGTGGGCAGGGCAAAGCTCACAGCCTACCACACAGCCCGGTGGAGAATACCTAGGGTGCAGAGGAGGAGGTACTCCCAGGAGAGTGGCACAGCACCCAGCAAGAATGATAAGTTACAGCTCCCCAGGGAAGAGTCTGCCTTGTTCTCATGACTTCTCCTCTGGAAGAATTGTGAGAAGTTAAGAAATGCCATTCTTTCTGCAGTTTTCTCTCAACTGATAAAAGAAACTGCTTTAGGTTCTCCATCCTAAACAACAACAACAGGATTAAACAACATTCAAGGACAAGTAGAGATTAAGTTAAAATAAGAGGCAGCTGTGATGGAGGTGGCATGTGAATTTAGAGTCCAAATACGTAAGTTCAAAATTCAATCTGGTTGCTTTGTGACCAAAGAAGACAAACTTCGCAAACCTCAGGCTTCACAGCCAGGAAACAGAGATATCAACCCAATATCACCTGGCAAATGATAAGGCCATGCCAGAAGATCATTTTAAATGAAAACATCTTCATCTATATGTTGTACAGAAGGAATAAATTAATTACTTTATAGCTATATTTTGTATTTTTTTAAGAGCCTCATGAAAAATTCACCAGCTTCAGATAGTCATGATCCATTTCCTTTTCTCTGTAGACTAGGAACATACCTCACGTATCTCTCTGCAAACACTGCTTGCTCATTGTGAAGACCTGGCCTCCCAATGTGCCTTTCCTGCCATTCTTCCCCTGGGTGCAAGCCACCAGTCTGGCCAACCCACTGAGGTCTGGGAAAATTTTCCAGTTATTATCACTTAATAGAAGATCCTCAATATATATACATCTATTATATACATATAATTGATATGCTTATATAATTATGTAAATATAATTTAAGTTTGTATAACTGGTATACAAAATGATATAGATAGCCACTTCCTAAATTAGCTTCCTTATTTAAACCAAAGTATGGCATGCATCCCTCTGGAATCTGGAATTTCCTTTCGCTCCTTCTCTACTAAGAGAAACAAATTTGGTAACTGGGACTGCCATGACCCGGTCAATAAGATCAAACTGAACTCTACTCAGTGGCACCTCTAAGAAAATCATTGTTTTCTTAATAAAAGGGAAAATTCAACTGGCAGGTACCTTTTGCTTTTTGCTCTTGCTTTTTCTTCCTGACTAAAATGCAGAAGTGATGTCTGAATATGGTCCCAGGATCTTTGGAAGGACAGAAACCACAAACTGATGAGGGCAGAAAAAGAAGCTCAAAGAAGCAAAGGACTCATAGCATTGACTTCAGCCCCAGCCTGCCACTCTCTGATACCTTGAGAGAAAAAAATGAAAATTTAAAAAATGGATGCTATTCCAGCATGATTGTTCATTCAATCAAATGCAAAAACTGATTAAGAAAACTTGTCCTGTTTCCATACTTCCTTAGCCAAACCGTGAAATCTATATAAGCTCTAGAAATCATTTGTATGTGTCAAGTGTCCTAGTTACAATTTCACAATCTGCATTCAGCATTGGTCTCTAGGATTCTCTTACTATGGTAGGAGACCAGCATAGTCTTTCTCATTGTGAATATCCTCCTCCATTTACTATCAGGGGCCTCTAATAAGCCAGTTACCAGTGAAGTTTTCTCTGAAAGGCTACTCCTAAACACCCAAGTGGAGTCAAATATGAAAACCAAAGGACTTAATTTCCCAAGTCCTTAATGCGAACCCAACCCACTTGCTAGAAAGACTGTGTGCTTTGGCACATATAAGCAAACAGACTTTGTGATGCAGCTTCTCTAGATAGTGATGGTGGAGTGTTTGAGGAGCACTCAGAAGACTGTGGGATCACCACTCTGCTAACAGACCCTGCAGCAAGGGGCTGTGACTAGTCCTTTAGTTCCAAACTGAAGTCTATTCACACGATGCCTTCATGGCCATGTGTGTGTCCACACATGCACACAGGGAAACTTTGCAAACACATGGATGTGCATTATGTATAAGTACATGCATTTGTTAGCAAGTGATGCTGAAATGACTTATTGTAAGTATATGTTATCTGTGTTTCCCTCATAAAAGCAGGTTAAATAGGTGAACTGTGAATTAAAGAAAAATCATGAATTAAATGTTTCTCAGAAGGTCATAAGTTCAATATATGGTTCCTGGTTGCTCTGACAGCTCCAGGTCTTGGGATTGGTCATTTCCTGTGAACTTTAATACACTGTGGTAGGCCAGGCAAGGAGTCTACCACCAGCAACCAACATGGATGTGAGGAAGTTATTATTATTATTATTATTATTATTAATTATTATTATTATTATCACTAGGAAGGAGATCAGAAAGACCAAAGATGAAAGTTGGACCCTTTCAAGACTGATCTGTGTGTGTTGGATTATTCAAAATGGGGCGAGGAGAACTGCATAGCTGATGGAGACTGTCCTATCCTAACAGAACCACCTGCCCATCTCACCACTTGATCATGAAGCTAAGTGGAGTCCAGACCCAGAGCTCCCACAGTAAAAGGCTGGCACTGCTGGCTTACCCACCACCATCCTATCTTGTAAGGCCACAACACTGGAGATGCTTCTCATACAGGCAACGGTAAGACTGCCAGGGCAGGAAACATTCACATGCTTATCCAGCTGTCTGTTGCTGTACACCTTGGTGGCATGAAATAGCAGCCATTTCACATGCTTGAGGTTCTGTAAGTGGAGAATCTGGGTGGGACACAGGCTGGCTGGCCTTTTTGGGGAGCCTTAGAGGCATGGCCCATTCAGCTAGAGGCCTGCAGATAAGCTTTGGTTCCTCTCCACCTATTGTTCTGTGGGAGCAGGCATGTTCCAGACAGTTCCTTCACAGTATGTCCAGTAATCACTTATATTGCTTGTTAGGCATTGCCCCCAACAGCTCAGGGCTTCATTTGCTTTCTCCTTCCTCCTCACAACCTGAGATGGGACCCCTGGAATAGCTGGGGCCTGGCAGCATGACACCCTCTACATGGCCTCTCCACATGGCTAGCTTAGGCTTCCTCAAGGTATGTTATCTTAGTTTCTATGGCTGTGACACTCCTGCCACAGGGTATTTTGAAAGAAAGGAGAAACTGTCAGCCTTACAGGCTAGGGTCTGGGCATAACTTTCTTTAAAAGTAGTCAAAATAGCTATAGGCTAGCCCTTGTTGAAAAGAATAAGAGAATGGCCACCCCCTCTTCATGGGGAGGGAAAAACATCCAAGGAGGAAACGTAGGGAGGCAGCCATGGTGACAAGTGACCACACATAGAAGCCCAACATGTAAAAGCCCAAGGTCCCCCAGGTGTCCTCTCCATGACTCATCTCCATGTGTCAGATGCTTGGAGCTCATCTTGCCACAACCCTTGAAGAGGCACATCAGTGGACCGCTGTTTTTCTCTCATTCCAAGCCATTGCTGCTCTCTAGCCCAAGGATGGTCAAAGTGAATCCTGTTAATTATGAACCCTATTAATACGGGGGATATGGGTAATTATTTACATAATAGAAATCATAGGCTGCTTGCTCAGCAGTTTTTAATGCTCTGTTTTAAAAAAAAAAAAAAAAAAAAAAAAAAGGTTCCACAATTCCTTCCCTTGCTATTGGCTGACATAGTGCTGCACAGTGCTGACTCCCGCACTGAGCAAGCTGACAGTAATTGCTTATATTGCTTGTTAGGCATTGCCCCAACAGCTCAGGGTTTCATTTGCTTTCTCCTTCCTCCTCGCAGCCTCCCTGTTATCTCTGCTTTATAGAAGTTGAAAAAGAAACTCATGCCACTAAAATCACTTGCCCAAAGTTATGTGTTCCTCTGTATTAGAGCCAGGGTTCAAGTCCACACCCTTGACCTCATACATGTAGCCCCCGGGCATGTTGTCTATGTCTACTGAGTGACTAAGAAGGCCAGTGAAGATAAACAGACTTGACCTCAGCAATGTCAAGGTGTCGCCACTGCCACCACTGTCTTTTCTGCCCCTCTGCCTGAGTAACTCACTGCCCCAGTGCTGTGGTGCCTGGCTTCCTCTTGGTCCGGACTGTCTCTGACCCACCTCCTCTGGCCCTGGGCCCTCAACACAGCAGCTGTCTCTCCCTGGGCTGGTTGCTGCCAGCTGAACCACTGAGATGGGCTCCATCCTCTCATCCAATGGTGATTCCATCAACAGATGCAGAGTGCTCAAAGAACTCACAACCTAAAGAGGCTCCCAAGGAGGCTGGGCCTGAAGCCAATTGCTACAGCCCTTTGATGGCACCTAGCCTAGTCCAGGTCTCCTGTTCACAGATTAAGACTCTCTGTTTCCCAAAGGTGACTTTGCAAAAGTTAAACAAGTACATTTCGCAGAAGCAGCAAAAGAATGAGCACAGTTTATCACGAGCCATGATAACCTGATCTCTGCTGCCACCTGTGCTTGTGCAGTGTTGAGACTATTTCCTCCAGTGCTGCTCTTCAACAATGAGTCAAACGACTAGCTCACTGGATTAGAAGGTACTCCTGGTTTTAAAAAGGAGGGAAGGGAGGGTACCAAAAGGTTAAAAAGGTGTCATCTACAAATCACAAAGACCAGAAATGTAGCCGTCTGGGAAAAAATTTTTTCCAAGTGATTGATCATTAAAACTGCAAGTGTTCAGCCCAGCTTGCCAACTAAGAGGAGAGGGCGATGCTGTCCCCAATACTCACCCCCTCCTATCACTAAGACTTCAGGAATGAGTTGGTGCAGGAGCAAAAGCCAAAGGAGGAAGAATCATCCGGAAATCCAGGTGAACCAATTAGGCAGCTGGCTTTGCTAACTCAGTAACTAAATGAGAAGAGATGGCCCACCTCACCATTTCCTCAAGTCTTCCCTTTTGGATTATGGTCAGTGTTAGAATGATTGCTTGGGTGGGTGAAACAGAAGCCGTGTTCTTTGCCAGTGAAAACAAGGTTGATCTAAGGATTGGCACCCAGTGTCCATCATTTAGGAAGAGAAGTTTACCTAAGGTAATTTTCAAAAAGTTAGCTTCATTTGTAGACAAATTGGTAAAATGTCTGAGGCCTCTAATCTAACCAATATGCAAGCCCAAACTAACACCAAAGGTGAGAAACAGCTTCCCTATGGGTTGATCTCCAAGATTTAAGACATTTTCATCAATTTCAGTGAGTACACATCTAACCATGTAATGTATGTC
Source organism: Canis lupus familiaris (assembly GCF_011100685.1). Lineage (NCBI taxonomy): Eukaryota > Metazoa > Chordata > Mammalia > Carnivora > Canidae > Canis > Canis lupus. Next base: position 782,172 of record NC_049250.1, on the reverse strand, counting down.
CCCAAACTCATGCAGCAGTCAAATGTGTTTGCATCACCTTTGGCACCATGTGTCTTTGCAGCCCTAGCCATTAGCATGGAAAGGCATCCTTTCAGTGTGGGTGCAGCCTGAAGGCTGCCCACCAAGGGCTCCCAGGCCCAGTTCCAGCAGTAACTGCTGAGCAGTCTGAGCTAGGTGGGCAAAGGGTTCCCTTCCGGGATCCCACACACAAGGCCCCATGATATCTCTGGCAAAGGATATCCAGGTTCAACCCTGAGAAAACCAGCCCAGAGCCAAAGGCCATTTAGCACACATAAAAGGATACAAACTCTCCCATGCTGGCACTTAATGACTTTATAAAGTGTCAGTAAATTACTTCAAGTTGAAAATCAATCCATTTTCTTCACAAAATGTTTTTAAATGGCTACCAAATTGCTTCTCAACCTCTCTGTGTGGGTATGTAGTATATATGTTCTCTCACAAACTAATACTAAAAAGATACAAGATAAATTCAGCCAGACATGTGGCTCCATCTCCCTGAATGGGTGTCATTAAGAGCCACTAACGAGCCCCCAGAGCTTCCCATCTTTGCTGCTGCCTTCCTGTGAACTGGCCTGGGATACACTGCCAGGGGTGCTTCTCATAGAAAAAAGCTGACTGACTCTTGCATGTAAAGATCTCTCTCTTTTGGACACCTGGGTGGCTCAGTGGTTGTCTGCCTGCCTTCGGCTCAGGGCATGATCCTGGGGTCCTGGGATAAAATCCTGCATCAGGCTCCCTGCAGGAAGCCGGCTTCCCCCTCTGCCTGTGTCTCTGCCTCTCTCTCTCTCTCTCTCTCTCTCTCTGTCTCTCATAAACAAAATGTTAAAAAAAAAGAATCTCCCTCTTTCAAGGTGCCTGGGTGGCTCAGTCAGTTAAGTGTTCACCTTCAGCTCAGGTCATGATCCCAGGGTCCTGGGACTGAGCCCTGCTTTGGGCTCCCTGCTCAGCGGGGAGTCTGCTTCTCCCTCTCCCCCTGCCCCTCCCCCTGCTTGTGCTCTCTGTTTGTTTCAAGTAAATAAAATCTTTTTTTAAAAAAGAGATCTCAAAAAAAAAAAAAAAGATCTCTCTCTTTCTACTGCCTCTCAACCCCTTACACTTCAATAATGTAAAGTGAATATGATTGCTTTGGTTTTGTTGTATTACACTAGAGAATTTGTTTAAATTTCTTATTGGCTCCAGACAAATTATGTGTGATCATTTGAAATAAATTAGGTAAAACTACTGGAGCACAGCACTTTCTAAGTGGTAGAAGTTAGGATAGAAGAAAGGAAACCCCACCAGACAATGGTCTTTGAAGACACATAAAGTGACTTGGCCACTTACAGGAAGAAAGGCACCTCTTCCACAGAGAAACACAGTTTCCACCAGGAGACCTCACTGGGATCCCTGGCCACAGTTAAGCCAGACCTTAACTGAGAGTTCCTGTTTACACAGGGACATCACATTAATTTACACTTTCTCCAAAACATCATCTTAGTTTCAACAAAATTTGAGAGTTCCACTTCCTCAGATGTGATTCCACTTCCTCACTACCAACCTCTGACCTTGGCTGGATCAGCCCTACCACCTTCACCAGCCCTTCTCCATGTGCACAGCTTTCAGTGGGGCTACTTAACTATGGCTTGAAGCATAGAAACCAGGCTTCTGAAGCAAAGATGAACTGGCCACCCAAACTGAAGACTTTGAGACAGAATGTGAAGGCTACATTTTACAGAAGGGGAAAGTGAAACCTGGAGAGGTAGTGATGCCCCCAGATCAGACAGCTAATGTTCATTTCCAATTCCATGTGTTTTCCCTCTGCCAAAAGTGATGGAAAACTCTAATACCAGTCTTGTACTGATGCTGCCTGAAAATGCTGTCACTTCCCTGACACATATTTAAAGGAAAAGAAACACACTTTGGCCACCAGTTAGACTCTTCCTACTTCAGATCTGTCACCTAGAGGTAGACTACCCAGTTTGGATATATCTCTCATTTTGCTAAAAATTCTCATTGTATGACTAGAAAAAAAAGTAAATGAGTAATATTAAATATGATGCAAAACTTCTGTGTGCATCACCTGCAGGCAACTACACACCTGCTGATCAGAGGTCTGTTCTCATGTAATAAAAATCGAACATCTACAACATTTTCAAGAAAAATATACAACTTGGTGTTAACATTGAAGTCCTTCCACAGCAACGTTTAAGTGTGTTTTTAAAAAGAAAAACAGTTGTTTCCTCACAACCAGAAAATGTTTATGTCCCGTACTGCTATTTTGCATGTAAATCTACGCACAGACCTCGGTGTAGGCCCTGACAGCCATTCCTCTCCACAGGCTCATCTTGCCAAGAGGAGAACCTGCTGGTTTGCTGGGCCATTGGAGCTGAAGTCTCATCTGTGAATGCTAAGAACTTAATCAGACACTAGGATAATGACACTGAAATTGCTACAGGTCACATTTTTCAAATTCTGAAAACTTTGGGCACATATTGCACAGTGAAGCCAGGGCTGAAAGCCTTGTTGTCTTCAAACTCTAGTCCATGTTGAGGGCTTTGGTGGTTGCTTACACTAAATTGAGACCACTCCGAGAAGCTTCATTTATTCTTTATCTCCACATTACCATTTGACACACTATACATACACATATGTACTATACTATATATTTGTTTACTTTAATCAGTCCCCCACATACTCTGGCTAGAATGAAGACAGAAGTGTTTTCTCACTACCATTTCCCAGAGCCCAGAACAATCTCTGGTACATGGGAAGTACTCAGTAGACATTTGTTCAATGGATGGATAAATGAATGGTGTTTAGATCGTTCATGAAAAAAGTAGACTCTTGGCACTTTTGCTAAAAGCTTCTCCAGGCACATTTAGACATACATGAGCAAGTTGGATGCATTTTATTATAGTAATCACTAAAATGTATCATGTACCCACTTTATGCCAGGCACAGTTCTAAGTGTTGTAATGTATGATTTCATTGAATTGCCATAGCAATACTTCCAGATGGGCACCACTGTTAATTCTACTCCACAGATGAAGAAACGGTAGGTCATTACCACGGTCACCTACCTAACAAATGAGGAGCCAGGATGCAAACCTAGGCAATCTGGCCAAATTCTCTATTATAGGGAATATTGGATATGAAATTGTCTTGTGTATTGGGCTTCCAGAGGACATTGCCAGAGGGCTTGGGGACTTCTCTTAATGGGCATTTTGAATAGGTTTCTGGGCTGGGGAAGATATGGCTATACATGTTGGCCTATGTGATGGGTTTTGGCTCTACCACTAAGGCTGCTGCTCAGATACTCCTGTCCTGGACTGGGTGGACTATGCACATGAAGGTGGTGGAGTCCCCCAGTTCCAATTCCAGGCACCCTTCCTTCCCCTGCAGGGAGATGCCTTCAGACACTTGAGGGAAGAGGCTGCCCCTCTTCATGGCTTGGTCCAGGCTCCCAGCCCACAGAGACTTCAGGTGCCCATGTGCCTCTATTCCAGCCTTTTTCCATACTAGGACACTATCTTCCAACAAAAGCTGATGTAAGAGCTCAATATATAAAAGCGATAAAAGTTGAAATAGTTGAGTTGCAGCAGGAATGGGAAACAAAGAGCTTCTCTGCTTGCTCTTTTCTCCATTTCCCAAGGCAGTGCCTCTTAGCTTTTCTGAGGATGGTCTGACATAGCTGACCCACTACTCAAGCTACATGGTACAAAGTGGGGTCTCAGTAAATATCCATGGATTTTATTAGAAATAGTTTAACATATTCCTGGTCATACTCATTTCTGTTTTACTCAACTATGGGAAGTAGCTTCACACATCCTGTGAGACAGTGCTTTTGGGTGGACCGTGGCCCCAGAATCAACCAATTTCTCTCAACTTGTCCATTGTTTCCTGTATAATCTTGGGTTTGAGCAAATGTTCATGTTCTTAGTGAACCTTTGGGTTCTCTTTATGTAGTTTATCCAACTTTCTATTGGGTTGTTAGTCTAATTCTCTGTACCCTTTGAATCAGAAATTTGTTCAGCTTATGTATTGCAAATATTTTCTCCCAGTCTTTGACTCTCCATTTCCCCTTTTGATGCACAAAAATTTTCATTTTTACTTAAATAAAATGTACCAGACTTTTCTTTTACAGTCTTTGATTTATGTGTCTTAAAAATATGACCCTCCTCTGAAATCATAAAGATGTTCACCCTTTATTTTCTTTTAAAAATTATAAACTGACTTTTTGAGAATAGTATGGAGTAGGAATTTAATTTTTTCATTTTTATAACCAACTCTCTCTTTTATAACCAACTCTCTCCCATCTTATTTATAATCCCCCTATTTTATATGTCAAATTTTCTTTTTTGTATACAACTCCTTCTGAACAATGTAGTCTTACCCACAAATTTGTCTGTATCTCTCTATAGTGTCTTAATTACTAAAGCCCAATGATGAATCTTAATATCTGATAGAGTGAGTCCTTCCATTTTGCTCTTTTTCTTTAGAATGATCTTGTCTATTTTGTCAGTAAGCTATGATTTCATTACAAACCATCCCCAAGTTAGACACAAAGGCAACAAGCATTTATTTAATTCCCCAAATCTGTGGATTAGCTTTTTAGGATGCACTCACCATGGGAAAGGGACTCTACTTAGTGTGAGGAGCTTCCAGCAGACATTGTCAAGGGAGCAGAGGAAGAAAAAGTGAGGATTGAGGTCATATTGGAAAACAACCAACTGCAGCTCCATTGGACCTTTTCTCTTCCAGGTAAATTTTAGAAATTTTGTGATTTTTAAAATCACAAAAATAAACTGTGTTGGGATTTATTGCTAGCTACTTAATATATTATTGCAATTTTTCATAAAATATCCTTTTACATTTCATTTTTAAGTGTTCATAACTGAAGTATAAGACTATAATGAATTATGTGGGGGTTGGAGTTAAGATGGAGTAGTGGACCTAAGTTTGGTCTCTCAATTACAGCTAGATAGTTATTAAATCATTCTGAACAGCTGTGAAATCCATCGGAGATCTGAGGAAAGAAATGTTGCAATTCTATAAGTAGAAAAGTGACCACTTTTTGGAGGGTAGCAGGTGTGGAGACTTGAATCTGGTGTAAGATACCTAAGGACACAGCAGAGGGGAAGAAGCCTATTTAAAGAGGCTACAAGAGGGATCCCTGGGTGGCGCAGTGGTTTAGCACCTGCCTTTGGCCCGGGCGTGATCCTGGAGACCCAGGATCTAATCCCACGTCGGGCTCCCGGTGCATGGAGCCTGCTTCTCCCTCTACCTGTGTTTCTGTCTCTCTCTGTGTGTGTGTGACTATCGTAAATAAATAAAAATTTAAAAAAATAAAAAAAAATAAAGAGGCTACAAGAAAGTAGCCTCTTTATAAGCAGCAAAGTTCAAAATCCGAGCTTTTAGAAGTCCGCTGCAGTGGGGTACATGCCTGGCTTAAAGGTACTCAGATGGCGAAGCAGGATAGAATCCCAGATGTGACAGTGTGGTCTCAGGATCCCGGAGTCCCAAGAGGAATGGGGGTGCCTGAGTGAGCAGGAGTGAGGAAGCCAGCTGAGAGCAATGAGTCTAGGTGCTGGCTTTTTACTCTGTGTTGCCATAAACTGTGAACCGCTACATGGTGGTGTGACCGCTTCCTGGCAGGGGCCCAGCAAAAGGTAGAGGCATAAGGAGACCTCCAGGAAGAACAACATGGGCCTACACCACAGGAGTCTGTAAAATTTCTAGAGTTTTGAAACAGTCACAGGCCTGAGATAAAAATGCTCAGTCAGATGCCTGGTGAACAGGTGAACATAAGAGTTCAGACAGAAATCAGGGAGACAGGAGTGATTGCTCTTCTGTGAGGGCTCACTGAAGAGTATAGGGTGCGAACTCTAAGCTCAGAGGCTAGAGAGCATGACACTGCCAGGTTCATCCTGCCCATCAGAGCGGAAAGCCTTCAGAGAGCAAAACAGCGCCACCTAGTGGAATCGAGAGCCTCTTATACTGAGCTGGGCCTCCTGGCAAAAGCGATGTAACTACACTAGGACGAACGCACCTGGAATCAGCACAAGGCTCCCACCAAGTTGACTGATGATAGAGGGCTGCAAGGCTTCAGCTCTACGGGAAAACCGTATATAGTATTCATTGTTCTTTTTATTCTTTAGGATTTCAGTTTTATTTTTCTCAGCTCTTTTCTTAGTTTTTCAACTTTTTAAATTCTTTTTTAACATATTTTTATATATACATTATATATTTTGTTTATTTCCTTTCTTTGTATTTTTAGTTCATTTTATTTTATATGTATAAAATATTTTTTGTTTTTTATATATTTTTATATAATTTTAGGAATATATATTTTTATTTATATATTTTATATATTTATATAAAATATTTATATATTTATATAAAATAAAATATTTATATTTTATAAATATGTTATATTATATATTTATATATTATACTATATTTATATTTATATAAAATATTTATATATTTATATAAAATATTATATATTTATATATAAAATATATGTTATACATATGCTTATATATATAAGCTTTTCCTTTTCTTTATCTTGGGATATAGTTCCTTTTTTTTTATATATAGTTTCTTTTAACAAGTAGACCAAAGCATACCCAGCTTCTAGCTTTTGGTTTATTTTGCTTTCTTTATTTTCTCATTTGTTTAGTATTTGGTTTCTTCGAGTTTGCTTTGTTTGTTTGTTTTCCTGTTGTCATTGTAGTTATTGTTTTTATTCTTTCTTTATTCTATTCTTTCCTGGGAAAAAAATGACAAAACAGAGAAATTCACCCCAAAAGGAAAAACAAAAGGTAGTAAAGGAAAAACAAAAGGTAGTACTCACAGACAGGGACTTAATCCATACAGACATAAGTAAGATGTCTGAACCAGAATTTCAAACAACAATTATAAAGATACGAGCTGGGTTGAAATAAGCATAGAAGATGCTACAGAATCTCTTAATGTAGAAATTAAAGAACTAACATTGAAACAGGCTGAAATAAAAAATACTATTAATACTAAATACAAAAATACTATTACTATACTAATACTATTTTGAAATCAAAAAAGTAAATGCACTCAAAAGTGGAGGCTATAAAAATGAGGATGAAGAGGCAGAAGAGCAAGTCAGTGATATAGAAGATAAAATGATGGAAAATAAAGAAGCTGAAAAGAAGACAGAAAGAAAACTTCTAGATCACAAAGGAAGACTTAGAAAACTCAGTGATTCCATAAAATGAAATAATATCTGGATAATAGGGATCCCAGAAGATGAGGAGAAGGAAAGCAGAAGATTTAATTGAATGAATTACACCTGAGAACTTCCCTAATCTGGGGAAGGAAACAGGCATTCAAGTCCAGGAGGCACAGAGAACACCCCTCAAAATCAATAAAAAATAAGTTAATGCCTCAACATATAGTAGTGAAGCTTGCAAACTGCAAAGATAAAGAGAAAATCCTAAACACAGCTCCACACAAGAGCTCCTTAACCTACAAGGGTAGACACATAAGGTTGGTAGCAGACCTGTCCAAGGAGACCTGGCAGGCCAGAAAGGACTGGAGTGATCAATTCAATGTGATAAATGGGAAAAATATGCAGCCAATAATACTTTATCCAACAAGACTGTAATTCAGAATAGAAGGAGAGATAAAAAGTTTCCAGGACAACCAAAAACTAAATGAATTTGTGAACACTAATCCAGTCCTGCAAAAAATATTAAAGGGGCATCTTTGAGCAGAGAGAGAATCCAAAAAGTGACAAAGATCAGAAAGGAATAGAGACAGTCTACAGGAAGAGTGACTTTACAGGTAAGACAGTGACACTAACTCCATATCCTTCAATAATTACTCTGAATGTAAATGGACCAAATGCTCCAATCAAAACACACAGGGTATCAGAATGGATTTTAAAAAGACCTATCTCTATGCTACTTACAAGAAACTTATTTTTGACCCAAAGACACCTCCAGATTCAAAGTGAGAGGGTGGGAGCACCTGAGTGCTCAGTCGATTGGATATCTGCCTTTGGTTCGGATCATGATCTTGGGGTCCTGGTATCAAGCCTTACATTGGACTCTCTTCTCAGCAGGGAGTCTGCTTCTCCCTCTCCCTCTCCTTCTGTGCTCTTTCTCTCCCTCTCTCCCTCTCTAAAATAAATAAACAAAAATCTTTTTTAAAAAAAAATGAATTGAGGGTTTGGAGAACCATTTATCATGCCAACAGACATCAAAAGAAAGCTGGAATAGGCAGCCTGGGTGGCTCAGCGGTTTAGCACTGCCTTCAGCCCAGGGTGTGATCCTGGAGACCCGGGATCCAGTCCCCCATCAGGCTCCCTGCATGAAGCCTGCTTTTCCCTCTGCCTGTCTGTCTGTCTCTCTCTCTCTCATAAATAAATAAATAAATAAATAAATAAATAAATAAATAAATAAATAAAACCTTTTTTAAAAAAAAGAAAGCTGGAATAGCAATCCTTATATAAGACAAACTAGACTTTAAATCAAGACTGTAATAAGAGATGAAGAAGGACATTATCTCATAATAAAAGAGTCTATCCAGCAAGATCTAAACATTGTAAATATTTATGCCCCCAACTTGGGAGCAGCCAAATATAAAAACCAACTAATAACAAAACTAAAAAAAAACTCATTAAAAGTACTACAATAATACTAGGGGACATTAACATCCCATTAATAGCAATGGACAGATCATCTAAGCAAAAGATCAACAAGGACCTAAAGGCTTTGAATGACACACTGAGTGATATGGACTTAACAGATACATTCAGAGCATTTCATCCTAAGGCAACATTCTTCTTGAGCACACACTGAATATTATCCAGAATACATCACATACTAGGTCACAAATCAGGTCTCAACCAGGACAAAAAGATCAAAATCATACTGTGCATATTTTTAGACCTTTATATTTCAAGCCTTTAGACCTCAGGCTTTAAAACTTGAAGTCAACCACAAGAAAAACTTTGGAAGGACCACAAACACATGGATGTTAAAGAGTCTCCTACTAAATAATGAATGGGTCAAAGAGGAGATAAGAAGACTTTTTAAACAATACATGAAAGCAAATAAAAATGAAAACACAACTGTTCAAAACCTTTGAGATGCACCAAAGGTGGTCTTGAGAGGAGAGTATGTAGCAATACAGGCATTCCTCAAGAAACAAGAAAAGTCTCAATTACACAACTTAACCCTACACCTATAGGAGCAGGAAAAAGAACAGCAAATAAAGCCTAAATTGAGCAGGAGAAGAGAAATAATAAATTTTAGAGCCGAAATTAAACATACACACACACATACACAATAGAACAGATCAACAAATTGAGGAGCTGATTCTTTGAAAGAATTAATAAGATCAATAGCCCCTAGCCAGACTTATCAAAAAAAAAAAGAGAAAGGACCTAAAATCATTAAAATCATGAGTTAAAGAGGAGAGGTCACAACCAATAGTGGAGAAATACAAAAAATATAAGATAATATTATAAGCAATTATATGCCAACAATTAGGCAATATGGAAGAAATGGATAAATTCCTAGAAACATAAATGACCAACACTAAAACAGGAAGGAATAGAAAACCTGAACAGACCCCACAACCAGCAAGTAAATTGAATCAGTAATCAACAATCTCCCAACAACAAGAGTTCAGGGCCAGATGACTTCCCAGGAGAATTCTACCAAACATTTAAAGAAGAATTAATACCTATTATTCTTAAGCTCTTTCAAAAAATAGAAATGTGGAGCTCTTGGGTTGCTCAGTGGTTGAGTGTCTGCCTTTGGCTCAGGTCATGATCTCGGGGTCCTGAGATCAAGTCCTGCATCAGGTTCCCTGCAGGGAGCCTGCCTCTCCCTCTGCCTATGTCTCTGCCTCTCTCTGTGTGTCTCTAATGAATAAATAAACAAAATATTTTTAAAAAATAAAAGAAATTGAAGGAAAACGTCCAAACTCATTCTATGAGGCCAACATTACCTTTATTCCAAAACCAGATAAAGACTCTACTAAAAAGAATTACAGATCAATACCCCAATGAGCACGGATGAAAAAATCCTCACCAAGACATACAAATAGCCAACAGAAATATGAAAATGCTCAACACCAGTCCACATCAGAGAAATAGAAATCAAAACCACAATGAGATACCACCTCACACCTGTCAGAATGGCTAAAATTAACAACTCAGGAATCAACAGCTGTTGGCAAGGATGCAGAGAAAGGGGAACCCCCTTACACTGTTGATAGGAATGCAAACTGGTGCAGCCACTCTGGAAAACAGTGTGGAAGTTCCTCAAAAAGCTAAAAATAGAACTATTCTACAGCCCAGAAATTGTACTACTAGGTATTTATCCAAAGGATACAAACATAGTGATTTGAAGGGGCACATGCACCCCACTGCATCTAGCAGCAACATCCACAATAGCCAAATGATGGAAAGAGCCCAGATGTCCCACAACAGATAAATGGGTAAAGAAGATGTGTGTGTGTGTGTATGTGTGTGTATCATATATATCTGCCATCGGTCACTTCTGTTTGAGGAGATGGAGAGCCTGTGCCGTGCTTGGCTCACGATGAGGCATTTCACTTGGTTGTTTTAGTTAATATTTGATGTTTGAACCAAACAGTGAATTCTGAAGAGAAATCGTAGAGGCATTTTCAATTAAGAGACCTCCATCCTGTGGTCTGCACGAGAGCGTGGGAATAAAATATTCTGCAGCCTCGAGGGGGTCATGAATCCCGATTGGTGCTAGTGCAGGAAGTTCTCAATTCCGGAACAGAAATGGTCCCAAGCACATGTTTCCTCAAGCCTTTTTGGGTCTATTCAATTTTAATGTATTGTTGTGCTTTTCATGTTTCATCAGAGGATGTGCCTGAAATAATCAGCAATAAAATTAGGAATTCTATTTGGTAGAACTTGAAAAAAAATTTGAATCAGTAATCAACAAATCCCTCCATCTTCTCTTTTTCCTTTGCAATGTGTGTTTCATGGTCCACAAGCTAGGTAAGTTCACAATGTCCATTCTATATTTGAAGATAAGTAAAAATGAAGACTTGCACTGGACTTAAGTTGCAGTGTGTTAATTTCACTACCAAACCAGAAACAAATACTCTAGTAGAATTTGTGATATAGGATAAAGGAGTAGATGCAGCTACCCAGTACTTCCCCCAAACTCATCAATCCATAATGATCTATTCTCTGTCAACATTGCCTGGAAATAATACAGTTTCTCTGGGAAACTTGCTTTCCTGAATTTCCAATAATTCTTTCAATCTTCTTCATCCCTCTCACCAATTTCCCAGGACCTCCTCTATCCATATTGTAAATTCCATCCAGCCTTAAGGTGAGGATGAATATGAAGTTATGAAGAGTAAAGGTAGCAACCCAGTCTCCAAAGTTCATGGAGTCTCCACCTTAATTTCAATAGTCTAACTTTTTCATGTTTTCCATTAGTTCATGAAAGACATCGATATGAAAAGGACCTTCAAGTTTTCCTTGAAGGGATGGGTCAGTAAATGCAAGTACTCCTTACTTTGCAATTACCTTTCCCATGATGCTAAGAGGAGAGTGAAAGAAAGGGTGATCCAGGAGTATAGGTCAGCTAGGCAGTGACCCACAGTGCAGTCAGAACTTGAGTGATGAATATGTGGCATGGTGAAGCACCTGCCGAGGTGCCACCCAAGAACAGAAGTATGCCAAATGACCTCTTTCCCAAAACTAGTAAAGGAAGTTGAGTCTAAAAGAGAATGTGGCTGATCTAACATAGTTCTTCAAAGTATATATACTTGGCAATCAAGCCTTTTTTCTGTATCAAACATCGGAGTTATTTGTTATTCCTGATACATAGTGAATCTAGACACTTAGCACTCGGTTAGTCTCCCCAAGTGCATCCAAGATATGCACTGCTTCTCTGAATGGACATAAAGTAACCCCTTCTAGTATACTGTCCCTGTCACTCAATGTTTAATTTCTCTTGCCCTCCAGATCACAGGTTCTCACTCACTTTTAGATCACAGCTATCTATGAGAATGGACAGAAGTTGTAGAGACCTCTACAGAAAGAACAAGCTTCACATACAATTTTAGGTGGTATGCAAATTCCCTGATGTCTATTCATGAACCCTAAGATTAAAACCTGTGCTCTAGAGTGTGGATTTCTTTTAGAGAGAGATTTTTTTAATTCTCATCCAACCATGTACCACTATTGTCAGAGCAGATGCATTGCTTACAGAAAAAAATGGGTGAATCAACTATTAATTATTTAAATAATTAGATGTGTTATGGTCAGATCATTACATTAACAAACTAAAACCTCAGCTTAATTTTTTAACAGTATTATCATATTGACTCATCCCAAGCCTCTTTTTATCCCCAAACCTTTTCTAATGTGTATAACATATATAGCCATTTATTTATAACCACATAAAACCATTTTAACCACTTTTAAGTACACGATTTAGTAGCATTAAGTACATTCACAATATTCACAATGTTCTGCAGCCATCACCACTATCCACCTCCAGAACTTAACATCCCAAACTGACTCTCTGTACCAATTAAACAGTAACTTCTCATCCCCTCTCCATTCCCACCAGCCTGTGGTAACCACAATTCTACTCTTTATCTCTATAAATTTGACTACTCAGGGTATGTTATATAAGTGGATTCATTCAATATTTGTCCATTTGTGTCTAAGCTTATTTCATTTAGCACATGTCTTCAAGGTTCATCCAAGTTAGAGCATGTATCAAAATTTCATTCTTCTTTCAAACTAAATATCTCATTGTATGTACATACCACATTTTGTTTATCCATTTATCTATTTATGGACATTTGGATTGTTTCAACCTTTTGGATATTATGAACAATGCTACTGTGAACATGGATGCACAACTATCTCTCCAAGTCCCTGCTTTCAATTATTTTGGACATAAACAGACCACGTACTAATTCTATATTTAGTTTCTGAAGAATCATTGTACCGTTTTCCACCGGGACTGCATTCTACATTCCCACCAGCAATGCACAAGGGTTCCAATTTCCCCACATCTGCACCAACACTTGTTGTTTTCTACATTTTTTATTTGTTTACATAGCAATCCTACTGAGTGTGAAATGGTATCTCATATTCTCAATTTGCATTATCCTAATTAGTAATGATTAGGAATTATTGAACATCTTTTTATGTGGCTTATCAGCTAATTGTATATCTTCTCTGGAAGATATCCATTGAGTGATTCAAGTCCTTTGCCCATTTTAACTGGGCTGGTTGGGTTTTTTGTTAGTATGTTATTGAGTTTTAGGAGTTCTTTATATATAATGGATATTAATCCCTTATCAGATCTGATTTACGAATGTTTTCTCCCATTCTGTAGGTTGCCTTTTTATTCTGTTGATACTGTCCATTGATGCACAGAAGTTTTTAATTTTGATGAAGTACAATTTACCTACTTTTTTGGTTGCCTGTGCTTTTAGTGTCATACCAAGAAAGCATTGCCAAATCCAATTATCATGAAGCTTTTGCCCTATATTTTCTTCTAAGAGTTTTGTAGTTTTAGCTGCAAAGTTTTCAATCTATTTTGAGTTATTATTTACATATAGTGTAGGATAAGGGTACCAAATTCATTCTTTTGCATATCAAGTTTCCAAGAACCATTTATTGAAAAGACTCACTTCCTTATTGAATAGTTTTGGCATTCTTATCAAAAATCATTTCATGAGTGGGAAAATCAGAGGGTGACAGAACATGAGAGACTCCTAATTCTGGGAAACGAACAAAGGGTAGTGGAAGGGGAGGTGGGGGGGGATGGGGTGACTGGGTGACGGGCACAGAGAGGGAGCATTTGACAGGATGAGCACTGGTTGTTATACTATATGTTGGCAAATCGAATTCCAATAAAAATATACCAAAAAAATCACTTCACCATGTATGCAAAGGTTTATTAGCTCCTTAAGATTCCATATGAATTCTAGGGAAGATTTTTATATTTCTACAAAATCACAATGACTTTGACTATGATTTTGGGATTTTATAGAAGTTGCACTGAATCTGTAGATCACTTTGATACTTCAGTATTGGCATCTAAACAATATTAAATATTCCAAACAGTAAACAGGTATTTTTTCCATTTATTTGCATCTTCTTTAATTTCTTTCATGAATATTCTGTAACTTCCATGTGTATAATTCTTTAACCTGCTTGGTTAAGCTAATTCCTAAATATTCTATTATTTTTGATGCTATTGAAAATAGTTTTCTTAATTTCTTCTTTAGATTGTTACAGAAAGGTAACTGATTTTTGTATATTGATTTTTTTATCCTGCAACTGCTGAATTCACTTATTAGTTCAAACAGTATTTTGTGGAATTATTATGATTTTCTACATATCATTTTATATCATATCATTTCATGACATCTGCAAACAGAAATAATTTACTTCCCCCTTTCCAGTTTGGATGTCATTTATTTCTTTTTCTTGACTTTTTCTTGCTCTAGCTAGAACTTCCAACGTTATGTTAAATAGAAGTAACAAAACCTGAATGGGGAGTAATCAGAAAGGGAGACAAACCAAGAGAGATTCTTACTATAGGAAACAAAACAGGCTTGCTGGAGGGAAGGTAGGTGGGAGAATGGAGTAACTGGGTGATGGGCATTAAGGAGAGCACGTGATGTGATGTGATGAGCACTGGGTGTTATATGCAATTGATGAATTATTGAATGCTACGTCTGAAACTAATGATGTACTATCTGTTGACTAATTGAATTTACATTTTTAAAAAGTGACAAAACCAGGCATCCTCTTCTTCTTTCTGATTTGGAGAAAAGCTTTCAGTCTTTCACAACCAGATATAATGTTATCTGTGGGTTTTTCATATAACTACAATTTGCATAGAATATCCTTTTCATCATCTCACTTTCTTTTTTAAATTATATGTGATTTTGTGTATTTATTATTGAAGTATATTTTGTACATTCTAAAAATTTAACATGTAGAAATATATTAATCTGATATGTTTACCTACTGTAATATGATCACTATTGTAACAATAATTAGCACTTCTAACACATTATATAATTATCCTTTGGATAATGGATGGAATTAAGTTCCAGTCTCTTAGAAAGTTTGATTATAATACAATATTGTTGTCTATATTCACTATACTGTGCATTAGATCTCTAAGGCATAATTACTACTCTTTGCAAGTTTGTGTTCTTGAACATCTGTCCAATCCATCCACCCATCATGCCCTCATAACTATCATTTTACTTACTATTTTTATGAGTTTGGCTTTTGAGAGTCCACATATAAGTGATATCATTAAATATTATCTTTCTCTGTCTGATTTATATCACTTAGCACAATGTGCTCAGGGTTCATCTATATTGCCACAAATGACAGGATGTTTTTCTTTCTTATTGCTAAGTAATATTCCATGTGTACATATAGCTCATCTTCTTTATCCATTGATGGACACTTAGATTGTTTCCATAGCTTGGCTATTTTGAATGGTGTTGCAATAAACATGGGAGTACATATATCTCTTTGATATCCTGTTTCATTTCCTTGGGTATATACTCAGAA
This sequence comes from Canis lupus familiaris, assembly GCF_011100685.1. Taxonomy (NCBI): domain Eukaryota; kingdom Metazoa; phylum Chordata; class Mammalia; order Carnivora; family Canidae; genus Canis; species Canis lupus. The sequence continues at coordinate 766,571 of NC_049250.1, read as the reverse complement.
GTGGAATTGCTGGATCATATGGCAGATCTATTTCTGATTTTTGAGGAACCTCCATACTGTCTTCCATTGTAGTTGAATCTCTTTACGTTCTCACTAACAGTGTACAAGGGTTGCTTTTCTCCACATCCTAGCCGACTCTAGTTATCTCTTGTCTTCTTGATGATAGCCATTCTAACAGCTGTAGATGATATCTCATTCTGGTTTTGATTTGCCCTTCCCTGATGATTAGTAATGTTGAGAATCTTTTATTGTACCTATTGGCCATTTGGATGTCGTCTTTCACAAAATGACTCTTTAATTCCTTGGCCCTCTTCTAATCAGCCTATTTTGTTGTGTTGTTGTTGTTGTTGTTGTTAAGCTGCATGAGTTCTATACATATTTTTTGAATATTAACGCTTTATCCAGTTTATGTTTTGCAAAATTTTTCTTTTATTCTGTAGGTTGACTTTTCATTTTGTTAATTGTTTCTTTTGCTGTGTGGAGGCTTTTAAGTTTGAAGAAGTTCTATTTGTTAATTTTTGCTTTTGTTGCCTGTGATTTTGGTGTCATACCCAGAAAATCATTGCTAAGGCCAATGTCAATAAGTTTCTCAAATTTTCTCCTAGGAGCTTTTGGTATCAGATCTATACTTAAGTCTTTGATCCATTTCAAATTAATTTATGTGAGCAGTGTAAGATAAGGATCCAGTTTCATCCCTCTGTTGGTGATTATCCAGTTTTCCCAACATTATTTGTAGAAGAAACTGTTCTTACTCCACTGGGTGTTCTTAGATCCTTTGTTGAATATTAATTGACTACCTATATGGTGGGGTCATTCTGTGCTCTCTATTATGTTCCATAGTGTCTAGTTTTATGCCAGTACCATAATCTTTATTATTATTATTATGGCTTTATAGTATAGTTTGAAATCAGGCAGTGTGATACCTCTGGCTTTATTCTTTTCCTCCAAGATTGCTTTGGCTATTCTTTTGTGGTTCCATACAAATTTTAGGAATTTTTTCCAGTTTCTGCAAACAAGGTCACTGTGCTTTGATAAGAATTATATAGACATTTTGGCGGAGGAGGGGCAGGATGGCAGAAGAGTAGGGTCCCCAAGTCACCTGTCCCCACCAAATTACCTAGATAACCTTCAACTCATCCTGAAAATCTCCGAATTCGGCCTGAGATTTAAAGAGAGAACAGCTGGAATGCTACAGTAAGAAGAGTTCGCGCTTCTATCAAGGTAGGAAGACGGCGAAAAAGAAATAAAGAAACAAAAGGCCTCCAAGGGGGAGGGGCCCCGCGAGGAGCCGGGCTGAGGCCGGGGCGAGTGTCCCCAGGACAGGAGAGCCCCGTCCCGGAGGAGCAGGAGCTGCACCGACCTTCCCGGGGGAAAGGGGCTCCCAGGGAGGTGGAGCAGGACCCAGGAGGGCGGGGATGCCCTCGGGCTCCCGGGGACACTAACAGACACCTGCGCCCCGGGAGAGTGCGCCGAGCTCCCTAAGGGCTGCAGCGCGCACGGGGGACCCGGAGCAGCTCGGGGGGCTCGGGGGCGGCTCCGCGGAGGGGGCTGCGGGGCGGGAGCAGCTCGGGGGGCTCGGGGGCGGCTCCGCGGAGGGGGCTGCGGGGCGGGAGGGAATCCAACAGCGCAGGCTCCGGAGCACAGGGCGCGGGGACACAGCCAGGATCCGGCCTCCCCCGGGACAGGCAGAGGACGGGAGGGCCCAGGACAGCGAGGACGCTCCTGCCCCGAGCTGAGCACATCAGCTGCCCCGCCCCAGAGCCTCCAGGCCCTGCAGACGGAGAGCTCCGTGGTGACTGCGGGAGCTGACTCCAGGGCTCCAGAGCTGGCCCCGCCACTGCGGTTGTTCCTCCTGGGGCCTCACGGGGTGAACAACCCCCACTGAGCCCTGCACCGGGCCGGGGCAGAGCAGCTCCCCCAAGTGCTAACACCTGAGAATCAGCACAACAGGCCCCTCCCCCAGAAGACCAGCTAGACGGACAACTTCCAGGGGAAGTCAAGGGACTTAAAGTACACAGAATCAGAAGATACTCCCCCGTGGTTCTTTTTTTCTTTTTCTTTTTCTTTTTTTTTTTGTTGTTGTTTTGTTTTGCTTTTTGATTTGTTTTCTTCCCCCACCCCCCTTTTTTTCCCTTTCTTTCTTTTTCTTTCTCTTTTTTTTTTTTTTTTTTTTTTCGTTTTTTTTCTTCCTTTTTTCCCCTCTTTCTCTTTTCTTTCCTTCTTTCTCTCCTCTCTTTTTCTCCTTTTTCCCAATACAACTTGCTTTTGGCCACTCTGAACTGAGCAAAATGACTAGAAGGAAAACCTCACCTCAAAAGAAAGAATCAGGAACAGTCCTCTCTCCCACAGAGTTACAAAATCTGGATTACAATTCAATGTCAGAAAGCCAATTCAGAAGCACTATTATACAGCTACTGGTGGCTCTAGAAAAAAGCATAAAGGACTCAAGAGACTTCATGACTGCAGAATTTAGAGCTAATCAGGCAGAAATTAAAAATCAATTGAATGAGATGCAATCCAAACTAGAAGTCCTAACGACGATGGTTAACGAGGTGGAAGAACGAGTGACATAGAAGACAAGTTGATAGCAAAGAGGGAAACTGAGGAAAAAAGAGACAAACAATTAAAAGACCATGAAGATAGATTAAGGGAAATAAACGACAGCCTAAGGAAGAAAAACTTACGTTTAATTGTGATTGCCGAGGGCACCGAAAGGGACAGAGGGCCAGAATATGTATTTGAACAAATCATAGCTGAAAACTTTCCTAATCTGGGAAGGGAAACAGGCATTCAGATCCAGGAAATAGAGAGATTCCCCCCCTAAAATCAATAAAAAGCATTCAACACCTCGACATTTAATAGTGAAGCTTGCAAATTCCAAAGATAAAGAGAAGATCCTTAAAGCAGCAAGAGACAAGAAATCCCTGACTGTAATGGGGAGGAGTATTAGGGTAACAGCAGACCTCTCCACAGAGACCTGGCAGGCCAGAAAGGGCCTAAATGAGGGTCCTAAATGAGAAGAACATGCAACCAAGAATACTTTATCCAGCAAGGCTCTCATTCAAAATGGAAGGAGTGATAAAGAGCTTCCAAGACAGGCAGGAACTGAAAGAATATGTGACTTCCAAACCAGCTCTGCAAGAAATTTTAAGGGGACTCTTAAAATTCCCCTTTAAGAAGTTCAGTGGAACAATCCACAAAAACAAGGACTGAATAGATATCATGATGACCCTAAACTCATACCTTTCAATAGTAACTCTGAATGTGAACGGGCTTAATGACCCCATCAAAAGGCGCAGGGTTTCAGACTGGATAAAAAAGCAGGACCCATCTATTTGCTGTCTACAAGAGACTCATTTTAGACAGAAGAACACCTACAGCCTGAAAATAAAAGGTTGGAGAACCATTTACCATTCAAATGGTCCTCAAAAGAAAGCAGGGGTAGCCATCCTTATATCAGATAAACTAAAATTTACCCCGAAGACTGTAGTGAGAGATGAAGAGGGACGCTATCTCAGACTTAAAGGATCTATCCAACAAGAGGACTTAACAATCCTCAATATATATGCCCCGAATGTAGGAGCTGCCAAATATAGCAATCAATTAATAACCAAAGTGAAGAAATGCTTAGATAACAATACACTTATACTTGGTGACTTCAATTTAGCTCTTTCTATACTCAATAGGTCTTCTAAGCACAACATCTCCAAAGAAACGAGAGCTTTAAACGATACACTGGACTAGATGGATTTCACAGAAATCTACAGAACTTTACATCCAAACTCAACTGAATACACATTCCTCTCAAATGCACATGGCACTTTCTCCAGAATAGACCACATACTGGGTCACAAATCGGGTCTGAACCGATACCAAATATTGGGATCGTCCCCTGCATATTCTCAGACCATAATGCCTTGAAATTAGAACTAAATCACAACAAGAATATTGGAAGGACCTCAAACACGTGGAGGTTAAGGACCATCCTGCTAAAAGATGAAAGGGTCAACCAGGAAATTAAGGAAGAATTAAAAAGATTCATGGAAACTAATGAGAATGAAGATACAACCGTTCAAAATCTTTGCAATGCAGCAAAAGCAGTCCTAAGGGGGAAATACATCGCATACAAGCATCCCTCCAAAAACTGGAAAGAACTCACATACAAAAACTAACCTTACACATAAAGGAACTAGAGAAAAAACAACAAATAGATCCTACACCCAGCAGAAGAAGAGAGTTAATAAAGATTCGAGCAGAACTCAACGAAATCGAGACCAGAAGAACTGTGAAACAGATCAACAGAATCAGGAGTTGGTTCTTTGAAAGAATTAATAAGATAGATAAACCAATAGCCAGCCTTATTAAAAAGAAGAAAGAGAAGACTCAAATTAATAAAATCATGAATGAGAAAGGAGAGATCACTACCAACACCAAGGAAATACAAACAATTTTAAAAACATATTATGAACAGCTATACAGAAATAAATTAGGCAATCTAGAAGAAATGGACGCATTCCTGGAAAGCCACAAACTACCAAAACTGGAACAGAAAGAAATAGAAAACCTGAACAGGCCAATAACCAGGGAGGAAATTGAAGCAGTCATCAAAAAACTCCCAAGACACAAGAGTCCAGGGCCAGATGGCTTCCCAGGGGAATTCTATCAAACATTTAAAGAAGAAACCATACCTATTCTCCTAAAGCTGTTTGGAAAGATAGAAAGAGATGGAGTACTTCCAAATTCGTTCTATGAGGCCAGCATCACCTTAATTCCAAAACCAGACAAAGACCCCACCAAAAAGGAGAATTACAGACCAATATCCCTGATGAACATGGATGCAAAAATTCTCAACAAGATACTAGCCAATAGGATCCAACAATACATTAAGAAAATTATTCACCATGACCAAGTAAGATTTATCCCCGGGACACAAGGCTGGTTCAACACTCGTAAAACAATCAATGTGATTCATCATATCAGCAAGAGAAAAACCAAGAACCATATGAACCTCTCATTAGATGCAGAGAAAGCATTTGACAAAATACAGCATCCATTTCTGATCAAAACTCTTCAGAGCGTAGGGATAGAGGGAACATTCCTCAACATCTTAAAAGCCATCTACGAAAAGCCGACAGCAAATATCATTCTCAATGGGGAAGCACTGGGAGCCTTTCCCCTAAGATCAGGAACAAGACAGGGATATCCACTCTCACCACTGCTATTGAACATAGTACTGGAAGTCCTAGCCTCAGCAATCAGACAACAAAAAGACATTAAAGGCATTCAAATTGGCAAAGAAGTCAAACTCTCCCTCTTCGCCAATGACATGATCCTGTACCTAGAAAACCCAAAAGCCTCCACCCCAAGATTGCTAGAACTCATACAGCAATTTGGTAGCGTGGCAGGATACAAAATCAATGCCCAGAAATCAATGGCATTTCTATATACTAACAATGACACTGAAGAAAGAGAAATTAAGGAGTCAATCCCATTTACAATTGTACCCAAAAGCATAAGATTCCTAGGAATAAACCTCACCAAAGAGGTAAAGGATCTATACCCTAAAAACTATAGAACACTTCTGAAAGAAATTGAGGAAGACACAAAGAGATGGAAAAATATTCCATGCTCATAGATTGGCAGAATTAATATTGTGAAAATGTCAATGTTACCCAGGGCATTTTACACGTTTAATGCAATCCCTATCAAAATACCATGGACTTTCTTCAGAGAGTTAGAACAAATTATTTTTTAAGATTTGTGTGGAATCAGGAAAGACCCCGAATAGCCAGGGGAATTTTAAAAAAGAAAACCATAGCTGGGGGCATCACAATGCCAGATTTCAGGTTGTACTACAAAGCTGTGGTCATCAAGACGGTGTGATACTTGCACAAACACAGATACATAGATCAGTGGAACAGAATAGAGAACCCAGAAGTGGACCCTCAACTTTATGGTCAAGTAATATTCGATAAAGGAGGAAAGACTTTCCACGGGAAGAAAGACAGTCTCTTCAATAAATGGTGCTGGGAAAATTGGACATACACATGCAGAATGAAACTGACCACTCTCTTTCACCATACACAAAGATAAACTCAAAATGGATGAAAGATCTAAATGTGAGACAAGAGTCCATCAAAATCCTAGAGGAGAACACAGGCAACACCCTTTTGAACTCGGCCACAGTAACTTCTTCCAAGATACATCCACGAAGGCAAAAGAACAAAAGCAAGAATGAACTATTGGGACTTCATCCAGATAAGAAGCTTTTGCACAGCAAAGGATACAGTCAACAAAACTCAAAGACAACCTACAGAATGGGAGAAGATATATGCAAATGACGTATCAGATAAAGGGCTAGTTTCCCAGATCTGTTCGAACTTATTAAACTCAACAGCAAAGAAACAAACAATCCAATCATGAAATGGGCAAAAGACATGAACAGAAATCTCACAGAGGAAGACATAGACATGGCCACATGCACACGAGAAAATGCTCTGCATCACTTGCCATCAGGGAAATACAAATCAAAACCACCATGAGATCCCACCTCACACCAGTGAGAATGGGGAAAATTAACAAGGCAGGAAACAACAAATGTTGGAGAGGATGCGGAGAAAGGGGAACCCTCTTGCACTGTTGGTGGGAATGTGAACTGGTGCAGCCACTTTGGAAAACTGTGTGGAGGTTCCTCAAAGAGTCAAAAATAGACCTGCCCTACGACCCAGCAATTGCACTGTTGGGGATTTACCCCAAAGATACAGATGCAGTGAAACGCCGGGACACCTGCACCCCGATGTTTATAGCAGCAATGTCCACAATAGCCAAACTGTGGAAGGAGCCTCGGTGTCCATCGAAAGATGAATGGATCAAGAAGATGTGGTCTATGTATACAATGGAATATTCCTCAGCCATTAGAAATGACAAATACCCACCATTTGCTTCCACGTGGATGGAACTGGAGGGTATTATGCTGAGTGAGGTAAGTCAATCAGAGAAGGACAAACATTATATGTTCTCATTCATTTGGGGAATATAAATAATAGTGAAAGGGAATATAAGGGAAGGGAGAAAAAATGTGTGGGAAATATCAGAAAGGGAGACAGAACATAAAGACTCCTAATTCTGGGAAATGAACTAGGGGTGGTGGAAGGGGAGGAGGGCGGGGGGGTGGGGAGGAATGGGTGACGGGCACTGAGGGGGGCACTTGACGGGATGAGCACTGGATGTTATTCTGTATGTTGGTAAATTGAACACCAATAAAAAATAAATTTATTAAAAAAATAAAAAAAAGAATTATATAGACATTTTATAATATTAATTCTTCCATCACATGAACATGGGATGTTTTTCCATTTGTTCGTGCCTTCTCCAATTTCTTTAGGCATAGTCTTATAGTTTTTGTTGAGAAGACATTTCACTTCCTTGGATAAATTGATTCCCAAATGTTTTGTTGTTTTTGGTGCTATCATAAATGGGATTTTTTTATTTCTTTTCCACATGTTTCATTATTGGTATATCAAAATACAACTGATTTCTACATGTTGATTTTGTATCCTGCAATTTTAATTAAATTGTTGAATAATTCTAACATTTTTTCAGTTGAGTTTTGGGGATTTTCTATGCAAAATTATATCCTCTGCAAATAGCAACAACTTTATTTCTTCCTTCTGATTTGGATGTCTTTTATGTCTCTGTCTTGCCTAGTTGCTCTAGCTAAAACTTCCAGTAATATACTGAATAAGAGTAATGACGGAAATCTTCCTTGTATTGCTCCTGATCATAGAGGGAAAAAAATTTTAATTTTTCTCTTTTGAATATGATGTTGCTTGTGGGTTCCTTGTATATGGCCCTTATTATGTTGAGGTATGTTCCTCCTGTGCCCAATCTGTCAAGGTTTTTATCATGCAAGAATACTGTATTTTGGCAAATGCTTTTTCTTCATTATCATATAATTTTGCACTTACATTCAATTTGCTAATATTTTGTTGGGAATTTTTCAATCTACATGAATCAGGAATATTACTCTAGTTTTTTTTTTTTTCTTATAGTGTTCTCGTTTTGATTTAGTTCAGGGTAATTCTGGCCTTGTAGAATGAGTGTAGAAATGTTTCCTCCTCTTTAATTTTTTGGAAGAGTTTGAGAAGGGTTGGCATTAATATTTCCTTAATTGGTAGAATCCTCCAGTGAAATTCTCTAGTCCTGGGGTTTTCTCTGTTGGGATGTTTTTGATTACTGATTCAATCTCTTACTCTTTATTGGTTGGTTCAGATTTTCTATTTATTTCTGATTTGGTCTTTGTAGATTGTGTGTTTCTAGACGTTGTGTAATTTGTGGGCATATAAATGTTCCAAGTTGTTTCTTTATGATCCTATATATTTTGTAGTATCACTTGTAATGTTTCCTCTTTCATTTCTAATTTTATTTATGTCTTCTCTCTTTCTTAGTCTATCTAAAATTTTGTCAATTTTATCTTTTAAAAAAAACCAACTCTTAGTTTCTTTCATCCTGTCTTTTGTTTTTTTTTGTTTTTTTTTTTTGGTCTTTCATTTATTTCCACTCTGATATGTATTATTTCCTTCTGTCTGCTAACTTTGGGCTTGATTTATTCTTCTTTTTCTAGTTCCTTGAAGTGTAAAGTTAGGTCCTTTATTTGAACTCTTTCTAATTCCTTAATATGCACATTTACCACTATAAACTTTCCTCAAAACTGCTTTTGCTGCATCCCACAAGTTTTGATATGTTGTATTTATATTTTATTTGAGATTTTTTAAAATTTCCCTCTCTATTTCTTCTTTGACTAATTGGTTGTTCAAAAGTGTATATTTTTTTAAAAAGTGTATATTTTAGGGGCATCTGGGTGGCTCAGCCTGTTAAGCATCTGCTTTGGCTCAGGTCATGGTCCCAGGAACCTAGGATCAAGTCCCACATCAGGCTCCCCACTCAGCAGGAAGTCTGAGTCTCCCTCTCCCTCTACCATTTCCCCCCAGCTTGTGCTTTCTAGCTCTCTCTCTCTCTCTCATTCTCTCTCTGTCAAATAAATTTAAAAATCTTTTTTAAGTGTATATTTTAGTTTCCATGTATTCATAGATTTTTCAGGCTTTCGTGGTTGATTTCTAATTTCATATCATTGCACTCAGAAAAGATGCTGATATGATTTTAATATTCTTAAATTTGCTAAGATTTGTTTTGTGTTCTATCATATGATCTTTTCTGGATAATGTTTCATGTGCACTTGATAAGAATATGTATTCTACTGTTATTGGATGGAATGTTCTACATACATTACGTCCATTTGGTCTAAAGTATGATTCAGTTCCAAATATCAGAAATTCCAAAGTTTCCTTGCTGATTTTTGGATAATCTATCCATTGATGACAGTGGGATGTTGAGATTCCCTGCTGTTGTTCTGTAGATGTCAACTTGTCCCTTCAGATCTGTTACTATCTGCTTAATATATCTGGGTGCTTCAATGTTGGTATGTATATATTTATAATTATTCTCTCTTCTTGATGTACTGATTCCTTTATCATTATATATGATGGGGTTTTTTGCTTCTCATTACCATTTCTGGCTTAAAGTCTATTTTGTCTGATATAAGTATAGCTATCCCTGCTATATATTGGTTTCTACTTATGTGGAATATCTTCCACCTTCACTTTGAGCCTATGTGTATTTTTAGAGCTGAAATGAATCTCCTGTAAGTAACAAATAGTTGACCCTTTCTTTTTATCCATCTACCCACTCTGTGCCTTTTGATTGGTGAATACAATCCATTTATATTTAAAGTGATTATTGATATGTAAGGACTTACTACTGTCATCTTATTGTTTGCTTTCTTGTTGTTTGTATCCTCATTGTGTTTTTTGTTATGGTTCTGCTTTCTTTTCCATTTCTGCCTAAAGTGGTAGTTTCCCATTGGAATGTTCAGTCTTTTTTTATGTTTTATGAATCTACTCTAGATTTTTGTTTTGTGGTTACATGAAACATGTCAGAGATAAAACACTCCATTTTATACTTATAACAACTTATCTCAATTGTCTCTAAGGCTCCACCTTTTACTCTACCCCTTTTATATTTTAATGTCACAATTTGCCTTTTTAATGCTGTGAATTCATTAACAAATTATAATAGCCATAGTTATTTCTATGCTTTTTCTAACCTTTATACAATAGTTAAGTGGCTAACACGTCATTCCAATTTAGAGTTACAGTTTTTCAATTCTATCACTTTTACCAGAAGGTTGTGTACTTTCATATATTTTTATGTCACTGATTAGCACTTTTTCATTACAATTAGAAGACTTCCTTTCAGCACTTCTTATAAGGCAGATCTAGTGTTGGTGAACTCCCCCAGCCTTTGTTTATATAGGTAAGCCTTTAGTTCTTCATTATTTGAAAGATAACTTTGATGGAAAAGTATTCTTAACTGGTAATTTTTATCCTTCAACACTTCGAATAAATTATTCCACTCTTTCCTGGCCTATACAGTTTCTGTTGAGAAACACACCAACAACCTAATAGGGGTCCCTTTGTAAGTTTCCTTCTTTGCCCCAGATGCCTTTGAGATTTTTTTATTGCTATTGATTTTTTTATATAAAGATTTTATTTATTTATTTATTTATTTATTTATTTATTTATTTGACAGAGAGAGACAGAACACAAGCAGAGGGAACCAGGAGGCAGTAGAAGAGGGAGAAGCAAGCTTCCAGCTGAGCAGGGAGCCCAATGTGGGGCTCCATCCCAGGACGCTGGGATCATGACCTGAGCCAAAGGCAGATGCACAACCAACTTAGCCACCCACGTGCCTTAATACTCTTTGCATTAATTTTTAAGTTTCATCATAATGTGTCTTGGATAAGGTCTTTTACCTTGAGATAATGGGGTGATCTATTAGCTTCATGGACTTGTCTGTCTTGAAACAGACATGTCTGTCCAAGTCTCTCCCCAGGTTTGGGAAATTCTCAGATATTATTTCTTTAAATAAACTTTCTTCTCCCTCCTCCCTCTCTTCTCTTTCTAGTATACTAATTATTATATTTGTCTTTCTGGTCATATCTGACAGCTCTCATAAGGGTTTCTTCACTTTTTTAAGTCAAAATTTTATCCTCTTCTGAACTATTTCTCTATTCCTATCTTCTAAGTCATTTATTCTTTCTTCCATCTGGTCTGCCTTGTTACTGATGCTGTGTACTGCATTCTTTATCTCATTCATTGAATTCTTCAGCTCCAGAACTTGGTTTTGTTTTATCATTCAGTCTCTTTGGTAAATAACTTCTCTGTTCATTAATTTTATTTCTGAGTTCACTGAATTGCCTGAGTCTTGTGAAGAAATTGTTGAATTTCTTCATAACAGCTATTTTGAATTTTTATCAATTTGATCACAATATTCCACATCCTTTAGTTTGGTTGCTAAAGAATTATCATTTTCTTTTTGTGATACTGTATTCCCTTGGTTTTTCATAGTGTTTGACAACATGTGCTTCTACTTTTGCATTTGAAGTAAAGATACTTTTCCTTAATTAAGAATTGATGTTTACTTTGTTAGAGTTCAAAAGACTGGCAATTAAAAACCTTTCTTTTGTATTCCAGAAGGTGGCACTATGCCTCAAGTTTGTGGTTTCCTCTAAGAGAGCACACCCAGATAAATTTAGAAGTCTGGGGGATCCCTGGGTGGCTCAGTGGTTTAGCGCCTGCCTTTGGCCCAGGGCACGATCCTGGAGTCCTGGGATAGAGTCCCGCGTCAGGCTCCTGGCATGGAGCCTGCTTCTCCCTCCTCCTGTGTATCTGCCTCTCTCTCTCGCTCTTTATGTCTATCGTAAATAATAAATAAATATTAAAAAAAAAGAATTGTTCAGAAGTCTGCACAGGGATCTGGCAGGAGAATGGGGTAGGGGGGAGATGTGGACCTAGCACCAGGCTTTGGAAAAGGCCCATGTGCCCAATAAAGGGATCCCCCAGTACAGCACTCCCAGAGGTCCATGGATGGACCTCCTGCTGAAATACCATACAGACAACAGGAAACAATTTCCTTTGATGCCCTTTGATATTCTGTCTGCTTTCTTCTCTTTCCTCTCATTACCTCCAGTCAGATGACCCTCCTCAGAAATTCAAGTGCTGCTGGAGACAAACAGGTCCTCTAGCTACAACCTGTATTACTGGTTAACCAGGCAGTCACTCACTACTTTCACTTTCCACCTCTCCTGAAGAGGTTTCTTCTGATGCCACCAAAAGTCCAGCATCTTGCAGTGTTTGTTGTAAGGAAAAAAACAATCTAGTGAGTTCCTCCATCTCCTCTGCCTCAAAATTCATCTCTATCCTTCTCTGATTCCCTTGTCAGGCAATTTGGATCTTCACAAATTCTCTATACATCACGGATATCTGTCCTGTTTTGCACTGTCCAGTTCCCTTTTCCCCCACAGCAGTAAGTAGGGGTAGGGCAGGCTCACTAACCAACCTCCTTCAATCTGCAGCCCCCACTGAGGCCTATCTGCCTGCTTTCTGATGCATAGGTGAGAAAAACTACCAGGTGCCCTGGTTTAATGTGCAGAGGCACTTAACATTCCTTACGGATGCCAAATTAGTTATAAATCAAAGGTGGGAGACAAAACGAATGACCCATGCTGCCATGATGCTGATGTCACTCCTCCATTCTTTCACTTTCAACCCATATGTGTCCTAAACTATAAAGAGAATCTCTTATAGAGGACATGTATTTAGATTGTGATATCTTTAAAACCATTCTGCCAATTTCTACCTTTTGGCTAGAGAGTTTCATCCATTTGAATTTAAAGAAACTATTTATAAGAAAAAACTTACTTCTGCCATTTTACTATTTTTTCTATATTTCTCCTATCATTTTTTGTCCCTCATTTCCTCCATTATTGCCTTCTGTTTAGATGACTTTTTGTAGTGACATGTTTTAATTTTTTCTCACTTCCTTTTGTGTATATTTTATACACATTTTGTTTGTTGTTACCTTGAGGATTGCATATAATATACAAAAGTTATGACAATCAAATTTGAACTCATATCAATTTTTTGTCAATGACATACAAAAACTCCTATACAGTTCCACATTATTGGTGTCACAAATTACATCTTTACACATTGTGTTCCCAATTAACATAGATTATCAATTATTTTATGTATTTGTCTTTTAAGTCTTATAGAAAATAAAAGGCAGAGTTGTAAGTAAAAATTACAATATTTGTGCTCAGATCTGCCATGAAAATACCAGAGACCTTCATATGACCAAATGTACCAGACCAAATGTACCAGAGACCTTCATATCTTCATGTGACTACTATTTACTGTCAAGTTTATTTGCATTTCAACCTGAGGGACTCCTTTTAGCATTTCTTGTAGACCTAGTTGCAACAAACCCCTCAGCTTTTGTTTATCTGGACTATCAATTTTTCTCTCATTTTTGAAGCACAATTTTACCAGATATGGAATTCTTAGATGACAGTTTTTACTTTCAGCACTTTAAATATGTAATTCCACTACCTCTGACCTCTAAAATTTCTGCTGAGAAATAAGCTAGTAATCTCATTTAGGATGCATATACATGGGAAATCAGTTTTATTCTTGTTGATTTCAATATTCTCCTTTTGTCCTTGCATTTTAGACAGTTGTATTATAATGTATCTCCATGGGGGTCTCTTTGAGTTTCTATGACTTGGAATTATTGAGCTTCCTTTTTTGTAGATTTATGTCTTTCATCACATTTTGGAAGTTTGACCATTATTTCTTAAACAATCCCTTTCTTTTTCTCATTCTCTTTTTGTGAGACTCCCATAATGCAAACATTGGTCAGTTTGGTGGTCCCTTAGATTCGTTCACTTTACTTTTTCTGTTCCTCATATGCAGTAATTTCAATTGTCCTATCTTCAAGTTCACTGATTCTTTGTCTGCTCAAATCTCCTGTTGAACTCCTCTAGTGAATTTTTCATTTCAGCATAGTAGTTTTCACCTCCACCTTCTATCTCTCTGTTAAAATTCACATTTTGTCCACACATTTTTTTTCTTGATTTCTTTCAATTCTTTGCTCATGTTTTCCTTTAGGTCCTTGAGATATTTAAGACAGTTATTTTGAAGTCTCTGTCCAGAAAGTCTAATTTTGACCTTCTTTGGGAACAGTTCCTGACCATTTCTTTTCTTTGAACATGGCATGTTTTCTTGTCCCATTGTAAGCCTTGTGATTTTTTTTCTTGAATATTGAGCCTTTGAATATTACAATGTGATATCTCTAGATATCAGATTGCCCTTCTCCAAGAGTTCTTTGTTCGTGGTTGTTAAAAACTGTATTAGCCCATTAGTTTTGAGACTTCCAAACTATTTGCAAAGAATAGTCCTTGTCCCATGTGATCAGTAAAGTCTCTGTCCTTCGAGCTGTGTTCAGCTAGTGTTGTAACAGAGACTTTCTTGAATGTCAAGAGTTCTCCCACTCTTTGATGGTTGGCCCTGTGATAGGGAACTTCTTAAACCCTTAGGCATGCTTTGACCATAGGAATCAGTCCAAGGTGAAAGTTTAATGTCTTCTCATATCTTTTCTGAGTCTGTGTCTTGCCTAGGCATGCATTTGAATTTCTAGTTTTCCTTGTATATACAGGTACTTTTGAATATCCGAATTTCCAAAGAGTCTCACCCTGGCTTCTCTCCTATGCCTTAGATTGCCTATTGTATGTTTCCTCCCCATGATCTCTAACCCTTAGAATCAATCCATAGATCTGTAGCCACTTCTTCATTACAAGGAGCACTGCCCATAGTTTTTCCTCCTGAGTTCTGAGTTTGGTAAAACAGAGAAGAGCACCTTGAATTAGTCTTTTGAGTATCCCCCAGGTATGTTAGGAATAGATGTGCACAATAATTTGCTAATAAAGCCTGCTCTTCTCCCTCCAATTTAAGGGAGGGAACTGGGAACTGGGCTACTATTGCCTCAAGAGTAAGATCACCACCATGCCAGGGAAAGGTTTGGGTAAGAGTAAGTAAAAATGACACAAAACTTTCTGACCATTCTGAATATGGTTTTTTCTTGATTAGAAGTTTAATTGGTAAATTTTTCTTGATTAGAAGTTTACTTGGTAAATTTCTTAATTAGAAGTTTACTTGGTAAATTAGAAGTTTACTTGGTAAATGCCAAGGCTCTGACAAAGTTGGTTGAGACAGCTTTTTGTTTCAATATTTCTATGGGAGAATAAGATCTTGGAGCTTCCTTGTTCACCATTTTGCTAATATCGATCCTTTTCCCAATTCTTTTTAAACTTTACTGCTTTCATTCACATTTCCTGAAGTTCTAGTGCAGTGATCTTTTGAAACTAAATATAGAAATTTGCCAGTGTACTTATATTATTTTAGTTTATTGGATTTTCATCACTCTAGCTTCCAGGTGATATCATCCAACATGTTCTATATCCCTACCAGCTTCCTGTCTTCCACAATCCAATTAAACCCATCACTGTTCTTCAATTCTCTATTTAAAGTTTTAGGAGAGTGTCATGATCAATCACAGTGTTCTCCCTATCTCTGTCCTGTCCTCTTAATGTTCTTCCCACCATCTATCCAAGAATCAAAACCCTGTATTATAGCTATTTTGGTTTTTAATAAATCATAAATTAAAGTTCCCAAGCCATGAAATCTCAGGGAGTGCAGTCGACAGATGTCTTGCAGATGCTAGAAGCCTTAAAATTCAAAAAAGATAATTACTGATGGCTTTTTAAGTGACATAGAATCATTTATTCCCCAAATGCCATTACAAGGAAGATTTTTGGTGCCTGTTTAATGTTTTAAGTGCAATTTTACTAGTGACAGTGAAAACCAGGAGATGGTTTATCAGAAAAAGTGAAAGCTTTGATATCAAACAGACCAATATTCAAATATTGATGTTAACACTTACAAATTAAGCAAATTACTCAACTGCAATTACACTTTTTCCTCATCTGAAAAAAAATAAAGAAAATAACTGCCTTGCAGGGATACCATGAAAATTAAATTAAAAAGCACATATTAAATCCTAATACTGATTAAAAAGTTGCCTTCATTTAAAAGAAAAAGAATATAACCTAGACTATGAATCTTTTCTTAAAAGCTACTAATTCTTTTTTTTATATAAATTTATTTTTTATTGGTGTTCAATTTGCCAACATATAGAATAACACCCAGTGCTCATCCCATCAAGAGCCCCCCTCAGTGCCTGTCACCCAGTCACCCCCACCTCCCACCCACCTCCTCTTCCACCACCCCTAGTTCGTTTCCCAGAGTTAGGAGTCTCTCATGTTCTGTCTCCCTTCCTGATATTTCCCACTCATTTTTCTCCTTTCCCCTTTATTCCCTTTCACTATTTTTTATATTCCCCAAATGAATGAAAGCTACTAATTCTAACCAATTTACTAAAGAGGTATTACATGGAGGCCACACTGGTGGTTTATATTGCTTTCTCATTTCTCATTATATGCTATAACATGATTTAAATGTAATACAACATATCAGGCAGTTCTAGGGTGGTTGTCTAAGGTATTTTTTGGAAGATGGATGGGGGAACCCACTAGGAGGATATTTGCATGTGAGGCAAAAATCTTCCTGAAAAAGATTCCTCATAAGGGAGGGAGGAGGTCAAGATCTAAAGATGTGACCCAAATTTAATGAGCACAAGTTAGAGGGTAAGGGTTTCTTTGAGTATAACACAATGATATATGCTACTCAGGTTGTCCTCTGCCCAGCTCCCTGACTCTTAGGGAGAGAGGAAAGAAATAAATGGCAAGTAGAAATAAGAGCTATTTCACTTGATCTCCTTGGAACATCAAGGACACAAGTCCACTGTCTTATACTTGAGTTAACATGATGAAATTCTCCTCCACTTTCTCACAATGTAAGACTGGTAGCTTAAGAACTAGACCTAGGCAAGAGGGCACTTGCACTGGACCCTGTCCACCACAAACACTAAACAACAAACAAAAAGAATGCAATGCCCAAGGCATATCTTTCACCTGAGATCTGGTGCCTTTCTGGTAGAACATGATGCCCTCATGATGTGGCACCACCCAGGCCCAGGCACGCTTTTCTTGATCTCATGCCCAACACCCTCAACACAAAAGGTGGCTGTGTCCAAATGCTGTGAAGGTCTGTGGATTGTATTACTGCCCACATGGTGTCCAACACTGCCTTTGCATACAGGGGGAAATATGGAGAATGCTTAGGTATGATAAAGAACATATTTTGAAAAGTTAATTTACCTTTTCAATCCTTCTTTAGCATAAATACGGCTGATTCTGTCATAGAGAGATGAATCCCCAGTGGCACCCCATATTCTGAGAGTCCATATTCTTGCTTTTCTTTCTGTGCATGGTTCCTAAGGGATCCACATATCATCACAGTATTCACCACAGTTACTGAGAAACCACATGGTGGCTGAGAAATATTTTGCAGCATTAACAATTTATATTATTCTTAAATCTATGTATGTTGGTCTAGGCAAAACATGCATGAAGCACAAAATCAGTTCTTTACCTGGCAAATCCATGGACACTGAATTCTTTTATGTTTACAAAAATATAAATATAATGAAAATTATATAAGATTTTTAAACTTAAAATTTAGCTTTTTCTCAATAATTTTTATTTAAAACTGGATTTTTTTTGAAATCCACATTTTACAACCTAACTTACATTTTTAGTATTTTGAAAGAAAAATAATTTTTCAAAAACATTAATGTTAATTTTTAAATTTTTTACACTTTTTTAACTTATATTTTTATAAAAATATTCCATTTTAGGGATTCCTGGGTGGCTCAGCAGTTGAGCATCTGCCTTTGGCTCAGGGCGTGATCCCAGGGTTCCGGGATCGAGTGCCACATTGGGCTACCTGCATGGAGCCTTCTTCTCCCTCTGCCTATGTCTCTGCCTCTTTCTCTGTGACTCTCATGAATAAATAAATAAAATCTTTTTAAAAAAATTTCCATTTTAGTCATTTAGATTACTACTGTCAATTGAACACAAACTATGTTTAAAAATCTTCATTACATCTATATAATTAATGATTTTGCTAAAATAAAGCAAAAAAATAAATTTTATGTGATGAATATATATTAATTGTGTATATTTTGTTTTATTATTTATTAAGACATCTATGAACACCCAGATATGTGGAATAATTAAACTCATTGGGGGCACCTGGGTGGCTAAGTCGATTAAGGGTCAGCTCAGGTTATGACCCCAAGGTACTGAGAAAGAGTCCCACATCCAGCTCCTTGCTCAGTGGGGAGCCCACTTCTCCCTCTCACTCTGCTGCTCCCTTCGCTTGTGCTTGATCTCTCGCACTCTCTGTCAAACAAATAAATAAAATCTTTTAGAAATTAAGTTCATCTTTGATATTTTGCTTTTAGTCATATAAAACTTGTACCTTTATATATTTTTCATTTTATCATTATGAAGATACTTATGAAAATAGAATGATAGAATATATATATTTGCTAACTGTTTATTAGTTTAAGTTATAACTTTCAAAATTACACATGTCATATATGAACCACAATTGTTATAGTAGCCTGTATTCAGAGGCCCAGAGACTCAAATCCCAAGACATCAGGGCTCACACAGTTCTGGCAACCACAGGAGAAATTTCCCTGAAAACCAGGGCAGAAAACTGGGAAAGAGCAGCCATCTGGTAGCTCAGAGAATGGTATTCTAGTGCATGGGAGACAACCCCTAAGCATCCCCAGAAACAGCCCAGAAGAATAAGGATAAACTAGAACGAAAGTCTTAATTGTGTGTGCAAATACATACAGGAAAATAGGCTTCTCTGTGATTTATTTCTACCTAAAGACTATATAGCCTGAAAAATCTTGAATTACATAAGAAACAGAAAAGTCCTGCTCCTACCCCAAACTTCCAGAATATATTGCAAACATTTAGGCATATCTTAATTCTGCTGTAATAAGCAGCTTAATATTCAGATAAGCGCAAAGAAAAATCCACTAAAAAAAACAACTCAGCTGAGCCATACAACTACAAGAAAGGAAGCTGTAAGCATAAGCCATGAAAGGCAAAAGAAATTACTAAAGCTCTTGGGGTCTTGGCAGCATATGCAATCAAATTACCTGTATCAAACATCATCTCCATCTATAGGGTGACCCCTTGGATGTGATCAATCATTACAAATACAAAGCAAACCCAGAGTATTGTTATGTAAAACCCAATAGCTTCTAGGAATAACAAAACAATCATTTACAGGAAGCCCAAATAAAATCCAATGGCATTCAAAGCAAGATATCCTGTGGCTGGTGGACTGGCAAACACTCTTACCACAGAAAGGGATCTGTTGGTTTGATGGCTGCTCATGAAACAAAGCAAAGCCAGAAATGAAGGAGAGGAAAGGGCTGGCTCCCTGTGTGCCTCTGCAGCTTGCTTTCTTAGGTATCTACAGTATTTAAAGGCCACACCATCACTCCACATTATTAATCACTGAAAACTCAGTCCCCAGTTGTCCTTCCGGTCTTCTTGCCATGTACACATTGATCTGATTTGTTTGAGGGAAAGTGTTCTAGATGACCTAGACTGACCATGAAATAATGCATTCAGTACAAAATGTTCTCTATAAATCTATTTTTTTGTTAATAAGATGTAACTGAACTGAAAGTGCCACTAAAATTGTCACTAGTCAAAAGTGAGAATAGTGCACATCGTGGCATTCTCAGTTACCTGATTCCTACAGAGAGAAAATACCCTCAAAAATTCTGCCTGCCTTTTCTGTTCATAAGTTTCCATCCTTTCTAGAGTCTCACAAATGTGGGCAACTGCAAATAATTTGGTGATTATAATTTTATGGACAATTATTTTATCTCAACATTTGGGTGTTTAGTGTTCCTGTTGAATTCATAAAGTTGCCTCGTGATGATGTCTCTGACTTTGCTGAACAGATGTTAGCAGGACTTTGAAGCTAAAAGTAATTTTTAAACAATATCCTTGAAATTTAGCAAACATAGAAATCATTCACATTATACTTTCATAGGAAGGTAGCTCAAATCTCAAGCTTAAGAGAATGCTAAATTAGCATGCAGAAATATACAAGAAAAAAAGGAAGAGAAGGAGGAAAGGGTGAAGGGAGGGATGGAGGGAGTATAATCTGGGATAAAGCAAATATTTCACAGGAATAAAAATCCTATTAAAATGGCATATAAAGTTACAGATTACGGAATCTTGTAGATTTGAGAGTATTGTTCCTTACTATTTGGAATAACAAAGAGACTTGGGGAAGATAAAGATACAGTTGCAACAAACTTGGAGTAAAATAAAATCACCATAGTTTTTACAAATATTATTGTGAAGCCCAGGATTCAATAAATTTTTTGTAAAGAGCCATGTTGTAAATATGTGAAGCATATAAGCCAATCTCTGCTACAACTGCTTAGCTGTGCCATGACACAGTGAAAGTATGATAGATGGTACATAAACAAATGAATGGGGCTATATACCAATAAAACCTCAATTTATAGACATTTGAAATTGTAATTTTACATAGCTTTCATGTATTACAAAGCAGTTTTCTTCTTTCATTTTTTTTAAACATCAAAAGATGTAGAAACATCAAATTGTAGAATCAGTTGGGAATTGATAGAGCCTGCAGGCTATACTAAACAGGGGGTAGTGGCCAGATTTGTCCCATGGGCTATAAAAGCAAGGTCATTTATGAGTCTGGACGGTACCTAATCATCACTGTATGGGAAAGAAGAAGAATTGGGCATTTGACTAGAGCATTAACCAGTTATGTTCCCCCACTACAAGAGTTTTGGCATGATTGGAGAGCTGGACAGAGGAATTGGGATCCAGTCATGACAATGTTGGCAGCTAAGGACCAACTTTGCTGAACAGATGTTAGCAGGTCTCCATGTAGTGGCAATACTTCTAGTGGGGCAGGTGTTAACAAAAAGAATCATCTGTTTGAAATAGGATATCTGAGAAGCAAGAGCTGTGAACCTAAGCATACACAGTTGGGGCAGGTTGGGATACTGATAAAGTGATCAGTGTGCACGCAGTCCAATGGGCTGGCCATCACAGATTCCAGAAGATTCCAGTCCAAGCAAGAAAAAAGAAGTATCACTCAGTAGTCAGGGAAGCAACCCTGTCATCAGGCATGCTCAGAGGCATGCCTCACCAAGTACTCCAACCTGGTGATCTCCGAACAGGGCTTAGGGCAGCAAGACAAACCCTGTTTCACAGTGTGGCAGGTATAATGCTCCTTATATCCTGCCAGGCATTTCCAGATCAAATAAATAACTGGATTAGACTAAGCATAAAATTGAGTAAGGCAATGAAAGGTATAGACTGACATGTCATTTGAGGATGGATTTCAATATAAAACAACAATTAATAGAATTGTTTATAAGAAAGATCTATCCTTCAAGGATATTGGCCCCATACTAGCTTTCTGGATCCTTGGGCAACTTGAAGCTTTAAGTCTCTCAAGTGTTGAGATAAATCAGACAAGCTTTTAACTTTAAGATCTCAAATTTCACAAGTCAATGGGTGCTGACAATATCCAGGAAGTACTCCACCCTGGGAGGAAGAGTCTGAATGGATATTTTGCCTGGATATTCCCAAAAGTCACTAGAAGAGTAAGATGAGAAGGACCTAGAAACTTCAAATTTCTGAATGGATCTTCAGGTCTCTAAATTGATGGAAGATTGAAACAGGCCCTGTGACTGTCACGTGCAAACTCAAAGTCTTAACTAGAGCTCAAAGTTAGAAGCTAGTGGCCTCAAATAACTAACAGAATTTTCTAATCCACAATTTACTGAACATATTGCCAATTGATTCATTAATGTGAGTCCCACTCACCTTGGAGGGAAACTATTGAGCTACGTAAACACCATTTTAGCAGGTACAAGTTGCTGGTCAACTCTAAGATACAGACATTACAGAATAAAGAGCTGTAGATATTTATTAAAAAGAAAATAGGGATCCCTGGGTGGCGCAGCGGTTTAGCGCCTGCCTTTGGCCCAGGGCACGATTCTGGAGACCCGGGATCGAATCCCACGTCGGGCTCCCAGTGCATGGAGCCTGCTTCTCCCTCTGCCTGTGTCTCTGCCTCTCTCTCTCTCTCTGTGACTATCATAAATAAATAAAAATTAAAAAAAAAAAAGAAAATAGTCAAAATAAATGAAGACAGAGAATTGGCACTGTAACAAATTACAGAAAAATGAACAAGTATAAAGTCAGAAGGAAGTAGAAATAAAGAAAAATGGAGATATAGTTAAAGAATTGTATCCAAAAGAAGGTGTTTTCTTTAAGTACCAATAAGTAAAGTTCAAAATGCTGGGACAAGGGCCAAAAGGAAGAGCATCCAAAATGGAGATTTTTTTTTATGACTTTCAATGTACTTTTTTTTTATAAATTTATTTTTTATTGGTGTTCAATTTGCCAACATATAGGATAACACCCAGTGCTCATCCCATCAAGTGCCCCCCTCAGTGCCCGTCACCCAGTCATCCCTACCCCTCACCCACCTCCCTTTCTACTACCCCTAGTTCGTTTCCCAGAGTTAGGAGTCTCTCATGTTCTGTCTCCCTTTCTGATATTTCCCACTCATTTTTTTCTCCTTTCCCCTTTATTCCCTTTCACTATTTTTTATATTCCCCAAATAAATGAGACCATATAATGTTTGTTCTTCTCCGATTGACTTATTTCACTCAGCAAAATACACTCCAGTTCCATCCACATTGAAGAAAATGGTGGGTATTTGCAGTTTCTAATGGCTGAGGAATATTCCATTGTATACATAGACCACAGCTTCTTTATCCATTCATCTGTTGATGGACACCGAGGCTCCTTCCACAGTTTGGCTATTGTGGCCATTGCTGCTAGAAACATCGGGGTGCAGGTGTCCCGGCATTTCATTGCATCTGTATCTTTGGGGTAAATCCCCAGCAGTGCAATTGCTGGGTCGTAGGGCAGGTCTATTTTTAACTCTTGGAGGAACCTCCACACAGTTTTCCAGAGTGGCTGCACCAGTTCACATTCCCACCAACAGTGTATGAGGGTTCCCTTTTCTCCGCATCCTCTCCAACATTTGTTGTTTCCTGCCTTGTTAATTTTCCCCATTCTCACTGGTGTGAGGTGGTATCTCATGGTGGTTTTGATTTGTATTTCCCTGATGGCAAGTGATGCGGAGCATTTTCTCATGTGCTTGTTGGCCAAGTCTATGTCTTCCTCTGTGAGATTTCTGTTCATGTCTTTTGCAATGGAGACTTTTTTAAGTAGTAGTGCAAACTTAGAAGTCCAAACAAGCTCTGGAAAAAGAAAAATATTTTGTTGGATAACAAAAAATTCTGTTCACCAAAGTTAAAAATAAAATTACCTTATGATCCAGTAATTCCCACTTGAGTATAAATCCAAAATAACTCAAAGCAAGACCTCAAAGAGATATTTGCACTCCCCTGTTCATCACAGCATCCAAGAGGTGGTGGAAGCAACCCAAATGTCCATCAGCAGATCAATAAGGAAAATGTGGTGTATGTATACAATATTATTCAGCCTTAAAAAGAATTCCTCACTTTTTTTTTAATGGGAGAAAGAGCCAGTGGAATAGCTAGTCTTTCTTGGAAAGAAGGAACTTTACAGAACATTTTGTATAAGTTAGAGCAAAGCCTCAGTGGGCCAACTGGTGGACATCACCTTGTAATGGATTCCACAGCTAAGGCATCTTTGGATCTTGCTTTTGTACAGCTAGAACCAGGTGATGGCACTATTGTCCTCCTCACAGGTGAAGCCCTCTTTTCGCTTGTTGGTGATGGATGGGACTAAATTAGAGTCTTCCTTAGTCCCTGAAGCTGCCTTTGGACATAGCATATTATATTGGGCCAGTCCCTTCCATACAGCTTCATGATCTCCCTCTCCAGCCCAGTCACCTGCTAGTCACCACCTCCAGATGCCATGGAGCACACTATGGGGACTTCATTGGGACCACAGGCCCTTAGGACCTGAATGGCCAGTGCTCCAACTCTGTAGAATAACATTGAAGCCATCGTGCCTGCTACAAATAGTAACACTTCCTGAAAGTCTCACTTTTGCTTCAGGGTAAATAAACCCTAAGGACATTATGCTAGGTGAAATAAGCCAGACACAAAAGGGCAGTTACTGTATGATTCCATTTATATGGGATATCTGAAGTTGCTAATTCATAGGAATAGGAAGTAGAAAGGTGATTGAGAAACGTGGAAAGATGAGTAAGTGTTTGGTGACTATAGATTTTCAGTGTCACAAGATGAAAAGTTCTGGAGATCTGTTGTTCAATTATGTGAATATACTTAACACTGAATGGTATACTTCAAAATGGTTAAGATAATAAATTTAATGTTATGCGTTCTTTACCACAATAAAAAAACTATACAATAAAAATTTTTAATATGAATAAAACATCTAAATTTTTTTAAGATTTTATTTATTTATTTAAAGAGAGAGAGAGCACACAGCAAGGGGAGGGGCAGAGGGAGAGGGAGAAGAAGACTCCCTACTGAGCAGGGATTTCCCCCTCCCAAAGGCTTGATCCCAGGACCCCGAGATCATGACCTGAGATGAAGGCAAACAACTGACTGAGCCATCCAGGCACCCCTAAAATTTAAACCTATTAATAGAACATTATGAAAATATAATTTAAAACATTATTAGTTGTAATAAAAATAGTGTTTAAAAATTCAAAAAACAAAAAACCTCTGAAACTGAATAACCCAAGGGAAACCCCCAAAGTGCTGGGTCTTTCCACTGGAGTCCCAGTGAGTAACCACTATATTTGGATACCTCAATGTTGTTCTGAACCAAAGATGGCAGATAGAGCAGTTGCTGCTACCCCATCTCCAGGCAGCCAGCAGCAAAAGGCAGGCCCCAGCTCTCCACCGCTCCTGTGTATGGTGACTAGGACCTGAAAACTTCCTGCCTTTGTGTCTGCACCATCCTATGTCCTCCTCAAAGCTGTCATAAAACAGGCAGATGCTAGTACCTTGTTCTTTCCTAAGAGCCTAACAACCCTAATATAGGTCACTGGAATACTTAACAGCAGCCTTGCATATCCCAAAGTTCAAAAAATAAGTTTACTTATCTTTGTCCGAAATTATTACTTTGGAGAAGACAAATTAAGAAATTACTCTTCTAAAAGGCCTTTACTAAAAGAGATCATATGTTTTCACATAATATTAGAAGCTGTTTAAAAGGCATTTACATAACACATATAGGATACCACAGTTAAACCATTCTAATGGAGACCTCAGTGTGTGTGTAAGCCCATAATGTGTGTGTAAAAGATTAGGACTACATGTAAGGAGCAAGATACCAGATGGCTCAAAGTAATCTTACTGAGATTTCTATTTTTAAAGCGATATATTCTTATTAAAGAAAACTTGGAAAAATCAAAGAAGTAAAACAAAAGCAATCATCTCATAGCTTCACAACCCATAGCCACTATTTTGATAGGTTTTTAAGCAAATATACATGAATTTTATAAAATTGAGATTACACTATAGGTTTTTTTGCTTCTTCCATTCAATATTATAAGCTTTTCAAAAAAATTCTTTCAAAATAAATTTAAGGTGAAAGACTATGATCTAAGACAGATGTGTCATGAATGTTAAATCATTTACTTCATTAAATACTTCTGAAGTTTTTAAAAAATAAAAAAATAAAAGGCATTTATGGGGCACCTTGGTGGCTCAGCTGGTTAAGCATCTACCTTCGGCTCAGGTCGTGATCCTGGGGTCCTGGGATTGAGCCCCATGTTAGCAGACAGCCTGCCTCTCCCTCTCCTTCGGTGGCTCCCCCTGCTAGAGCTTTTTCTCTGGCTCTCTCTCTCAAATAAATACATGTTGAAAAATCTTTTAAAAATAAATAAATAAGGGACACCTGGGTGGCTCAGCGGTTGAGCGTCTGCCTTTGGCTCAGGATGTGATCCTGGAGTCCCAGGATCCAGTCCCACATCGGGCTCCCTGTATGGAGCCTGCTTCTCCCTCTGCCTGTGTCTCTGCCCCTCTCTCCCTCTGTGTGTGTGTGTGTCTCTCATGAATAAATAGGTAAAATCTTTAAAAATAAATAAATAAATAAATAAATAAATAAATAAATAAATAAATAAATGGCATTTAGACTCTCCCACATTCCCCTGGGCTACTACAAGATGAAAAAAACTTTTTTACTTAAATGTTAAGACTGGGAATAGATTTCCTGTGCTAAGCTAATAAAAAATCAAGTCACAAAGCAAAAGCTCTGAAATGCAAACAAACCTGGAAATCCCTCACATCAATTGAAGAAATTCTTCCATACAACAGATCATAATAAAATTTGCTCATTTTTTAAAATTATTTTTAATAATGTTTTATTACGTAAACTCTACATCCAATATGGGGCTTGAACTCACAACCCAATATCAAGAGTCACATACTGTACCAACTAAGCTAACCAAGTGCCCCAAAACTTGCTCATGTTTACATGCCCAGAATTTGATACATGAAGAGCAAACAATAAGTAACTACTGATAAATAAGTGAATGAAGCATCCTACCTCCTACCTTCTCAGGGACTTGATAAATAAGTAAGAGCTGACAACATCACAGTGATTTCTCCAAGACTCACTAAATTTGGCTTAAATATGCTGAGATTCACTAGGTAATTTCCAAGGCTCTCCTTGGTAAGAAAGATCTTTTATATATGAGGGGGGAAGGGCACTCTGAGGAATTTAGACCCCCACCCACAAAGTGAACTGCAGACAGGATGCTGAACACTGGGCACACACATCCTCAACATGGAAGGGAATTCACTCTGAGCCCAGTGGGGTGGGGATGGATAGGCCGTGGGGGGGGGGGGAGGGCATGTTTCCATAGCAACATGTTGTGTATGACTCTCCCATGTGCTTCTTATTTTTAAATAAAAATGCCTTTAAAAATAATTTTACTGTGTTCAACTCAGAAGAGCTGCTATAAGACCAGGCCCCCCCAAATCAGCTAACTTCTAGTCTCCACTCAATCTTCTTTTGGGGATATTTCATATAACCTTTGGATGAATCACCTTGGTTTCCTCACTTATAAAAATAAGTTTAATAACAATACTTACCTCAGAGGTCCATTATGGAAATAAATTAATTAATGTATACAAAGCACTTAGTGAAATATCTGGCATAGAATAAGCACTCATTAAATGCCAGATATTATTTTTTTTACCATTATCCATAGCATGGCATTGCCCTCAGTGTCTTACTCCAGAGATAATATGAATCATACATTTCTTAATGGGTGACAAAGGACTTGATAGCTAACTTCCAGAGGCAGAGACTAGAGGTCCTCTGGCATGTTAAAAGATTGGACCCTGGAAAGTTTAATTGTCCTGATTCCCCAAACTGGTTCCTTTAAACATGTGGTTCCATGATGCAAGAGGAACCAAACCTAAATCTAACAGAGACACACTCACAGAACTGGTTCAATACTTCTCAGAACCTTCCTGCACCCTTCCTCCAATGTCCGGAGCACACAGCATCAGATGCAGTCATGCCACAGGAGGCTTGCACAGCACATATTCTGAACACATGGGGCAGAGCTATACAGCTGCAGCTGATTCAGAGATGAACAGACTTCCAAAATGGAAAATGACACCATATGATTTCTCTCTGCATCTCCCTTTGAAATGAAAGCTCTCCATCACCCACCCCCTCCAACCCAGCAGGTTCCAGCTGCACCAAAATGCATTTCTGGTATGAGTAATGGGTATTCGAACATCTGTAGACTCTTAGACGTGGTTTTATATCTGGGGACTGGCTGATTATTCCCACTCCATCCTGCATAGTCACACCCATATTAGCACCGCGTAAATGGAAGCTGAGAGGACTTTACAGTACAGAGAGGTTGCTTGTGACTGTCCCTTAAAGAATTTGAAGAGTGAAGTGACCATAGCTGGGACGACTACAGGGTGTGATGCAATGTGAGCCCTGCAGGGGGCAGAAGGGGGAATGAGACAGGCAGCTGGCTTGGAGCACCAGAGAGCCTGCCTCCAGGGCCACACTATCTGGGGCTGAGTCAGACTCCCTGTGCCTCAATTTCCTCAAAGATACATGGGGATAGTAACTGTACCCATCCCATAAAGTTGTGCTAAGTATCAAATGAATCTATAAACAGTTAATGCTGAAAATGAGGAATCTATAGGACCCTCCATCTATATGGAAAAGAAGGCATATGCATATACACCTGAAGCTACAATAAGGCTGTCCAGTAGGAAGGATAGAGAAGTCTGGGAAGTTGGGGGAGTCTTTGAGTGCCCTCATGTAGAACTGTGAGTAGTCACTCATGTTGCTCATTCAGGGGCAGCCCTGGATAATCTTTAAACCTTTCCAGGACATTCCACTGGAATTTGTTCCCTAACCACTTTACCTAAAGAGCTCCTTTTACTCTCTCTGACTAGTTTTTATCAGACACCAATCAGACTCTAACCATGTAATTTAAACTTTTAGGACAGCCCCGGTGGCTCAGCGGTTTAGCACTACCTTCAGTCCAGGGCATGATCCTGGAGACCTGGGATTGAGTCCCATGTCGGGCTCCCTGCGTGGTGCCTGCTTCTCCCTCTGCCTGTGTCTCTGCCTCTCTCTCTCTCTCTCTCTCTCTCTGTCTCTCATGAATAAATAAATAAATAAAATATTTTTAAAAAATAAACTTTTAATGGCTTATTTTCTTTCTCACTTGCTAGAAAGTAAGCTCCAAGAGGGCAGGGGCTTTCCTGTCTTGCTCTGGCACTTAGTAAGTGTTCAATAAACATGTGACAGAGAGGAAGGAAGGGAGGAAGAGAGTAAAGGTGGAGAAGGAAGGAAAAGAGGAAAGAGAGAGGGAAGAAGGGAAGGAGAGCAGGCAGGAGGGGGAACTGAGGGTGGGAGGAGGGAGGAAGGGATAGAAGAGAAAAGCTGAAATAGAGACAATCCTGTAATGTCCCTCAAACTGCCAACAAAGCTAAAGTAAGGACATCTTCTTAATCACATTGAGGCATCGCCCCTTCAGATGGTGCCCCCTGTAAGCATTTACTGGCAGGCATTCAGTTAGAACCCTGGTGCCATTTTTTTTAACGACTGCTTTTTGTCTAGTAAAGGTGGAGTTGGCACCAAACCAATAATTTCAACATTACAAAGACAGTGACATATTTTATTTAAAATTTTTCAAGTGCACTTTCTTAAGGGAACATGAATCGTTTTAGCCAGTCACTTTGGTCTACCTTTTCTTGTGTTCTCAAGTTCCTTCCCAGACTATATTTCTTTTTCTTATAAATCCCACAACAGCTTTTTATCTCTTCTGTGGCATAACCAAACTCTGCACTGCACTGCACTACACAGTTGTCTCTAGAGATTGTGAGCTCTTTGAAGGCAGAGAACATATATCACTCACCTCTGAATCCCAAGAAGCCTCTAGTTCAACATCTCCATACATAAGAAACAATCATTAAATGTCATTGATTGATTAACTATTAATTGTTAATTGCCCTTTGTCTCTGGACAACTGAAAATGCAAATTACCCCCTAGGCTTTTTGGAAAATGCTGAGATACATTTTTCAAGTTCTAAGATTGTCAATTATAGTTAAAGTTGTTGCCAATCACTAGAATTTCCAGAAAACTGTAATATATACTCATTTTCTCCACCCATATTCATTTATTAATGAATCTATAAAAATTTGAACAAATAGGAAAGAACTTAAACAAACAAATATGGTACAAAGAATCCACAAACCAAAACCTTGCACCCCAAACAATATTACCCACCAGAAGTCTGGGCTTCTGCTGAGGCTTTGTCTGTGCTGATTTCCAGGATAAGATAAATCCTTTTAATGTGCAACAAATAATATTAATTAATATGGATCATTTGCTACAGCCAGGCTATCCTTGCTGGTGCAATTACCAGTCCTTATTCTAAAATATCATGTTGTTAACTACAGTGGGATCTTCACTAGTCTTTAAATATGTGTTCATTGAGCACACACTTTAAACAATGTTCTGGCCATATAACAGTAAGAAAGAGGAAAAAGCTGTTACCTTTTTAAAGCATATATTCAAACAAGTAAATACACAATAAATATGATAGTCGAGTAAACTATGTAGTATGTTAGAAGGTGAAAATGTCTAAGTATAAAATAATAGGACATATTTCATAACATATGCAAAAGATTCACTGAGGAGAACCATAGGTCTAAATATAAGAACTTATACCATAAAATCGCTAACAGAAAACACAGAAAAAAATCTTCATAATCTTGGATCAGGAAGTAATTTCTTAGGTATGACTCACAATGGGGAAATATCTGTCTCCTTAATAAATTATGCTGGGAAAACTGGACAGCCACGTGAAAAGAATGAGACTGGGCCACTCTCTTACACCATACACAACAGTTGACTCAAAATGGATTAAAGATTTGAACATAAGACCTAAAACCTTAAAACTTCTAAATGAAAACATCGTGGGTAAGCTCCTCAAAATCAGTCATGGGGATGATTTATTGGATTTGACACCAAAAACAAAGGCAACAAAAGCAAAAAGAAATGAGTGGGACTACATCAAACTAAAAAAATTTTTGCATAACAAAGGAAACCATCAACAACAGAAAAAGACAACACATGAAATAAAAATTATGTGCAAACCACATATTTTATAAGGGACTAATACTCAAGATAGTGAGGAATGCTTACTACCCAATAGCAAAAAAAAAAACAACCTGATTACAGATGTACAAAGAACTTGAATAGACATTTTTCTGAATAACACATACAAATGGCCAACAGATACATAAAAAGGTGCTCAACATCACTAATAATCATGGAAGTACAAATCAAAAGCAAAATGAGACATCATCTGTTAGGATGTCTGTTATCAAAAAAGATTCAAAATTACAAATGCAAATGAGTATGTAAAGAAAAGAGAATCTTTGTACATTGTTGATGGAAATGTAAACTGACACAACCACCATGGAAAGTGTGGAGGTTCCTCAAGAAATTAAAAATAGAACTACTATATGATCCAGCAATACCGCTTCTAGGTATGTATCCAAAGGAAATGAAACCATTATATTGAAGAGATATCTATACTCCAATGTTCACTGCAGCATTATTCACAATAGATAAAGTAGAGAAATGACATAAATGTCCATCAGTGGATTAAGGAATAAATAAAATGTGGTATGTACGAATGTGTGTGTGTGTGTGTGTGTGTGTATAACTTAGCTCTAGAAAAGAAAGAAATCCTGATATTTGAGACAACAAGGAGGGCGTTGCGCTAAGTGAAATAAGCCAGACAGAGATAGACAAATACTGCACGATACTACTTACATGTGGAATCTAAAAATAATAATAAAATATTTTAAAAATTAAATTCAAAAAATAAATAAATATAAATAAATAAATAAACAATAAAAAATAAATTCATAGAAACAGAGGAAAATAAGTCATAAGGGAAGTAAGTAACACTATCACAACTATTATTGTGACTGCAACTAAAAGAACTTCAGAGTTAGGCATATAAAGTCTGTCTTGAATGATAAATATTTGAAATGACAAGAAACCCAGTTAGCTTTATGGCCACTCTGATAAAAAGTATTTATTCATTCAGAAATTCATCTATCTGAAAAAAATTAATGTGTTCTACCATGTGTTCTAATCAGGAAACAAGACAGAAAAAAATTATCCACTTTCATGGGTTCAAGATGATAGTCTGATAAATAATAGGGAACAAAGAGAAAAATATCAGATAATGGTAAATACTACATGAAGCATCAAAGCAGGATATTGTGAGATAGCAAGTGGCTACACGGCCAGGGAAGCCTCTCCTCTAGGTGGCCTTCAAGTTGATCTCTGAGTAATAAAAAGGAGTCTGCCAGGTGAAGATGAAGGGAGAAAATTATTCTCAGCAGAAAGAAAAGTTAGCACAAAGCCTCCAGAGCTGGAACCAGCTTGAGATGTTGAGGGAACAGAAAAGTAGGTAAGGGAAATAATAGTAAAATATAAGATCAAACAAGTAGACAATCATTGTCCACAAAGAGCTTGTAATTCACATATCCTGACCATAATGAAAAGCCAAGGAAGAGTTTAACACCCTGGAGTGACATGATGTGATTTTCATCTAAGATCTTTCCAGGTTCTGTGTGAAAACTGGGTGATGGTAAAGCAAGAGTGAAGCTGATATTTCGACAAGTTGAGAAGTGAAGGAATAAAAGTGGGTTGGCCAATGTGACGGTGGTGAGGACAGACAAAAGTGGACATCTTTCCACAATATATCGGAGATATATTTCGAAGGAAAAGTCAGGAAGCTTTACCAGTGGTTTGGATGATGGAGAATGGTGAGGAAAGGAATATAAAATAAAGATATATTTGGATGAATGGTGACACCATTTATTGAAATGAGTAAGACTGAAATAGAACCAGGTAGGGGTATACAAATCAAGAGTTCTATTTTGCCCATACTGAGTTTGAGATACTTACTGAATCTTCAATGAGAGAGGTAAATAAGGAGCTTGGTGTATGTATATGTATGTATAGAGTTTTGAGAAGAAGTCAAGGCTGAAGACAGAGGGTTAGACAATTGACATTAGTAATGCTGATGATTACTTGATATCTTTCTTCTGAATAGTTCATAGCCCTTCTATCTGATACTCACTTTCTTCTTCAAATACCTCTGAGAATTAGGTAAGTCACATCCCTCAATTTTGCAGCTAAATGAATAATCCCCAGTCCTGATTTGTCCACACTTCCTCTTTGACATATCTCTTATCTTAATGACATTCTAAACATTTCAAGAAAAACTTTAGAGTAAAATTATTTGTTAATTATTTGTTGATATCTTTTGGTTTTTTAATAAATGTGTATAGTCAGAATGCCATCTCATACTTTTGATAGCTTTAGGAAATAAACCTATATAAAAGGAATGCAAGAGCTTTATTAAAGGTTCTTGTGGCATGGTAAAATTCAGCTAGGGCACAAATCAGTCTCAGAGAAGAGCAGCTTCACTTAAAACATGAACTATTTTACAGGTGCTCATAATTCTAAATGGTTGTCCTGCACCAGTTCCATTCATTACCTACCATTCTGATTTTTCAGGCACCATTTGCAACACCAAGAGTCGAGAGGCCTGTGACAGCCAGGTCATGAAAGGGTAGCCATGCTGGGCATGTATGAAGGACAAAGGATCATAAAATACCAACCTCCAGGTAAAGATAGTGAAAATACATCCCATTATGGGCTTGAAGACTGGAGGGAGGCTGTGGGTCTTGCAGCCCACTCTGGGCACAATGGCTACAGTCACTAATGCTTAGAAAGCCACACTCATTCTCCATAAGACAGCAGCAAATCTGTAAAGTCTTTATTTTATGGAGAGTACTCAAAAAGTTAGGCCTCTTCATATAATATCCTAGCACCTTCAGGGATTTATGGGAGTGATAGCCAAGTAAGAGGCATTAATTTAAGAGAGACAATCCCAGGGCCACCTGGGTCAGTCATTTAAGCATCCAACTCTTGATTTTGGCTAGGGTGGAGATCTCAGGGTCATGAGATCCATCCTGCCTAGGCTCGTTGCTGAGCAGAGAATCTGCTTCTCTCCTTTTCCCTTTCCCTCTGACCCTTCCTCCCACTGAGCATATGCACTCTCTCTCTCTAAAATAAATAAATAAATCTCTAAATAAATGAAATCTTTAAAAAGAAGAACAGTCCCTTCTGAAATGTGACACAAGGAAAATAGTTTTTAATCTATTTTAGATGTATATTACCCACTATAGCCAAAAGACATATATTAAGATTGTAGTAAATGTAATGCAAGTGTAATTTTTCTCCTAATGAAAACTTCACAAGCATTCAAACAAGGAAGAGTCTGCTTTTCCACCAGCAAAGTAGTTAATAAATTTCATCAACAACAGGGAAAAGAACAAGAACCTCACCATTATTGCATGGCCTTTTTATAGGGCTACCTCTAAAGCTCAAAAACAAACACATATATACAAACCCATATAATGATCCCTCTGTACACTCTGGCCAAAATTCTTGGCCCCCCAAAAGAGCTTTATGTGAAATGTAATACAGAAATATCTGGGAGATTTTATAAGACCTTTGACAAAGCTAATAATGAGTGGGAACAAAATAAGACTACTGGCACCATTTCTCAGTTCTTAAATAAATGTGTTCCATTTATTTAAAAAAAAAGACTTTGAAAGACTTGTTTCTGCATGTGTATTGTAAAGATGTGTTCAAGGACCCTTTACCCTCGTTAAAAAGCACTCCTTAGCAACTGAAGACTTTGGCTTTCTACGAGAGGGGAATGTTTACAGTGGTGTGAAGTATGGTTTGGAGCCACATAGTACCAGAGCCCCCAGCATTATAGCCCACTATGTGTTGAGAGTCATCACAGGCAAGACAATGATTGAAAAACAACACTGAACTGCTCCACAACCTACCATTAAATCAGGAATAGTTCATTTCTTGGGAAAGAGTTGAACCACGCTTCACCATAAGAAGCTCTGTGGTGTGGAGGGGTATATGGAGGTCACAGTGATGCACGGCCAGGAGGTAGGTGAGAGGTCCAGGTGTTTTCTAGGCCAAGAAGTGATGCTGGGACTCCAAAGGATAGAAAAAAGAATAAGTCCCTGGGACATCCCCACTCCCTTCAGCTGCAGTTGAAAGATGTCACCATATCTTAGACTCAAATAGACCTCGTTGTGCTAAGACTGGAAATGTGTTTTAAGTCACACATGGCAAGAGATATTGCAACTAAAGTGACTTTAGTTCTTATAACCAAAACCATCATTCTTCCAAGCCAGCAAATATTTCACATCTGATTCTTAAATCCATTTGAGTCGCAGTTAAAGAATGTTCCCTCAGAAATTAACTACATATTTACCTTACTTTTTTCCCTTTGCAGATAATTCAACTAGGTGACTTTTTGGTTATTTTTAAAAGTAAATATATCACGCATTCCTACAAAGGACTTTATTTTATGTTTTGTTTAGAATATTACTATGCAATCTCAGGCATTTCTTTCCCCAGAAAGACAAGAAAAAGAGTGGAAGTAAAATCACTGAAATCACATATTTCCTATTCCTATTAAAAATGCATGGGCAGTTCATTTGAACTGATAAATTTGGGAAAACCTGCTCACAAGGCTACATAAAAAAAAATGGGCTATGATTTTAATTTTAGACCCTAACCCCTGTCTAAAAAGAAGTGGCAGATTCTATAACCACAGTCTATAATCAGTCTGAAACCCACAAGTTGTCCTACTTCCTTTTCTGTAGATCTTACCCATCTTTCTTATGCCTCCAGGGCACTGGCATAACAAACTTCTAACCCTGGCCCTGTTGGGAGAAAAAAAAATGCTAGTGATTATGAGCAAGAAAAGAAAACCTATAAGAGCAAAGGCCAAGTCTCTGGGCAGTAGAATTCAATAATGACAAGACTTCCAGCTTCAGTGAGCTGCTCTTGAGGTATGTTTTGCTTAACATACCCAATGTCAGAAAAACATGGAACACAGCTTTAAAAACTAAACAATAACATAAAACACTGAATGTTTCATGAGGGGTGGAAAGAAGAGGCTTGGAAACCATGATACCAGCAACAAGATGTTTATAGAAACCTAAGGACAAGCTGATGATGTCCTGGGCTACAGTGATGCAGAGACAGAAGAGGAAAGGGAAGTTGCCATTTATTTAAGGGTCTGATTTGTCTATTGAAGGATGAAAGACTGAAATGAATAAGGCAATTTCCAGGTTTTGACCAGGGATTCTTGGAAAATCAACAGTATCACTGACAAAATTAGGGAAACATGAAGGAGAGTTTTTATGTGGTATGTATAGTATAGCTGAAGATGCCCAGGACAAGAAGTTTAAAATCCCTCATCTTAGTCATTCTAGTGGCCATTATTTCGTGGTATAGCTCTGGGCAAGTCAACTAATTGAACTGGATTTCATTTCTCCCATTTGTGAAATGCATAGTTCAGACTAAGTGATATTCAAAGATGAAGCTCATGTGTTGCCATTCCACTGTTCTATATCTTTAGAGGACATTGCTGATCAATCATATTTCCACTGTGCCTGGACATGGTTTTAGAATTTTTCTCAACCAGCATAAGGGGCCAAGACCAATCTACTGCAATTTCCATAAAAGATGAACTCTATGCTCTATAACAGATCACTAAGTTCTTATCCTTTTATTTTAGAAAAGATAATATGTTTAACTATGTAGCTTTGAAATTTATTGATACATGGAAATTCTAGTCCAGAAAAATGGACACCTAACAATGAAAATAGGCTTTCATTTCTAGTTTCATGAGTTAGGTAGGAACACTGAGGAAACTCCCTGTCCACAACTGACTCACAGAGGCAAATATGACACACACTCTGAGGGTTTTTGGCCTCACAAAAGGTAGAAGAGGTCTCCGGGGACAACCCCAAACAAAAAGACAACATGAGAACTGAGACCAGACCTTGTTGTGACGTGGAGCAGAGAGGATAAGACTGGAGAAGGCAAGAGTTAAGGATTTGGCAGTTGGGCAATGTCAGGGCATGAACACCGGGGACCATGAGCAAAGCCACAAAATCCCAAAGGTGGCAGTAAATATGGGAACTAAGTGGTGTGGACTGGACTAACGGTAGGGGCATTCTGAGTCCTGACTTAGATGGCCAAATGGCTGCAGGAATACTGGCCAACAGAACAGCACTGAGAAAGAAGCTGAGTTTGAGATATCCATTTTGAAGATTTTGAGACAAAATCTTCAGGATGGGGTGAGTAGACCTTAAATGGGAATGCCTTCCCACTATATATAAAAGTAGAAAGTTTTTATCTACCCTTCCTGGAAGAGCACTTCCCCCAGGTTAGAACCATATCTCTCATTGACTCAATTAAAGCATAGCCTCACAAAGATTACTATGCACACCAGAAATTTAGCCACTCAGTGAGAGATACAACATACAAAAGAGCCTTATATGAAATGTTAAAAGAGATAAAAAATGAAATACAAAGATGAGTTTATGAAAAACTATTAATTAAAAAATACAATTTTAACACATTTAACTCCAGGAATAAAAGCTATAATGGTTAGATTGAAATCTCCAAAATTTGTGTTAAATATTAGAAAGATATATTAGAAATTAAATTTTAGAATTAAATTAAATATTAGAAATCTATATCTATATCTATACACTTATGCACATATATGTTCATATTTCTATCTCTCTATTTTTACGTATTAAAAAGGCACACCGCCGCCAGTGGTGTTGTTCCTCCTGGTGTCACCTTGTGCCTGGGATGGAGCAGGGCTGCCAGGGACAGAAGCCTCACAGGGTAAACAGCTCCTACTGAGCCCGGCAACTGGCAGGGGGGTGGGGCAGTCCCCCAGGTGCACACACCTGAGAATCAGCACAGCAGGCCCCTCCCCCAGAAGACCAGCTGGAAGCAAGTTATTGACCGAGCAGCGTTGGAAAGCTCCAGGGGAAGTTGAGGGACTTACAGTATATAGAACCAGAGAATAACCCTCCTTTATTTTTTCTTCCTTTTTCCAGCATAACTTGTTTTTATATCAGACTATAAATTTCCAATTTTCTTCTTTTCCCACCTTAACTACAATATTTTACCACCTCTTATTTTTTAAGATTCTTCCTTTTTGACTTTAGTATTTCCCTTCAATATACTCAACTTAATTTTGGAAGATATACAAAATATGTTTTTGTTTTGTTTTGTTTTGAGTTTTTTGTTTTCTCTGCCTCATTTTGTTCTACAATGGCAAAAGTTAATGCCTTCTAAAACATGACCAGTATGCACCAGAACCAAATGATATACCATGCTGGTTAATTCTATAAGATTCCTCATTCCCATTCTGCCCCCCTCTTTTGGTGGTCAGTATTGGGACCCTCTACAAGTATTTCTGGTTTATATAAATTTGAGACTGAGCATCTTCTAATATACAGAACTTAATATACTCAGAAACAAGAGGATCACCCTCTAAAACCCGTCAGGTAGACTACTGTCTCCCTCCATTACAGCTTCTTCAATACCACCATCTCCCAGTCCCCCCCTTTTTTTCTCTTATCCTTTTTTTTCTTTTTTCATTTTCTTCTTTTTTTATTCTCTTCTTCTTTTTTTTTTTAAAGATTTTATTTATTTATTCATGATAGTCATCAGAGAGAGAGAGAGAGAGAGGCAGAGACACAGGCAGAGGGAGAAGCAGGCTCCATGCACCGGGAGCCCGACGTGGGACTCGATCCCGGGTCTCCAGGATCGCGCCCTGGGCCAAAGGCAGGCGCCAAACCGCTGCGCCACTCAGGGATCCCCTATTCTCTTCTTCTTTAGGGTTCCTGGCCTTTTATTTTTTACTACTTTGTTTTAAAATTTGTTTTTCACTTCAGGGTCCTTTTGATTTAGTACATTCAAATCTTTGTTTTCAAGTTTTGGTCTCTAACCTCGGCAGAATCATCTAGAGTGAAATTTACTTAGATCGTGGTTGATATTCTTGACTCAGCCCACTCATACAGCCACTCTGCACTGAGCAAAATGACTAGAAAGAACTCACCACAAAAGAAAGAATCAGAAACAGTACTCTCTGCCACAGAGTTACAGAATTTGGATTACAATTTGATGTCAGAAGGCCAATTCAGAAGCACAATTATGAAGTTTCTGGTGGCTCTGGAAAAAGCATAAAGATTCATGAGACTTCATGACTGCAGAATTTAGCTCTAATCAGGCAGAAATTAAAAATCAATTAAATGAGACATAATCCAACTGAAGGTCCTAACGACGAGGGTTAATGAGGTAGAAGAAAGAGTGAGTGACATAGAAGACAAGTTGATGGCAAGGAAGGAAGCTGATAAAAAAAGAGAAAAAAATTAAAAGACCATGAGGAAAAGTTAAGGGAAATAAATGACAGCCTCAGAAGGAAAAATCTACATTTAATTGGGGTTCCAGAGGGCACCAAGAGGGACAGAGGGTCAGAAAGCATATTTGAACAAAACATAGCTGAGAACTTCCCTAATTTGGGGAGGAAAACAGTCATTCAGATCCAGAGATAGAGCACCCCCCCAAAAAAAAATCAATAAAAACCATTCAACAACCTGACATTTAAGTGAAACTTGCAAATTCCAAAGATAAAGAGAAAATCTTTAAAGCAGCAAGAGACAAGTGATCTCTAACTTATATGAGGAGAAATATTAGATTAACAGCAGACCTCTCCACAGAGACCTGGCAGACCAGAAAGGGCTGGCAGGATATATTCAGGGTCCTAAATGAGAAGAACATGTAGCCAATAATACTTTATCCAGCAAGGCTCTCATTCCAGAATAGAAGGAGAGAGAAAGAGCTTCTAAGATAGGCAGAAACTGAAAGAATATGTGACCACCAATATTTCTGCAAGAAATATGAAGGGGGACTCTGTAAAAGAAAGAGGAAACCCAAAGAAATAATTCACAAAAACAGGGACTGAATAGGTATTATGATGACACTAAATTCATATCTTTCAATAGTAACTCTAAACATGAATGGGCCTAATGATCCCAGCAAAAGGCGCAGGGTTTCAGACTGGATAAAAAAGCAAGACCCATCTATTTGCTGTCTACAAGAGACTCATTTTAGACCTAAGGACAACTACAGCCTGAAAATAAAAGGTTGGAGAACCATTTACCATTCAAATGGTCCTCAAAAGAAAGCAGGGGCAGCCATCCTCATATCAGAAAAATTAAAGTTTATGCCAAAGACTGTAGTAAGAGATGAAGAGGGACTTCATCATATATATATGATGATATATAAGTATGATATATATATATATATCATACTTAAAGGGTCTATCCAACAAGAGGACCTACCAATCATGAATATTTATGCCCCAAATGTGGGAGCTGCCAAGCATATCAATCAATTAATAACCAAAGTTAAGACATACTTAGATGATAATACACTTACATTGGGAGACTTGAACATGGCTCTTTCTGCAAATGACAGATCTTCTAAGCACAACATCTCCAAAGAAACAAGAGCTTTAAATGATACATTGGACCAGATGGATTTCACAGATATTTACAGAACTTTACATCCAAACGCACTGAACACATATTCTTCTCAGGTTCACATGGAACTTTCTCCAGAAGAGACCACATACTGGGTCACAAATCAGGTCTTAACTAAAACCAAAAGATTGGGATTGTCCCCTGCATATTTTTAGACCATAATGCTTTGAAACTAGAACTAAATCACTAGAAGAAATTTGGAAGAAACTCAAACACGTGGACGTTAAAGACCATCCTGCTGAAAGATGAAAGGGTCAACCAGGAAATTAGAGAAGAATTTAAAAGATTCATGGAAACTAATGAGAATGAAGATACAACCATTCAAAATCTTTGGGATACAGCAAAAGCAGTCCTGAGAAGGAAATACATCACAATACAAGCATCCCTCAAATAATTGGAAAAAACTCAAATACACAAGCTAACCTTGCACCTAAAGGAACTGGAGAAAGAACAGCAAATAGATCCTACACCCAGCAGAAGAAGAGAATTAATAAGATTGGAGCAGAACTTAATGAAATAGGGAACAGAAGAACTGTGGAACAGATCAACAAAAACAGGAGTTGGTTCTTTGAAAGAATTAATAAGATAGATAAGCCATTAGCCAGCCTTATAAAGAACAAAAGAGAAAAGACTCAAATTAATAAAATCACGAATGAAAAAGGAAAGATCACCACCAATACCAAGGAAATATAAATGATTTTAAAAACTTATTATGAGAAGCTATATGCCAATAAATTAGGCAATCTAGAAGAAATGGACGCATTTCTGGAAAACCACAAACTACCAAAACTGGAACAGGAAGAAATAGAAAACCCGAACAGGCTGATAACCAGGGAGTAAATTGAAGCAGTTATTAAAAATCCCCCAAGACACAAAAGTCCAGGGCCAGATGGCTTCCCAGGGGAATTCTATCAAATGTTTAAAGGAGAAACAATACCTATTCTATGAAAGCTGTTCCAAAAGATAGAAAGGGACAGAATATTTCCAAATTCGTTCCATGAGGCCAGCATCACCTTAATTCCAAAACCAGACAAAGACCCCACCAAAAAGGAGAATTATAGACCAATATTCCTGATGAACACAGATGCAAAAATTCTCAACAAGATACTAGCCAATAGGATCCAACAGTACATTAAGAAGATTTTCACCATGACCAAGTGGGATTTATCCCCGGGATGCAAGGCTGGTTCAACACTCATAAAAAAATCAATGTGATAGATCATATCAACAAGAGAAAACACAAGGACCATATGATCCTCTCAATAGATGGATCACTTTACAGTGATCTCTATCTCTACATCTATCTCTCACAAATGCAGAGAAAGCATTTGACAAAATACAGCCTCCATTCCTGATCAAAACTCTTCAGAGTGTAGGG
Organism: Canis lupus familiaris; assembly: GCF_011100685.1. Classification (NCBI taxonomy): domain Eukaryota; kingdom Metazoa; phylum Chordata; class Mammalia; order Carnivora; family Canidae; genus Canis; species Canis lupus. Next base: position 725,172 of record NC_049250.1, on the reverse strand, counting down.
ATAGAGGGAACATTCGTCAGCATCTTAAAAGCCATCTACGAAAAGCCCACAGCAAATATCATTCTCAAGGGGTAAACCTTGAAAATAAAAAAAATTTAAGCAATGGCAAGGTAAAAATGAATCACTAATCCCATCTCAGCTCAGATTTCATAGTGGAACACAGACTTTGGGGGTGCCGTGGTAGCGCAGTCAGTTAAATATCACACTCAAGTCACGATCTCATAGGTCATGAAATCAAGCCCCGAGTCAGGCTCCACAGTCATCAGGGAATCACTTTGAGATTCTCTCTCTCTCCCTCTGTGCCCTCTCTCAAATAATTAATAAATAAATCTTTCTTTAAAAGAGAGAACACAGACTTCTATCCAGAAACTTATTCATCTTACTGATGAATGGAGGCTAACCAGGTAGCATTTGAATATGAAATTCTCTTCTGGGGACGCCTAGGTGGCTCAGCGGTTGAGCGTCTGCCTTTGGCTCAGGGCATGATCCTGGAGTCCTGGGATAGGGTCCCACATCAGGCTCCCTGCATGGAGCCTGCTTCTCCCTTTGCCTGTGTCTCTGTCTCTCTCTGTCTCTCATGAATAAATAAATAAAATATTTTTTTTAAAAAAAGAAATTATCTTTTGTTCAACACACACAAATATCTTCCCATGATTTTATAATAATGACATTTCTCTAATACTTTTACTATTAGATATTCAATCCAAGATTAACTCAGGGGAGAAAATAAGTCTATGGCAGCACTGTATATTCTGTTAGCTTCTTCCAGAGTCATGGCATAAATTTTTTCAGTACTGCCCTAAATTGGGGAGTCTCTTAATCTTGGACTCCACCTCTCCTCCACTTTATCTCCCTGAATGGTAGCTCTTAATGCATCTGTTTGTGGATGAGTTTCCCCAGGACCTAATTATGTCTAATTGTTTTTCTAATTATTTTAATCAAATGAAAAAGTGTTCACTCTTAACTATAGATCCACCAGAATAGTGACTAGTTTGGTTTAGAGGTGGAAACCTCTGAAATAATATATTTCTATCAAAATATCATAAACACATGTGTAGTCTAAGATCTTAAAAAAAAAACACAAATATCTAAAGTTTTCTGAAATACATTTATCTTTTGTAGTTCTATTCTTAATTACAGATCACATTGAAAGCCTGAACAATACCATATGAGATAGGCAGAATGATAGCTCCCAAAGATGTTCACATCCTAATTTCCAGAACCTAGGAATACATTATGTTGTGTGTCAATGGGGAATTGAGGTAACAGATGGAATTGAATTAAGGTTGCTAGTCAGCTGACCTTGAAATAGGGAGATTATCCTGGATTATCTGAGTGGTCCCAACATAATCACAAAGGTCTTCAAATGTGAAAGATGGAGACAGGAGAACCAATGCAAGAGTGAGGGACTGTGATGAGGATTCATTCTGTTGCTGGCTTAGAAGATAGAGGATGAAGGCCATGATGAGCCAAGGAGTGCAGACAGTCTCTAAGGGCTGGAAAAGACCCTGGAGCTTTCAGAAAGGAATACAGTGCTCCTGACATCTTGATTTTAGCCTGGGAAGACCATCATTGGACTTCTGATATATAGAAATGCAAGATAAATTCATACTGTTTTAAATTACTATGTTTGTGGCAATTTGTTACAGCAGTGGTGGGAAACCAATATGCCATGATAAATCTATAAAGCAAAACTTATTTTGAGAAATATTTAAAAATACTAATTTCTTAAGTTCTCTCTTGGTTTTCCAGATTATTAATGAAACCATTCTCAGTAATATGAATTGCAAGAATATAGTTGTTGTTTTTCTTGATTTCCCCATGCCCTCCTCCTAGTCCTCTCCTGCTTTAGTTTCCATGTTATTGTGAGTCGTAATTTAAGGTTAAGTTGAAAGACCACAAAATGAAAAGCTGTTATAAGTGGTTCTCTCAAATTTCCTGGACCTTGGGAAGAAGAACCATGTGACTGTTTTTTGGTTTGACCTAGTTAATTCTCTATTCATTGGTAGCCTCTGAATTTTTTATTATGAACATACAATGTAATAACCACTTTATATTTTTTAATTGGTAATAGATTATGGGTCAAAGTAAAAGACAAATTCTTACACATTAACACTTCTCTTATAATAAAAAAGATTTTTTTCAAGCCCACTTAAAAAAATCATTTTCTTCATCCTGTGTTTTGCAGTGATTTTCGGGGGGGTGGTTGGTTTGTTGTTTTGTCTTTCAGTTTTGGTTAGCCTAAGAACTCAACCTTAAGCAAATCAAATGTAATAAAATAAGCCAAGACTTAACAGAGATCATTAGACCTATGTCACCAAAAACAATTAGCAAATGTGTAGTGTCTTTCTTCCTAGCATTAATTGTGCATTTAATTAAGTCTTCTTATCTTGGTTATAACCTTGAAAAATATGTATATACTTCTCAAGTCTCAAATGTCAGAACAAAGAGCCAAACTATCATCTCTGGTTAAAACCTTTATTTAAAATAAAAATACAGTCTTGGACATAAAAGACAAACATTAATTTGCTCATTTAGTCAAAATAAGAAATGTCAGGGCCTTCCTGAAAAAAGTATAATTATTTTTCCATAACCAAGAAATAAACAATAAACACATTGTCATTTCACCCACTGCAGAGTTCATAGTGTGGGGTGTGTCTTCTTGGTTGATATAGCAGTGTCACCAGGAAAAGTCAGTCTGGCAGGAGACCATGGGGGAATGGCACTGCGGGAATAGGTTACAAGGACAACACACTGCTGTATCTCTGGCACCCACAGGTCAGCAGACTGAGTGAGAGGCTGCAGGCAGTGAAGGCTGTCCCAGAAGGCAAAAGACAGTGCAGGGGTTGGAGCAGCATGGCTGGCATGGATGAGGGACAAGGAACGTTTCAAACCTCCAGACAAATCCTCAAGCCTAAAGAGTTTGGCAGGAACAATGATGTTAGAATTTGAATTTGTTCCATTTGAAGCACAGGAAAGAATTGGAACAGAAATATTCAACCAGCATTTGTGAATGAGGACAAGGGGTTCCAACTATATGTGATATCAATGTGGAAATCTTGCAAGTGAGAATTAAAGCCATAGCAAGACAATCCTTCAGAGAGAGAACATGGGATGCGCAGGAGATGAAGCTCCCTTGCTAGTGAGGGGAGCCAACCCTACAATAAGAGGAGTGAAGGCAAGAATAAGTTCAAAGAGGAAAAAGCAAGACCCAGGCCAAGGGAGGGGCTCGCTTCTGAGAGAACAGTGCATTTTTCTGTAGCGTTCTCAGGAATTTGTCTTGGTTTCCAGGCTTTGGAGGGTCCTAACCAGAAGTTGAAACCTAATTATATTCCCTTCCCTGAGGTTTCTGAGATAGCACAAGTTTTACATTTGCAAAATAAGACCACAGATGTCTGAAAACATGAATGGTAAGGTGGAAATGGCCCCCACCTTAACTTTTATCCAAACCTTTCTTCTTCAGATGAATTTTTTGCTTTCATATGAGAAATCTTAAATTAACAGCTCCATCAAAAATGTTCTTGAACATACACAAGTTTTCAAGAATTTTCAGGAGAAAAGTGTAGGTATGCCTGTGAAAGATCTATAATAGGATGAGATTTAACGCAGTTTAGGACAGAAAACTGTTGGGGAACATTATGCATACATAACTTTTGTACACACAGATATACACATGCTGAATAGAGACAGTGCAAGGAAACCTTTTGAGATGTGATTCAGGAGTATCACAAAATTTTTCAAAGTGACTTCTCCTACACTCTTTGAAAAGGTTACTTTTCTGCTGTGTGTTTGTTTTAAAATCTGAACTCCAGTTATTTTCTTTCTTGTTTACTTTTTATCTGTCACAGACTTCACTGTATTACATTTTTGTTTCATGCATTTGAGTTCAGCTTTATTACATGACTAATATTTACACATTTTTAAGAGCCTCAGTAAATGTGACCCATAAAAGGGACAACTCACACATTATATTATACACACATACATACAACTCTGTTGACTTAAAATTCGCTTCAATTCCTCACCTATATTACAGACCTCAAGTAATTTCACTGGACCCTGACAGCATGAAATCCTCATCTTTTTAGACATTTTAAAATTTTATTTTCAAAAATAGAAAAAAGAATAAAGGAAGGAAGGACAGAGTTTCACAAATAATAAATGTATAGCAATATTTATCTAAACAATTAAAATATGAAGGCAATCCTCTTCCCAAACATCCTCTTAGAACACCAACATTGGAAAGCCCTAAAACCCAGAACTCAAATAATAAGAGACGATGCTTCCTACCAGCCAAACTGTTCTGACCTCTGTCCCTAATGCCTTTGCTAAAAGATCTGCCAATCTGGCACCTTATTGAGAGCCCAGGCTTTGAAGCATACCTGGAGCTATGGCTTCACCAACCATTAGCTGTGCAACTTGGGCTGGCCACATCACCCTTGCCCATGTATGTGTAAGGCAGTTAACACACTTGCCTGGAGCATCATCAGTGCTTTAAAAAAGTTAGCCAGCCATAGCAACACAGTAATAATAACTCCCCTAAAGGCTAAATGCTTCACATATGAGGAAGAGGTAGGTGTGCTTTGGTAGCTGCTTCTGCCTTTCCTCTGAGTTTCTGACCCTCTAGGGAGCCCAGCATCAGAAGTATCAAAGGCCACTAGTATTCATGCCTCCAGAACTGTAGTCCAGGTACAAATGCTGAGTCCTCAGCTATGAAGCCACGTGGTCAGAGCCGTCTATAATCACACCAGCCATAGAAGAACAGTGAGCTTGGGTCCTGGCCTTGCTCATCCATACTGTTCAGCCCCTGCATTTCCTGCAGGACATGCAAGTACGCTGACATTCTTGGTGAGTGCTGCTGGGTTTCTGAGGTCTCTTGTCACAGTGGGGCATGACCACAAAAACTCTCATAGCTCTGCGGAGTCCCAGATCTTCTGCATTTGAGGAGAAGCTCTCAGTTACTTCTCCTTCTGGTGTCTCTGAGGAGATGCCACATGCTTGGCACCAAAACCCTAGTGCTAGGTATAAGAAAAGATGGAGCAGCCCTGAAGGACAGCTCTCAGGATATTGACTTACCCTCACATATCCAAATTCTAGGCAAGATGAAATGTGGCCTGTGCTACAGTTAAACCAGAGATATTGAAAAAGTTTTTTAAGTCATGGAAGAAATCAGTAGTAGCATTAAAATTCAAAACAATGATACTCCTTGCCCACTGCATATGATACCTTCAAGAAATAAATACTCTAGCCTAAAGGATATATAATATAGCAAAAATAAAAATACTAAAAAAATTATAATTGCATATAATTTATATATGCTGGATACTCTCCTGAGAGAGACTTACATACATTTTATTTTTCACAATGACCCTACAAAGCAGGTATTACCTTTACAGTTGAGAAAACCAAGGCTGAGAAAACAGGGTAATTTGCCCAAGATCGCACAGCTAGGAAGTCACACAGAGTTAAAACTAAGATCTGAAGGGATGCCTGGGTGGCTCAGCGGTTAAGCGTCTGCCTTTGGCTCAAGGCTTGATCCTGGAGTTGTGGAATCAAGTCTCACATCTGGCTCCCTGCATGGAGCCTTCTTCTCCCTCGACTATGTCTCTGCCTCTATATGTCTCTGTGTCTCTCATGAATAAATAAATAAAATCTTTAAAAATAAATAAATAAAATAAAATAAAACTCAGATCTAGGAACGACAGTAGGGTCAATGGCCATTCTGCCAGAATGTTGTATGATGGCTTCTTCCCTGGAATTTCCATATAATTAAATAAGACTAAATACTTCTCTAATGAAATATTATACCCAGAAGCAGGAGGAAGGAAAAATGGGACACCTAGGCCTTCGGCTCAAACTTACCCCTGATTCCTGTAGCTCATTCATGAACGTAGACTCATCCATCACCCAACTAAATCCAAATGTGGCTATTTAGTCTTTTATGTGACCACAATTCTGTGTTGGAAATTTTCTGATACAGATTGAAAGAAATGCCACCCCAGAATGAGAACAGAAAGGAGCCTGCCACTGTGGTTTGCCTGAATGTTAGAAGATCAAGTTCAGAGTCCCAGAAGCAAAATGTAGGCCCCGGGGTAATAAGAGCCTAGGCTGGCCATGCTAGATAGAAGGAGGGAGATGTGGCCTATGACCTAATGTAATATGAATCTGAAATTAGAGCAATGCACTCTGATCAGCAGGTCAAAGGTCAATGTCAACTTTCACTTAGCTATACAAAGCCAAAGTTTTGTGTTTTTAAGAAGTATACACTTAGTTTGCTAATTTTTAGTCAACCATTATTAAATCCAAATACATTCAAAACATTTTAGAACTTTGATAAAATTTGTGAAACTATCTCTTCACGTAAACAGCAAGAAGCAGTGAATGAGCAATGACCTTTGTTGTTGGATAGATCTAGTTTGAGTCCCAGAACTGCTCCTTACCAGTTCAGTGATACCCAGCTTACTTACCTCACTCAGCCTGTGAGTCCCCCTGTACTGACAAGAAGATTAACAATACCTGCCTATAAAAGTGAGACTAAAGGAGATGACACATGGATGTGTCTAGACCACAGTGCTCAGGACATACATGTTCTTTTCCCCTACTCACCCAACCTGAAGTCAGATTGACTAGGTGTCTGGCTCAAGTCTACACACCCAACATCAAGATAAAAGCAGCCTGCCAGCATGGAACCCTGAGACCTAAATGATGCACAAGCTGCTCTAACCTAGTGTCACTGGGTCCCACCCTTATGTGGTGTTAAGTTCTTGTGGTTCCATGTGCTTGACTGAACCTACCTCAGTCTATAACTACCTCCTTTAAGAGACTGGTATTTAATAAGCACCAACACTAGCCCAACTGTTATTAAGACTGAATCACTAGAAACCTTTGTTTTCCACTACTTGGAGTTTGGATGGGAATAGTCAAGCATTAGGATACTCAGTACACAAGGCTTTAGCCCAGAGGGATTTTTTTTCCCTCTGAAAATTGAGGGCAAACTATTCGGCTGTTTTAAAAGCTAAAAATAAATATAGCTTACTGGTTCCAAACACTCTTTGTGGTAGTACAACTCCAAGATCATTTTAGTTTGGAAACAAGTTACATTTGGCATGCAATTAGGCCACAGAAGGGTCTAATTGCTTTTTCAATTTTAAATAACACAATAAAAAACATATACAAAGTATTCTGATTAATAAATTAACAGGTATAAAGTAAATTCTCATGCATGTTCATAAGGAAATTAGTAACCTAGATGGAGCCAAAGAGATGATCTTTTCAGCCACAGAAAATTACCCAATCAACCACAGTATTTTACCAAATATTTCAGAAATCAACATGTGGCATTTACTCAAATTAGTGTTCAAGTCAGGAGAAAAATTAGGTTGATATCCTACACAGGGCTCTCTATTCAATGCTACACAAAATGAATTGAACAAATGGTTTCTGTCTGCTAGAAGCTTACCAGTGAAGAAGAAAGAGATTTAAAACAGGGATTAACAAATATAAATTAAATAGTTAGACATTGTAAGTGTGTTTTGATAATGTACCATCTAAGCTAGTACATAACTTTTGCTTAACCTTGAAGTCAGAGACCCAGTCAGCAATGGCCTCCACTGTTCCATATGCACTAAACCACCCAGCAGGCTGGCAGCACCCACGACTGCCCCACTCTCCCATCCTTTCCTCTATTCATAGGACCCAGAGCTGCGAGGACAGTGACTCCTCACTGCAGCTACCCTCTTCCCCATCAGACCTGGCCCCGGGGCTCCTGACACACCATTTCAGCCGGACTGCACAGCCTTGGCCCAACACACAGCCCACCAGGTGCATTTAGTGTTTCCTACCAGCACCTAATCCAGCCTCAGGTGTCCTGCACTCTTCACCACCTCCATGTGCTCCTCAAGTGCCACAGCCATCTGGCTACCTGTCCCACCACATGTGACCAGCTTCCACACCAGGGGCAGAGACAGGGCTGTTCTGAGCAGCCTTCCTGATGCCCCCAGAGACCTGGCATATTCTCCCGGCCACCTTGTACTAATAGAGTACCTGACACTGTACTGAAGTTAGTGATAGGACAATGCTTGCCAAAGCATTGTGCTAGATAGAGGTGGGAAGGCCTTGGTTCTCCGTGGTAACTCTTTTGGTCATAAATCCAGGTGTTAGTCCTCAAGATTTCAATGCTCAGTAAACATATCATTTCTACCAGTAACACCCCACATACATAGATGCTCATATATACACACATACTACACATACACACTTATTTATGTACACACATACCAAAACCTCATCTTTCCTCCTCCCTTATCCCTGCTAGCCCAACAAACTTCTGCACTAAGATACAGAAGAAAGCCTCAAGGTACTTGAGGACTGGATCTATGCCAATCACTCCTCAGCCCTAGCCACCTGCTAGTTATTCAATGCATTAACTCACTGAAGTAGCTTCAAGAAGAAGACAGAGCCACAAAACATGCAGCATCTTTTTTGTGATATCTCAGTAAAAGTAAAGAATCAAAGTCAATTTCTCCTAATGATGAGAAAATAAATGCATCAGGGCTTTCAGAAACCACTCATGTTCTTCCATTGATGTACTTCCTGACACACTCTTTGAAAATAAATAACACAAAAGGAAATTTAAAATGCTAATTGGTGCATGATTTTGCCAAATCGGCTATTTTGGGATATGATACAGCCACATGACTATTCAGATGACTTTCATAGTTTATCTAACCTACAGTTCATAAACACTTTCATTCATATCATCTCTTTGACCTCCGCAACTGTTGTGTACTATACATAGAACAAGTATTATGATTTCTATTTTTCAGATTCACAAGAAGAAGCTCAGAGTGGAGTTGGGGTAGGAATCCAAGCATAGCCAACTCAGATCAAGACTACTTCCTCTATACCCATAAATCTTTTCTGTTGTACCTTAAAACAAAAATGTATTTCATGTGACGGGTGCAAAGTTTAAAAAATAAAAGTCCACATTAGGGGCATAAATATTCATGATTTCTTCTTGTTGGATAGACCCTTTAAGCAAAGATAAACCAAAATGGATGGAATATCTAAATGTGAAATAAGAATCCATCAAAATCCTAGAGGAGAACACAGGCAACACCCTTTTTGAACTTGGCCACAGCAACTTCTGGCAAGATATATCTATGAAAGCAAGGGAAACAAAAGCAAAAATGAACTATTGGGACTTCATCAAGATAAAAAGCTTCTGCACAGCCAAAGAAACAGTCAACAAAACTAAAAGACAACCTACAGAATGGGAGAAGATACTTGCAAATGACATATCAGATAAAGGGCTAGTATCCAAGATCTATAAAGAACTTATTAAACTCAACAGCAAAGACACAAACAATCCAATCATGAAATGGGCAAAAGACATGAACAGAAATTTGTCCAAAGAAGACCTACACATGGCCAACAAGCACATGAGAACATGCTCCACATCACTGGCCTTCAGGGAAATACAACTCAAAACCGCAATGAGATACCACCTCATACCAGTGAGAATGGTGAAAATTAACAAGACAGGAAACAACCAGTGTTGGAGAGGATGTGGAGAAAGGGGAACCCTTTCGCATTGTCGGTGGGAATGTGATTTGGTACAGCCACTCTGGAAAACTGTGTTGAGGTTCCTCAAAGAGTTTACAATAAAGCTACCCTATGACCCAGCAACTGCACTACTTGGGGATTTACCCCAAAGATACAGATGCAGCGAAAGACTGAGATGCCTGCACCCCAATGTTTATAGCAGCAATGTCCACAATAGCCAAACTGTGGAAGGAGCCTCAGTGTCCATCGACAGATGAATGGATAAAGAAGATGTGGTCTATATATACAATGGAATATTCCTCAGCCATTAGAAATGACAAATACCCACCATTTGCTTAGATGTGGATGGAACTGGAGGGTATTACGCTGAGTGAAGTAAGTCAATCGGAGAAGGACAATCGTTATATGGTTTTACTCGTACGGAGAATATAAGAAATAGTGAAAGGGATTATAGGGGAAAGAAGGGGAAATGAGTGGGAAAAATTAGAGAGGATGACAAAATATGAGAGACTCCTAACTCTGGGAAATGAACAAGGGGTGGTGAATGGGGAGGTGGGCAGGGCAGTGGGGTAACTGGGTGATGGGCACTGGGGGGGGGGGGCACTTGACAGGATGAGCACTGGGTGTTATACTATATGTTGGCAAATCGAGCTTCAATAAAAGAATGTAGACAGGTGCAGCCACTGAGGAAAACAGTATGAAGATTCCTCAAAAAATTAAAAATAGGGGTACTTGGGCAGAGCAGTCAGTTGAGTGTCCAATCCTTGGTTTCAGCTCAGGTGATGATCTCAGTCTTGTGAGATGGAGCCCCATATCAGTCTGCTTATGACTGTCTCTCTCCCTCTTCCTCTGCCCTCCTCCTCTCTCTCACTATCTCAAATAAATAACTCTTCTTTTAAAAATTAGAAATAGAAATACCATGTGATTTAATAATTCTACTACTGAGTACTTACCCAACGAAAACGAAAACACTCATTTAAAAAGATATATGCTACCCTGTGTTTATTGCTGCATTATTTACAATAGCCAAGATATGGAGACAACCTAAGTGTCTATGAACAGATGAATGGTTAAAGATGTGATATATATACATAATATATATAATGCGATTATATATATATGTACACATACATATATAATGGAATATTATCCAGCCATAAAAAAGGATGAGATTGTGCCATTTACAATGACATGGATGAACCTAGAGGATATTATACTAGGTGAAATAAGTCAATCGGAAAAAGACAAATACTATATGATTTCACTTATATGTGGAATCCAAAAAACAAAACAAATGAAAAATAGACAAAAAGCAAACTCAAGCCTATAAATACAGAGAATAAACTGGTGGTTGCCAGAGAGGAGGGTGTAGAGAGATGAGCAAAATGGGTAGAAGAGAGTGAGAAGTACAGGTTTCCAGCTATGGAATGAATAAATCACAGAGATGAAAGGTACAGCACAGGGAATATAGTCGATGGAATTGTAACAGCACTGAATGGTGACGGACGGTAGCTACATGTGTGGTAAACATACAAAACATATAGAGATGCTAACTCATTATGTTGTACACCTGAAACTAATGTAACATTGTGTGTCAACTACATTTAAATTTAAAATTTTGTTTTAAAAACACACAAGAGAGATGGCTTCCTCTGTAACCTCCATCTCTCCCTGCCCCTTCTCTCCCTTCTGCCAGGTGAGGACACATCAAGAAGATGGTCAGCTGCAAACCGGAAAGAGGACTCTCACCAAAAACTGACAAAGCTGGCACCATCTTGATCTTGGACTTCCTAGCCTCCATATCTGTGAGAAATAAATTTCTGTTGTTAAGCCACCAATCTACAATATTCTCTTATAACAACTTGAAGGAAGACAGGCTATGTCACCTTACTAACCCTGGATTAATTTCACACACACACACACACACACACACACACATACACGCACACCCATTCCAGTGATGGCTATCCTTCCACCAGCTTTTCTGTAAAGCTAGATGTGATGTTGGTGAGGGTAGAAAGGCCACTCATGCCCCAGAGCAATTTAGCAGGCTCAGACTTCCCTGACAAAGAAAAAGGAAGAAAAGAGGTGAACCCACCCCTTCTTATATGCAGGCCCTTCACTCAACAAGCATCTACAGTGGGAGATGACAAAATGCTTCAAGGGTTGCAGAGGTAGCCTGGACTGGAAGATGAGAGCCAGACAATGGGGAACCATGCCAGAGACAAATTTGGGGATGCAGCCCAGGAATGATCAGTTGCTAGTTAAGACCAGGGCCTAAAACAATTGTTCTGATTTAAATGAACTCCAATGAGGCATTTAATGAGTGAGTTTTGACCAGAATAGAGTGCCAGGAATAGAACCCCTCCCCAAAGCTTAGCCAACATCTAAGACAGAAAACCTATTAGGCTAGTTACTCCTACAAGGAGCGGTGGCTAAAAAGCTGAACAGAAAGGGAGAGGGGTGGGAAGGGCAGCTTAAGGCAGGCGGGTGCCCCACTGGTTGGCCACAAAAAGAAAAGAGCATTTTACCAACCTGTTCACATTCATAAGTGCTTCCAAATGGACGGTGGTATGAAATGCCAAGACAAACATTCTGAATTCTTTCTGAACCTATCAAACAATATAGGAAAAGTCTCTGCAGCTTATGAGCTAGGGGCCAAACTTTTAACTGTGTTTTTATGTTATCATATCCAAGATCTTTTTTCCTTCTCAAAAGTTAATATTTCTTTAAACAATGCAGCTGTTTACTTTGGATGAGTGTAAATTGAAACCTGTCTCCCATGTAAAAGCAAATGTACCAGAGTTATATCGTGACATCTAGGGGATTTCGGGGCTTACTGCAGGCCCAGCTTAGACATTTCTCTTACGCTCTCTCATTTCGTCTTTTGCTTTTCATTTTTTGTCAGTCTTGGCAGCTCAAGGCTAATTTGCTTTTCCCTAGAGATGGCATAGAAACTCAGGCATCTTTGGAAATAAATACAATAAACAATATGTACAATACCAACTTTTCTGTGTAGTAGTATTTTGTGCCCTATTCCCATTTTGCAGACCTTTCCTTCATTCCCTACTTTGAATAGCAACCATGTAGGAACCCAGGAGCAGAAGACCTGTGCCCCCTAGAAGCCATGACAATGACAATGAAAGCAAAATGCACAGATGAAGCTAAAGAGAGTGGGAGCAGCCCTGTGTTTGACATGATGTGTAAAAAAAAAAGAGAGAAAAATAAATATCAACTAGAATATGGAGGCCAGAGTTGCTATATGAAGAGCTTTCAAAATGAAGAGAAACATTAAACATACAGGTTAATAGCCTTCGTGTATAAAGCCTCATGTAAATTGATCAGAAAAGCCCTTGGGAGCTCAATTTTTTTAAGTGGGAAAAGAACAGCAGCAGACAATTCACAAAAGGTCAAACACAAATAATAACATTTGGGAAATGTTCAAGGTCCCTAATAATAAGGAAAGTATTTTCACATATCAAACTTGCAAAAAGTACTGTAAACTCTAAAACCCAGTGCTAAGGGAGCAAGAAACAAAAGCAAGCAAACCCACTGAGAAGCTGCCAGGGGAAGGGGGCATCAGGAGGTACTTCAGAGAAAGCAACTGGCCCAGATGGATCTTTAAAATATTTATGGTCCTTGCCCTAGGAATTCCACTTCCAGGAATCTGGTCTAAGGAAATAATCTAAATCATAGGAAAGATTATTGGATTTTCTAATTTAATAAGCACATATAGTTCTCATTATGTGTTACACTAAGTGCTCTAAAATATTATTTCATCTCATTAATTTCACCCTCAGAACATAACTTTTATCAATCCCATTTTGTAAATGAGAAAACTCAAGCACATAGAAGGTAGATAATTTGCCTAAGGATCCACAGACAAGATCAGAATTTGAACCCAGGACCCCTGGGTCTGGAATATGTGCTATTAGGCACTAAGCCTCTGCCCCTTATACTCTGTCCCAGTGCAATTATAATAGTGAAGAATTGCAGAGAACTGGATGTTCAACTGTTGGAAACTGGTGGATATCAATATGGAATCTTCACAGAACAGTATGTTAATGCATTATTAAAATTTTCCCCACACACTTTAAAGACCATGAGAAAATGTTTCAATAAAATTAGTAAAAAAGTAAGGTACAAAATCCATTTGTAAATATCATCTTAACTTTGCTTAACTGCATAAAGAAAACAGAACCAAAACAAGGATGACAATTAGGAAACTTTTCCAGGTGGTGTATACCTCTATTAGCTTACTGTGGCCAAGGTTTTACAACATGTCCAAGCTCACCAAATTGTATCCATTAAACGTGTGCATGGGTTATGTCTATTAATTATACTTCATTAAAGCTGTTTTTTTTAAGAAGAAAAAAGATGTTTATTTAACCTGGCTGTTTGGTGGGGATGGAATATTGAGGGATTTTTTTTCCTGCAACTTCATACTTTTCTGGTTTTCCTTTCACTATGTATTTGCTGTTTTTGAAATCAGAAATAAATGGTCTTTTGCTATGTGCATAGGTGGTATATATAATTGTAGAACAGGCATGTCTCTTGACCCACTGGGACCATCTCTGTTTTTTCAGGGACATTGTTTTAATTGGATCACCATATATTTCCCCACACGCAAAAGTGACTATGTTTGAACAGTTATCTTATCAAAGGGCTGTTCTTGCTGCCTACCTCAATGCAGGCATCTGATGAACCCATAATCCTGAATGCTGGGGCATGGGAAAGCCAGGGCCATGGCGATGAGGATGTATGCACAGCCTCCATCCACACACATACACACCCATGTGTGTGTGCACAGTGGCACAGGCCAAGATGCAGGGATGGAATGACTCAGTCAGCCTGCTCACTGGCTGCATGCCTGGGACCATGGCACTCCCAGTCCTGTCACTGGTGACCTGCGTGGGCACCTTAGCCCATGCAGCTGGCCCTTGGCTGTGCCCTCCCCCCAACTCCCATACAGCATCCATGTGCCTCTGGGCTGCTTCCCTCAAACCAACACAGAGTGTGTCTGTCACAATCCAGGAGCACAGGCCAGCAGCACAATCCAGAATGGGTCTCCCAGCTGGCTTCCCAGCTCTCCTTCCTGCACCTTCTGGTACCTCAGGCCCAGGCCATGCCCCCAAGCTCCTTGCCCAGCACCTCCTTCAGAAGGACCCCTGTAATGCTTGGTCCACTCTCATTGGCCCGGAACTCTCTTAAACTTTATTCACTCATCTTCATTCTTTTTTCTTTTTGATCTTCTGACTGGGAAATTTCCAGGGATCTCACATCCAGTTTGCTGATCCTTTCTTCTGCTTGATCTAGTCTGTCGTGGAACCCCTCTAGTGAATGCTCCAGTTCAGTTATGTGTTCTTCAGGTCTAAGATTTCCATTGATATATTTTTTAAAATATTTTATCTTTGTTGAAATCCTTGTTTTGTTCATATATTTTTCTTCTGACCTCATTAAATATCTTTATGATGATTATTTACAATAATCTTCCAGGTAAATTATATATCTCCATCTCATTATAGTCAGTTTCTAAAGATTTATCTTGTTCCTTTGGGACACATTTCCCTGTTTCTTTATTTTCCTTGACTCTTTTTGTTGGTACCTGCACATTAAAACAAAAACAAAAACAGAAAACAGCTACCTCCCTGGTCTTCATGGTGACCTCATACAGAGGTCTTGCTCACTCTGTGATAAATAGGAGAGGGGTACTGTTTTTGTTTTAGTCCAGACTACTGTCTCTGTTCTCTCTGGTCTTGGGCATCTAGAATGTGCCTATCAGCACTCCAAGAAAGGACAGAAACCAATCCCTCAGGCACCCCTGGAAAAGTCAGAACTCTGGTGGTATCATTCAACTCTTTCCCCATTGAGGAAGAAGCAGGACCTCATGGGTTCCTTCAGTTATATGGCACTGTGCCAGGAGTAGGGGTTATAGAAGAGGATGTCTCAAATATTGCTACCAGCTTTTATGTGGCTGATTCCATACTTGCTCAAGGTGCAGAAGCCTCTCAACTATTTCTGAATTTTTCACAGAGAGAATTCATCCATGTATTGTTATCAAATCAGTCAGTTGAGGGGTGAGGTGGGCAGGGCCCAGGGATTCCTATTTCATTATCTTTTTTTGTTTTGTTTTTTGTTTTTGTTTTTTTACTATTTCACTATCTTGATGACATTATCCTTTTTCAGGTAACTTCAATATCTTTATTGTCTTGGTTTTGCCATATATTGATAGTCTTTTGTCATCCATTTTGAGATCATTGGGCTCTTGGTATGATGAATGAATTTTTATCAAACACCAGACCATTTTTATATCATGTTATAAGACTCTGAATCCCATTGAAGCTTTATTTTAGCTGGATGTCTCTGACACCAATCCAGCAAAGGAAGGTAGAGGTAGTACTGCATCATTATTGCAAGATAGAGTTAGAAGTCCAGGTTCCCTACTTTATCACTATTGATACCCAGAGTGGGGAGGGAATCCTTATTAGTGCTGGATGGGGATTCCAGCTTACTGTCTCCACTAACACTACTGGTGTAGGGCCTCACTGGGCAATGGGCAAAGTTCTGACTCTTTACTAGGCCTCCTTTGACAATACCAGCAGGGAGAGGAAGAGACATTAGTTAATGCCAACTGGGGGTGGAATCCAGGTTCTCCACATGGCCTCCACTCCACTTTAGAAACTGACTATAATGAGATGGAGATATATAATTTACCTGGAAGATTATTGTAAATGCAGAGTGAGGGGAGCTCCTTCTCAGCTGGAGTGCCTCTTATGAGTGCTTCATAAGAGCTTCATGAGAGTGGGCACTTGGCTCCCTACTCAGTTTTTTCTGGCATGGAGCCACAGTTTTTTCTGTCCTGTTTGGCCAGAGTAGAGTGAATGTTGTCCAGCAATGTTTTTGTCTTCCTGAAGTGCCCTCTCCCAGGTCCTTTTGCAAGAGATGGTAGGGTTTCATTGGGGGTTTTAGTTTGCACCCATTGCTATTTCCAGGTTGCTATCCTCTTCAGCTCCAAGTCTGGGACAAATGAGGCAGAAAGAAAATCCAGGGAATCCACTATCATGTCTTTCCTTGGGTTCTGAAATCCCTATCCCGGCAGTTTTCCCTCCCCCTTTCAGAGTCTTCTTATGTTTGTTTTACATATAATGTTCAATGCTTTTAGTTGCAGTTAGCAGGAGGAGTAGGGGAAAGTACATCTACTCCATTTCTCTGGAAGCAGAAGTTCATGGGAGGCTTTTTCAAAAATATGCCTGGACGTCCCCCCTTTAAAGATTCTGATTTAATTGGCCTGGAGTGATGCCTGGACATGAAGAACTTTAAAAGCTTTCCAAGTGACTCCGATCTACACCCACAGCTAGACCTACCATAGATGACCTCATCTCTTGCAATTGTTATCTACAGGCCAATTCATAACTCCCAAGTTATACCTTTTACCCGCAGTTTTCCTCTGAGTTGTAGACCTATATATCCAGCTACCTACTTGATCATTTTTCTCTGAGAAATTGAGACTATCAGACAGTTAAGTCTCAAAGGTACCTCAGTACTCAACATACTAAAGAAAAAAAAAAACTATCTGCACTCCCCTTTCCCCAAATCCCAATCCTCCACCAGTCTTCCTCATTTCAGAGACTAGCATCACTGTGCAATGGAGACACCTGAGAGCCATTCTCGACGCGTTTCTTCTCTTTACCAACCTTTCCCCATGGTGCAGTAAGAGAAACTCTTGCAAAAGTCACATCTTATCATCAGCCCCTTATTTAGTGATGTGCCAAGGAACATTAAAATCTAAGGCAAAAGGAAAAATGTGTGTTTCAATATATAAGATGTTTGTATTTTTTAAAGGTTAACTTTCTTCCAGAACAAGTAGTGAAAAAAAATATCAAAAATTTAAAAGGCAGGTTTTACTTACATCACAATAGAATTGAATATAATTTTACTTTCCTAACTTTAATGTAAGCTAACTCATCATCAGGGAAATGCAAATCAAAACCACAATGAGATATCACCTCCACCTGTTAGAATGGCTGAAATCAACAACACAAGAGACAACAGGTGTTCACAAGGTTGTAGAGAAAAAGAAACCTTCCTGCGCTGTCGTTGGGAATGCAAACTAGTGCACCCACTCTGGAAAACAGTATGGAGTTTTCTCAAAAAGTCAAAAATAGAACAACCCTATCATCTAGTAGTCACACTATTGGGTATTTATCCCAAAACTAAAAAAGAACTAATTCAAAGGGATACATGCACCCCTATGTTTATAGCAGCATTATTTACAATAGCCAAACTATGGAAATAACCCAAGTGTCCATTGATAGATGGATAAAGAGGTGGTTTATATATAAACAATAGAATATTATTCAGCCATAAAAAGGAATGAAATCTTGCCACTTGCAGCAATATGGATAGAGCTAGAGAGTATTATGCTAAGGACATAAGTCAGTCACAGAAAGATAAATATCATACAATTTAATTCATATAGGGAATTCAAGAAACAAACAAGGGTAAAAGAGAGAGAGAGAGAGAGAGAGAGAAGCCAAGAAAGAGACTTTTAAGTATAGAGAACAAATTGATGGCTACCAGAGGGGAGATAGGTAGAGGGATGGGTGCAATGGATGATGAGGATTAAAGAGTACATTATCACAGTTTAAAAAATTAAATTAAAAAAAATTTTTAAATAGGGATGCCTGGGTAGCTCAGTGGTTGAGCATCTGCCTTTGGCTCAGGGCATGATCCCAGGGTCCTGGGATCAAGTCCTACATCGGGCTCCCCACAGGGAGCCTGCTTCTCCTTCTGCCTATGTCCTGCTTCTCTCTGTCTCTCATGAATAAATAAAATATTTTTAAAAAATTTTTAAAGAAAGATAACTCATCAATGATACTTTCAAAATCTACTTCTCTAATAATTTTCTAGCAGAAATTAACCATTTAAAATACAAACATGTACATAGGGATATACATTTTTTCCTTTGCCATAGGCATGGCACTCTGAGATCCTCTCTTTGTTTAGACTTTTCATAGTTTGTTCATCTTGTAAGTCTTTTTTGCATCAATATTGATTTCTTTTTTAAATTGCATTATTTATTTTGATCACTTAGTTTTTGATACCCCCTAAATTTTTTGCTTGAAGCAAGTGCTTCATTCACCTCCCCATAATCCCAGCAATGACCAATTCATTAGCTTCCCATGGTTCTTAAAGGGCAAAACTCCTAACAGGCATATAAAGATTCAGTGGGCCTGATCCCCTGCCTAGCCCTCCAGGCACATCTCAGGTGCTACTGCCCTTGTCCTCTCTGCTCCTGTCACTTGACCTCTACTGGGCTCCCTCCCATCCACAGCCTCTGCACACATTCTTCTCTCTTCCCCAGAAGGCTCTCTCTCCCTGCAACATCTCCCTCTGATTTCCCCACATACATTGATTTCCTTCATTGAACATTACTATAGTTTTCTTCATTATTCTTATCTAAATCTTTATTGTATGTTTACTTTGTTTGATTATTAATACCTGGAAGTCCAGCAAGGTTGTAAGTGTCATACTATTAAAATATGCCTGCATCACTGACTGTAGCACTGACTGTAGCATTCCCAATACAGGTCCTGGCATAGAATAAATACTCCATTACTATTCATAGAATGAATGAGTGAATGGGTTAACATGCACAGTTGGGCTCTAACACATGAGGTAAATCAGGCCTCCCAAAGTGTACTCCCTTCAGTACTAGTTTGACAGGATAAGAACACAGACGTAAAGTGAAATACAGTCCTGTGGATGAATAACTCAGAGAAATCCCGAGTTTAATGAAATTTTGCCTGACTTTCAACCTAGGGTATGCAAATATGCATTGTTAGAATTTCTAGATCAGATACTTCTAGTTGTATTTCCCATATTATTTGTCCATACAACCATTTTTTCATGAAGTAACTTGCAGCACTAGTTCCACAACTGAGTCTATTTGGAACAGACAAATTGATAAGGGGGTTCAAATTAATCATCAATCAAAGGAAAGGGAAGGAAGTTTCTGCCAAATATCCTGTTTGCTCTTTTTTTTTTTTTTAAGATTTTATTTATTGATTTATGAGGGACACAGAGACAGAGAGAGAGGCAGAGACACAGGCAAAGTGAGAAGCAGGCTCTATGCAGGAAGCCTGACGTGGGACTTGATCCCAGGTCTCCAGGATCATGCCCTGGGCTGAAGACGGCGCTAAACCGCTGAGCCACCGGGGCTGCCCACTGTTTGCTCTTTATAAAATTTTTTCACAACCATAAAATCAACTTTTTATTGTGCTATATTATGACATCATTGTAGATTTATAGAACTTTGTGGCTTGTTTGTGTATTTTAAGTATTCTCCTATATTTGTCCAGCTTTATTGAGATATAACTGACCAAATTGTATATATTTAAAGTGTACAATGTGGTGACTTGCTAACATATATATTGTGAAATGATTACCATAGTCAAGCTAATTAAAACATTCATCATCTCACAATTACCTTTTTTTACATGTAGTGAGATCACTTAAAATCAATTCTCTTAGCACAGTTCAAGTATGCAACAGTATTATTGATAACCACCATGCTGTACATTACCTCCTCAAAACTTACTCATCTTAAAACTGAAAGTTGGTACACATTTTCCTCATCCCCCAGCCCGTGAAACCACTATTCTATTCTCTGCTTCTATGAGTTAGATTTTTTTAGATTCTACTTATAAGTGAGATTAAATATTTGTCTTTCCATGTCTGGTTTATATCACTTAGCATGTCCTCCAAGTTTACCTTTGTTGTTGCAAATGGCAGGATTTCCTTCTTTTTATGGCTGAAAAATGCTCCATTGTGTGTGTGTGTGTGTGTGTGTATCACATTTTCTTTATCCATTTATTTTTCAAAGCTATAGTAATCAAAACAGTATGGTACTGGCATACACATAGACCAATGGAACAGAATAGGGAACCCACAAATAAACACATACATATGTAGTCAACTAATCTTTGACAAAGATCCCAAGAAGACACAATAGAGAAAGGATAGCCTTTAACAAATGGTGTGGGGGAAACTGAACATCTGTATCAAATGAAAAAGGATGAAATTTGATGCTTACACACACAAAAAAATTAACTCAAAATTGGTTAAAGACTTGGGGCACCTGGTTGTCTCAGTCCATCAAGTATCTGACTCTTGATTTTGACTCAGGGTTGTGAGATTGAGCTTTACATCAGGCTCCATGTGGAGCCTGCTTAAGATTCTCTTTCTCTGCCCTTCCTCTCTCTCTCTGGCCTTCTCTCATTGTCTCTCTCTCCCTTACCCTCCCTTTCTCCCTCCCTAAAAAAAAAAAGGTTAAAGTCTTAAGTGTAAGACTTGATCCCATAAAACTCCTAGAAGAGGGATGCCTGGGTGGCTCAGTGGTTAAAGCACCTGCCTTCAGCTCAGGGCATGATCCTGGAGTCCTGGGATTGAGTCCCACATTGGGCTCCCTGCATGGAGCCTGTTTCTCCCTCTGCTTATGTCTCTGCCTCTCTCTGTGTGTATCTCATGAATAAATAAATAAAATCTTAAAAAAAAAAAACTCCTAGAAGAAAACATAGGTGAAAATCTTGACACTGGTTTTGGTAATGATTTTTTTTATATGACACTAAAGCACAAGCAACAAAAGCAAAAATAAACAAGTTGGGACTACATCAAACTAAAATGCTTTGAAAAAAACCATCAGCAAAATGAAAAAGCAACCTACAGAATGGTAGAAAATATTTGCAAACCAAATATCTGATAAAGACTTGGTATCTCAAATGGTTTTGTATACATACAAACTTAGCTGCTAAAAAAAAAAAAAGTTTAAATAACCTGATTTTAGACATGTTATCTTTCCAAAGAGGTATACTGATGGCCAATATGTATATGAATAATTAATCATCGTGAAATGGTTATCATCAAAAAACACAAAGGGGTGCATGAGTATCTCAGTTGGTTAACCATGAGACTCCTGATTTTGGCTCAGGTCATGATCTCAAGGTTGTGAGATCAAGACCCACATTAGGCTCCATGCCCAGCTTGGGATTTTCCCTCTCCTACTGCCTCTTCACCCCTGCCCCTGTCTCTCTCTCTCTCTCTCTTTCCCAAAAAAAAAAAAAAAAAAAAGACAAAAGTACTAGCAAGGATGTGGGGTAAAGAGATCTGGTGCAATTTGAGATTACAAGTTGATACAGCCACTACGGAAAACAATGAGAAGGTTTCTCAAAAAAATAAAAAATAAAACTATGATCCAGCAATCACATTTCTGGGTATAATGCCAAAGAAAAGAAAGTCAGTATCTCAAAGAGATATTTGCACTCTCATGTTCATTGCAGCATTATTCACTATAGCCTAGATATGGAGCAATCCTTGTAAGTGTCCAGTAATAAATGAATTTATAATAACAATTGATTATGTTTTACTATCAGGTCACTTCTAGGTGACTGAATGAAATTATTTCCTTGCCTGGGGTGAGTGGGACAATCTTTTACTCAGGACATGGTTACTTGGAACTCCTTATATTCCTAAAATTCATAAAAGAATAACAGGGAACTTCAATCTTGAACCTTCAGTAGATGGCATGTTGATTACCAAGAGCCAGGCTAGCTTCCCATAGGCTCCATGGGCTTATTCTTCAGTTCCTCTGCTGTATGTTCCATAAGATAAAGCACCTGTTGCACTGCTTTCCCGCCACCTTCAGTGCCACCCTCTTTGCTTGGACTTCACACCCTATACTTTGTGGCTGAATAATTCCAGCCCATGATTCCAACTGCCAAATACATTGCTGCTGGCCCCCAAATCTAGACAATTTGTCCTAACATCCAGACAACCCAATTCAAAATCAACATGTCCACAAACGAAATATAAATGCCTCATCTTTTCTCCCAACACTGTCTGCTTCAAGCCAGCTACATAATTTGCAGCAGCCTGTAAAAAATGAAAGTGAAGACAAAAGTGCCTTTAAAGGAACCAAAACATAGGTTTTTTTTCTTTTCTCCAGTCTCTCTCTTGACTTGTCATGGTATTTGTTATTTCCGGTTGAAAGTTGTTCCAGGTTAACAAAAATCACAATTTTTAATAATTTGAGTGAATTTTACTGCTCATCTTTATGTTATGGAATGCCAGTTTTAAATGCAAATACAGGAGCATTTAACTCATATGTAAAATCACAGAAATTACACAATTTGCATTCTGTAACTTGTATGTACACACATATTTTATTCTTACCAAAACTGGCAACACTACACAAAACAGATTGAACTGCTTTTAATTGTGCTTCTTGATATGTGTACATTCTACCAACCCTCTCCCTTTGGCGCACTGATGGGTAAGGAAGGGCTTTCACTTTACTTCAATGTTATCATTTTCAGCAAATATAGGAAGAGCACAAGCAAGGGTATGATAGAGTTTCCTTGTCCTCTGTGCTTCCTCGTACTTCATTGCCTTCTTTCTGGGTTCTCAGCAAGCTCTGATTTGATTGGCAAGTGTAGACTCTGGGGCTGTGGGTTATAAACATAATTTGCTCATCGTGTCCTCACTTTGAGTGGGCCCATTGAGATTCTGTACTCATTGGGGCATCTCAACACTGTATGCCAAAGAACAGCCCCAAACTCCTTTGCTCACAAGCATGTTCCATCATCCCCTCAATAGAAAGCCATTAATTCCAGGACAGTGACAGCTTGGAGCCTGAGCTCCTTCTGAAAGTGGGGCCATGCAGCCACCCTGACTTCTGTGTCTCAGTGAGGGGCAGCACTGAGTCTAGAAGCTTGAGCCACCCATCTGAGGGCCACCTGACCCTTCTTTTGTCTGATCCTTCACAGCAAAGGAGCCCAAGCAAAATCTGCTAGAAGTGTCTCCTCTCTTCTTCCCTCCCTTATCACCTCTACTTCGAGGCTATACAGCTCTCAGGTCCCCCAGGTTCCAGTCCTGCTTCTGTCCATCCAGCCTGTCAATAGGAGCCAGTGATCTTTCTAAAATGCAAATTCTTGGGGCATCTGGATGGCTCAGTACGTTAAGCATCTGCCTTCGGTTTAAGTCATAATCCCAGGGTCCTGGGATTGAGCCTCATGTTGGGCTCCCTGCTCAGTGAGGAGTCTGCTTCTCCCTCTGCCCCTCCCCACTGCCCATTCTCTCTCTCTCAAATAACATCTTTCAAAATAATCTTTCAAAATAAATAGATAATAAATAAAATAAAATGCAAATTGTTATCACATACATACCAATGAAAATCCTCTAACTCCTCTAAGGTTCCATCCATACTCCTCAGCACACCTCACTCCCTCCTGGCCTCTAGCTCTCCCTGGCACGTCCCTTGGTCTCTCCCCTCTGCATCTATACCCCTCCCTCTCATCTGTCCAAGTCATCCTGGCCTCCACCCCTTCTTTACCTGCCCAACTTTTCTCCAGCCTTCCAGGCTCAGTGCAGGGCTGATGGATCCTGGGGACCCCAAACACACTCACCTAGATTAAGTGGCCTTCCTCTGTGCTAACATCAATCACAGAGTCCATTAAGCTATATATCAATCATATACTTCCTAATTCCTTCACCAGGAAGCAATGAACAACTTGTAGCCAGGGACAGTGATTTTTATGCTTTGTTCCCAGCACCAAACTTAAGGGACTTGCCCAGAACAACACTCATAAATGGTTCCACAGGGATTGTGCCAGAACCTCACCAGACAGGAAGGCCCTCCCTCTGCCTCCAGCCTGTAGAAAGCTCACCCATGAAATCTTTTTTTTTTTTTCAGTATTGAGATTTTACTGAAGTTTGATTTGCCAACATATAGTATAACACACAGTATATCCCATCAAGTGCCCCCCTCAGTGCCGTCACTCAGTTACCCCATCCTCCCACCTGCCTCCCCTTCCACTACCCTTTGCTTGTTTCCCAGAGTTAGGAGTCTCTCATGGTTTGTCACCCACTCTACTTTTTCCTACTCATTTTCCCTCCTTTCCCCTATAATCCCTTTCACTATTTCTTATATTCCACATATGAGTAAAACCATATAATGATTGTCCTTCTCTAATTGACTTCACTCAGCATAATACCCTCCAGTTCCATCCACGTCGAAGCAAATGGTGGGTATTGGTCCTTTCTGATGGCTGAGTAATATTCCATTGTATACATAACCCACATCTTCTTTATCCATTCATCTGTCGATGGACACCGAGGCTCCTTCCACAGTTTGGCTATTGTGGACATTGCTGCTATAAACATCGGGGTGCAGGCGTCTCAGTCTTTCACTGCATCTGTATCTTTGGGGTAAATCCCCAACAGTGCAATTGCTGGGTCGTAGGGCAGGTCTATTTTTAACTCTTTGAGGAACCTCCACACAGTTTTCCAGAGTGGCTGCACCAGTTCACATTCCCACCAACAGTGCAAGAGGGTTCCCCTTTCTCCACATCTTCTCCAACATTAGTTGTTTCCTGTCTTGTTAATTTTCACCATTCTGACTGCTGTGAGGTGGGATCTCATTGTGGTTTTGATTTGTATTTCCCTGATGGCCAGTGATGCGGAGCATTTTCTCATGTGCTTGTTGGCCATTTGTATGTCTTCTTTGGAGAAATTTTTGTTCATGTATTCTGCCCATTTCATGATTGGATTGTTTGCTTCTTTGCTGTTGAATTTAATATGCTCTTTATAAATCTTGGATACGAGCCCTTTATCTGATATGTCATCAGCAAATGTCTTATCCCATTCTGTAGGTTGGCTTTTAGTTTTGTTGACTGTATCTTCTGCTGTGTAGAAGCTTTTTATTCTGATGAAGTCCCAATAGTTCATTTTTGCTTTTGTTTCCCTTGCCTTCATAGATGTATCTTTCATAGATGTATGTTGCTGTGGCCAAGTTCAAAAAGGGTGTTGCCTGTGTGTCCTCTAGAACTTTGATGGATTCTTGTCTCATATTTAGAAATTCCATCCATTTTGAATTTATCTTTGTGTATGGTGTGAGAGAATGGTCTAGTTTCATTCTTCTGAATGTGGCTGTCCAATTTTCCCAGCACCAGAAATGGGCCCTCAACTCTATGGTCAACTAATATTCAACAAAGCAGGAAAGAATATCCACTGGAAATCTTTCATTTTCACATTGAAAGTATCTTGATGTCAAGAAGACAATCATGGAAAACTTTTAATTTCATTTCATTTTACTTTGTCATGAGGACTCAATTAGATTTGGATTTCACAGTAGTGAATTGGGAAAAAGTATTCCACTGAAGGTCAGGAGAAATGGGTCTGTTCTTGAGTTCTGCCATTAAATGCTGCATGTTCTTGTGCAAATCACCTAACTTATTTGGGCTTTGGTGCATTTATCTTTCAAATAAAAGGACTGTGTTAGCAGGTGATAATAATGCATGCACTCATTATAGCTACCTGCTACATTTTAGGCTTTATTCAACATATGATCTCATCCCCCCCAATAACACCATTTTCCAAACAACTAAAGTGAGACTCAGAGACTAAATATTTGCACCATCTGGTGCTGGTAAAGCAGTGCCTAGGAGAGTGGAGCAGGATGTTGTGCCTCACTCCTCTGTACATCACTAAAATCCCACTTCAAAAAATTGCTGCTTTACCAATCCCCTCAAGGCTATGACACCTGCACTGTCAGCCATCACAGGTCAAACTGTGCCAGACCCCCCATGTCAGTCTGATTCAGTTAATTCTGCTCTTTCCTCTCTGCAACTCTGTCTAAAAGGGACTTGCAGCTCTGAAATTCTGTGGTTCTCATATAACCCCTGAATAATTCTTATTCAGCCCTTTACCCCACCTCTTCCCCTTCTATCTCAAACTCCCAGATGGAGAGATGGAATGGTATGGGGTGGCAATCTCCAATTTCCTGGAAACTGCACACCTCAAAAATAGCCTGAGCCAAGTGTGCATCCCAGTTTTCCCAGGGGCAAGCCAGCCAGGAGGAATGGCTTAGCCTGAAAAGAGCAAGAGGAAGCAAGAATCCAACCTCCAAAGCAAACTCTAAACTCTGGGATTAAAGCAATGGTGCTGTTTGAGGCAGGAGGCTTTTAGGTGGGCAAGGACAAGTATTTGAACAAGCCTCTCCAACCCTCGAAGACCGTGGTTTTGTTCTCACACTGACCTCAATGTAAGGAAACAGAAGCCACAGCCAGGGAAATGGAGCATCTTGGCAGCCCCCATCATTGGTTTCTCAGAATTGCTGTGTCTTCTTCCAAATGAACCTCAGGAGAACCACAATTTTAAAACTTACTTCATCTGAGAGAGTCAAAATTATTTTGGCAGTTCTTGGAAGGGGAAAAAAAGACAACTAATCCCTTCCCTACTCCCTCCCCATGACAAAAAGAAAAGTTACAACATAAGGCATATTGGAGCCAGTTACAGAAATACATTTGAAGATCTGCAGTGTTGCACAATGTGCAAATTTGGAGAAGTTTAATTTTGAGGCTAAGTAAATGTCTGGAGACTTTATTTAAAATGTCCCTTTGTTTTTGCCCAGCCAAACTGGCACCTCAGCATCACAGAAGAGGCCTTTGTTTCCTCCATGACATCAGGACACTCTGGGTACAAAGAACAACCATCAGGGAATCTTAGATGGGCAGAAAGATTATTTCTATTTTAAGGGCTGTACCTCTGCTTCCTGCAGGGTTAGAAGGGCGTTAAGCAGGCTGTACCCTACAGGTTGCCTTAGTTAAATATATACATTCAGCATGATTAATACACAATTTGACAAGCCTCCCCATAATTTATCTGAAGCAAAATCTCAAGCTTACATAACATTATCATACATTTGCATCTCTAATGCCATATCATTTAATATTACTACACATTAAGAAAGGCATATCAAAACTGGAAATATCCCAAGGAGGTCAATTAAAGTGTTGGGAGAGACTTTCATATGATAATAATTTGGAAGAAAATGATGACAGAGCACGAACGATTAAAATATGTAATATCAAAAAAAAAATATATATGTAATATCACAAAGGGTAATAGGAGCCATGTGTGAACATGTTCAACAAGTTCCAAAATGCCTGGGCAGAGGGTTGCACTGTAAACCCCAAGGAGGTCATTTAGCATAAGTAAAAGAAGGAATGGATAACAAATAAAGGACACACAAAGTTCAGACCCCTCAAGCTGTGTTCATTCTGCTGGTCCTGCTCATTTACTCATTCATCTATCCATCCTTGTATTGAGTCAGAGAATATGTAGGGAGCACAGTCCCTTCCCTCAGGGTCTTCAGGACCTCAGGAGAAACAGAGTTCAAGCCAATTATACAAACATTTGAAAGCACCTACTAACTGCCAGGAGTTGTACCAAGGAATGCCCACAGGAGAGATTCTGTGACTGAGGTTAGCACCGGGGTCATGCAAGCACATAGAAATGATCAACAGGGCCAGACAAGGTACACTGAGAGGGTCCAAAAGGGCTCCTAGGGGAGGCCATGGTGAATGGAATTTCAAAGGATCATTAGAAAACATATGTTTTCTAATGTTTTCATACAGTAAGGGGGTAGGGAGGTGGAAGTTTCAATGGATAGAGCACTTCTGCTGACTGCTGCCCTATAACTAAACCCAGAGCCAAAGGCACCCAGACTTTTCAACTGCTTAGCAGCAAACCCTGAGTAGTGGCTTTTCTCCCATCCTCTGAGACCTTTGCTTCCAGCATTTCCCCCAGTTCCACAAGGTATTCCTTACAATTAACCTTTTATTCCACATCATGCGTAGTGGGGCTGCTTCTTTGATTGAACCCTGACTGATAGCAATTGTATATAATCTCTCACCTCCCACTTACTACCCAATGCACCCCATTAAGAATTCTGTTTTCATCTCTCCATGGAAAAGCTTTTGGAGATCCCCTGCAGCCTCAAATTCTCAACCCCTGGCCTAGTATTTGTTTGCATAGAACTTGCTATCTCAGCAGCATTTGAAACCATTGTTGGCTATCCCCTTCATGAGGGTTGATTTTTCTCTCATTTTCTCCTGGCTTTTTCTCTTGTGTATATTTGCTCTCTCCTCTTCTTCTTCCTAACCTGTAATTTTTTGAGTGTCCTAGTGCTTGGATCCTGGTTCTAATCCTTTCCCTGTGGACACTGTCTCCCCACCAGACTTAATCTGGTGTCCAGGCTATAAATGCCATGGCTACTGGGACTATCCAACATCTCCCATCCCCTTCTCTTGCCTGAGCTCCAACTCAAATCTGGAGCACTCTTCCTGGTACCTCCAGGGTGATATCTAACAGGCATTGGACCAACCTTCTGCCCCTCAAAATGCACCCCTCTGTGGGTCCCCCACATATCAGTGAACACTATTACTTAGTTGCTCAGGCCACAATTCTGGGAGTTTTCTTTGTTCTTCATTTTCCTCACTAGAGTATTCCTACATTAGCAAGTCCTATATACTACACTCCAAAAATATCCTAAGTAGAACTCTCCACATCTGTTGCCTCCATCCTAACCTGCATCTTCCTTTCTTCTTCAGATGCCTGCATCATGTTCCTAATACCTAACTTAAGGGGTCCTCACAATCTCACCTCTAGCCATCCTTCATCTGTTCAAAGCTCCAAATGTTTCCATTGCAATCACCAAAATATTTACACTACCATGCAAGCCCCACCTTGCCTACCACCCCATTGCCTACCATAAGCATGGGTTGTCAACCGAACACCTAGCCCATATAGGTACTGGTTTGTGCCAATTCCCTTCCTGCTAACTCAGGAAGGAGCATACAGCCTCATATAGTGCCTTAGTCTATTGAGGCTGCTATAACAAAATACCACAGACTGGGTCCTTATAAGCAGCAGAACTTTCTTTCTCACAGTTCTGAAGGCTGGAAGTCCAAGATCTAGATGCCTTCTTCCAGGTCCCAGATTTCTTGCTGTGTGGTACAAAGGGTGAGGGAGCTTTTTGAGATCTTTTATAAGGACACGAATCTCATTCATGAAGGCTCCACCCTCATGACCTAATCACTTCTCAAATCAAAGATACCACCTCCTAATATCATCACCCTGTATATTCAATTTTAACATATGCATTCAGGAAGCACAAACATTTAGACCATGACATATAGCAAGTGAGAGTTGTGAGAAAATCTGCTGAGGCTTTGAGAAATGTTTTCCTCAGGAGGGGTGTCCCAAGAACAGAAGTCTTCCCTTTTACTTCTGCATATTGTCATGCTGGATTTGACCCTGGGTTGCTGTAATATTCATCTTGCTTCTTGTCTTAGAATGAAGCAATCACTAAGGACAGCAGCACGTGGCAGAAATATGGAAAGGTTCTGGATCCTGATGATGTTGTTTGACTCTCAATCCCATGGCTTTAGGGCCCACCTATTTCTAGACTTCCTAAAATAATAAATCATAAATTTCCTTATGGTTTAAGTCTATCTGAGTTGGGGTTTCTTTTGATGCACCCAAAGGCATCATGACGTTACCTCTTCCTTTATTGCCCTTGGAACCACTGGCCTTCTTTCCATCTCTAGAACATTACAAACTTGTTCCCATCACAGGACCTTTGTGCTGCTTTTTCTAGCTTGGAGTGTTCTGTCCCAGAATACTCACCTACATTGGGCTTAGTTCAAGTGTCATTAGTCAATGGTAACTGCTTGACCTCCTCATTGAAGTAGACTCTTACCCAAGACTCTTTCTGTTTTATTTCCCTGTTTTCTTTCTCACAGCCTTTGTCATTACATTATATTATTTGTCTACATGTTTATTTTCTGCTCCTCTGCCAGAACGTAAACTCCATTAGGGTAGGAACATGGTCTTGTTCATTTTGCAGCATGCAGATTAGAGCCTGGTTTAGTGATTGTTCAATAAATGTCTTTGAGAGGGCACCTGGGTAGCTCAGTGGTTAAGCATCTGCCTTTGGCTCAGGTTGTGATCCCGGGGTCCTAGGATTAAGTCCCACATCAGGTTCCCCATAGGGAGCCTGCTTCTCCCTCTACCTATGTCTCTGTCTGTGTGTGCCTGTGTGTGTGTGTGTGTGTGTGTGTCATGAATAAATAAATAAAATCTTAAAAAATAAAAAAATAAAGCTTAGAATGGCATAGGCCTAGAAAAAGCACAAAAAAAATCTTTAAAAAATAATAAATAAATGTCTTTGGAATGAATAAAATGTGACATAAGAACATGGCAGATTAAAGAACTACAAGTATGGGATGCCTGGTTGGCTTAGCAGTTGAGTGTCTGCTTTCGGCTCAGGGTGTGATTCCAGGGTCCTGGGATCAAATCCCATATCGAGCTTCCTGCAGGGAGTCTGCTTCTCCCTCTGCCTGTGTCTCTGTGTCTCTCTGAATAAAAAAATAGAATTAAAAAAAAAAAACAGGTATTTCTGTGTGCTATGCTGAGGGGAGTGACAAGGGTATAATAGAGAACAGGATGGAATTAAAGATAAATGCCAAGTGGTTAAGAGCTTTGTGTTTTATCCTAGAATTAATGAAAAGCTATTGATTTTTAAGAAGAGCATAATAGGTTCCTGGCATGGACATCAGTGTAGGTGATGGTTACAGCTTCCCTCGTGTCCACATTAGCTCCCTGGCTGCTCCATCCACGCAGAGCTGCCACCTCTGTCATTGCCCTTTTTATCTCTCACTGGTTCAAAATGAAGCTGTTGTCATTTCTGTAAGCTAACTTGGCCAGAAAACCAAGCAGGAAGTGCAGCAGGAGGTGGAAGAATGGGTGGTATTGGGCAACAAACAGGCACACCTGAGCATGGTTCTGGTTGGTGAGAATCCTGCCAGCCACTCCTACGTCCTCCACAAAATCAGACCAGCTTCAGAAGTGGCAATCAACAGTGAAATAACTGTGAAACCAGCTTCAGTTTCAGACGAAGAATTATTGAATTTAATCAATAGACTAAATAATGATGATAACTAGCTGGCCTCCTTATTCAGCTGCCTCTTCCAGAGCACATTGATGAGAGAAAGATCTGCAATGGTGTTTCTCCAGAAATGTTGATGGCTTTATGTAATTAACGTCAGGTGAATGTGTTAACAGCGGCACCATAGGGTGTCTGAGAAATAATTAACTGACTGGCATTCCAACCCTAAGGAAGAATGTGGTTGTGGCTCAGAGGTCAAGAAATGTTGGAATGCCCATTGCGATGCTACCACACACACGGGGCACATGAACACTCTGGAGGTGATGCCACTGTTACAGTATCTCATCAATACACTCCCAAGGAGCAACTGAAGAAATGTACGGTTCTTGCAGAAATTGTGATCTCTGCTGTAGGCATTCTCAATCTGATCACAGCAGATATAATCAAGGAGGGAGCTGCACTCATCAATGTGGGAATAAATAGAGTTCAAGATCCCATCCTGTCTAAAGCCAAGTTGGTTGGAGATGTCGATTTTGAAGGAATCAGAAAGAATGCCAATTACATCACTCCAGTCTGGGGGGTTGGTCCCATGACAGTGGCGATGCTAATGAAGAATACCATTATTGCTGCAAAAAAGGTGCTGAGACTTGAAAAGCGGAAAGTATTGAAGCATGGAGTAAAACCAATCAACTGTTATGTTTTCTGTCATGAACGACATTCCAAGCCAATTCAAGACACAAAACAGGTCAATTTTTTATTTTATTGAAATGGTTTAAAATTATGCTTTGTATTTGTTGAAAGCTTAAATGGGTCTGTATAGCTCAGTACCTCACCACAAAGCATGCCAGTATCATGCTGGGTCATGTGATCCAGCCAAGACAAGCCATTAACGTAGTGATAACAGGAAGGACATTGTCCCATTGAGAACAGATGCTTAACTTTGTCAAGTCAGTTAAGTTAAAATTTGCCTTTTCTAGGATTGTGTTTCCCAAGTGCTATTCCAGTAAGAGTTGGTATTCACTTTAGGTTCCAAACCTTTCGAGTTCAACTGGTCAAATCAAAGGAAAGATGTTGCTAGAGAAAATTAGAGAAAAAGGGTGAAAAGGAAGAAATGGTAATTGAGTAGGAAAAAGTATTCTAATTTACGTACATATTGTATGTAAAAACTACCTGTTAATGGTGTCCTGCGCTGTCATTTCATGGCTTAGTTAGTCATTGGGAAGATATTTAGGGTAGTTCCACATGCTGTTAGTCTTTGTTCCATGTGTGTTACATTCATGAGGTCTCCTCATTATTTTCTAGTATTGAAAGACTTATTTTATAGATTATTTGTGTAAATTGTCATATTTGGCTTTTCCTCTACCCTTAAACTTCATTGTTACATCTTTGTATTGTTGGGGGTGTATGTATGGTTTCCTTGGCCTATCTTGAAACTTATTTTTGTTTTTTTTGTTTTGTTTTGTTTCTTTTTAATTTTTATTTATTTATGATAGTTAGAGAGAGAGAGAGAGGGAGGCAGAGACACAGGCAGAGGGAGAAGCAGGCTCCATGCACCGGGAGCCCGATGTGGGATTCGATCTCGGGTCTCCGGGATCACGCCCTGGGCCAAAGGCAGGCGCCAAACCGCTGCGCCACCCAGGGATACCTTGAAACTTATTTTTGAAAACAAAATTTGGCTTCATAATCATTAGGGAAGTTTGTATAAGTATGCAACTTACTTTTCCACCAAAGACTTGTCAGCAATTGCCTGCTTTTCTCGGATGTACCAGTTGGCTTTCCCGAATGGGTTTTTGAGAACTTGAGTTAATTTATTTTTTTAATAATAAATTTATTTTTTATTGGTTTTCAATTTGCCAACATACAGAATAACACCCAGTGCTCATCCCGTCAAGTGCCCCCCTCAGTGCCCGTCACCCATTCACCCCCACCCCCCGCCCTCCTCCCCTTCCACCACCCCTAGTTCTTTTCCCAGAGTTAGGAGTCTTCATGTTCTGTCTCCCTTTCTGATATTTCCTACCCATTTCTTCTCCCTTCCCTTCTATTCCCTTTCACTATTATTTATATTCCCCAAATGAATGGGACCATATAATGTTTGTCCTTCTCCGATTGACTTAAGAACTTGAGTCAATTTAATCAAACTTCCTGATTAAAAGGGTGTTTTTGTATTTGTTTCACTTTTTTAAAAAAATAAAACACTTCTGATTGGTGTGGGGAGTGGGGAAGGAGCATAATACAATACTGTATAAGGTATTCAAGAGAAACAAGAGAAGGGATGGGGTAACTGGGTGATGGGCATAAGGAGGGCGCTTGATGTAATGAGCACTGGGTGTTATATGCAATTGATGAATCACTAAATTCTACTTCTGAAACTAATTTTTTTTTAAAAAAAGAATGCTTGTTCCTACTGAATTGCAGAAAGGGGATTGCCTCCACTTCCTAATCTTATCCTCCTGTGAACTGAATTTTGCTCGCACTAATCCCTGAAAGTGTTTTGCTAAGATTGCCAACAATTTTCTGGCTACTGAATCAAATGGGCACTTGTTAGTTCTCATATCACTTGGCTTTAAAGCAGTTTCATTGTTTGCTATTCTCTCCTTTTTGAAATGTTCTCTTAACTTCCTTGAAACCACACACTTTCTGCTTCTCTGCTGTTTTCTTTTTGCTGTTACTTTCTTCCTTCTCCTTAGATGTTAGTTTTCTTTAGGATTTGTCATTAGACTTCTTTTCCTACTTTCTGTATTCTTCACAGTCTTCTCACATGACACCATCCATGCTGTGTTTTAAATCCAATCTATGGGGCACCTGGGTGGTTAAGCATCTGCCTTCTGCTCAGATCATGATCCTGGGTTCCTGGGATTGAGCCCTGCATTTGGCTGCCTGCTCAGTGGGGGGCCTGCTTCTCCCTCTCCTGCTCTCCATGCTTGTGCTCTCTGTCAAATAAATAAAAATTAATGAAAAAAAAATCCAATCTACATGCCATATTTCTAACCCAAACTGTGCTTTTGAGCTCCAAACCTATACTTCCAGCTGCAACTGGCTATCATCATGTGGTGTCATATACACACCCAATGCTCATTACATCAACTGCCTCCTTAAGTCCATCACCCAATTATCCCTTCCTCCCACCCACCTCCCTTCCAGCAACCCTCAGTGTTTCCAAGAGTTCAACCTCTCTTAAGGTTTGCCTCCCTCTCTATTTTCATCTTATTTTACTTTTTCTTCCCTTCTCATATGTTGCTCTGTTTTGTTTTTTAAATCCCACATATAAGTGAAATCATATGATAGTTGTCTTTCTCTGACCACTCATTTCACTTAGGGTAGCTCTATTTTTAACCTTTTCTATTTTTAACCATACTGTTTTCCAAAGTGGCTGCACCAGTTTGCATTCCCACCAACACTGCAAGAGGGTTTCCCTTCCTCTGCATCCTTGCCAACATCAGTTGTTTCCGGAGT
The DNA here is from genome assembly GCF_011100685.1 of Canis lupus familiaris. Lineage (NCBI taxonomy): Eukaryota > Metazoa > Chordata > Mammalia > Carnivora > Canidae > Canis > Canis lupus. The sequence goes on along the minus strand of NC_049250.1, from coordinate 690,368 downwards.
TGTTCATTTTTGCCATTCTGACAGGTGTGAGGTGGTATCTCATTGCGGTTTTGATTTTTGTGTGTCTGTTGGCCATTTGTATGTCTTTTTTGGAGAAAAGTCTGTTCATGTCTTCTGCCCATTTCTTGACTGGATTTTTGTATTTTGGGTATTGAGTTCAACAAGTTCATTACAGATTTTGGATACTAGCCCTTTATCTGATATGTCATTTGAAAATATCTTCTCCCATTCTGTAGGTTGTCTTTTAGTTTTGTTAACTGTTTCTTTGGCTGTGCAGAATCTTTTTATCTTGATGAAGTCTCAATAGTTCATTTTTGCTTTTGTTTCCCTTGCCTTCATAGATGTATCTTGCAAGAAGTTGCTGTGGCCAAGTTCAAAAAGGGTGTTGCCTGTGTTCTCCTCTAGGATTTTGATGGATTCTTGTCTCACATTTAGATATTCCATCCATTTTGAGTTTATCTTTGTGTCTGGTGTCTAGCTTCATTCTTCTGCTCGTGGCTGTCCAATATTCCCAATGCCATTTGTTAAAGAGACTTTTTTCTATTGGATGTCCCTTCCTGCTTTGTTGAAGATTAGTTGACCACAGAGTTGAAGGCCCTATTCTGGGTTCTCTCTTCTGTTCCATTGGTCTGTGTGTCTGTTTCTGTGCTAGTACCATACTGTCTTAATTATGACAGCTTTGTAATACAGATTGAAGTCTGGAATTGTGATGCCTCCAGCTTTGATTTTCTTTTTCAACATTCCTTTGGCTATTTGAGATCTTCTGTGGTTACACACAAATTTTAGGATTGTTTGTTCCAGCTCTGTGAAAAATGCTGATGGTATTTGAAAGGGATTGCATTGAATGTGTAGACTGCCTTGAGCATAGAAATTTTAATAATATCTGTTCCTCCAATCGATAAGCATGGAATGATTTTCCATTTCTTTGTGTCTTCCTCAATTTCTTTCATAATTGTTCTATAGTTTTCAGTGTACCTCTTTGGTTAGGTTAAGTCTTATGGTTTTTGGTGCAATTGTAAATGGGATCAATTCCTTGTTTTCTCTGTCTTCTGATTCATTTTTAGTGCATAGAAATGTGACTGACTTCTGTGCATTGATATATCCTGCAATTCTGCTGAATTCCTGTATCAGTTCGAACAATTGTTGGGTGGAGTCTTTTGGGTTTTCCACATAGAGTATCATGTCATCTGCCAAGAGTGAGAGTTTGACTTCTTCTTTGCTGATTTAGATTACTTTTATTTCTTTTTGTTGTCTGATTGCTGAGGCTAGGGCTTCCAGTACTATGTTGAACAACACTGGTGAGAGTGGACATTCCTGTCATGTTCCTGACCTTAGGGGGAAAGCACTCAGTTTTTCCCCATTGAGGATGATATTTGTTGTAAGTTTTTTGTACATGGCTTTTATGATATTGAGGTATGAGGAACCAGCATTTTTAACCCCAGTCGTTACATCTTTGAGGCTCACTTCCCATCAATAGCATGGGGAATATTACTGATAAATCATTGGCAACATTACATTAGGCACAAATCTTAACTGTACATTTTTTACTTAAATTATACTTATTTGTACACTTGGCACCAATACTCAAATGGTGAAATATGCAATAGCCAAACTGTGGAAGGAGCCTTGGTGTCCCTCAAAAGATGAATGGATAAAGAAGATGTGGTTTATGTATACAATGGAATATTATTCAGCCATTAGAAATGACAAATACCCACCATTTGCTTCAACGTGGATGGACCTGGAGGGTATTATGCTGAGTGAAGTAAGTCAATTGGAGAAGGACAAACATTATATGTTCTCATTCATTTGGGGAGTATAAATAATAGTGAAAGGGAATAGAAGGGAAGGGAGAAGAAATGTGTGGGAAATATCAGAAAGGGAGACAGAACATAAAGACTCCTAACTCTGGGAAAAGAACTAGGGGTGGTGGAAGGGGAGGAGGGCGGGGGGTGGGGGTGAATGGGTGACGGGCACTGAGGGGGGCACTTGACAGGATGAGCACTGGGTGTTATTCTGTATGTTGGCAAATTGAACGCCAATAACAAATAAATTTATTATTTAAAAAAAAGCATCCCAGAAGACAACCCCAGGCCCTTTCCAATCAACAGCCCATCACCCCACCACTGACAAATGTTGTTGGGATTTGTTTCAGAAGTTACTTTTGCTTGTGTTTTAACTTCATATAAATGAAAACTTACTGAATATTATATCTTTGCAATTAATTCATTCTGTTATATCAATAAGTTCTACTTAAGTATTATAATAACAACAAAGCCTCAAAAAGACAATGTTACCACACCTAAGCAATCATTTTCACTGGATAGCTGTCACTCCCTTTGGAAAAGTCACTACTCTTTAAAACTATTATGAAATAAACATGCAAACAACATAAAGATGTATGCAGTATGACGTGTAAGTGCCCCTTTGCTTCTTCCCAAATCCCAAATCCTTCTGCCTTCCCTAGAGGTGATTGCTGCACACACTGCCACATGTCCTTCCAGAACTTTCCTACACATTTACATATGTTTCATTCAACAAATAGTTATTGAGTGCCTACTATCTGCCAGATCCTTTGTATTACAGATTTTTTTGGTACTGTTTTTGAGGTAAAAAGGATTTCACTGAATATGTATTGGAGAATTTTCTGCCTGTATCTATATATCTAACATGTTTTGCAATGCCTTATCATATTTTATAAGATATATGCATATGCTAAAATTGTTTACTATTCCCTTATTAATGGAATTCAGGTTGATTCCAATTTTCACTGTGTAACAATGCAGGGTATATTTAATTTTTATTTATCTGTGTCCATACGCAAGTATTCATGTAAGCTGTATTCCAAAAATAGAATTTCTGGGTGAAAATATGCATTTAAGATTTTTCTAGATATTGCCAGCTTTTGATGGCTATTGCAAAAATACCATCAAAATGGCTGCAATAGGGATCCCTGGGTGGCGCAGCGGTTTGGCGCCTGCCTTTGGCCCAGGGTGCTATCCTGGAAGACCTAGGGTCGAATCCCACATCGGACTCCCGGTGCACGGAGCCTGCTTCTCCCTCTGCCTGTGTCTCTGCCTCTCTCTCTCTCTCTCTCTGTGTGACTATCGTAGATTAAAAAAAAAATGGCTGCAATAATATGCACCACAGGATATGACTGCATGTTTCCTTGTATCCCCACCAACCCCAGATATGATCTCTATCTTCCTTAACTTTTGCCAATCTAACCAGTAAAATATGGATGGCATCTTGCTGATGTTTTAGTTCATGTTCCCCTGATTATTAGGGAGTTCAGCATCTTTTCAGTCATTTCAGCATCTTGTGAGTCATTGTTGTTTTTCTGAGACTTTACCCCTCCTTCTTTCATTTGGCTTTTTCTTATTGATTTGTGTGAACTCTTTATCATGACTATAACTCTTATTTTGTTCTATGTGCAGCAAATATTTTCTTCTGACCTTTGGTTCATGTTTTAATTTTGTTTATCATGTCATTCACTAATCACAAGTGTTTGGGTGTTTTGTTTTTGTTGATCAGATCTGTCAGTCAATTCCTTGATGGTGTTCAGAATTTGTGTCTTGCTTTGTACACTCTTCATGACCCCAGGGTTAAGAAAAGATCCCTCTATATGTTTTCTTTCAGCATCTTTTAAAGTTAGGTCTTCCGTTTTAGAAATATATTTCATCTAGAATTTGCTTTTCTGTTTGGTGAAAGGCAGGATCATAACTTGTTCCCCATCAAGTAAGCAGTTATCCCAAAGGCCCTTATTGGATGGTCCATCCCTTCCCTATTCCTCATTGCATACTTTCTTCTTGAATCCCATATATTCCTAGGAACCAAATTCTCTATGTCCAATTATAGGTGCACAGCCATGTCATTTTGTTTGTTTGTTTGTTTTCACAGCCATGTGAAACAAAATTTTGAAAAAATTTTGGTGAATACAAAATTTTTCAAGATATAAATATATTTCCAAGTCTTACTAGAAGTTCACTAATGGTTTCCAGGCTCTATTAACTTCTCTTCAGCTTCAAACCCCTTTTTCCTCTACTAGGAACCAAATTCTCTATGTCCAATTATAGGTGCACAGCCATGTCATTTTGTTTGTTTGTTTGTTTTCACAGCCATGTGAAACAAAATTTTGAAAAAATTTTGGTGAATACAAAATTTTTCAAGATATAAATATATTTCCAAGTCTTACTAGAAGTTCACTAATGGTTTCCAGGCTCTATTAACTTCTCTTCAGCTTCAAACCCCTTTTTCCTCTACTAGGAAAGCCCAGCCGGGGGAGGTGACTTAATTGCCACTTTAACCAGACCAGACTGCCTCAGAGGCTGCTGCCCTCCACAGTGGAGGGACCTCTGGCACAGTGGCAGCCCCAAGGAAAAGCCCCATGAAATTATCACATCTCCATCAATTTTCCTCCAAGGCAATTTTTTTGTAAAGTCGTTTTGTTCTTCCACTGATGTTTGCAAGTTATCAAGGCTTAATGTAAGAAAGAGTATTTTAAGACAAAAAGCCTTTCTTCTCAATAATAGTCAAGAGAGTTGGGAGAGAGTAATCAAATCATAGTATTCTAGAGATGGCATGGCTTTCATCATTTTTTCAAAAGCAAAGAAAATGTTTTATTACTTTGAACTGACTTGGGTATATCAAACCAAAGTGCTGCGGTTCATTTCTATTTTATAATTGTCCTTAATGCATAACTGCCACCTGGCCAAGTTTCCTTCTCACAGAGAATATATCAAATATTCTTTCAACAAGTATGCAAATAACTTTGTTTCAAATCTCATTGATATAGTTGATATGGATATACTTCTGTTTATTTTTTGTAATTTTTTAATTCCTCAAATGTATGATCCATGCTGTCCTAGGTCTCCTTATGTGTATGTGCAGTTTTTTAATTATACTACCTTTAAGAGACCTGCCATCAACCAGACAACACACAAGAATTTGAATAAATGATTCAAAATGAGCAGTTGCATTTCAGACCTTTGACATGGCACAAATTGCCAAAACAGGCCACATGCATAAACAGTTTAAACTTCTATTGGGTCGAAATAGTTAGAAATGTTAAGTTCCAGATTCTAATCTGCTCACCTATTGTCTTAGAACATGCACTTCTGGATGAACTTGCTAGTATTGATGGTAATTCCTCACTCTCTATTGTGACCAAGCATGAGACATTGGCTGAAAGAAGGAGTTAGGCTCTTCTCATGTGGAGCAGAGTTTGTCTCTATGCCAAAGTGGCTTGCATCTTTACACTAACACACGAAGTTTCTCCAAATAGCTGAGTAAAGTAGTTCAGAGCTCAACTGACACCAGAGCTCATGGGGAGACAAGTACTCTGTCCAAATCAAAGATTCAGGATAACCTACAATTTCTAATAGCATGATTCATTCAATTCAACTTTGTAACAAAAGTAAGGTGCCAAAGACTGTAGTAACACAGATGTGCCCTTAAGAATATTTTTTCAAGATCCTCTTTCTAGACCAGTTGCTTTCAAAATTCACAGTACAAAGCTTCACATGGAATAATTTGTGAAAATGCCAATCCAGGCTTGTCCCAGGTCTGTTAACTGAGGAGCTCAGAGTAGGCTGGAGAGTCTAGTCCAGGACCCTGGAGTCAGGGGGCTTGGACACACACTGGTGTGTGTTTTCATGCTAGATAAAAAGTGCAAAGCCTGAGAGAAAGATGCACTGGACAGAGAGTGACAGCACAGGGTTGTTGCCATACAGCATAGCACACCACAGCTCCAAGTGGGAGACTAAGGGCCACATGCAGTACAAGTACATTCCAGTAACACATTTCATGGTAGAGATTCTATAGTCCAAAAGGACAGCACCCATCATTTCCTTCAGGCTGAATTTGAGCCAAAAGGATAGCCTCCAACTTCCTGCATTTGCTCTAAATTTGTTTGTATAGATTTGCTAGTCACCAGGTCAGTTTACCATACATGATGAAATGACAAACCTTCTCCAGACAGTAACAGGAACAGTGCATCAAATCCTCCTTATGCTTCAAACATCTCTGACTTCTGCCACCAGCCAAAGAAAGTTCTCTACTTTTTAAGGGTTACCCTAAATTTACTGAATTCACCCAGATAATCCAGTTAATCTCCATAATTTAAGGTCAACTGTGCCAATCAAGAGAGTGATATCCCATCACATTCACAGGTTCTTGGAAGCAGGGTGGGACAGTTTGGGAGGGGAGGTGGCATTTCAGAAATTCTTTATAGTCAGCTATAAACACTGACTATATGTTGGTATACTAGGTGGCCTTGTTGTGTGTCATTAAGTTCCCAAATTGGCAGTTTCCTTTCCTGAGAATTTGAGATAATAACCCTTTTTCAGGACTCAGTACACCATGAGAATGATTGCAAATTCAGGCCAAACATTTGTTTGCAAATATTTCATTGCTGTACCAGATATCCTCACCAGGTATAATATACTGCTTTGTTCTTAATACACCAAGACAATGCTGTTGATCTCCCTGCCTTCCCATTGAAAGTGGTTATGTTGTGAATGTCCTTCCTGGGAGTGATGGTGGCTTAATCTGCTTTTTCTCATTCATTTCATCCACCCCGCAACAATACCCATTGTACTAGTCAAGGTTTGGGAATAACTAAGAAGAGCTTAATAAAGTGAAATAATAAGATTTGACCAGACACATAGCAACAGCAGAAGGCCATTCCCTCTGAGTCTGAAGGGCAACAAAAGAGAGTGGTTACCATATCACTGAGGTCTTAGGTAGAGGAATATAGACATCTCCCACCTATAGCCTGGCAAGGAGGAAGCCAGGGGATAAATACTCTGAACTTTCCCTCCTCCCCTCTTCAATATCTTACTGCTGACTTCCATCAGTTGAACCCAACCAGAGCCAAAAAGGAAGGTTGATAGATACAGTCAACAGAGATCAGCATCCCAAAGCACAGAGCATAGTGAGAAAATTGGAAATATACTGACTTTAATATCAAGGAGGAAGGATATAGTAGTCATAATAAATTCAGTTTTGCTGCAACGAATGACCCAAAATCCCTGTGGCTTTCAATAATGGTCACATGTTCATTCAGGGCCAGTGCTACTCTTCTCCATGTCATCCTCATTCCAGAATGGAGGCCAATCAAGCACCACCATCTGATGTATGTCTAATCTTGTAGGATGAATAAAGGAAGTAATCCCAGTACCAGCTACAAAAGAATCTGTCTAGAAATGGTACACATTAAATCTGTCCCATTTCAATGGCTAAAGCACATCATCACATGGCCACCCTTGGCTTTTTAAATATATGGTGATGTATAACTTCCCACTGTGAGAGGCATCATAGGGAGGAAAAACTGGAGTATCTAACAAACAGAAATACAATGTAACATAACAGGGATGAGTGGATATGGGTAAGCAAACAGCAATCTACCATAGTCTACTTTTGCCTAACCAGTATCCATACCTACCCTTGCTCCAATACAGAGAATACCCTTAGTCCTTCCCCATGGGAGATCAACCCTAAGGAATCACCCTGTGATTCATTCATCCAGCTTGAAGTGTAGGACCTCTGGGTCATATCTTCATCATCAGGTGCAAATGTGTCTTCTGAAGGTCCAGCGACCTATGAACATATGACTTAAAAAGCTATTTTCCCCATTAACAAATCCAATGTGCATAATTGCAATAAAAACTCACTCTTATTGGGAAATGAAGAGAATAGGAATTACATAGCAACCAGCAGCGATGAGTCTATAGTAATTATCAAACTCTACGAGGCAAAATTATGTGTATATATGTGCATTTTTCTAAAGAAACTGCCTATAGTTGACAGAAATCTCAAAAACAATCTGAATTTGAAAAAAAGGAACCACTGAAGTAAAAAGAAAATTATATATTATTGAGAACTAAAATTTCTCTGCTGTAATAGAATTTTCTTAGAACAAAAGCACAGTCGAACTCATTTCTAGATTATAGAAGTTGAATATAAAAGGAAGATAACCCTTAACTTCACTGAACTAAGAAGAAAATCATTCTACACTCAGTAGAGTAGAGCTATCATGCAGGAATAATTCCTTAATGTCTCAGCACCTGGATTATTTTGCATGTATAATTTGTTTCCATAAGTGGTTTGAGTGTATAGGTAGATTTTTCTCTCAGGGGTTGGACAATTAAGTGAAATGGGATATATAGGCAGGACTTAACTACTTCATGTCCATTCAGATTTACCCCAGTTAGCATACAGATCAAAGAGCTCATAATCAGTTACTTCCAGTAAGAAATTAATTTCACAGAAGAACAGAGAAGTAGCTCATTTGGTAAATTCATTTTAATGAGATCCCCAAAACCAGCTCTCATCTTATATGAATCTCAGTGCAGGTAGATGTCAGAGAATACTTAGCAAGTGAGTTTCTGTTGGAATCCCTCTCACTTTATCTTTTCCCCTTAGGTTTCTTTTTCCAGTGGAATTGGCAAGGAAAACTGTCATGGTCTTCCATTAGTCCCAAAGAATAAGCCATAAATTCTAAAAAAAAAAAAAAGAAAAAAAAAAGACAAAGATGCCATTAGGGAAACTGGCAGAAGAGATATCACTAAGAAACTACAGTGAGAGTTAGAGAGATCTTCTAAGTCCACCACCTAAAATAATCTATATATTAGTCTCTGCAAAATTGTGGCAACTATCTTTTTAAAGACAACTAATAATAACGTATTACTGAACTATAGAGCAGAGATGACAAACAAAAAACACATATGCCACCAATAAAATTACTACACCCAAAATCAATGGATACTTCTGCCCAAGAAAATTCTAAGCTATGTTTTTTCTTTTTATTAATATTTTATTTAAATTCAACTTGCCAACATATAGTATAACACCAGTGTTCATTTCATCAAGTGTCCCCCTGAGTGCCTGTCACCCAGTCATCCCATCACCCTGCCCTCCTCCCCATCTGCAACCCTTTGTTTCCCAGAGTTAGGAGTCTCTCATGGTTTGTCACCCTCTCTAATTTTTCCCACTCAGTTCTCCTCCTTTCCCTTATAATCTCACTATTTCTTATATTCCCCATAGGAGTGAAACCATATAATGATTGTCCTTCTCTGATTGACTTACTTCACTCAGCATAATACCCTCCAGTTCCATCCACGTCGAAGCAAATGGTGGGTATTTGTTGTTTCTAATGGCTGAGGAATATTCCATTGTATACATAGACCACATCTTCTTTATCCATTCATCTGTCGATGGACACCGAGGCTCCTTCCACAGTTTGGCTATTGTGGACATTGCTGTTACAAACATTGGGGTGCAGGTGTCTGAGCTTTTCACTGCATCTGTATCTTTAGGGTAAATCCCCAGTAGTGCAATTGCTGGGTCGTAGGGCAGATCTATTTTTAACTCTTTGAGGAACCTCCACACAGTTTTCCAGAGTGGCTGCACCAGTTTGCATGCCCACCAACAGTACAAGAGTTGCTTTGCTCCACATCCTCTCCAACATTGGTTGTTTCCTGTCTTGTTAATTTTCACCATTCTCACGATGTGAGGTGGTTTCTCATTGTGGTTTTGATTTGTATTTCGCTGAAGGCAAGCAATGTGGAGCATGTTCTCATGTGCTTGTTGGCCATGTGTAGGTCTTCTTTGGACAAATTTCTGTTCATGTCTTTTGCCCATTTCATGATTGGATTGTTTGCTTCTTTGCTGTTGAGTTTAATAAGTTCTGTATAGATCTTGAATACGAACATTTGCAAATATCTTCTCCCATTCTGTAGGTTGTCTTTTAGTTTTGTTGACTGTTTCTTTGGCTGTGCAGAAGCTTTTTATCTTGATGAAGTCCCAGTAGTTCATTTTTGCTAGTGTTTACCTTGCCTTCGTGGATGTATCTTGCAAGAAGTTGCTATCGCCAAGTTCAAAAAGGGTGTTGCCTGTGTTCTCCTCTAGGATTTTGATGGATTCTTGTCTCACATTTAGACCTTTTCATCCATTTTGTGTGTATCTATGTGTCTGGTATAAGAGAATGGTCTAGTTTCATTCTTCTGCATGTGGCTGTCCAATTTTCTCACACCATTTGTTGAAAAGACTGTATTTTTTCCAGTGATATTCTTTCCTGCTTTGTCAAAGATGAATTGACCATAGAATTAAGGATCCAGTTCTGGGTTCTCTATTCTGTTCCATTGTCTGTTCCATGTCTCCGTTTTTGTGCCAGTACCACACTGTTTTGATGATCACAGCGTTGTAATACAGCTTGAAAAAAAGCATTATGATGCCCCCAGCTCTGGTTTTCTTTTTCAACATTCCTCTGCCTATTCCGGGTCTTTTCTGTTTCTACACAAATCTTAAGATTACTTGTTCCAACTCTCTGAAGAAAGTACATGGTATTTTGTTAGGGGTTGCACTGAACATGTAAATTGCTCTGGGCAGCGTAGACATTTTCACAATATTAATTCTTCTAATCCATGAGCATGGAATATTTTTCCATCTCTTTGTGTCTTCTTCAATTCTTTCAGAAGTGTTCTGTAGTGTTTAGGGTATATATCCTTTACCTCTAGGTTTATTCCTAGGTATCTTATGCTTTTGGGTGCAATTGTAAATGAAATTGACTCCTTTATTTCTTTCTTCAGTCTCGTTGTTAGAGAAATGCCACTGATTTCTGAACATTGATTTTGTATCCTCACACTGCCGAATTGCTATATGAGTTCTAGCAATCTTGGGGTGGAGTCTTTTGGGTTTTCTACGTACAGTATCATGTCATCTGTGAAGAGTGGAGAGTTTGACTTCTTCTTTGCCAATTTGAATGCCTTTTATTTCTTTTTGTTGTCTGATTGCTGAGGCTAGGGCTTCTAGTACTATGTCAAATAACAGTGGTGAGAGTGGACATCCCTGTTCATGCTCCTGATCTTAAGGGAAAGGCTCCCAGTGTTTCCCCATTGAGAACGATATCTGGGGGGGGGCGGGGAGAAATGGCAGAAGAGTAGGGTCTCCAAGTCACCTGTCCTCACCAACTTACCTAGATAACTTTCAAATCATCCTGAAAACCTATGAATTCAGCCTGAGATTTAAAGAGAGAACAGCTTGAACGCTACAGATAGAAGAGTTTGCACTTCTAACAAGGTAGGAAGACGGATAAATAGATAAATAAATAAATATCAAGTGGAGGAGGGGGCCCAGTGGGAAGCCAATCTCAGAAGGGCAGCAAAAGCCTCCAGGACAGGAAAGCCCAATACCGGAGAAGCAGGAACTTTAAAAATACGCACCGGATTCTTCCTGAAGGGGAAGGAGCTCGTAGCGAACTGGGCAAGATCCCAGGAAGAGCAGTGGAGCCTCCAGGTTCCCAGGGTCACTATCAGGAAGTGCGCCCCAGGGGAGAGCACGCCACACACCGCAGGCCAAGCTTGGTGAAGGGCTGGAGCGCGTGCCTGGAGGGGCCCCGGGAGCACCTCATGCGGTGGCTCTGGACAGAGGGTGCTGCGCACCCCGGGAACGCGATTCCAGTGGCACAGGCCCCGTATCCCAGGGCACCAAGAGGACACAGCCCAGGATCCTGTGCTCCCATTGGGACAAGTGGAGGTGGGGAGGGCACAAGACACTGAGGACTCCCTTACCGCTGGGCACCCCCAAGCTGTGCAAATCAGTGCCCCATGCCCCCTGTATCATCCAGGCCAGTGAGGACTGGGATACTGCAGTAATTACTGAGGGAGCTAACTCCAGAGCTGGTCAGATGGATGCCGCCAGTGTTGTTGTTCCTCCAGGTGTCACCCTGTGCCTGGGACGGAGCGGGGCCACCAGGGAACAGAGGCCTCATGGGGTAAACAGTTCCCACTGTGCCGTGCACCTGGAAGGGAGCGGGGCAGCTCCACCAGGGGCACACACCTGAGAATCAGCACAGCAGCCCCTCCCCAAGAAGACCAACTGGAAGGACAGGGGAAGAGCAAGTTCTCGACCGACCAGCACTGGAAAGCTCCAGGGGAAGTCGAGGGACTTACAATATATAGAATCAGAGGATACCCGCCTTGTTTTATTTTTTTGCTGGTTTGTTTGGGTTTTTTTCTCTTTTTTTTTCATTTCCTTTTTCCAGTTCAACTTGTTTTTAGCCACTCTGCACTGAGCAAGAAAAACTCACCACAAAAGAAAGAATTAGAAACAGTACTCTGGGAAATGAACTAGGGGTGGTGGAAGGGGAGGAGGGCGGGGGGTGGGAGTGAATGGGTGACGGGCACTGGGGGTTATTCTGTATGTTAGTAAATTGAACACCAATAAAAAATAAATTAAAAAAAAAAAAGAAACAGTACTCTCTCCCACAGTTGCAGAATTTGGATTACAATTCGATATCAGAAACCCAATTCAGAAGCACAATTATAAAGCTACTGGTGACTCTGGAAAAAAGCATAAAGGATTCAAGAGACCTCATGACTGCAGAATTTAGATCTAATCAGGCAGAATTTAAAAATCAATTAAATGAGATGCAATACAAACTGGAGGTCCTAACGACAGGGTTAATGAGGTAGAAGAAAGAGTGACATAGAAGACAAGTTGATGGCAAGGAAGGAAGCTGAGGAAAAATGAGAAAAACAATTAAAGGATCATAAGGAAAGGTTAAGGGAAATAAATGATATCCTCAGAAGGAAAAATCTACATTTAATTGGGGTTCCAGAGGGCGCCGAAAGGGACAGAGGACCAGAAAGTGTATTAGAACAAATCATAGCTGAGAACTTCCCTAACTTGGGGAGGGAAACAGGCATTCAGATCCAGGAGACAGAGACATCCCCCCCAAAATCAATAAAAACCGTTCAACACCTCGACATTTAATAGTCAAACTTGCAAATTCCAAAGATAAAGAGAAAATCCTTAAAGCAGCAAGAAACAAGAGATCCCTAACTTATATGAGGAGAAATATTAGGTTAACAGCAGACCTCTGCACAAAGACCTGGAAGACCAGAAAGGGCTGGGTCTTAAATGAGAAGAACATGCAGCCAAGAATACTTTATCCAGCAAGGCTCTCATTCAGAATAGAAGGAGAGATAAAGAGCTTCCAAGATAGGCAGAAACTGAAGGATATGTGACCACCAAATCAGCTCTGCAAGAAATGTTAAAGGGAACTCTGTAAAAGAAAGACGAAGTCCAAGGAAACAATCCACAAAAACAGGGACTGAATAGGTATTATGATGACACTAAATTCATATCTTTCAATAGTAACTCAGAACATGAATGGGCTTGCTTAATGATCCCATCAAAAGGCGCAGGGTTTCAGCAAGACCCATCTATTTGCTGTCTACAAGAGACTCATTTTAGACCTAAGGACACCTACAGCCTGAAAATAAAAGGTTGGAGAACCATTTACCATTCAAATGGTCCTCAAAAGAAAGCAGGGGTAGCCATCCTCATATCAGATAAATTAAAGTTTATACCAAAGACTATAGTAAAGGATGAAGAGGGACACTATATCATACTTAAAGGGTCTATCCAACAAGAGGACCTAACAATCATGAATATTTATGCCCCAAATGTGGGAGCTGCCAAGCATATCAATCAATTAATAACCAGAGATCCCTGGGTGGCGCAGCGGTTTAGCACCTGCCTTTGGCCCAGGGTGTGATCCTGGAGACCCGGGATCGAATCCCACGTCGGGCTCCCGGTGCATGGAGCCTGCTTCTCCCTCTGCCTATGTCTCTGCCTCTCTCTCTCTCTCTCTCTCTCTCTCTCTCTCTCTCTCTCTCTCTCTCTCTCCCTGTGACTATCATAAATAAATTTTAAAAAAATTTTAAAAAATCAATTAATAACCAAAGTTAAGACATACTTATGATAATACACTGATATTGGGAGACTTGAACATGGCGCTTTCTGCAAATGACACATCTCCTAAGCACAATATCTCCAAAGAAACAAGAGCTTTATTTTTTTTAAAAACAAGAGCTTTAAATGATACACTGGACCAGATGGATTTCACAGATTTTTATAGAACTTTACATCTAAACGCAACTGAATACACATTCTTCTCAGGTGCACATGGAACTTTATAGACCACGTACGGGGTCACAAATCAGGTTTCAACCAATACCAAAAGATGGGGATTGTCCCCTGCATATTTTTAGGCCATAATGCTTTGAAACTAGAACTAAACCACAAGAAGAAGTTTGGTTATACTGTAATAGTGAATCCATATCACATTACAGCAGAAAGAATAAACCTTAATATATGTAAATTTTTTTAAAAATTGGTATATAAGAGGAGTCTCAAAATAGAAAGCAGACTATGACAAAAGAATTCACTGTGTTACCACTATATGAAATAACCTTACTGAGGAGGGATAGGAGTGGGAAGGGTGATGGCCTAAGTTATTTTTCATATTAGCTCAATCTTTACACCTAAATATAAAAGCACTGTACTCCAGTTGATAAAGTTGTTTTCCATTTGGGGTATGGGTTAAGTTTGAAGCCACAATTTATATATATTATAACTGAATAGTGTGTAACTCTATGGCATATGAAGAGGGGCAAGTTGTGCACCAAGTGGGAAATTACAGAGAAGTAAGGGGAAGGGACGAGAATATCCCATCTGGTAATGGATTAATATTTGAGACATTAGCACGAACCCATCTTAGTTTAATATAGATGCATATGAATACATAGAAAAATATTTATAGAGTTGTGTGTATACAGGTTAATATACATTCATGTATTTCTTCGCTCCATCAGTTTAGAGGAACTAGTAGCATTGAGCAGAGCTAGCACCCAGACTTAGTTCCTAATACCCTTCTCTGATCAAAGGAATCATAGCTCTACAGTGACATGGCTGATCCTAGGACTGAAATGGGAAATAAATGAGATAAGCCAGGAGAAATGTGTAGTGCCAGAAAGTAAGGAAGTGCTAACAACAACAACAATAATAATACACACACTGATGGAAGTATGTCAAAGGGACATGGGACCAAGTGAAAGGGTCCCCAATGGCCAAAGTGGAATAATTGGAGCAACAAAAAAAATAACATAGTATTGGATTAGAACAAAATGTATAAAGTAAACATTCATGGACCCATACTAATATGAGTAAATGAATAAATGATATATATGATGGATGAGGAAAGAGGTGATAGATAGATAGATAGATAGATAGATAGATAGATAGATAATAGATAAATAGATGAAAGAAAAAGAGAGAAAGAAAGAAGAAAGAAAGAAAGAAAGAAAGAAAGAAAGAAAGAAAGAAAGAAAGAAAGAATGATAGATGATGATGATGATAGATAGATAGATAGATAGATAGATAGATAGATAGACAGATGATAGATAGATCTCTCATGGATAAGAATTTCCAATGATCTATGCAAGTACTCTGTGTTCAAGAAGATATAGTATAAATCCCCCTTCCTCAAGTACTGGCTGCACATAGTAACTTTCTTCCAAAGAGCACAGGATGAATTGGGGAGGGGGAGGAACTTTACAGTAAAGACAGATGAAAAATGCCACCTCAGCCAAGTGATCAAGACTAATATCAAAAGTCATGTTGATAGTATTATTGGTAGTATGTACTTTAATAGGATGTGATGAGACTGGCATTTTACCTCTGTGATATTCCTTCCTAAAACCCACAAACCCAGTCTAATCATGAGAAAAATACTGGACAAGTTCCAATTAAGGGACAATATACAAAATATCTGGTAAGTACTCCTCAAAACTGCCAAGATCTGAGAAAAGTCTGAGAAAATGTCACAACCAAAGGACCCTGAGGAGACATGATGACTTAAGGTAAGTTGGTATCATGGAATTGGGTTCTAGAGCATAAAAAGAACAGGTCAAAAACTAAGAGGGATGTTTGGGTGGCTCAGTAGTTGAGCATCTGCCTTTGGCCCACGGCATGATCCCAGGATCCAGGATCGAGTCCCACATCCGGCTTCCTGCATGGAGCCTGCTTCTCCCTCTGCCTGTGTCTCTGCCTCTCTCTCTCTATCTCTCTCTCTCTCTTTGTCTCTCTCGCTCTCTCTGTCTCCCATGAATAAATAATCTTTTAAAAAAACTAAGAAAGTGTATTAAATATGGACTTTAATTACTGTTATCAAATTGGCTCATTCATAGTGAAGGTAGACAATACTGATGCAAAATGTTAATAATAGCAGTATATGCAAACACTCTACACTATGATCATAACTCTTCTTAAGTCTAGATCTATTCTAAAATAGTCACCTTAAAAAGTAAGTTTAAAAATCAATGGATAGGCTTATTAGCAGAATAGAGAAAACAAAGGAAAGAATTGATAAACCAGAAGATAGAACAATAGAAATTACCCTAACTGAACAGAGATAAAAATAGATTTTAAAAACATGAACAGAGCCTTAGGACCTGTGGGACTGTAACAAAAGATTTAGTATTCCTAGCATCTAAAGTTCGGAAGGAGAGACTGAAAGATATTCAAAGAAATAATGAAAGAAATCTTTCCAAATTTGGTGAGATATAAACCTACAGATTTAAAAAGCTGAGTAAACATAGGGTAAAGACAAAGAAATCCATGCCAAGATTTATTATAATTAAGTCTCTTTAAAATTAAAAAAAAAAAGAAATCTTAAAAGCAACCAGTGAGAAACAGCATATTCTCTATCAGGGAAAGATAAATCCAAATTGCATGTTTCTCATCAGAAATCATAGAGGCCACCAGAAAGTGACACATTATCAAATGCCTAAAAAGAAAAAAATAATTAAGAATTGTCAACTCAGAATTCCATATCTAGGTAAGTTTATCTTCAGAAATGAATAATATATGAAAAACCTCTCAAATGAAAGAAAACTAAAATCATTTTGCTGAAAGCAGATCTACTCTTAAAAAATGGCTAAAGCATATTCTATGCTTTCCTGTAGAAGTAAAAGAACTAAAATATAGTCAAACTGAAATGTAAAAAGCTATTATTGTGTTCCAGTCCCAAATGATGGCTGTAAAAACAAGGATGAAGGAGGAAGAAGAATAAGTCAATGATATAGAAGATGGAATATAAGGAAGCAGAAAAGAAAAAAAGAAAGTAACCAGATCATGAACAGAGATTGAGAGAACTCAGCAATTCAATTTATCAAAATTATATCACAATAATAGGGGTCCCAGAAGAGGAGGAGCAGGGGATAGGAGAAGAAAGTTTATTTGAACAAATTATACCCAGGAACTTCCTTAATCTGGAGAAGAAAAAAAGCATTCAATTCCGGGAGTCACACAGAACCCCCTGAAAATCAATATAAATAGGTCAACACTTCGATATATAATAGTGAAGCTTACAAACTGCAAGGATAAAGAGAAAACTCCTGAAAGCAGCTCAGGCAAGAGATCCTTAACCTACAAGGGTAGAAACATAAGGCTGGGAGCAGACCTGTCCACACAGACCCGGCAGGACAAAAATGGCTGACAGGACCTATTCAACGTACTAAATGGGAAAAATATGCAGACAAGGATATTTTATACAGCCAGGCTGTCATTCAGAATAGGAGAGATAGAGTTTCCTGGACAAAAAAAAACAAAAACAAACAAACAAACAAAAAAAAACTAAATAAATCTGTGAACACTAAACCACTCCTGCAAGAAATAGTAAAGGGGATCCCTTGAGTGAAAAGAGAGCTCAAAAGTAACAAACACCAAAATGAAACAGAGGCAATCTACAGGAACAGTGACCTCACAGGTAATTCAGTGGCACTAACTTCGTATCATTCAAGAATTACTCTGAATGTAAATGGACCAATGCTGCAATCAAAACACATAGTGTATCAGAATGCATTAAAAAGAAAGGGAATAGAAGGGAAGGGAGAAGAAATGGGTAGGAAACATCAGAAAGGGAGACAGAACATAAAGACTCCTAACTCTGGGAAACGAACTAGGGGTGGTGGAAGGGGAGGAGGGCGGGGGATGGGGGTGAATGGGTGACGGGCACTGAGGGGGGCACTTGACGGGATGAGCACTGGGTGTTATTCTGTATGTTGGCAAATTGAACACCAATAAAAAATAAATTTATTATTTAAAAAAAAGTATGCATTAAAAAAAAGACCCATCAATATTCTGTTTCTAAGATAATCATTTTAGACCAAGACACTTCCAGATTGAAAGTGAGGGGGTGGAGAACCATTTATCATGCCAATGAATGTCAAAAGAAAGCTGGAGTAACCATCTTTCTGTCACAAAAAAACAGATTTTTTTAATTTTTAATTTTTTAAATTATTCTTTATATTTTATTTAAATTCAATTTGCCAACATATAACACCCAGTGCTCATCTCATCATGTGCCCTCCTTAATACCTGTAACCAATAAACCAGATTTTTAAATCAAAGACTGTAATAAGAGATGAAGGACACTATCTCATAATAAAAGGGTATATCCTACAAGAAGATCTAACCATTGTAAATATTTATGCTCCCAACTTGGAAGTAGCCAAATACATAAACCAACTAATAACAAAACTAAAGAAACTCATTGATAATAATATAATAGTAGGAAAGACTAACAGCCCACTCACAGAAATGGACACATCATCTAAGCAGAAGATCCACAAGAAAACAAGAGCTTTGAATGACACACTGAACCAAATACTCTTCATAGATATATTCAGAGCATTTCATCATAAAGCAGAATACACATTCTTCCTGAGTGCACAAGGAACATTCTCTAGGATAGATCACATACTGGGTCACAGATCAGGGTTAAACTGCTACAAAAAGACTGAGATTCTATCATGCATATTTTCAGACCACAATCCTTAATAACTTGAAGGTAACCACAGGAAAAAAATTTGGAAAGATCTTAAGTACATGGAGGATAAAAAGTTTCCTACTAAAGAATGAAGAGGTCAATGAGGAAATTAAAGAAGAATTTTTTAAAATGCAAACAAAGGAAAATGAAAACATGACAGTTCAGAACCTTTGGGATGAGACAGAAGTATATAGCATAACAACCTTTCTCAAGAAACTAGAAAAGTCTCTTTTTGAGACTTGTTTTTTTAACAACCTAACCTTACACCTAAAGGAGCTGGAAAAAAAATAGCAAACGAAGCCTAAATCCAACAAGAGAAGAGAAATGAAAAAGATTAGAGGAGAAATCAATGATATAGAAATTTTTTAAAAAATAAAAAGAACGGGGATGCCTGGGTGGCTCAGCGGTTTGGAGCCTGCCTTCGGCCCAGGGTGTGATCCTGGAGTCCCGGGATCAAGTCTGACATCTGGCTCCCTGCATGGAGCCTGCTTCTCCCTCTGCCTGTTTCTCTGCCTCTCTCTCTGTGTGTGTCTCTCATGAATAAATAAATAAAATATTTAAAAAAAATAAAAAGAACAGTAGAACAGATCAACAAACCTAGGAGCTGGTTCTTTGAAAGAATTAATAAGATCAATAAAACCCTAGCCATACTTACCAAAAAGAAAAGAGAAAGGACCCAAATCAATAAAGCATTAAACAATAGAGGAGAGATCACAACCAACACCAAAGAAATGCAAACAATTATAAAACAATATTATGAGCAGTTATATGCCAACAAATTAGGCAATGCGGAAGAAATGGATGCATTCCTAGAAACGTATAACTGAAACAGGAAGAAATAGAAAACCTGCAGACCCATAACCAGCAAGGATATTGAAGCAGGAATCCAAAATTTTCCAACAAACAGGAGTCAAGGGCCAGATGGCCTCCCAGCAGAATTCTACAAAACATTCACAGAAGAATTAACACCTATTCTTCTGAAGCTGTTTCAAAAAATAGAAATAGAAAGAAAATTTCCAAATTCTTTCTATGAGGCCAGCATTACCTTGATCCCAAAACTAAAGACCCCACCAAAAAGGAGAATTACAAACCAATATCACTAATGAACATGGAGGCAAAAAATCTTCACCAAGACACTAGCTCATAGGACCCAACAGCACTTCAAAAGGATTATTCACCACAGCCAAGTGGGATTCATTCTTAAGATGCAGGGGTGGTTTAACGTCCACAAATAAATCAAGGTGATACACCACATTAATAAAAGAAAGGACAAGAACCACATGGTCCTTTCAATAGATGCAGAAAAAGAATTTGACAAAGTACAGCATCCTTTCTTGATTAAAACTCTCCACAGTGTAGGGATAGAGGGAACATACCTCAAGATAATAAAAGCCATCTATGAAAAACCTACAGCGAATAGCATCCTCAATGGAGAAAAAAGTGAGAGCTTTTCTCCCAAGGTCAGGAATATGACAGGAATGTCCCCTCTTACCACTCCTGTTCTACATAGTACTGGAAGTCCTAGATTCAGCAATCAGACAACAAAAAGAAATAAAACTCATCTAAATCAGCAAAGAAGAAGTCAAACTCTCACTCTTCGTAGATGACAAGATGCTCTATGTGGAAAACCCAAAAGACTCCACCCAAAAATTACTAGAACTCATACAGGAATTCAGCAAAATATAAAATCAATGCACAGAAGTCAGTCACATTTCTATGCACTAACAATGAGGCAGAAGAAAGAGAATTCCAGGAATAGATCCCACTTATAATTGCACCAAAAACCATAAGATACAGAGGAATAAACTTAACCAAAGAGGTAAAGGATCTGTACTATGAAAACGATAGAACACATATGACAGAAATTGAGGAAGACACAAAGAAATGGAAAATCATTCTATGCTCATTGGTTGGAGGAACAAATATTGTTAAAATGTCTATACTACCCAGAGCAATCTACACATTCAATGCAATGTCTATCAAAATACCATCAGCATTTTTCACAGAGCTGGAACCAAGAATCCTAAAATTTGTATAGAACCAGCAAAGAACCTCAATAGCCAAATGAATGTTGAAAAAGAAAACCAAAGCTGGAGACATCACAATTCCAGATTTCAACCTGTATTACAAAGCTGTGATCATCCAGAGAGTGTGGTACTGGCACAGAAACAGACACATAGATCAATGGAACAGAATCGAGAACCAAGAATTCCCCCTCCCAACTCTATGGTCAGCTAATCCTCAACAAAGTGAGAAAGATATTGGATACAATAGAAAAAACTATTTCTATTGGATAAAATAGAAAAAAAAACACAGTTTCTTCAACAAATGGTGTTAGGAAATTTGGACAGCAACATGCAGAAGAATGAAACTGGACCACTTTCTTACACCATGCACAAATGTAAACTCAAAATGGATGAAAGACCTAAAGGTGAGACAGGAATTCGCCTAAATCCTAGAGGAGAACACAGGTAGAAACCTCTCTGACTTTGGCCACAGCAACTTCTTGCTAGACACATCTCCAAAGACAAGGGAAACAAAGCAAAAATGAACTACTGGGACTTCAGCAAAATAAAAACCACAGCAAAGGAAACAGTTAACAAAACCAAAAGAGAACCAAAAGAGAATGGGAGAAGATATTTGCAATGCCTTGTCAGATAAAGGGCTAGTATCCAAAATCTATAAAGAAATTACCAAGCTCAACACCCAAAATACAAAAATCCAGTCAAGAAATGGGCAGAAAACATGAACAGACATTTCTCCAAAGAAGACATACAAATGGCCAACAGACACATGAAAAAATGCTCAACATCATTTGGCATCAGGGAAATACAAATCAAAACCGCAATGAAATACCACCTCACACCCATCAGAATGGCTAAAATGAACAACTCAGGAAAAAAACTGATGTTTGCAATGATGCAGAGAAAGGGAAACCCTCTTACAGTGTTGTCACAGGGAATGCAAAGTGGTGCAGCCACTCTGGAAAACAGTATGGAGGTTCCTTAAAAGCTTAAAAATAGAACTACTCTATGACTCAGCAATTGCACTACTAGGTCTTTATCCAAAGGATACAAACATAGTGATTTAAAGAGGCACCTGCACCCCAACGTGTATAGGAGCAATGTCCACAATAGCCAAACTATGGAAAGAGCCCAGATGTCCATTGACAGATGAATAGAAAAAAGATGTGGTCTATATACACAGTGGAATATTAGCCATCAGAAAGAATGAAATCTTGCCATTTGCAATGACATGGATGGAACTAGAGGGTATTATGCTAGGTGAAGTCAAAGACAAATATCATGATATCCACTCATATGTGGAATTGAAGAAACAAAACAGAGGAACATAGGGGAAGGGAAGGAAAAGGAAAATAAGAGGAAAACAGGGCAGCAAACCATAAGAGACTCTACTATAGATAACAAACTGAGGGTTGCTGGAGGGAGGTGGGTGGGAGGACAGGCATTAAGGAGGGCAGTTGATGTAATGAGTACTGGGTGTTCTATGCAATTGATAAATCACTAAATTCTACCCCTGAAAGTAATAATACAGCATATGTTAATTAAATTGCATTTACATTTAAAATTTTTTATTTTTTATTTATTTATTTATTTTTTTTTTTTTTTAAACAACAGCGTTGTTTTTTTTTTAAGTCAGTGCTCCAGGTGATTCTAAGTGATGCCACAGTTAAGTAGAAAGGCTTCCTTTTAATTTCTTTTTTTTTTTTTAATTTATTTATGATAGTCACAGAGAGAGAGAGAGAGAGGCAGAGACACAGGCAGAGGGAGAAGCAGGCTCCATGCACCGGGAGCCTGATGTGGGACTCGATCCTGGGTCTCCAGGATCACGCCCTGGGCCAAAGGCAGGCGCCAAACCGCTGCGCCACCCAGGGATCCCTAAAATTTTTTAAATAATAAATAATGCGTGTGTTAGATACTGTAAAATATTTCAGAGAAACATCCACTTCAAGAAAACACGAATATCTCTTAGCTAGCTCTTAAAAGAAGCCCCTGAAATCAACAAGTTCTATATATTGATTGAGTCCTATAGTATCACACAATGTTGTTTTTTGTGGTAATTTGGAAAACAACAAGCCTTATTTTTCAATCACGTTTAAAATACTTTAAGCATATAAGAATATTGTCACTCTTCTAACAAAAATGAGTCTGTGAGTGAATGCAATATCATGAAAGGCTTGAGAAAAATTATTAAATTTATTTTCAAATTGTAGCTCTATCAACTATAATTGCATTACAATACAACTTAATATAAAGACAAACAGAATTTAATATTTATTAATGCCCAAGGTAGAAAAAATCTCAAGTTACTTGTTATGCAATGAAAGTAACATTTTTCCATTTAGATATTTTTGGCTATGTATTAAATAAAAAATGTTACAGATGATATGGAGAATGCAAGGGGGAGAGAGGGAGAATATGGAGAGATGATTCTTACCTGGTAAAGCCAAGAAAAAGCACTCAATTTCAAAATTGAAGAAAAAACAAATTTCTCAAGCCATTAGTATCATTAGTGTTGCTTTAATAAAACCACACCAACATTAACGAGAGCAAATTTTAATTCACTTACCATGCCCCTACCCTAACAAACTACTTTTATCCTCCACATTCTCAAAATAGTTCAATCATAAGAATCTCCATAAGCTAAAATGTCTCAAACACAGAAAAAATGCACTTCCACATTTGATAAAACTCAATCTAAAAAAATAGTACCCTAAAATATTTACAAGAACAAAGAAAGCTACTAAGAGTGAGGCATATTTCATTCACATATGTTGAAACCTATTCCTAAGACTTCTGTGTTTCTCTGTCATTCCAAACATGCCCAAGAGGAAATGGAGAAATATTCTGGATGTAGGAAATATGTGCCCTGAAAGCATCTGAAATTGGTTCAAATTTTAACTATTTACTAGTGAACTCACTTATGCCCATGGGGCTGGCCATGAGAACAGAAAGCAAAATCTCATAGCACTGTCCTCTATCGTTTCAGCACACTCTGTATTCTAGTCTTAGAGTTTTCACAACATATGAAACAGTCACCTAAGGACGTAGGGAAAAAATGGAACTGAGGATTTACCCAACTTAAAACAGACAAGTATAAATCTTGAAATTGAGTAGGACTTGGATTGCTATGTTCATGCTCCTCCTAGTGACTAAACTCAGGAAAACAAACACACACACAAAAAAAAATCAGGTTTTCCAAAGTCACATTCATTAAATGTTTTAGTGTCCACAGTGTGAAGGATGGGACTCCACTAGTCTTCAAATAAATGTCCATACAGACTCTCCTCCACAGAGACCACCCACCATTTCACATCTTGCCTGTAAATTATCTGTATTAAGTAGAACACATTGTCTTGACTTGGGTCTTCAGCTTATAAAAAGCTTCCAAGAGCAAGGTTTGTTCTGTTCTTTATTTGGCAGATGGCATTTCAGGTTTGTGCACATGCTCAATACTATAAATAACAGCTCAAGCAGCCCTCAACTTGCTCTTGCCTTCGATGACACATAGGAGATCTTAGCTTCTATGGGTCACTGTTGTTTCCTTGTCAAAGTTAACCTTGTGTCCTGACATGTTTAGGCCATATTTCTTGTGACTCCCATTAAGTAGCAGAAAGACACAAACATGGTATTTATTAATTCTAAAAAATAACCATTCTTCTTATAACATATACAGCATCTGAGGGGCACAGGGCTCCACAATTCAACATTGTATATGTATACGAGGCATCTGCCACCAGCAAGGCCACAGGAAGGTATCAGCGTGAGACCCTGAAGGTTAGGCCTCCACAGGAAATTGCTTGGTCAGCAAATTGCTCCTACAGCTTGGTAACATTAACAAGAAAAAGCCAGATGTTGTTCAAACTAATCTTCAGCTCAAAATACAGAATGGAATCATTTTTCCATGGTCAAGAGGAAAAGCCACTTGCAAGTTCCCACTGTCTTTCCAGAGTTCTGTTCTGTTTAAAGCACTCTAGGACTCTAATCTTCAAGGAAATGAAATGCTAAACTAGACAGAAAAATACACAGCCCAAGTCCTGCATATTTTGGAATTGAGGAGGAAGCACCCATCTTGGTGGTCTCTTTCCTTAGACATATGAGCACAATGGTGACCCCCTCCAAGGAGGCTGCTGAGGTCTTCCCAGAGCCTCCACCAATTCCCCTCAGTCCTGTCTTTTCTCAACACTGAAGCCAAAGCGATGACATTAAAATTTACTTCTATGCATGTTCTCCTTAGCTCAGAATCCTGCAATAACTGCTCATGACACTCAGAGGAAAAAAAAACAACAACAGCACAATGTCATCCACACATATGCATAAAGATATGTGGACAAATACACCAGTAATGGTGGAAACAAAAATTGGCCTGAAGGTGAATCAATCAACAGTTTCAGGAGTCAAAGTACGGTCAATGCAGCCACCTACAGATGAAGTTCACCTATATGTACTGACAAGGAAAGGTAAATAACACAATGTATTAGGTTAGAGAAAAAATAAGACAAAATATTACATTTAGAATAAATCCATTTATGTTGTTTTAAAAGTGTGTAAAAGTGCATGGCACATGGGTGGCTCATTTGGTTAATTGTTCAACTCTTGATTTCAGCTCAGGTCTTGATCTCAGGTTGTGAGTTCAGCCCCTCTTTGGCCCCACATGGAGCTTACTTAATAAAATAAAATAATAAAATAAAATAAATAAAAATAAAATGAAACAAAACAAAACAAAATAAAATAAATAAAAGTCTCCAAATCTCTAAGGAGCCCGTTTGGGTTTTGGTTTCTTAAGTATAGGATGGTGTTTAGATACCATTTGCTAATATTTAATAAATGGTAAAATGAGTCTGATGTCTGATGATTCAGTTAAAATTGAGATTTCAGAACATGATTAAATTAATAAAAATCCTTTCCTTGAAAAAACAGAACTAAAAAAAAACCTTTATTTTTTGAAATCCCCTTAAACCATTTAATTTAATAGATGTAGCAATCCTTGTTCTGCATTTAATTATCTGTATCCTCCTTACTCCCACCCAAAATTGTTTATTCCACTTTGTGTTTAGAAAAAATAAAACTTCTCAACAGGCAGCCTGAAAATGAAAAGCATTTGGGGAAACAATTCAACACCTTTAGGTCTCACAAGTATTGAAACAACCCCCAGGGCACTACTGGTCCCTCATGAACCAGCTTTATGTCCACTCTTGTCAGCAAAGTGAGTTGGTAACAAAGTGATTTCTCTGAGCTATTGGTCTAAATCGTGCAGATTCACCTTGATCATTTTCACCTCAGTTAAACTTCAGATCATGGCTAATGTGACATAATTTGGGGGTTTGGGACTGAACAGTCAGGAAAGAATTCTTGGGACATCTTCAGTGCAAAAAAAATGGTGGTCTTATTAAAGCACAGGGGCAGGACCCTAAGCTATAAACAGCTGCACTGGGGTTGTAACAGGTGACTGATTATATATTTTCAAGGAGGGAGGAGGATTAGAGATAGTGTAAGTCCCTAAGGAATTTGGAAGCGGTTTCCAAGACTTTGAGGGATCATTTACTACTGTATAGTCAAACCTTAGTCATGAGACCCCTCAAGATGTTTATCAGCAGGGCACAGGTTTAGAGGATAACTGCTAACGTAGACTTTGATGGGGTGGGTAGAGATAAAGGAAGTTTCCAAAGGGATTTTTATATGTTAAGGAAGACTTACAGGATCCTGGAGGTCAGGCTGATATCAAGCTAAGGTTGCCTCTTTTTTTTTTTAAATTTTTTAAAGACTTTATTTATTTGACAGAGGGAGAGAGAGAGAGCCCACGAGCAGGGGGTAGGGGCAGAGGAAGGAGAACCAGATTTTATTTACTTTATTTGAGAGAGTAAGCCAAAGAGAAAGCATGAGCATGGGGGGGGCGGGGGTTGTACAGAGAGTGGTGGGGAGAAGCAGACTCTCCATTGAGCTGGGAGTCTGATATGGGAATCCATCCCAGGACCTTGGGATCATGACCTGAGCCAAAGGCAGACGCTCAAATCAACTGAGCCACCCAAGCGCCCTCTAAGGTTGCCTTTTGCCTGTAGCAAAGTATTAACATCAAAGCAGTTGAGTTCCTAGTGGAAAGTCACTCTGCCTATCCTAGGTACTTGTCAATGGGCTGCAAATTGTAAGGAAATTTAACTTTTTTCTACATTTCTTCTGCCTTTGTTCTTCACATCTAAGCAGCTGACTTTCCATCATCTGATAATTCTCCCTAGAACTACAGCTTTACCATAAACCTGACTTAAGCTTACCCCTTCTTGCCTGTGCTTGTCCTGGTTGTACAATGAATGTGCCAAAAGAATCTGAGACTGGGAAATGCCGAAGACCTTACAATGATCTGATTTGCTTTCCTACCCTCAATTCCTCCTCCTGTCACTCAGGACCTACAATATTGCCTTGCATATAGTAACCACTCAATAAATACTTACTGAATAAATAAATAAATGAGGCAACAAATGGACACAGTTCCTTCTTGGACATTCAATCTCCTCCCCCTAACTGCCACATTCACCACCACATGTTCCCCACCTACTTACCTTCCTCCCCACATTCAAATTCAATTCACCTCACATCCTCCACAAAAGTCTTTCAGTAATCTATATATCATCATTCACCACCAAAAAATGCACACTTACTGCTATATATACAATGTTTAACTAAGGGTAGTGATGTGAATGTGTGTGTCTGCCTTTGGCTCAAGTCATGATCTCAAAGTCCTGGGATGGAGCCCTGCATCAGGCTCCCTGTTCAGCAGGCAGTCTGCTTCTCCCCTTGTTCCTCCCCCTGCTTGTGCTCTCTCTCTCTCTCTCTCTCTTTCTCTCTCTCTCGCTTACTCTCTATGTCTCTCAAATAAATAAATAAAATCTTTGTTAAAAATACATCTTTACCTGCCTTAAAATCACGTATCATGAAGTAGAAATTGGAACAATAATCTTTGGCACCAGAATTTTTGTATTCTGTTCTGTTATAAACTCTGGAGTCAAAGATGAGAGCTTTAAGTTGGTGTATCATCAGTGACTAGAACAACCACCAAAGGTGATTAAGCTTCTTTAACTTTTTTCTTTTTTTTTTTTTTTTTTTTTTGTATTCTAGTTTTTTGCTTGGTTTGGTTTTTTCCCCCTAGAAGGGAGAGAGAGAAGAGGAAGCTGAGGATAAAACACAGTTAAGCAGTCAAGACAAATTTTTAGAAAGAGCATGTCTGACGTTCAATTTGTTTGCATTGCTATGCTATAGATCCTTCTTTTATTAACTCCTTCACATTTTCTCCCACTCAAAAAAACAAAAGCTTACTTGCTTACAGATGCCTTGTGTTAAGTGACATGTACAGTAGAAACTGATCAAGAGAGCGAAGTATCTAGGTCAATGGTATTTGGAGCAGAGACCACTCTTCTGAAAACAGGCTCCAGAGCAGAAATGAACATAAATACATAAGGACTCTGGGAATTTTCACAAATTTGTGTTCCATACAGAACAGAAGTCAATAAGCTATGTAATATTAATTTTTCCTGAACTCAATAGCTCTAATAGATTGCTTATAATATTTTATATACAAGATCATGTCATCTGAGATAGAAATAGTTTTATTTCCTTCCTTCCAATTTCAATGCCTTTTTTTCTTTCTCTTGTCTAACTGTCCTGGCTAGATCCTCCAGTACAATGATTAAGACAGTGGCCAGGACCGAGATCCTTATCTTGTTCCTGATCTCAGAAAGCAGTCATTCTTTCACTAGTTAGTATAATGTTAGCTATAGGTTCCGTTACACACCTGTTACCAGGCAGAGGAAGTGTCCTTCTGTTCCTGATGTGTTGAGAGTTTTTACTATGAAAAGACATTGAATTGGTAAATGCCGTTTCTGCTTCTATTGAGATAGGCTATGAATTTTGTCCCCTATTCTATTACTATGGTGTATTACTTCAATTGATTTTTCTATATTGAACTGGCCTTGCTTTGCTGGGATAAATACCATTCAATCATGATATATAATCCTTTATATATGTGGCTGGATTTGGTTTTCCAGTAATTTGCTGAAGATTTTTCAACCATATTCATTAGAGATATTGATCTGTAGTTTTCTTAGGTCATTAGTTTTGGTATCAGGGTAATACTGGCCTCATAAAATGAGTGAGAAGTGTTCTCTTCTATTTTTTGTAAGAGTTTGTGAAGAACTGGTATGAATTCTTCTGAAATGTTTAATAGAATTCATCAATGAAGCCACCTGGGTCTAGGTTTTTCTTTCTAGGAAGTCTTTTTTACATTAATTTGGTCTCTTTGCTTGTTATAAGCCTATTTATATTTCCATTTCTTCTTGTTTTAGTAGTTCAAGTCTTTCTAAGAATTTGTCAAGGCTATCTAATGTATTGGCATAGTAATCACTTATAATTCCTTTTATTTCATTTCTCTAAATAATGTCCCTGACTTCATTTCTGATTTTGGTAATTTGAATCTTCATTCCATTTTTCTTGGTCAATCTAGCTAAAGGTTTTTCAATTTTGTTCATGTCCAGACTTAATCTTATACAGAACTCAAGATGTCAGGAGCCCACAGGTTACAGTTGGGTTCTACTGTGTATACATAATGGAAACTCACTAAATGCTTGTCCTTGAACACTCTACAGATTTACACTCTCTTCTTTCCCTCGATGGCATTCCGATAGCTCTAAAACTGACTCTATAAGACTATCCTGCATAACTTAATTTCTACAAGTTTAAATAAACTTAGCAAGTGATAAAAATAAATATTTGTCATTTGATCAGACACTAAAACAGACAGAATGATGAAAGAAGATATATACTATCATTAATAAATATAGGTAAGCAACACAAACCAGCTTATATTGAAGTCATTTTTCCTCAATTAACTATCATTAACCAATCTCCAAATTGAATGATCTGAGTACTAAACTTTTAGAACCTGAAACGTGGACAGTCCCATAATTTCTAGTAGGAAGAGAGGCCCATGCAACGAAGGCCTTATGCATTTGCCTCATGACTGTGTGTTCCCGAACTTGCACCTATGCAAGGAAGAGGTAGTCCATATTTACAGGATATAATAAACATGTGACAAGAGTTGAACATACCATCCATGGTGACTCGGACAAAGAGTTAATAATGGATACCAGTGGAGCTTCTTTTTTTTCTGAGTTAGAATTAATTTTTTTTATTTTTTGTATATTTTTATTGGAGTTCAATTTGCCAACATATACCATAACACCCAGTGCTCATCCTGCCATGTGCCCCCCTCAGTGCCCATCACCCAGTTACTCCATCCCTCCACCCACCTCCCCTTCACTACCCCTTGTTCATTTCCCAGAGTTAAGAGTCTTTCATGTTTTGTCACCCTTTCTGATTTTTCCCACGCATTTTCCCTCTTTTCCCCCTATGATCCCTTTCACTATTTTTTATATTTGCCATATGAGTGAAACCATACAATGATTGTCCTTCTCCAATTGACTTACTTCACTCAGCATAAGAACCTCCAGTTGCATCCACGTCGAAGCAAATGGTGGGTATTCATCCTTTCTGATGGCTGAATAATATTTCATTGTATATATAGACCACATCTTCTTTATCTATTCATCTGTCAAAGGACACCATGGCTCCTTACACAGTTTGGCTATTGTGGACATTGCTGTTGTGAACATTAGGGTACAGGTGTCTAGGCTTTTCACTGCATCTGTATATTTGGGGTAAATCCCCAGTAGTGCAGTTGCTGGGTCATAGGGTATCTTTATTGTTAACTCTTTGAGGAACTTCCACACAGTTTTCCAGAGTTCACATTCCCACCAACAGTGCAAGAGGGTTCCCCTTTCTCCACATCCTCTCCAACATTGGTTGTTTCCTGTCTTATTAATTTTCACCATTCTCGCTAGTGTAAAGTGGTATTTCATTGTGGTTTTGAATTGTATTTCCCTGATAGCAAGTGATGCGAAGCATTTTCTCATGTGCTTGTTGGCCATTTGTATGTCTTCTTTGGTGAAAGTTCTGTTCATGTCTTTTTCCCATTTCACGATTGGAATGCTTGTTTCTTTGCTGTTGAGTTTAATAAGTTCTTTATAGATCTTCGATACTAGCCCTTTATCTGATATGTCATTTGCAAATATCTTCAGTGGAGCCACTTTCACAACTACCTATCGTTAAAATTGACGGCCATGTTCATGTATATGTATACATACTCATACACACACACATGCACATACACATGTACACCATCTGAAATAATACCAAAATAGAGTGCAAGAAAGAAATGTGAGCAGAACTCAGAGATTAATGAATGTACAGCTTCAGATGAGGTTAGCCTGAAATGAGGCTCATCGAATATCAGTTTGGTCCAGAAAAGAATGAGTTTCTACTGCAGCCACTCACATTCTCTGCAGTCTTTCCCTCAGATCCCAGAGCTCATCTTATCCATCAATATTGATAATAAGACAGGAGGGGCAAGATGGCAGAAGAGTAGGATCCCCAAGTCACCTGTCCCCACCAACTTTCCTAGACAACTTTCAAATCATCCTGAAAACCTACGAATTCGGCCTGAGATTTAAAGAGAGAACAGCTGGAATGCTACAGTGAGAAGAGTTCCCACTTCTATCAAGGTAGGAAGACAGAAAAAATAAATAAAAAGGCATCCAATGGGGAGGGGCCCCCACAAGGAGCCAGGCTAAGGAGGGCGGCGAGAGCCTCCAGGACAGGAAAGCCCAGTCCCGGAGAAGCAGGAACTTTACCAATCTTCCAATCTTCCCGGATGGAAAAGCGCTCACAAGGAACTCAGGCAGGATCCCAGAAGGGGCAGTGATGCCCCCAGGCTCCCAGGGTCACTAACAGAGGAAGTGCACCCCGGGGGAGAGCGCGTCACACACCGTGGGCCCAGCTCCATAAAGGGCTGGAGCGCGCACCCGGCGAGGCCCCGGGAGCAACCTGAGGGAGAAGCTCAGGTGGTGGCTCAGGTGGTGACTCCACACAGAGGGGGCTGCGCGGCTCCGGCAGTGCAATTCCAGGGGCGCAGGCCCAAGGCGCTGGGGGGTACAGCCCAGGATCCGGCGCTCCCCCCAGGACAGGCAGAGGCCGGGAGGACACAGGACAGCAAGGACGCTCCTGTCACCGGGCGGCCCCGAGCTGTGCAGATCAGCGCCGCCCCCCCCCCCCCCCCCCCCCCGCCCACGGGGCCTATCCCTGCGGACTAGGACCTGCAGTAGTTACTTCTGGAGCTGACTCTAGGGCTGGAGAGCTGGCTGCCGTCATTGTTGTTCCTCCAGGTGTCACCTTGTGCCTGGGACTGAGCAGGGCCACCAGGGAGCAGGGGCCTCACGGGATAAACAGCTCCCACTGAGCCATGCACAAATCTTAAGATGATTTGTTCTAACTCTCTGAAGAAAGTCCATGGTATCTTGATAGGGATTGCATTAAACGTGTATATTGCCCTGGGTAACATTGACATTTTCACAATATTAATTCTGCCAATCCACGAGCATGGAGTATTTTTCCATCTCTTTGTGTCTTCCTCAATTTCTTTCAGAAGTGTTCTGTAGTTTTTAGGGTATAGATCCTTTACCTATTTGGTTAGGTTTATTCCTAGGTATCTTATGCTTTTTTCTTTTTCTTTTTTTTTTTTTTTTCAGTTCCTGTGTGGGCCGGTTTATTTAGTGATACTTGCATCATTTTTTTTTATTGGTGTTCAATTTACCAACATACAGAATAACCCCCAGTGCCCATTACCCAATCACTCCCACCCCCCGCCCTCCTCCCCTTCTACCACCCCTAGTTCGTTTCCCAGAGTTAGCAGTCTTTACATTCTGTCTCCCTTTCTGATATTTCCCACACATTTCTTCTCCCTTCCCTATTATTCCCTTTCACTATTATTTATATTTCCCACATGAATGAGAACATATAATGTTTGTCCTTCTCCGATTGACTTACTTCACTCAGCATAATACCCTCCAGTTCCATCCACGTTGAAGCAAATGGTGGGTATTTGTCATTTCTCATAGCTGAGTAATATTCCATTGTATACATAGACCACAGCTTCTTTATCCACTCATCTTTCGTTGGACACCGAGGCTCCTTCCACAGTTTGGCTATTGTGGACATTGCTGCTATAAACATCGGGGTGCAGGTGTCCCGGCATTTCATGCATCCGTATCTTTGGGGTAAATCCCCAACAGTGCAATTGCTGGGTCGTAGGGCAGGTCTATTTTTAACTCTTTGAGGAACCTCCACACAGTTTTCCAGAGTGGCTGCACCAGTTCACATTCCCACCAACAGTGTATGAGGGTTCCCTTTTCTCCGCATCCTCTCCAACATTCGTTGTTTCCTGCCTTGTTAATTTTCCCCATTCTCACTGGTGTAAGGCGGTATCTCATTGTGGTTTTGATTTGTATTTCCCTGATGGCAAGTGATGCAGAGCATTTTATCATATGCATGTTGGCCATGTCTATGTCTTCCTCTGTGAGCCCAGTCACTCCATTGCCAAAGCTAGCAAGAAACATGCACGAAAGGTATGTATGATAGCGACACTCTGGAAATAGCCCAGAGGCTTATCAACAGTGGCAAGGTAAACAATTTGTGGTTCTTTCTTTCTTTCAAATATTCCTCAACACATACAACAACAGCTTGGATGAATCTACAACTATGTTGAATAAGAGAAGCAAGACATGGGAACATATATTGTTTGATTCTATTATATTAAGTTCTGAATATGCAACAAAACTGAGTCATTTTGTTTAAGAATAAAATATATGTTTACATAGTAAATGTGAAAGAAAAGCATGAATGTGGTTACCCAGTAGGTCAAGAGATGGTTACTCTCAGCTGAGAGGTGATAACCTAATAAGCTGTAATGTTTGTTTTGTGTACTTTTCTACTTTTAGTATATGTGCTGTCAAAGTGAGTACTGTTCTGTGTACTTTTCTATAGGTGATATTTCTCAACAGAAAAGATTTTGTTTTTTTTTTAAAAAGGCTTGGGATCCCTGGGTGGTGCAGTGGTTTAGCACCTGCCTTTGGCCCAGGGCACGATCCTGGAGACCCGGGATCAAGTCCCACGTCGGGCTCCCGGTGCATGGAGCCTGTTTCTCCCTCTGCCTATGTCTCTGCCTCTCTCTCTCTCTCTCTGTGACTATCATAAAATTAAAAAAAAAAAGGCTTAAGCGGGGCAAGATGGCAGAAGAGTAGGGTCCCCCAAGTCACTTGTCCCCACCAACTTACCTAGGTAACTTTCAAATCATCCTGAAAACCTATGAATTCAGCCTGAGATTTAAAGAGAGAACAGCTGGAATGCTACAGTGAGAAGATTTCGTGCTTCTATCAAGGTAGTAAGATGAAAAAAAAATAAAATAAAAAAGGCATCCAAGGGGGAGGGGCCCCGCAAGGATTGGGGCTAAGGCCAGGCAGCGAGTGCCTCCAGGACAGGAAAGCCCAGTCCTGGAGAAGCAGGAATTTTACCAACCTTCCCGGATGGAAAGGCATTCACAGGGAACTCAGGATCCCAGGAGGCACAGTGAAGGCCCCCAGGTTCCCAGGGTCACTAACAGAAGTGTGCCCCGGGGGAGAGCGTGCCACACACCACGGCCGAGTTCCCTGAAGGGCTGGAGTGCGCGCTCAGCGGGACCTCGGGAGTAGCTCAGGCAGCGGCTCCGCACCGAGGGAGCTGCACTGCCCCAGGAGCGCAATTCCAGTAGCGCAGGCTCCAGAGCCCAAGGCGTCGGGGACACAGACCAGGATCTGGCGCTCCCCTTGGGACAGGCAGAGACCTGGAGGACACAGGACAGCGAGGACGCTCCAACCGCCAGGCGGCCCCAAGCTGTGCAGATCAGCGCCCACAGTCCCCAGAGCATCCAGGCCCCAGTGGACTGAGAGCTGCGGTTGTTACTGCTGGAGCTGACTCTAGGGCTGGAGAGCTGGCTGCCGCCACTGTTGTTCCTCCTGGTGTCATCTTAGCCTGGGACTGAGCAGGGCTGCCAGGGAACAGGGGTCTCACAGGATAAACAGCTCCCACTCACCAACAATGAGATTGAAGAAAGAGAAATTAAGGAGTCAACCCCATTTACAATTGCACCCAAAAGCATAAGATACCGGAGGAGGGGCAGGATGGCGGAAGAGTAGGGTCCCCAAATCACCTGTTTCCACCAAATTACCTAGAAAACCTTCAAATTATCCTGAAAATCTATTAATTCGGCCTGAGAATTAAAGAGAGAACAGCTGGAACGCTACAGTGAGAAGAGTTCCCGCTTCTATCAAGGTAGGAAGACGGGGAAAAAGAAATAAAGGAACAAAAGGCCTCCAACGGGGAGGGGCCCCGCGAGGAGCCGGGCTGAGGCCGGGGCGAGTGTCCCCAGGACAGGAGAGCCCCGTCCCGGAGAGGCAGGAGCTGCACCAACCTTCCCGGGGGGAAAGGGGCTCGCAGGGAGGTGGAGCAGGACCCAGGAGGGCGGGGATGCCCTCGGGCTCCCGGGGACACTAACAGACACCTGCACCCGGGAGAGTGCGCCGAGCTCCCTAAGGGCTGCAGCGCGCACTGGGGACCCGGAGCAGCTCGGGGGGGCTCGGGGGCGGCTCCGCGGAGGGGGCTGCGGGGCGGGAGCAGCTCGGGGGTCTCGGGGGCGGCTCCCCGGAGGGGGCTGCGGGGCGGGAGCAGCTCGGGGGGCTCAGGGGCGGCTCCCCGGAGGGGGCTGCGGGGCGGGAGCAGCTGGGGGGCTCGGGGGCGGCTCCGCGGAGGGGGCTGCGGGGCGGGAGCAGCCCGGGGGGGCTCGGGGGCGGCTCTGCGCAGGGGGCTGCCGGGCGGGGGCGAATCCAACAGCACAGGCTCCGGAGCAAAGGGCGCCAGGACACAGCCCAGGATCCGGCCTCCCCCGGGACAGGCAGAGGCCGGGAGGGCCCAGGACAGCGAGGACGCTCCTGCCCCGAGCTGAGCAGATCAGCGGCCCCGCCCCGGAGCCTCCAGGCCCTGCAGACGGAGAGCTCCGTGGTGACTGCGGGAGCTGACTCCAGGGCTGCAGAGCTGGCCCCGCCACTGCGGTTGTTCCTCCTGGGGCCTCACGGGGTGAACAACCCCCACTGAGCCCTGCACCAGGCAGGGGGCAGAACAGCTCCCCCAAGTGCTAACACCTGAGAATCAGCACAACAGGCCCCTCCCCCAGAAGACCAGCTAGACGGACAAGTTCCAGGAGAAGTCAAGGGACTTAAAGTACACAGAATCAGAGGATACTCCCCCGTGGTTCTTTTTTTCTTTTTTTTTTCTTTTTTTTTTTTTTTTTTTGTTGTATTTTGTTTTGCTTTTTGATTTGTTTTCTTCCCCCACCCCCCTTATTTTCCCTTTCTTTCTTTTTCTTTCTCCTTTTCTTCTTTTTTTTCGTTTTTTTCTTCCTTTTTTCCCCTCTTTCTCTTTTCTTTCCTTCTTTCTCTCCTCTCTTTTTCTCCTTTTCCCAATACAACTTTCTTTTGGCCACTCTGCACTGAGCAAAATAACTATAAGGAAAACCTCACCTCAAAAGAAAGAATCAGGAACAGTCCTCTCTCCCACAGAGTTACAAAATCTGGATTACAATTCAATGTCAGAAAGCCAATTCAGAAGCACTATTATACAGCTACTGGTGGCTCTAGAAAAAAGCATAAAGGACTCAAGAGACTTCATGACTGCAGAATTTAGAGCTAATCAGGCATAAATTAAAAATCAATTGAATGAGATGCAATCCAAACTAGAAGTCCTAATGACG
The DNA here is from genome assembly GCF_011100685.1 of Canis lupus familiaris. Classification (NCBI taxonomy): domain Eukaryota; kingdom Metazoa; phylum Chordata; class Mammalia; order Carnivora; family Canidae; genus Canis; species Canis lupus. The sequence continues at coordinate 653,950 of NC_049250.1, read as the reverse complement.
AGGGTTAACGAGGTGGAAGAACGAGTGAGTGACATAGAAGACAAGTTGATAGCAAAGAGGGAAACTGAGGAAAAAAGAGACAAACAATTAAAATACCATGAAGATAGATTAAGGGAAATAAACGACAGCCTGAGGAAGAAAAACTTACTTTTAATTGGTGTTCCTGAGGGCGCCGAAAGGGACAGAGGGCCAGAATATGTATTTGAACAAATCATAGCTGAAAACTTTCCTAATCTGGGAAGGGAAACAGGCATTCAGATCTAGGAAATAGAGAGACCCCCCCCCCCAAAATCAATAAAAACCGTTCAACACCTCGACATTTAATAGTGAAGCTCGCAAATTCCAAAGATAAAGAGAAGATCCTTAAAGCAGCAAGAGACAAGAAATCCCTGACTGTAATGGGGAGGAGTATTAGGGTAACAGCAGACCTCTCCACAGAGACCTGGCAGGCCAGAAAGGGCTGGCAGGATATATTCAGGGTCCTCAATGAGAAGAACATGCAACCAAGAATACTTTATCCAGCAAGGATCTCATTCAAAATGGAAGGAGAGATAAAGAGCTTCCAAGACAGGCAGCAACTGAAAGAATATGTGACCTCCAAACCAGCTCTGCAAGAAATTTTAAGGGGGACTCTTAAAATTCCCCTTTAAGAAGAAGTCCAGTGGAACAATCCACAAAAACAAGGACTGAATAGATATCATGATGACACTAAACTCATACCTTTCAATAGTAACTCTGAACGTGAACGGGCTTAATGACCCCATCAAAAGGCGCAGGGTTTCAGACTGGATAAAAAAGCAGGACCCATCTATTTGCTGTCTACAAGAGACTCATTTTAGACAGAAGGACACCCACAGCCTGAAAATAAAAGGTTGGAGAACCATTTACCATTCGAATGGCCCTCAAAAGAAAGCAGGGGTAGCCATCCTTATATCAGATAAACTAAAATTTACCCCGAAGTCTGTAGTGAGAGATGAAGAGGGACACTATGTCATACTTAAAGGATCTACCAACAAGAGGACTTAACAATCCTCAATATATATGCCCCGAATGTGGGAGCTGCCAAATATATAAATCAATTAACCAAAGTGAAGAAATACTTAGATAATAATACACTTATACTTGTGACTTCAATCTAGCTCTTTCTACCCTCGGATAGGTCTTCTAAGCACAACATCTCCAAAGAAACGAGAGCTTTAAATGATACACTGGACCAGATGGATTTCACAGATATCTACAGAACTTTACATCCAAACTCAACTGAATACACATTCTTCTCAAGTGCACATGGAACTTTCTCCAGAATAGACCACATACTGGGTCACAAATCGGGTCTGAACCGATACCAAAAGATTGGGATCGTTCCCTGCATATTCTCAGACCATAATGCCTTGAAATTAGAACTAAACCACAACAAGAAGTTTGGAAGGACCTCAAACACGTGGAGGTTAAGGACCATCCTGCTAAAAGATGAAAGGGTCAACCAGGAAATTTTTTTTTAATTTTTTATTGGTGTTCAATTTACTAACATACAGAATAACCCCCAGTGCCCGTCACCCATTCACTCCCACCCCCCGCCCTCCTCCCCTTCTACCACCCCTAGTTCGTTTCCCAGAGTTAGCAGTCTTTACGTTCTGTCTCCCTTTCTGATATTTCCCACACATTTCTTCTCCCTTCCCTTATAGGCCCTTTCACTATTATTTATATTCCCCAAATGAATGAGAACATATAATGTTTGTCCTTCTCCGACTGACTTACTTCACTCAGCATAATACCCTCCAGTTCCATCCACGTTGAAGCAAATGGTGGGTATTTGTCATTTCTAATAGCTGAGTAATATTCCATTGTATACATAAACCACATCTTCTTTATCCATTCATCTTTCGTTGGACACCGAGGCTCCTTCCACAGTTTGGCTATCGTGGCCATTGCTGCTATAAACATCAGGGTGCAGGTGTCCCGGCGTTTCACTGCATCTGTATCTTTGGGGTAAATCCCCAATAGTGCAATTGCTGGGTCGTAGGGCAGGTCTATGCATATCTTTGATTTTGTTAGATGATGCCAAGCAGTTCTCCAAAGTCACGTTTTATGCCAATGTACACTGTGGATAAGAACTGGAGCAGCTGTACATTCTCACCAGTGTTTGGTATTGTCAGTTTTCTTAATTTTACCCATTCTGGAAGGTAGCAGAGACAACTCACTGTGCACCTTTTCATATGGTTTTTGTTCATTTGGATATCATCTTTTTTGAATGCTGGTTAATGCCCATTTTCCTATTGGGTTGTCTGTCTTTTTCTTCTCATTGATAGAATTCTTACTTACAGATTTGAATTCCTCTAATTATTTGTATTGTAAATATCCACTCTCAAGGGTTGCCTCTTCGTTTTCTTATGGTATCATTTAATAAATTAAAATCCCAATAGAAAAAAGTTTACCAATCTTTTACCTTAAGGTATAGTTTTCTCTGTCAAGTTAAGAAATATTTTCCTGCCTTAAGCTTGGCTTTCATATTTATACCTGCAATCTAGTGGAATTGATTTTTGTGTATGGTGTGAGGTAGGTGTGGAGGCCTTTTTTTTTTTTTTTAGAGAGAGATTTGTTCATTTTGGGCAGCCCGGGTGGCTCGGCGGTTTAGCGCCACCTTCAGTCCAGGATGTGATCCTGGAGACCCGGGATCGAGTCCCACGTCGGGCTCCCTGCATGGAGCCTGCTTCTCCCTCTGCCTGTCTCTCTCTCTTTCTGTGTGTGTGTGTGTTTCTAATAAATAAAATCTTTTTTTAAAAAAGAAATTTGTTCATTTTATGTTTTCAAATTTATTGTCATAAAATTCTTCATAATGTCCTATTTTCATTATAATATCCATAATACCCTTTTTATTACTAATATTGATATGTGGGCCTTCTCTTAATAAGCCTTAATGAAGATTTGTCAATTTTAGAGAACTTAACAAAAAGCCAAATTTATATTTGTTTGTTCTATTATACATTTATTTTCTGATTTATTTATCTTTACTTTTATCGTTATTTCCTCCTTTCTACTGTCTTTCAGTTTAATTTTCTCACAAAAACTTCTTTTTTAAATTAAATTTCATTTTATTTAAATTAATTAACATACAGTGTATTATTAGTTTCTGAAGTAGAGTTCAATGTTGTACATAACACACAGTGCTCATTACATCATATGCCTTCCCTAACACCCATCACCCAATTACCCTATTCCCTCCATCCATCTCCCCTACAACAACCCTCAGTTTGTTTCCTACAGTTAAGAGTCTCTTATGGTTTGCCTCCCTCTCTGCTTTTAATTTTATTTTGTTTATTTTAATTTTCCCTCCCTTCCCCTATGATCCTGTTTTGTTTCTTCCATATATCAGTGAAATCATATGATATTTGTCTTTTTCTGACTTATTTCACTGAGCATAATACTCTCTAACTCCATCTGTGTCATTGCAAATGGTAAGATTTCTTGTTTTCTGATAGCTGAATAATATTCCATTATATATATAGATACCACATCTATTTTTATACATCCATCTCTTGAAGAGCATCTGGGCTCTTTCTATTGTTTGGCTATTGTGGACATTACTGCTATAAACATTGGGGTTCAGGTGCCCCTTTGGATCACTAAATTTGTATCTTCTGGGTAAGTACCAAGTAGCACAATGATGGGTCATAGGATATGTCTATTTTTAACTTTTTGAGGAACCTCCATACTGTTTTCTGGAGTGGCTATACCAGTTCACATTCCCACCATCAGCACAAGGTGGGGGTCCCTTTCTCCACATCCTTGACAACATTTGTTGTTTCCTAACTTCTTGATTTTAGCCATTGTGATTGGTGTGAGGTGATATATCATTGTGGTTTTCATTTGTGTTTCCCGGATATCAAGTAATGTTGAGCATCTTTTCATGTGTCTGTTGGCCATTTGTATGTCTTCTTTGGAGAAATGTCTGTTCATATCTTCTGACCATTTCTTGATTGGATTTTTTGTTCTTTGGGTGTTGAGTTTGATAAGTTCCTTATAGATTTTGGATACTAGCCTTTTATCTGATAAGGCATTTGAAAATACCTTCTCCCATTCTGTAGGTTGCCTTTTAGTTTTGTTGACTGTTTCCTTTGCTGTGCAAAAGTTTTTCATCTTGATGAAGTTCCAGTAGTTCATTTTTGCTTTGTTTCCCTTGTCTTAGGAGACATATCTAGTAAGATGTTGCCATGGCCAAGGTCCAAGAGGTTACTACTTGTATTATCCACTAGGATTTTGATGGATTTCTATCTCACCTTTAGGTCTTTCATCCATTTTTAGTTTATTTTTGTGCATGATGTGAGAAAGTAGTCCAGTTTCATTCTTCTGCATGTGGCTTTCCAATTTTCCCAATGCCATTTGCTGAAAAGACTGTCCTTTTTCCATTGGATATTCTTTCCCACTTTGTTGAAGATTAGCTGACTATAGAGTTGAGGGTGCATTTCTTGGTTCTCTATTCTGTTCCATTGATCTATGTGTGTTTTTAATGCCTGTACCACACTGTCTTGATAATCACAGCTTTGTAATACAGGTTGAAGTCTGGAATTGTGATGCCTCCAGCTTTGGTTTTCTTTTTCAATATTCCTTTGGCTATTCAGGTTCTTTGCTGGTTCCATACTAATTTTAAGATTCTTGGTTCCAGCTCTGTGAAGAATGCTGATGGTATTTTGATAGAGATTGCATTGAATGTATAGATTGCTCTGGGTAGCATAGAAATTTTAACAATATTTGTTCCTCCAATCAATGAGCATGGAATAATTTTCCATTTCTTTGTGTCTTCCTCAATTTCTGTCATATGCGTTCTATCGTTTTCAGAGTACAGATCCTTAACCTCATTGGTTAGGTTAATTCCTAGGTATCTTACAGGTTTTGGTGCAATTGTAGTAGGATCAATTCCTTGGTTTCTCATTCTTCCTACTCGTTAGTGTATAGAAATGTGACTGACTTCTGTGTGTTGATTTTACATCCTGCCACTTCCCTGAATTACTCTATGAGTTCTAAAAATTTTGGAGTAGAGTATTTTGGGTTTTCCACATAGAGTATCATGTCCTCTGCGAAGAATGAGAGTTTGACTTCTTCTTGATAATTTGGATGCATTTTATTCTTTTTTTGTTGTCTGATTGTTGAAGCTAGGACTTCTAGTAGTATGTAGACCAATAGTGGTGAGAGGATATCCCTATTGTGTTTCTGACCTTAGGGGAAAAGCTCTCACTTTTTCCCCATTGAGAATGATATTTGCAGGACGCCTGGATGGCTCAGCAGTTGAGTGTCTGCCTTCAGCTCAGGGTGTGATCCCAAAGTCCTGGGATGGAGTCCCACATTGGGCTCCCTGCATGAAGCTTGCTTCTCTCTCTGCCTGTCTCTGCCTGTGTGTGTGTGTGTGTGTGTGTGTGTGTGTGTGTGTGTTTCTCATGAATAAATAAATAAAATCTTTTTTTAAAAAAAGCGAGAATGATATTCGCTGTGGGCTTTATGTCTATGGCTTTTATTATATTGAGATATGTTCCCTCTATCCCTACACTGTGGAGAGTTTTAATCAAGAAAAGATGCTATACTTTGTCAAATGCTTTTTCTGCATCTATTGAAAGGACCATGTGGTTCTTGTCCTTTCTTTTATTAATGTGATATATCACCTTGATTGATTTGAGGATGTTGAACCACCCCTGCAGCCCAGGAGTAAATCCCACTTGGTCATGGTAAATAATCATTTTAATGTACTGTTGGCTCCTATTGGCTAGTATGTTGGTGAGAATTTTTGCCTCCATGTTCATCAGGAATACTGGTCTATAATTCTCCTTTTTAGTGGGGTCTTTATCTGGTTTGGAGATCAAGGTAATGCTGGCTTCATAGAAATAGTTTGGAAGTTTTATTTCCTTCTCTATTTTTTGAAACAGCTTCAGAAGAATAGGTATTAATTCTTCTTTAAATGTTTAGAATTCCCTGGGGAAACCATCCAGTCCTGGACTCTTGTTTTTGGGAGGTTTTTGATTACTGTTTCAATTCCCTTGCTGGTATGGGTCTGTTCTGGTTTTCTATTTCCTCCTGTTTCAGTTTTGGTATTTTATATGATACCATTTCTTCCAGATTACCTAATTTGTTGGCATATAGTTGCTCATAATATGTTCTTATAATTGTTTGTATTTCTTTAGTGTTGGTTGTGATTTCTCCTCTTTCATTCATGATTTTATAGATTTGGATCATTTCTCTTTTCTTTTTCATAAGTCTGGCTGGGTTTATTGATCTTATTAATTCTTTCAAAGAACCAGCTCTTAGTTTCATTTATCTGTTCTACTATTCTTTTGGTTTCTTTCACTGATTCTGTTCTAATTTTTATTATTTCTCTTTGGATCTAGGTTTTATTTGCTGTTCTTTTTCTCTCCTTTAGGTATAAGGTTAGGCTGTGTTTTTGGAGACTTTTTTATTTCTGAGAAAGGCTTGTATTGCTATATCTTTCCTCTTCAGACAGCATTTGCTGTATTCCAAAGGTTTTGAGCAGTTGTGTTTTCATTTTTATTTTTTTGATGAATTTTTTAATTTTTCTTTAATTTCCTGGTTGACCTATTCATTCTTTAGTAGGATACTCTTTAATCTCCATGTTTTTGTGGTTCTTCCAAATTTCCTCTTATGATTGAGCTTTAAAGAATTGTCTGGGGATGCCTGGGTGGCTCAATGGTTGAGTGCCTGCCTTCTGCCGAGGGTGTGGTCCTGGAGACCTGGGATGGAGTCCCACGTCGGGCTCCCTGCATGGAGCCTGCTTCTCCCTCTGCCTGCGTCTCTGCCTCTCTCTCTCTCTCTCTCTCACTCTCTTTGTGTGTGGGTGTGTGTCTCATGATTAAATAAATAAAAATCTAAAAAAATTAATTTAAAATAAAGAAAGAAAGAATTGTCTGAAAATATGCAGAGGATAATCCCAATCTTTTGGTACCAGTTGAGGTCAGATTTGTGACCCAGTGTGTAATCTATCCTAGAAAATGTTCCATGTGCACTTGAGATGAATATGTATTCTGTTTCTTTAGGATGAAATGCTCTGAATATATCTGTGAAGTCCATCTGGTCCAGTGTGTCATTCAAAGTCTTTGCCTCCTTGTTGATCTTCTGCTTAGTTTGTCTGTCCATTGTTGTGAATGGGGTGTCAAAGTCCCCTACTATTATTGTATTATTATCAATGTGTTTCTTTAATTTTTATATTAATTGGTTTATATATTTGGCTACTCCCACGTTAGGGGCATAAATGTTTACAATTATTAGATCTTCTTGTTGGATAGACCCTTTAAGTATGATAAAGTCTGCTTCTTCATCTCTTATTACAATCTTTGGTTTAAAATCTAATTTGTCAGTGTGCCTGGGTGGCTCACTCAGTTAAGCTTCTGCTTTCAGCTCAGGTCATGATCCCCAGGGTCCTGGGATCAAGCCCCAGGTCAGGCTCCCCTGCTCAGTGGGGAGCCTGCTTCTCCTTCTCCCCTTTGTTCTTGCTCTCTCTTGCTAGCTTTCTCTCTCTCTCAAATAAATAAAATCTTTTTTTAAAAAAATCTAATTTATCTGATAAAAGGATTGCCACCCCAGCTTTTTTTTTTATGACCATTAGCATGATAAATGGTTTTCTGCCCTCTCGCTTTCAATCTGGATGTGTCTTTGGATCTAAAGTGAGTCTCCTATAGACAGCATATCGGTGGGTCTTCTTACTGGTCTTTGTTATTTTGGGGCTCTCTCTTTGCTTAAAGGATCCCCTTTAATATTTCTGCAAGGCTGGTTTACTGATCACAAATTCTTTTAGTTTCTGTTTGTCCTGAAAGCTCTTTATCTCTCCTTCTATTTTAAATGACAGCCTTGCTGGATAAAGTATTCGTGGCTGCATTTTTTTTCTCATTTAGTACCCTGAATATATCATGGCAGTCTTTTCTGGCCTGCCAGGTCTCTGTGGAGAGGTCTACTGCCCCCCCTTGTGTTTCTACCCTTGTAGGTTAAGGAGCTCTTAAAAATCCTGCTTTCAGGATTTTCTCTTTTCCTTTGAATTTTGCAAGCTTCCCTATATAAAAAATATTTTTAATTGATTTTGAGGGGTGTTCTCTATGCCTCCTGAAATTGAATACCTGTTTCCTTCCCCAGATTAGGGGAAATCTCAGCTATAATTTGCTCAAATAAACCTTCTGCTCCCCCCTTTCCTCTTCCCCTGAGACCTTAACTTTTCTAATATTGTTTCATTTTATGTGATCACTTGTTTCTCAAATTCTCTCCTTGTTAACCAATGGTTGTTTATCTTTCTCTTTCTCAGTTCTTTATTCTCCATTATTTTGTCTTCTGTGTCACTACTCTTCTACCTCATTTACCCTAGCAGTTATAGCCTCCATTTTTCATTTCAGCCCAGTAATAGCCTTTTTTAAATCTCCACCTGATTAGATTTTAATTCCTTTATTTCTCCAGTAAGGGATTCTCTACTGTCTTCTATGCTTTTTTTTTTTTCAGGCCCAGCTAGTATCTTTATAATCATTGTTTTGAATTCTAGTTCTGACATCTTATTTATGTCCATATTGATTAAGTCTCTGGCTGTCTGTACTGCCTCTTGTTCTCTTTTTGGGGGTAAGTTCTTCTGTCTTGTCATTATATGTCCAGAGAAGATAGATGAAAGAGAGAACAAAATACAAAAATAGCAACAATGATCCCAGAAAAATATACACTAAACAAATCAGAAGAGATCAGAAACCAGAAAAGAAAAAGAAAAAAAAGTGAGAATAAAACCAAGCAGAAGAGAGCAGCCCAGGTGGCTCAGTGGTTTAGCACCGCCTTCCACCCAGGGTGTGATCCTGGAGACCCAAGATCGGGTCCCATGTCGGGCTCCCTGCATGGAGCCTGCTTCTGCCTCTACCTGTGTCTCTGCCTCTCTATCTCTCTGTGTCTCTCATGAATAAGTAAATGAAATTTTAAAAGAAAAATCAAGCAGAAGGTGAACAGAACAGAAAAGTAAACTAGATCCTGGGTGTATTTTGGTCTGTTTGTTACTAGAACTAAATCCCAAATTTGTAAATAAAGAAAAACTTTATATATATATATATATATATCTATCAAAATAAAATTGAGGGCAGCCCCGGTGGCTCAGCGGTTTAGCACTGCCTTCCACCGGGGGTGTGATCCTGGAGTCCCTGGATCAAGTCCCGTGTCGGGCTCCCTGCATGGAGTCTGCTTTTCCCTCTGCTTCTCTCTCTCTCTCTCTCTCTCTCTCTCTCTCTCTCTCTCTCTGTCTGTCTTTCATGAGTAAATAAATAAAATCTTTTTTAAAAAATGAATACAATGAAAGGAAACCAAAAAGAAAAAAAATATATATATATATAAAATGTGAATATAGAAATGAAAATTTTAAAAGACTTAACAGAAGAGTTGATAAAATCAGCTGAAAAGGAAAAAAGATTTAAACTGAAAGACTAAAGAATCATGAGAAAAAAAAAACATGAATTCTATATACTATTTTTTCCTAGAGCTGGAGTTTTGCAGTGCTGTATGCTCAGTACACTTAGTATTGGCTGGAAGTTTCTGCTGGTCTTCTGGGAGAGGGGCCATGTGCACTGATTCTGGGGTGTCCTTGCCCAGGCAGTACTGTACCAGCCCTTGCCAGAGAGCTGGACTCACTGTAAACTCCAGATTGCTCTCTGGGGCTTTTGTTCCCTTAAGGCTTTCAGGACTGCTTTGGGGGATGAAAATAAAAATGACAGTAGCCTAAGCTCCATCTCCGGAGCTGAAAGTTCATGCCCACCACCCTTCAGTGAGCCTTCATGGAAAAGCAATCACTTTTGTCTCTCTGTTTTCTGTCTCCACTCTGTTTTCACCCTACCTGTGACCAAGCATTTTTATCCCAGGTATGAGGCCCCATTTTGAGTCTCCAAACATTATAGACTTCAGCAGCATGCACCCCATTTTTCCTCCCAGGGGAGGGAGGAGGGGTCTCGCCATGCGTCTGCCTCTTGCTGGGTTGATACTAGAAAGTGGTTGTCCAACCATGCCAGCGGTTCATGGTTTATGGCAACATCACGCAGAAAGCCCACTCCTGGGCTCACTGGTTGCAGTCAGCTTCCCTGCTCTGATGTTGTGATACTCGGGAACTCTGCTCCACTCAAGCATCCTCCTTCTTTTTTGTGACCCCGGGGATCCTGAGACCATGCTGTCCCATCTGGGATTCCATCTTGCTTTGCCACCTGAGTACCTTTCAGGCAGGGATGTGCTCCACTAGAGCAGACTTCTAAAAGTTCCAATTTTGCACTCTGCTGCTTATAGCACTTTCGGGTACTGGCTTATGGATGCTTTCTCCTCCCCTCCACCTCAGGTTTATCTTCCAATATATTGCCTCAGATTCACTTCTCCTCACCCCCTATCTTGCAAAAAGTGATCAATTTTCTATTTCTGGAATTGAAGCAATTTTTTTCTTAGATCTCTAATTGAGTTTGCAGGTGTTCAGAATGATTTGATAGCCATCTAGCTAAATTCCAGGAACCAGACAAAACCAAAGTCCCCTATTCCTCTGCCATCTTACTCCTCTCCCTCCCTGTAACTTCCTGAAGTGGATACCTAAATGATTAACTTTCAGCATTTTTTACCCACATTCCTTGGCTCATGGCACCTTCTCCATCCTCAAAACCAGCAATGGTTGGTCAAGTCTTTCTCACATTACCCCACTCTCACACTGACACTTCTGCCTCCCCCTTCCAGATTTAAAGGACATTTATGATTATATTGGACCCACCTTGTTAACCCAGTATAATTTCTTTATTTTAAAGTCATTCCATTTCCATTTCATGGAAAGGGGGAGTCAAGGTTGTAGGTGGAATTAAAATTAGAATTCTTATAGACAGCATATATTTGAGTTTAGTTTTTTTAACCCAGTCTAATAATCTCTGCCTTTTAATCGAGGTGTGTAGAGCATTTACATTTAACTGATATGAGTGATGTAATTAGTATATTGGATATAACTCTAAGATCTTTACTATTGCTTTCTATTTCATTTGTTCATTTTTTTTCTCTTTTCCTCTTTTTCTGCTTTTGGATTTGGTGATTTTTTTATTTATTCCATTATACCTTTTATTGGCGTATTGGCAACTCTTTGTCATATTATTTTAGTAGTTGCCTTAAGATATCTACATATTCATCACAATCCATCTTCAAGTGATATGTCATTTTCCATATCATATAAGAACATTATAACAGTAAAATCCTATTTCTCTATTTCTCTCCTACAAGACTTCATGCAATTATCATACATCTTACTTCTAAATATTTTATAAACTCTACATCAATATTATTGCTTTATACAGTCTATAAAGATTTAAATAAGAAAAACTGTGTATCCATATATAAAATTGTCTATAAGACTGTATATTTTTTAAGATTTAAATAAGAAAAAATTGTGTATCTATATATAACATTTTTAGTGTTCTTCATTCCTTTGTGTAGATCCGTATTTCTTCTGGTATGATCTTCCTTCTGCTTAATTTCCTTTTTACTTCTTATACTGCAGGTCTTCTGGTGACTAATTCTTTTATCTTCATTATGCTTGAAAATGTTCTTTTTTAAAAGATTTTATTTATTAATTCATGAGAGACATAGAGAGAGAGGCAGAGATGCAGGCAGAGGAAGAAGCAGGTTCCCAGGAACCCAGGATCACACCCTGAGCTGAAGGCAGATGCTCAACCACTGAGCCACCCAGGCATCCCTTGAAAATGTTCTTATATCACCTTTGCTTTTTAGAGATGTTTTCAATGGGCAAAGAATTCTAGTTTTGTTTCCCCTTTCCAGTACATTGAAGCTGTTGCTCTACTCTGTTGTGGTTTGCAGAAAGAGTACAAGAACTACAAGAAATACACTATCATCCTTATCATTGTTCTTTGTACATGATACATCTTTTTTCTGCTTTTAAGGTATCACTGGCTTTAAGCAATTGATTAGACTTAATGTAGTTTCTTCAAGTTTCTTGTGCTTAGAGTTTATTGATATTTTTGAATGTATGTGTTTATGGCTGTCATCACACCTGGAAAATATCCAGCCATTATTTCTTGCCAAACCCTGGCTCTTCAGAAACCCTTTTTCCCCCCTCGCCTTTTTTCTCCTTATGTTCCTTTTTGAGTATTTTCTATTGTCTTTAAAGCCACTATTCTCTTATTCTGCAATATAATCTGTTATGAAACCTATTTGGTTAGGATTAATTCCTATTAGTTACTAATCCTATCAATCTTATTTTTCATCTCAGACATTATAGTTTTTATTTCTAAAAGTTCATTTTGTCTTTCATATCTTTCATGTCTCTACTTAACATGTTCAGTCTTTTCATTCTTAAAATATCAAATACAGTCATAACTATTTTAACCTTCTTCTTTGCTCATTCTATCATCTATGTTATTTTTGGATCACTTTTAATTGATTGATTGGATTGATTTTTTTTTCCCTCATTATGAATCCTACCCTACTTTGAGTGCTGGGTAACTTTTGACCATATGCCAGACAGTATGATTGTTGAGTGCTAGGCATTTTGTTTTCCTATATTTTGTGCTTTGTTACAAAGTTTAATTTCTTAGAATTGATTGATCGGCGTGTCTGGGTGACTCAGTCGGTTACATGTCTACCTTTGGTTCTGGAATATTTTGTGCTTTGGGATCAACATTCACATCAGGCTCCCTCACACATCAGGGATCTTGCTTCTCTGTCTACTGCTCCCCTTGCTTGTGCTTGCCCTCTTGATCTGTCAAATAAATAAACATAATAAAATCTAAAAACAACAATTTGAACCCTTTAGATCTTGCTTTTAAATTTCCTTAATTAGGGATGCCTGGGTGGCTCAGCAGTCTAGCATCTGCCTTTGGCTCAAGGTGTAATCGCAGAGTCCCCAAGATCCCTGCAGGGAGCCTGCTTCTCCCTCTGCCTATATCTCTGCCTCTCTTTCTGTGTCTCTCATGAATAAATAAATAAAATCTTTTATAATTAGTTAGTTAATTAATTTCCTTAGGACCATAACAGTGTTTAGTCTAGGGTTAGTTTATTCTCATCACTGAGGCAAAGCCATCCTGAGTATTCTTCCTAATACATTGTGAAATATGAAGTATTCCACTTTGCTTATGGGAACAGCCATTGTCCCAAGCCCCATGATTTTTCCCTCTAATCCTTTCAGGTAGTTCTTTTTCCTTGGCCTCAGGTGCTTTTCTCTCACACACAGGCTGATCTATACTGAGCTAAATAAATAATAAATGGAGACCCTCTGTAAATCTCTTTTTGTGTGGCTCCCTTCTCTCCAGTACTCTGCCCTGCAAAATCTAGCCATCTCAGCTTCCCGAAGTTCCCAGCTCTGTTTCCTCAAATCAGGGAGACTGCTGGGCTCTATCTGACTTCTCCCACCTGCCCTTGTATCTTAGGAAACTTTCTCCAGGTAGTAAGCTGGGGCAATTAGATGGCTCTATTTACTTGTTTCCTGTCTCCATTACCTGATGTTCAATGCTTCAGAACCATGGCTTCATATATTTCGTCTGGATTTTTTTTTTCAGGAGAGGGTAAATATGGTCCTTGTTTTCCCATTTTTTATAAACAGGTTGTATCCTTATGTTTTAGCCATACATCATGTTAACTATCATACAATTAAGCCATTTTCTTTGTTTCCAATCTGACAATATTTGTCTTGTATTAGATTATCTTACCATTTACATTTAACATAATTACTGATATATTTATATTTGGATCTACCATCTTACCAAGCTCCTATGTTACCTATTCTATATTCCTTTTCCCTTCCTTCTTGCCTTCTTTTGGATTATTTTTTATAATTCCATTTCTCCCCCTATTAAATAGAAAACTATATGCTTTTCTAATGTTTATATTTATTTATTTAATAATCTCTATACCCAGTGTGGGGCTCAAACTCAAGATCAAGGTTGCATATTCCAACTGAGCCAGCCAGGCATCCCTAAAAATTGTATGTTTTTTTTTTTTTTACTATTCTTATTTGTTTTGTTTTACTATTCTTCGAATGTTTATCCTCACTTAGAGCAGGCATCCTGTTTCAGAACAAATGAAAATTATGAACAAGTATTTCATTATGAACTTTTTCATGTTTTTTTTTTTTTTAATTTTTATTTATTTATGATAGTCACAGAGAGAGAGAGAGAGAGAGAGAGAGAGAGAGAGAGAGAGGCAGAGGGAGAAGCAGGCTCCATGCACCGGGAGCCCGACGTGGGATTCGATCCCGGGTCTCCAGGATCGCGCCCTGGGCCAAAGGCAGGCGCCAAACCGCTGCGCCACCCAGGGATCCCTTTTTCATGTTTTTAAAGTAATTGCCAATTTGATTCAAGAGATTCAAACTACTAAAAAGCAGAAATGCAAGTGCACAGGAAATATTTGACGAGAAGATTTTTTTTTAATGGGCTGGCAGATCTCAGAAAAGTAGAAGAAAAAATCATAAAAATAAAGCAAAATTGGAAGCAACACAAAGGATACAATGCATTGTCAAAAAAACATTAAGAGATATAGAGTAAACAAATTAGAAAAGCAGGGAAAAGGGAATAGAAATAAAGAATGTTAAGAGAATCAGAGAAAAAGTAACTGCTATGGAAGAATGGCAATGGAGGCCCAACTTATGCATATGAAAACAAAAACAATAGGACAGGCTAAAGATATAATTAAAGAAAGCTTTACAGAAATAAAGAAGACATGAATCTACAGATTGAAAAGGATCCAACTGTCCCAAGAAAAATTCACACAAAACATTTAATACCAAGGCATATTCTAAAAAAACCTTTGTATATCCAGATAAAAAGTTTGTCTAAGTGAAAGTATCAGAAAGCAGATTATTAGGCTGACCTCAAATTTCTCCACAGCCTGGTTTAATGCTAGAAGACAGTAATTAATGCCTAAATGTGCTCAAAGAAAGAACAAGTACTTTAAATACAGCCAAATTGTCTTTCAAGGACTAAAGCAAAATATTGAAAAGCCTCAGCCTCCTACTTCTGATGAATCTGTCCTTAAAAATCACCAAAGGATGGATATCAGCCCATCAAACATAAGAACAAAATCTATTATAAAAAAGAATGGACAGGGATTAAAAACAAACATAGCAATTGTGATTAAAGAATAACATAAATGTTATAAATATTGGCAATGAAAAAATAATAATAGAGAGGAGGAAGAGTACAAGAAGCAGCTAACAATTCTCAGATGAGACTCACTCTGGGTAATGAGAATCATCTTAGCAGATATTATGCCCCCTCTCTGGAGGCAGCCCACATTTAATGGTTGGTTGATGCAAGAATTTAAGGACCTAGACCACTCACCTTGATTTGCAACAACTCTAAGAAGCCGCACACTCCGGAGTTCCCATGGAATTGGCTAGGGCCTTTGCTGTGATCGCCTCCCAGCTCAACCTTGTGGTGCAGTGGCCCTGCCAGGTAGGCTATACAACTCAAGAAACTCTATGCTATTAGAGGTATTAGGGAGGGTGGAGGGGATATAAAAAAGACACCTGTGGTATTTGCGACAAGACTCTACAGGAGAATCACACTATACTACCAAGGTTCTAAAGCAAAGCCCTCTCTTCTATGACAGACACTTATGTCTTCCAACTCATGAGGCCAGGTGGATCCAACAGCAATCTACTGTAAAAGGAAATGGTACTAAGGGATCAGGCATGAGCATGCCACAGGGAACTTAAGAGTTTACATGCAAGTGACCTGAACATCATGTCAGCTTACATCTATAGTCACACTGGGGTCAAGGGGATATATGAGACCAGCTTACTGAGAAACAAGGAAAAGCCTGGTTTGCATATTGGTCAGTTTCATTTATCAGTACAAAGCCAAAAAGAAACTGCTTCCACATCACAGCCCTTCTTAGCCCTAAAAGGCAGCAGTGAATGACATCCTTTTCATGACATCCTTGGCACCATACCTCACCATCCACTTTGTGAGGCAGGAGGAAGCCTAAAGTCAGAATGTACATGGACTCATGGGAGGTAACAAAACACTCAGCTGGTTGGAGTATGGCAGGAAAACAAGTGGGAGGTCAGAGGAAGAGGCATGTGGATGCAACTATAGAGTGAGTACAAAGTGTGAAGATCACTGGATCAGAGGTTAAAGTCCACCAGAGGAACATCCACCACAAAAGAGACATCAAACATCCAGGTGGACAGAATGACTCAGCAAGCTGGCATCAGCTAGTCTCTCATCAACACCTCAGGGCTGATACAATGGGTACATAAAGAGAATATCAATGATGGTCAGGATGGAGGTAATCAAGACCAGTCTGTCAGTTGTTGGTGCTGAGTGTCCAACATGCCAATGACAGCAACCCATACAGCCTCCGATATAAAACCATCCCTAAGAAAATTAACCAGATATTTTGGGGGCAAGTTGAGTGTATTGCACGCTTCCAATCCTGGAGAAAGATGGTTTAATCTTTCCTCTAATAGACATATTCTGGGGATGAGTTCACCTTTCCTGCCACAGAGCCTCATGCCCTGATCCTGGGGGCAGCCTGGAACATGACCGTCAATATAAGAATATAAAGGCCCAGTCTTCTTGCCCAATTAGGACAACTCTAAATGGCCATCCTAGCTCCAGAACACCCCCATTGGAGTGGCTGAGGCCTCTGTTTTAACTGTCACAGCTCATATTCTTCCTCTGCCAAGACTGCTTTACTCCCATAGGTATTGATTCTCAGAGCATTTCTCAATAAACTTCCCGCACGAAAGTCTCAGAGTGTATATCCCAGGGACCTGCTTGCAGGAGAGGAAGGCTAGAGACAAAAAGACCAGCCTAAGCCAAAGTGTTTTGAACACTCTCTTCTATACACTGCCCATCGCTGATCCAATCCAGGGACTAACGGGCACATTCTAGCATTAGGTTCTCAATGACAAAACTGTTCTTTCTGATTTCTGAGCTTCCAAAAAGGGATCCAATGTTTGCAGTCTTGAAAGTACCTGTGCCTGGGTTTTTTTAATTAGAAAATCAGGATTTTAAGAGAGAATAAGCAAAATGTTGTTAAACTGGCAAATACACTAAAAACAAAAGGGGTCACATTTGTAGCCACAGGCTGCAATATAATTTGTGTTAAATAAAATCATGCAATAAAATATGCCCTGTGTGAAATTTCTAAATAAAAATAATAGCTTGAACATGATAGCAAGTATGAGAATACTGGTCTTCTGATTCAGAAAAATGAATGGTCCAGGGAAGAGCTTAATACACCAGATTTAAGCTATAATACAATATCTGCAATTGGTTACATGTTGTCTAGCAATGCATTCAATGAATCCTGAGAAAATTTAAATATTGTTCTATAACAGAAAACTGCCAATTCCAATCAAGCAATTGATTTGAAATTTAGCTACCACGCCCTCTTTCTCTCCCTCTTTTTCTTCTCTCAGAGGTATTTTTTCCTGCCACAGAAGCCAGAAATTACCAAAAATAAAAACAAGCCCTTGAAGTCATATAAGGCTATTTAAAGCACCTGAAACAAGACGATGACTCTAACATGTCTTCCTTGAATTTTTACAGATGCCACATTTATAAACTTCATATTAATCTCTATCTCAAAAAAAAAAAATCTCTATCTCTAGTCACCTTACCAAATGAATGAGGTATCTAGCAATTAAATTTACCGTAATTATCATTTTATCACACTTGATCAAATTATTTTTATATATTAAAAAAATCCTGTACATGCAAAGACCATAGATATGTCCATACTGAGACATAATTAAATAATGTGCCAAAAGTGATAAAATAATAATTTGGGGCCCTAGAGAAAATAATGGTTCAAATTCAATACTAGAAATACTAAAAGTTCAATCAACAAGTATTTAAGAGCCCTGGTGGCATTTAGTTTTCTCAATCAATATTCTACCAATAAACAACAGTTTTCTATTTCCCTCCAGAATTCTTCAGTACATTCTTTGTTTGCTCATCAAAAGATAAATCCATTTATAGTGGGTCTTATTTTTAAAACTGCCAGGATCAATTGAGAAAACACCATCTATAGTTTCTTCATAACACAGTTGCATTAATATTATTTCAGTAAAAGGTATGGACGAGGCTCCCTCTTAGATTTCTGAGCATCCCTTCCCCAACTCCAACAGCTGGGCTGGCTCCATCACCTCAGATCTTCTGCCTATAAACTCAGAAAAAAGGAAATGTGCCATGATAACCTACATTGTTAGGATGCAGAGAGGAAAAGAAAGTTCAGACATATCTTGGTTTCACTTATGTGCTTCCAGCATTATATAAAAATAAATCTTTCAGAAGAGTCAAAAAGAAAATCATCTAAATGATCCAAGGACAGGAATTTGGCTTCTAAAATGCAGGACATTGTTTTCTTTTGCACACAGCCACCTCACTAACGAAGATTCCCTTTCCTGGATGAAGCACTCAAACCTGTGGCTGCCCTCATATCTATTTTTACACAATGACAGGTAATTGCAATAAAACACATCTACACATTTTTACATCTACAAAGTGCCTGATACTAAACAATTCTGGTCTGGTCTTTGCAAAACTTCAGCTTTTATTTAGCTAAGCCAAAAATAAAACAAATAAACAAATGTCCTGTTTCTCTTAGAAAACTGCCTACTAGCAAAACTCTTCTGGTTAAATATATATATTTTTGCTGCCAGGGGGCCAAGATAACACATTGCCTATAAATGGCAGAGAAAGCTCTTCTAAAATGTGATACATGAAAATGGGTTATGTCGAACTCCTTTCTGAGCCTTGTGTCAGCCCTGGTCCATTTCCCCAGATGGGTGTCCTGCTGAGCCCGCTTATTTTCAAGTCAGTCTAGTCATTTTCAGCCATTACTTTTGCCAACAGGACAGAAGAAACAGAGAGAGGATTTTTGTAAGTAATCTTTTATTCTGAGCACTGTGAAGTCATTCTCCACTCAGAATAATACTGTTTTTCTTGGAACTGTCCAAGCTGTTAACCATAATGATGGAATATTATAAAGCATTACTTTATTCATATTTTATTTAGCCTAATTTTTAGGTTGCCACGTCCCAATTCCAGAATTCAATCAGCTCCAGTTTTAGCAGTAACCTCATACTTTGCATCCTGCCAACCAAGGTCAGTTCTTATATGGAGCTTCTGACTTGGACCAGTTGGTGACATAGACTTGGGAAGTGTGTAGAGGACCTCTCATCCCTGACAGATTGTCAAGGATTGTGCCTCAGATTATGCCAACATGACTGGCTCACTGCCTAGGAATTGCCAAGATGGACCAAAATGCAGATATGCTCCACTCTGTGACTTAGAAAATTCAATCCATTAATATGAAAATTGAAGTACACACAAAAAAGATGTCTCCATTACTGTTTAATTTACCTGCAAAGCTCCAGCCCATACTAGTCATCAATCCCACTTATGTTACAAAAATCCCAAAAGAGGGGGCACCTAGGTGGCTCAGTGGTTGAACGTCTGCCTTTGGCTCAGGTCATGATCCCAAGGACCTGAGATCAAGTCCCACATCAGGCTGCCCAGAGGAAGCCTACTTCTCCCTCTGCCTATGTCTGTGCCTGTTACTCACGAGTAAATAAAATCTTAAAAAAAAAAAAATCCCAGAAGATGCTTTCTTAAAATATTGGGGTTTGTATTTATATATTATTATAATAAACATTTGGTTTTTTCCCTCTAACCCTTAAAAAAACAACTTTATGGCATTTTTAGGTAGAATGCATACACTTTCCCTAATTAGCATCTTGCATTAGTGTGGTACACTGGATGAACCAACACTGACACATTATCATTAACTAAAGTCTTTAGTTTACCTTGGGGTTCACTCTTTGTACTGCACACTTTATGGGTTTTGACAAATGTATAATGCATGTATCTATCATTACAGTATCATACTGCCCGACAAATGCTCTTTGCTCCACCTATTTGTCCCTCCCCTACCTCCCTACAACACCCTAAGCTCCTGGCAACCACTAATCATTTTACTGTTTGCCTTGTCCAGATAGCATATACTTGGGGGTCATATGGTATGTAGCCTTTTCAAACTGACTTCTTTGACTTAACATGTATTTATGGTTCCTCTATGTCATTTTATGGCTTGATAGCTCACTTCTTTTTATTAAGGAATAATGTTCCACTCCTGAGAAAGCATCTGTCTCTTCTTCCTCCTCCTCCTCCATCATCATCATCATCATCATCATCATCATCATCATCATCATCATCATCGCTATGTGCCAGACACTATCCTAATACACATTAATTTAATCCTTTTAACACCTTATAAGTACTAGTAATATCTCCATTTTACAGATAAAAGAGAACATATTTTATCTGTAAGGAAGCAGGGCAGAAATCCCAAGCCTGCAAAGATAGTAAATGATGGAAAAGACTTAACCCTTAATCACTATAATATACTGCTTCATGTAAAAGCGTCTAAACATTTTTCAGAGCCCAATCTTGTTTTATTAACTCACAGAGCTACACTGAATATATAATTATATATATGAATTAGGAGTGCTCTTTATTATTTCTCAGGAAGAGTAATCCATCTTAGTTCCTACATGTTATATCTCTTTACTTTTATTTATTCGAGTAACTATCTAATGAGTGTCTCATCACCCACATAATTGGTGACAGTAACTAGACTCATCATCTAATCTTCAATTCACATTCAGTTCTTTTGTTATATAGTATTTCTATAATAACTTCAGATATCTTAGCCAAAATTATACTTTTCAACATCAATTGTAAAAAGTAGGATATTAATTTTACAAGATTATGAAAATTCCAGAATGAAAAACACTGGGCCCACTTATAGTCATGCTGTTGTGAGAGGTCCTTGGTTAGCTACTACTTCAATCTCAACATTACACCCTCTGGGCAACACAGCAACCTGGTAAGCAACTCCAACAAGAAAACTACTCTTGAAATACTGATGGTATTTCTGCATTATGACTGCAAAATATAATGGAAGAGCAATTAGGCAAGAAAAAGAAATGAAAGCCATCCACATTGAAAAAGTGTAAAATTATCTCTATTTGCAGATGGCATGATTTTATGTACAGAAAACCCTAAATAATTTATATCAAAAATCTATCAGAGCAAATAAACAAGCTCAAAATTGAAGACACAAGACTCAATAAAGTGTATACAGAGGTAATGATTATACCTCAACCCACAGCTAACAAGATACTAAATGGTGAAAAGCTGAAAACTTTTCCTCTAAGATCAGGAACAAGACAAAACATCCACTCTCACCAGTTTTATTCAACATAGTATTGGAAGTCCTCACCACAGCAATCAGACAACAAAAAAGGAATAAAAGTTATTTGAATTGGTAAGGAAGAAATAAAACTGTCATTATTTGCAGGTGACATGATACTATCTACAGAAATCTCTAAAACTCCACCAGAACACTATTAGAACTCATCAATGATTTCGTAAAATTGCAGGATACAAAATTAATACACAGAAATCTGCTGCTTTTCTGTACAAGAACGACCTAGCAGAAGCAAGGGAAATTAAGAAACAATCCCATTTACAATCGCATCCAAAAAAAAAAAAAAATACCTAGGAATAAATTTAGCCAAGGATGTGAAAGACCTGTACACTGAAAACTATAAGACATTCATGAAAGAAATTAAAGACAACATAAATCAATGGAAAGCTATACCATGCTCATGGATGGGAAGAATTATTTGTGTTAAAATGTCCATATTGACCAAAATAATCTAGAGATTTAATGCAATCCCTATCAAAATACCAAAGGTATTTTTTCACAGAATTAAAACAATTAATCCTAAAATTTGTGTGGAACCACACAAAAGAAAAACAAAAACCACAGAAAACAAACAAATAAAAACCCAAATAACCAAAGCAATCTTGAGAAAAGAGAACAAAGCTGAAGGTTTCACATTCCCAGATTTCTTTTTTTCACAGTCTTAGATTTCAAACTGTACTACAAAGCTATAATAATCAAATCAGTATGGTACTGGCACAGAAATAGATCAATGAGACAGAATAGAGAGCCCAGAAATAAACTCATGCTTATATAGTCAATTAATCTACAAGAAAGGAGGCAAGAATTTGCAATGGAGAAAGGGCAGACTCTTCAATAAATGGTGCTGAGAAAAATGGGAGAGCTACATTCAAAAGAATGAAATGGAAACATTTTCTTACAACACACACAAAAATAAATTCAAAATGGATTAAAGACTCAAATGTAAGACCTGAAACCATACAATTTCTAAAGGAAAACATAGGCAGTAAACTCTTGAACATTAGTCTTAGCAACATTTTTTACTCTGCCTCAGGCAACCATAGCAAAAATAAACAATTGGGACTACAAAAAGTTTTTGCACAGTAAAGGAAACTATCAACAATACAAAAAGGCAATCTACTGAATAGGAAAAGATATTTGCAAATGATATATCTCACAAGGGGTTAATATCCAAGATATATAAACAACTCATACAACTCAAACCCCAAAAACAAATAATCCAATTAAAAATGATCAGAGGTCCTGACCAGACATTTTTCCAAAGACATAAAAATGGCCAACAGACACATGAAAAGGAGTTCAACACCAGGGAAATACAAATCAAAACTACAATGAGATATCACTTCACACCTGCTAAAATGGCTATCATCAAGAAGAGAGAACAAGTAGTGAGAATGTAGAGAAAAGGCAACTCTTACGCACTGTAGGTGAGAATGTTGATTGGTGTAGCAGCCACTATGGAAAACAATATGGAAGTTCCTCAAAAAATTGAAAATAGAATGACCCATGGCATCTAAGTAGCTCAGTCAGTTAAGCATCTGACTATTAATTTCAGCTCAGGTCATGATCCCAGGTTTATGAGATCAAGCCTGACATTGGGTTCCACACTGGAATTCTCTCCCTTCTTCTCCCGCTGCCCCTCCTCTCCAGCTCACACATTTCTGCTCTCTCTAAAAAAAAAAAAGTAGAACAACCCTATGATTTAGTGATTTTAATCACACTACTGGGTATTTGCCCAAATAAAACTAAAACACTAATTCAAATAAATATACACGTGTGTCAGCTATCCTCAAATTAAAAAGAAAGAAAAAGATATGCACCTCTGTTTATTGCAACATTACTTACAATTGCCAACATATGGAAGCACCCTCAGTGTCCATTAATAGATGAATGAATAAAGAAGATGTGGTATATATACACAATGGAATACTACTCAGTTATAAAAAAAAAAGTGAAATCCTGCCACTCACAACAAGGAGGGTATTAATACTAAGTGAAATAAATCATACAAAGACAAATATCATATGATTTCATGTTTATGTGGAATCCAAAACACAAAACAAACAATAGAAACAGACTCATAAATACAGAGAACAAACTAGTGTTTTCCAGAAAGGAGAGAGTGAGAGAGATGGGTGAAATAGGTGAAGGGGATTAAGAGGTACAAATGTTGGGATCCCTGGGTGGCGCAGCAGTTTAGTGCCTGCCTTTGGCCCGGGGTGCGATCCTGGAGACCCGGGATTGAGTCCCAGGTCGGGTTCCCAGTGTATGGAGCCTGCTTCTCCCTCTGCCTGTGTCTCTGCTCCCCTCTCTCTCTCTCTCTGTGACTATCATAAATAAAAAATTTAAAAAAAGAGGTACAAATGTCTAGTTATAAAATAAATAAGTCCTGTGGATGAAATGTACAGCACAGGGATTATAGTCAATACTTGTAATAACTTTGCATGGTGACAGATGGTAACTATGCTTATTGTGGTATTTTGTGGAGTTTTGTTTTATTTTGTTTTTAAAGATTTTATTTATTTATTCATGAGAGACACAGAGAGGCAGAGAGATAGGCAGAGGGAGAAGCAGGCTCCCTGCAGGGAGCCCGATGCCAACCCGATCTCAGGACTCCAGGATCACAACCTGAGCCAAAGGCAGACACTCAACCACTGAGCTACCCAGGTATCCCTTGGTGAGTATTTTGTTACTACATCACACACCCGAAACTAATATAGTATTACCTCAATTAAAATTAATTGAAATTTATTTTATTTATTTTAGTGGATTAAAGATTTGAACATTTTATCTGACACCATAAAATCCCTAAAAGAAAACATAGGTGGTAATCTCAACATTGTATCAGCAATGATTTTTTGTATTTGGCTCCAAAAGGTAAGACAACGAAGGCAAAACAAACAAGTGAGACATCACACTAAAAAGCCTCTGCACAGCAAAGGAACCCACAAACAAAATAAAAGGTAACCTATGGAACAGGAGAAAATATTTGCAAATCATATTATCTAGTAAGAGGTTAACATCCTAAATATATACACAATTCATACAACTCAACACCAAAAATAATAATAAAAACATCCAGCTAGAAATGGACAGAGGATCTGAATGGAAATTTTCCCAAAGAAGACATACAGATAGCCAACAGACACATGAAAAGATGCTCAATATCACTTAATTATCAAGGAAATGAAAATCAAAACCAGTATTAACACTTCATTCCTGTTAACATGATTATCATTCAGAAGACAAGAGAAAACAAGTATTGGGGAGAATGTGAAGAACAAGGAACCTTCATGAACTATTGGTGGGAATGCAAACTGGTGCAGCCACTATGAAAAACAGCATAGAGGTTCCTCAAAAGAAGTAAAAAATAGAATTACCATATGACCCAGGAATTGCACTTCTGGATATGCATTCAAAGGAAACAAAAACATGAACTCAAAAAGATACCTTCACCCCCATGCTCATTGCAGCATTATTTATAATAATCCAAGACACAGGAACAACCTAAGTACCATCAGTCAATGAATTACTAAAATGTAGGAGAAAATACATATATTCATATACATATAGTGGAATATTATTCAGCCAGAATAAGGAAATCCTGCCGTTTCCAACAACACGAATAGACTTAGAAGGTTATTTGCTAAGTGAGTTAAGTCAAAGACGTACCCTATGATCTCACTTTTTGTGGAATCAAAGAAAAAAACCCTTTATATATAGAGAACAAGTTGATGGTTTGCAGAAACAGGGTAAAGATGATTTTAAAAGTACAATTTTTTGGTTACAAAATAAATCCTGGGGATGTAACATACAATGGTGACTAAATAATACTGTATTGTATATTTGAGTGCTGCTAAAAGAGTAGATCTTGAAATTTCCCACAAGGAAAAGAGTGTTTTGTAATTACATATGGTGACAGATATTAAGTAGACTTACTGTGATCATTTCACAGTATATACATACATATACTGAATCGTTACACTGTACATCTGAAACTAATATGTAACATCAATTATATCACAATTATTAAAGATTATTGTTAGTTGATAATGGCTATGTAGGATCCATGTTATTTTCTAGAAGTATTAAGAGGTAAATGTTAGAATGTCTGTATTTTTATTTATTTTTTTTTTACTTTTTTATTTTTAGAATGTCTGTATTTTTAAAATACTTCAATATAGTTTTGAAAAAGATCAGGGTCAGTTGCAAAAACAATTGTAAAAGTATAAGTATAAATGGTCCAAGTTTCAAAAATCATGCTCCAGTGTCAAGAATTAATCTTTCCTGAACAAAAAGATGAATGGACACAGAAGCTTTAATCTCAAGAGGCCTCAAGAGTGCTTATAAGCACTCCTTCCCCTACACACAATGATAAAAATTTCTCTAATTTAAATATCAACTTTATGTGACCCCCTAATATAATTTTAGAGAAGTTTTTAGGTTTGTTATACCAATGTTCAGAATCACTATAGACAAGGGTTTAGAAGATCTGAAATTACAACAAGTTATTCCAGAGTAATCACAACTCAGGCAACATGGAATGTTGATTTTCATACTGATGTCTTTATTGCATGTGCTTCATTTTCATACCCTACATTGGAATTATTTCCTCTGTACAGTAATAAACATCTTTTGTTCTAAGCTATCTAACAAACAAGGAAGCAAAGATCAATATTTGGGAGAGAGGAATTAGACTTCAGTTAATGCCTAACAACTAACTCGTTTCATCACAGACTTGATAAGCTATTGTGGCTAACAGTGCTGGTCATTACTTGGGAATAATGTAAAGCTAATGAAAAGTAGTTAAGGGCTTAGATTCGTAGGGATATAAAATCAATCTAGTTAAGATACAAATAGGCTAGACAAAGTACACATAATTTCTCTTCAGGGGGCCGAGAGCAGAGGAAAAAATATTGCAGACACATGACCAATGTACAAAAAACAGTTGTAGCAATCATCTGAAAATTAAAAGAACAATTCCATTCACTATAGCATCAAAAATAGTAACATACATAGGTATAAAGTGCAAGACTTGTATACTGTAAGGAAAGACAACTATGAAACAATGTTGAAAGAAATTAAAGAAAATGTAGGTAGACAAAGTCATCCCATGTTTATGGATTGGAAGATTTAATATCGTTAAAATGGAAATACTTCCCAAAGCAATGTACAGTCTATGAAATCGCTACCAAAACTTCAACTTTTTTTCCCCACAAGGATGAACAAGCTGGTGTTAAAAGTCATATGGAAATGCAAAGGACCCAAAATGGCCCAATCTTGAAAAGAACAAAGGAGGATTCAAATCCTTGATTTCAAAACTTACTGCAGTGTTACAGCAATCAAGACAGTGAGGTATTGGCATTAAAGCTAGATTTACAGATTGATGGAATAGAACTGGAAGTCCAGAAATAAATCTACACATACATGGTAAACTGATTTTTGACAAGACCATTCAACAAATGGTGCCAAGATAGTTGGATATCACCATGCAAAAGAATGAATTTGGACCCCTCCTTCACAATATATTCAAAAATTAACTCAAACCAAAAACCTGTGAAAGCTAAAAAAAAATTGTAGAAGAAAACATAGATGGGACGCCTGGGTGGCTCAGCGGTTAAGCGTCTGCCTTTCACTCAGGTCGTGATCCTGGAGTTCCAGGATCGAGTCCCACATCGGGCTCCCTGCAGGCAGCCTGCTTCTCCCTCCGCCTATGTCTCTGCCTCTCTCTCTCTGTTTCTCTCATGAATAAATAAAATATTTTAAAAAATTTAAAGAAAACATAGATGTAAATCTGTTACTGTATCAGTCAAGACGAATAAATGATAAATGACTAGATAAGTTGATAGATTGATCAATAGATATAGGTAGATAGACACAACACAGAGATAGATTTATTTTAAGGAACTGGCTCAAGCAACTGTGGGGGCTGGTCAGTCTGAAATGTGTAGGACATGCTGGAAATTCAGGTAGGACTTAATGCAGAATTCATTCTCCTCCAAGAAACCTCAGTTGTTTCTCTTAAGGTCTTTGACTGGAAGAAGCCTACTCCCATTATTGATGGTGGCCCCCTTTACTTAAACTCAGCTGATTGTAGATGTTGTCTGTATCTGTCTCTACATCTATGAAATATCTTAAGAGGAACACCCGAATTAGTCACTGACAAATGGTACTATGGCCTAGCCAAGTTGACACATATAACCATCATGACAACCTTGGACTAGGCAATGATTTCTTAGATGCATCAAGTACAAGCTGTCAAAGGAAAAAAACAAAAATTGGACTGCATAAAAATTAAAAACTTTGTGCACCAAAGAATACTATCAAAAGAGTGAAAGATAATACAAAGAATGGGTTGCAAATCATGTATTGGTAAGGGTCTAGTATCCAAAATATATAAGAACTCTTACGACTCAATAACAAAACAACAAAGAACCCAATTTTAACAGGGGCAAAGGATGTGAATAGACCTTTCTTTAAAGAGAAATATTGTAAAAAAAAAAAAAAAATGTTCAGCATCATTAGTGATTAGTAAAACCCACAATGAAATACCACTGTATAGCCATTAGTATTGCTAAAAATCAAAAACAAAGAGTGTTGGCAAGGATGTAGAGAAATTAGAACCCCCATACACTGCTGGTAGGAATGTAAAACGACATAGCCACTTCTTAAAACATCCAGGCAGTTCCTCAAAATGATACAACAGAGCTACCATATGACTGGACAATTCTACTCCTAGGTGTCTACCCAAGAGAAATTAAAACATCTGTCCAGCAAACAGCTATACACAAATGTTTAAATAGTATGATAGTCAAAAAATGGAAACAGCTCAAAAGCCCATCATTCTGGAAATGTTCTGGAATAGTGGTAACAGTTGCATAATCTTGAGGATATATTTAAAAACACTGAATTGTACACTGCTAAATGATGAATTATATGGTAATTTATAGCTCAACTTAAAAAGAAATAGAAATGAAAAGCTCAGGAAATGTAGATATGATGTCACTCCCAGCTATCCTGGCCTCAGGCCTAGCACTGTCAGGGCTGGAATGGAGTGGGCCTAGTAGAGCAGCGGAAGCACCTGCATGAGGTGCATGAACCAATCATGCATAGGAGAGGACCTGAGCAGGTAGTCGGTGAGCATACTCTAACAGGGAGCATTACTGGGCAGCATTCCATACCATGTTAGCTCAGAGGTAGACTGGTTTCTTCTGTATGTCCAAACACTAAGTAGTGACTTTGAGATTTAGGTCAAAAGTCTGTATTTCAGGTGGGCCAATACTTGTGCTGGATGAACGCATCTATGAACTACACCAACAATACCAGTTCAATTTATAACTTAGGACAGAAAAAGAAGGCAAACCTGTCTGCACAGGAAATGCCAAAAACAGCAGTCACAGTAAAACTAATTTATATAGGGGGCACCTGGGTGGCTCAGTGGTAGAGCATCTGCCTTCAGCTCAGGTTGTGATCCCAGGATCCTGGGTTTGAGTCCCACATCGGGCTCCCACAGGGAGCCTGCTTCTCCCTCTACCTGTGTACCTGTGTCTCTGCCTTTCTGTGTGTCTCATGAATAAATAAAATCTTTTTTAAAAAACCTAATTTAGGGATCCCTGGGTGGTCTGCCTTTGGCCCAGGGCGTGGGCCTGGAGTCCCAGGATCGAGTCCCATGTCGGGCTCCCTGCATGGAGCCTGCCTCTCTGTGTCTCTCATGAATAAATAAATCTTTAAAAATAAATAAATAGGGCAGCCCCGGTGGCGCAGCGGTTTAGCGCCGCCTGCAGCCCGGGGTGTGATCCTGGAGATCCGGGATCGAGTCCCACGTCGGGCTTCCTGCATGGAGCCTGCTTCTCCCTCTGCCTGTGTCTCTGCCTCTGTCTCGCTCTCTCTGAATAAATAAATAAATAAATCTTATAAATAAATATATAAAAAATAAGATAAAACCTAATTTATATACAGCCTAGATAGGAACATTTGAAACAGAATTAGCTTTCATGATATAGCAATGTTAAATTCAGGTATCTGGGGTAGAATCACCCTACGCCCCTCCATACACACACACACAGATTTGACAGCACATCTCAAGAACAGGGCTGGTGAAGGACACCAGAGGAATTAAGAGCAGAGGGCCAGAAAAGTACGTAATAACAGAGAATTTGGAAAGACAATCAGCACACATGAGGGCTCCTAAGTGCAACTGCTCTTGCTCCTCCTCTGTACAGAATGAGAATGAGCTTACGCACCCAAAACATGGTCTACTCAATGGTGTCTGCTATGTGCTAGATACACTTCCATTACTTTCCCCCTTTAAGACCGTGCTTATTAGACCTTTTGATACTGAAAGTGTGGTCCACCAACCAGGAGACATCACTGGCAATTAAGAAATATTGAACCTTAGGGCCTATCCCAGACATACTGAATTTAAATCTGCATTTTAACAACACCCCCCAAAATGACATTAAAATGAGAAAAGCACTGGTCTATACCACTAATATTCTTTCCAGACTGCACACTATATGCAAATAAAACCATGATTCTGTGTGCCCTCAAAGACAGCAAGGCTTCAAGCACACACTGTAAATGACTGAAAAATCAACACGTTTGGCACTGAGGGCATCTCAGAACTTGTTTACTCCTACTTCCTTTTCATGGGTAAGGAAAGGACTCCAGAGAAT
This sequence comes from Canis lupus familiaris, assembly GCF_011100685.1. Lineage (NCBI taxonomy): Eukaryota > Metazoa > Chordata > Mammalia > Carnivora > Canidae > Canis > Canis lupus. The sequence goes on along the minus strand of NC_049250.1, from coordinate 624,014 downwards.
ATATGGGCTATCTAAAATCTAAATTATTCTTAAATGACAATGTAACCCTTAAAAATTCAGTTTACCAAAGACCAGGATAAGCAAATCAGTATGTACGTATGGTCTAATTCTCCTTAAGACATGCTATCAATCTAGTATGTGCAGCTGTTCAAGAATCTTAGAAATTCAGTCCCAAGACAGATTTTCCTGATTAATGTCCCCCAAAGGCCAACACTTCACCTCTTGGTATTTGTCACTAAATAAATTGCCTATTTACCTATCTCTAAGCCCCAGTAGACTGTAAGATGCTTTGTGACACCACTGTGTGACATCACTGTATACACATGGCTGGTGAACTGCATGGACCTAATATGCTTTTGTTGAATTAATGAATTAATATAACCAAATAAAATCAACCAAAACCAGATGATTGTTAGTGGTAAAGACAGTATTAAAAGTCAGTCTTTTAACACCTGGCAGGGGAATTAGGAGCAAATATTATTAACCTAATCCACATTTTAACTTTGACTAGATAAAAACCAATTGACTAAACAGGGCAGCCCGGGTGGCTCAGCAGTTTGGCGCTGCCTTCGGCCCAGGGCATGATCCTGGAGACCCAGAATTGAGTCCCATGTCGGGTTCCCTGCATGGAGCCTGCTTCTCCCTCTGCCTGTGTCTCTGCCTCTTTCTCTGTGTGTCTCTCATGAATAAATAAAATATTTTTTTAAAAATTGAATAAACATTTACTGAGACCTTAACCTACCTGGGAATTACATTATACAATTCCAGTAAGGCAAGATGAGTAAAAGATTTCCTTGGAGGAACCACATATTGACATTTACTACATGTAGCCTTTTTTGCAGGGGGAGGTTCTATAACTCAGGTGACTTCAATGTGATTACATTCAAGAGTGAAGATCATTAGTGAAGAGGCAGGTTTGAAATGTAATCTCCTTTTCCTTTAATCATGTTTCTCAGCATATCCATTCACTTTACGTATGTTGCATATATGAAATTTTCTATTAGAATGTAGTTGAATAGTGGGGCCTTCACACCAAGTTACGCCAAGCTTTCTTTTGCACAAGTTAATTCTTTCCAATGGAATTCATTGTAAAGACCTGCTGCTGGTGTCAAAACAATTGTGCCTATCTAAAGGTGGATCAACCAGGCCAGCCCACCCCAACCAGCTCCAGGACAAGAGGAAGGGATCCTCTGGCCAATGTCGGGGTATCAGGCATGCCAGGACTAATATCCAGAAGCCCATCTGTTACCTTCAACCGAGCAGAAATTAAATTCATCTAGAATGCACAAGTAGGTTAATGAAGCCTACATAACCTCATATAACCTCTTAAAAAATCAGCTTACACTTTCCACAGTACAGACTTGATATAAACGAATATTAACATAAGATTTAATGCTTAGATTAATAACATTTTTAAATGCTACCATTTATTGATCACTCTGTATCAGACTGTAACTAAAAACAATATTTCATGAAACCACAACTCTGGGTAAACATGGACATTACAGAAGAAAGTGAAGATTACAGAAGCTAACTGGCCCAAAGTCATAGGGCATGTGGCAAAATAGTATTCACCCCAGGATTTGCACAAGCTTCCTCTCTACTGCTGCTCTACTTCATTTCTCAATATTACTATCCTGTTCACCTTAGAACCTTATTGCTCATGGGCGCTTAGGCTCTCTAAAGTAAGGAGTGCCCTTCCTCCTAACAACATGTTTACTCATTCAATAACCAAGAATTGACCATAACTTATATTTATATATGACCTCAAAATTATCATCTATATTCTATAACTTACTAGTAGCACTCCACAAGGATTTAACACAGAGAGGTCTTAAAAACAAGTATCCCAATGTGTTTGGCAAACACAACTCAGTAAAGGTTTCATGACAAAAAGTTACATTTCTGGTAGTCATGATTCCAACAATTTTTAATCCAAATAAATAATTCTGACATTTCTTTGTAGCCAAATACACTTGTTTTCAAAAGGTGATATTTTTAATAATCTTAAAGCATCTCAATTAAGAAAACATCCAATTTTTTATTTTTCATTTCAAAAAATATACTTTGGAAGTATGTTTTAAAGTTCAAATAATTATTAAAATCCATTTATAAGTAACTTTACAACTTTTATTGTGATGATCATGACCACCATAATTAGCTACTTGAACATCAACTCTCAGCAGTTAAAGCCAAAACATCAACACGAGGCCAAGGACAACAAGCGACAGGTTGATAAAAAGATCTACAATCAGAGTTGTAAAGAAGTTAGGAAGGAAACAGGATTACAAATATTAACAGAGGAGGAACACTTTGCACGGGCAGGAAGGAATCAGAGCATACCAAGTGATTCAAGCTGGTGAAGCAACCTCCCAAGAGTATTCTTCAAATTCATGGTCAGTGTTGATGTCAAAGCAAGAGGATAGAGGGGAATCACATCCAGAGTGATGGAGAGAAGAAAATTAAAAGTGCCTGAAGGAGTTAAAAGGAAAATCCACTCAACAGAAGAGAACTGGTCACAAGAAGAGAGGTGACCATGGGTGATGGAAATGGCACAGTTGTCAAAACAGAGAGGAGTAAAACTGCATTTTACTGCTGTTTATATTCTAAACCAATAAAAGTATTTAGCACCCCTTACTACTGAGCTTGGGGATCGCATCATTTAGCTTAACTTCATTGGTTAAAATGTGTTACCCTAGAAACTAATACTATACTATATGTTAACTTAAATTTAAAATTTTATAAAAGGAAAAACTGTTACCCTAAATTAAAATGTTATCAATATATCAAGTTACCTATCATCACTAATTGTAAATAATTTTTAATTCCTATTCAGGACCACAATGGCAGCAAAGTGAGTATAACTGTACTTCTTCATAATCAAGGGTTTAAGACAATTGTGGTCTCAAAGCGGAACAAAGACTCGGGAGTTTTAGTTCTTTGCAAGATCCATCTGGCTAATAGAAAATAACAGTAATGGACTTAATAAAGACTTATATTTACACCAAAGGTCAGGTAACATAGCAATTATGTTTCTGTAGCAGTCTGTCAGAGAAAAAAGGTTAGAAAATTTGAGATCCAGCAGCACACCACAGTACAGACAGGGGAAAAAAAGCCAAAAGATACAACATCAACATTTACATTTCAAGCAGATTAAATAAAACATCCTCAATTCTAAATTATTTTATATTTTAATTACTCTGTAGTTGAATGTAATTTACTTTATAATTTTATAAAGGCCCAAGAGCATAAGTTTATACCTTAGTACAGTTTTATGCATTAAACAATGTTTTAACAAAAATAATTCAAAACAGTGAGTCCACAAGTACTATTTTTCTCCTTAGAGAAGACCATACATTACTCAAGATTAAGAAATGTAGGCATTTAGGTATTTTACTTTTCTTGTGTACTCGATTATTTTCACTTGAGTATTGTAATTAGTGAAGAAAAGTCTATCACTCACTTTAAATTTGTCTATCACCCACTTTAAATTACCTGGCTTTTTAAAATTATAGCAATAGAAAGATAATTTATGATAATAATCTAGACATCTGACAATCATTACTTGGCCAACATGGCTTGAAAAGGAGTAAAACATTTTGTCAGTTATCAACTCTGAAGAAAATCTATTTTTCGTCTCCTAAAGGCTGCTAAACTACAATTCATCCCACCTTTGTATAATAAAGCAATTACAATTACCATGCTTGTTGACTGTAAGAGGAGACGTCCTTGGACCCCAAAAAATAACATTAATTATCATAACAAATTTTACTATATTTTAATATAAGGATATCCTGTTAAAATCTTACTTCACATTATATTGTAATTTCTCCAGGTTACTGTTATCTATTGTTTAAAAAAAAGAAAAGAAAAGCAATTAAACTACATGAAGAATATACTCAATTGTTAGTGCTTCCTAATAATCTTTGAACAAAGTATTTTTAAAAATTATCCAACTACTGCACTGAACAAACAACTAAACTTTTACTCTCAACTCAGTAATTTGCTTCTTTACTGAGTATAGGTCTCTCATTACTATTGAATTCTTAGTGCCAACTATTAGTCTTTCCTTTGGGAATAAAATATTAACTTCATTTTCATATTTCACTGCAAAAACTTCCAGATAAACAGCTGCTCGTTACTGAGCATGGATAAGATAAAAGAATTCACATTAAGTCTACATTTGACAGCAAATGAATCACTGTACAAACCTTACATGGTTATTTGGTCAGTTATTCATCTTAGACAAAAGGATTCCTGGAATCTGTGTTAAGAAAGTGAGATCTATCTGGCTTTGATTGTTCTTTTCTTAACGAACATGCCCAAAAACTCATGGGTCAGTCTTTCATAAACTACATGGCAAATTAACTTTTTTTGATGAGAATATCCAATCACGGATGTAAATACCACAGCAACCTCTTCACATCCACTGATTTTTTCTTTAATCACGTACTCACTCCATGTGTTCCCCAAAACTCCCTTATTCTACAAAATGATGGTTTTGATGTCATTTTCTGTATCACCAAATACCTCCAAAATTTTCTCTTCAGAAAATGCATATATCTTTTCAATGTTCCAATATACTTTTATTTTTTTTTTTTTCTTTTTTTTTTTTAATTTTTATTTATTTATGATAGTCACAGAGAGAGAGAGAGAGGCAGAGACACAGGCAGAGGGAGAAGCAGGCTCCATGCACCGGGAGCCCGACGTGGGATTCGATCCCGGGTCTCCAGGATCGCGCCGTGGGCCAAAGGCAGGCGCCAAACTGCTGCGCCACCCAGGGATCCCCCAATATACTTTTAAAATAACATTTTCAGTGTGAACTACGGTAAGATTTCCATCCACTCTTAATGTAACTTTTATAAGGCATATTATCTTTAGCATAAACAATATTTCCATACATTTCCTGCTTTTTAGTAAACACAGTACTGGGTGGGAATAAACTGCCAATACTCTTAACAATTCTCTAATACACTGCATCCATTCCTTTCTATAATGTTTCTATTTTATATACAAAATACATATACTTTCCAAAATAGTGAGAACTGAAATCTTTTTGTGAAAATAACGAAAAATTAATCAAACTGATACTGGAAATTACATTGATACTTATTGGAAAAGTAAAATCTGTGCCTTCTAGATCCTTCGCAGTAATAGACATACCATGATTCTACACAAAGTCTAAAAAATATACTTCTAAAATGAAATCAGGGTAAAACATTCCTTAAATACCTCCCAAATCCCATTATTCATTATACTAGACTTCATAATTAGTACTTATATTCTTTAAACTGCAAGTAAGAACACAGTCATGTGCTCATTAAAAGGGTTAACATAGTTTTGACCGAAGTCTGTAATCATATGATGTACCTACCAGAACCGCCCAAAGCCATACACACCAAATCTATTAAGGATAATGTACTAGTATTTTCCAGCTGTCTCCTAATTTTCAAAACAATATTAATTTCACATGTATACCAATAAAAATATAGTGTGAAACATTTAAATCAGTGAATTGGCATTAAATAATCCAGACTAATAAACCAATATAAATAAAACTAATGTACTCTCCAAGCACTTATTCAAATTGAAGTGATAAATTCTTTTAAAAGGATAATCTGAAATTAAAATTTCATCTGTATTACACCCATAGATTCCTATACCACTATCCTTACAAATGTTTATGTTCCAAAATTCTGAAAAGTAACACTTGACCCATAATGCCATCATTTAAAAATATTAGAAAAAATATGGTAAAATCAGCAATTCTGAAAACTAGTAACTAAAAGTTTTAATTAAAGCAGAACATTGACCTAGTAGGACAAGAATTTCATTTTTGTAATCTTTATTAAATTTGTTGATCATCCCCTAGGGTCGCAACTGCTAGCCTTTTAAACAAATTTCAAAGGCAATTTTACAGTTCATTTAATACCACACACACCTATAACCTTAGCCATTTTAGAAAACAAAGGAAAAACTGCTTCAAAAATGCGGTCTTAGAAATGTTACTATAAGTAAGAGCGGCTTTACATTAGCTCCTTCTATAATCAACCAGTATGTCTTAGATTGCCATGTAGATCTTGATTGTGACATGCAAAATGGATTCTGCTTTGGATACTGTCTAATTGGCATGCAGATTTCTGCAGAGATACATAGTCCCAAAAACCAAACGGAGAATAAACATCCTCAGGCCAACAATATATGCTTGGGGGGAAAAAAACCCTTCACAATAGTGGATACCGGTAAAGGAAAGAGGACAAAAGATCAAGGTAGCCAGATTCTCAGCTCACCAATATAATTTAACATTCAAATGGTTATTAGCTACAGTGTATGACAAGACACATTTCCAAAGTGGAAAAGAAATTGTTAGACTGATTTAGACCAGTAATGGTCTTATCTATGAAGTCATTGTAATTCAAATTAATCCTCAACCATTTAAAAATTTTAAGAACCTACTTTAATAAATTACACATGCACTAATTTGTGTATATGTTCTACATGTCATTTGAAAGCATTTTAAACATCTTTGAAAATTAAAAATAGCCATGTTGAAATTAGTAAATTTAGACAACTATCACTGACTTTCATGTATTACTGACCAAGAAAAAGCAGCTCAGAGCTTTAACTGTGAATGACTTGATATAAAATGTCAGGGCATCTGAGAAATTCGTCCTTGTTACCTAACCACCTTTCTATTTAATTCAATGAATTCATAAAAGAGTATTTTTAACAAAGTAGTATACCCAGTGCTTTGAAATGAAAAACTGCAACTTAAAGCCTTGAGTCATTTTGGTTAAGGCAAACATAAATGAGCTTTCAATTCGGAATTACTGAAACTGGATAAAATTAATCCCAATTAGTAAGTATAAGAAGCATAAGGGGAAGAAATGTCACAGAAACTAAAGAAGAAAAAGGTTACAAAGAAAAAAATGGAATGTGTATTTGGATAATTTGCAATTTATAATTCTATAAAATCTGCTAGAATTCAAACATTTTTTAGTATTTCTGGTAAACTCAAATTCAAAATACAATACCTGGGATTCCTCTTTCTCCAAAGAACAAATTAAACTACTTAAGTAATTTGTTCTCTGAAATACTCGGCAAATTCCAATTCACAAGAAGTATACAAAACAGGATAATAAAAGGTGTTTACAGATGAATAGCTATAATAATTCCAATTTTTGCTACCTCAGCAAGGTAGTGTACATAATACCACATCAATATAATAGAAATGGCACAGTTTCTGAGGACACATTCCACATTTTATTTACATTTTAAGACTAACTTTAATCTCAGAATCACATATCCATACACCTATTTCCTTTTTGTTGATTTCACTTAAATGCATGGTTTGTCAAACAAAGACTGTAAACAAATATTTACCATGTCTGTTACATGTAACACACAGGAACGGCTTTTAACAGAAATTCATCGACCTCCCCACAACATGTTTTTATTATAAATACAGGTATCAAAACAATCCTGAACATATTTTTGATACTACTAGTAGTCAGCACCCACACCGCTTCAAAAATTAACACAATTTGTGACAATATTCATTGTACCTGCTACTTTAGACAATTTCAACTGAAGCTCTTTCACTAAGCAAGATGGATAAAGCATGCCATTTCTGTTTTTCCTTCTTGAGATTTTTTTAACTTTTCAGAAACACACATGCTTCCACAGCATCTGACTCTTCTCTCCATGCTTTCATCTTGTAAACCTGAATTCTATTTTGAGTACTCCAGGTTTATGCTTAAATGACAGTGCCTTAACAAGAGAAAAAAATATTGTGCTGCATTTTTCCTCCTGAAACCTGAAAACATAATGGTGTACATATATTAAATATATTTCTACAAATGTCCAGGTCATGTTTACCAGCTGGAATTCTTTTACTTAATGTGTGGGTATATTCTGCATTGTAATATTTAATCAAGACATTAACATGAGTAGAAGGTTGTTGATTTAAGACAAGTTTGAGATCCACTAAAATTAATTGTTGTATGTTTGTCCTTCTGGTGGCTGTGGAAGCTTCATATTTTCTTTGGACATCATTAGACGTCTTAGCTCTTGAAGTACAACTTTAATGCTATATGAATTTTGCCATTTAGCTAACACTGGTATGCTCCGTGCATCCACCTGAAATGGAGGAAAAAAGCAAAATTAACTACAAAGTTTAAAGTACTATGGCATCAATTTATTAAACATACTTTAATAATAAATGCTTTTAAAATTCATAGCCTGGCTCTACTTTCACGAAAAAGAACATTATGAAACTACACAAAAGAAAACAATGCTATCATACTTAGGAAAAAGAGTCCTTCTGTAACAGGTATTTCCTAAAACTGTGTCTTTTATGTGTGTGTGTTTTTCTGTATCTTTTAATAAACATGTAGTGAACTTTGGACGTCAGAAATAAACATTACATTAAATAACTATACTGTAAATATATTTTCCAATTCCTTCTTGATGATATGGTCTGAAAGTTCCTCTCCATTTCCAATGCCACTACCCAGAATCTGATCAATTATCTTGAATGGGATTTAGGAAAAAGCTGTGAACCTGATCTCTGCTTTTGGATTCTTCTTACCAGTGTAGTCTTTGCACTATAATAAACTAACCTTCCATTGTAGAAGACTGACAGAATTAGACTGCAGTTCCTTCAAAGCCTTATCCCCAGGTAACTGATTATCACTTGACCTGTCTGGCAGTTCCCTGGAAAACCCCATTCACAGGGTTTTTTCTTTATCTAACCTCAAAATTTACCCACTGAGTACTACCTATTCCTCCTCCCACCCACACCCACCCAGGCATTTGTCAAAAAATAATCAGTGTCAATTGTTTGGACATCTCTGCTGCCTGGAGAGACATTACAAACAGGAAGGTGATCAAAATATTTCAGAGGAAAAATTGGGAAATTAGATGTCCACAGGGGCTTTGAAAAGTTCCACATATTCTTGGCAACCTAGAAGACCATACATATAAGGGCTCACAAAAGACTTGATAAACTCCCACTTGTGGCTGACCTTGAGAAACATATAAAAAAAATTACAACCAAGTGGAATTTACCCTAGAACTGTAAGTTTGGATCATTTTAAAAGTCAGTCGTTATAATACACCATATTAACAGAATAGAGAACAAAACCAAAATTATTTCAATAAACACAAAAGGGCATTTGATAAAAACCCAACTTTTCACGATAAAAAAAACACTTAACAAACAAGGTATAGAAGGGAACTTCTTCAGCCTGATAAGGGGCATCTATAAAAACCTACAGCTAATATCATACTCAATTATCACTGCTAGTCAACACTGTACTGGAGGCAATCAGGCAAGAAAATGAAGTAAGATGCATCAGACAAACAGATCAATCTCCCTTTGCAGATGACATGATCTTGTATATAGAAAAGCTTAAGAGCTAATAAACAGAGTAAAGCTGCAGGATACAGGATCAATTTATAAAAACCCTGTCTGTATACTTATAATAAACAATCTGAAAATAAAGTTAAGAAAACAATGCTATTTATAACTGGTTAAGAATAAAATGCATAGGTATAAATTTAATAAAAGAAGTATAGGACTGATCTAAGGAAAACTGTAAAATATCACTGAAAACTCAGATCTAAATAAATGGAAAGAGGGCAGCCTGGGTGGCTCAGTGGTTTAGCGCTGCCTTCGGCCCAGGGTGTGATCCTGGAGACCAAGGATCAAGTCCCCTGTCAGTCAGGCTCCCTGCATGGAGCCTGCTTCTCCCTCTGCCTGTGTCTTTCTGTCTCTCTCTCTCTCTCTCTCTGTCTCTCAGAATAAATAAATAAAATCTTTTTAAAAATTAAATAAAAGGAAAGACATCACTTTTTTTTTTTTTTGGAAAGACATCTCCTATACATAGATTAGAAGACCCAATATTATAGTATGAAAACACTCCTTCAAAGTGGTCTACAGATTTAATAAAGTCCCTATCAAAATTTCAGTTGCCTGGCATTTTTTTTGTTTGTTTTTGTAGAAATGAACAAGGTTATCCTAAAATTCATATGGAAACAAGGAATCCAGAATAGCCAAAACAGTATGAAAAAAAACAAAGCTGGCACTGGGCTCCGGTGGACGGCAACTCTCCACAGTCTAGACTGTGAGCTCCGCTCACGCCATGCATGCGAGTGGTTATAGTCACTGCTAAGTCTGCCCTTCCTCCCATTTTCACGTCCTGAACCAATCACTCGGGAAGCAGCCCTGCTGGGTGGGGTGAGTGAGATGGGAAGCCCTAGTGCACATCTTACTCTGATTCATACAAAGCATGGGCTGCCACATTTTTTCCCTCTTCATCCAGTGGTGTGGAGTGTTTGTTGTCCCTCATTCATTGTCCACCAGCAAAAATCATGATGATGGGATGATAATTTATTAACATTTAGGAAAACTGAATAGTTTCCGAGTAGTTAAAAACCCTGCTGTGAAATGAATAACCTGCATGTTGGAGTCACTCATTTAAAACCACCACTGAAAGACAGTATGCATGCTTTAAAACACACCCACAGAACAAATAGCTTTAGTACTGACATCATGGCTCAAGGTATGTTTTTCCTGCAGAGTGAAATGACTTGGTTAATCATGGGTCCAGTAGTGTTATGTGCTTGCTACATATTTGTTTCACGAGACCAATGGCGTGTTTCCAAAATTACTTTTTCCCCAGAACACTTGAAAAAAAAAAAAAAAAGGGATCCCTGGGTGGCGCAGCGGTTTAGTGCCTGCCTTTGGCCCAGGGCACGATTCTGGAGACCCGAGATCGAATCTCACGTCAGGCTCCCGGTGCATGGAGCCTGCTTCTCCCTCTGCCTGTGTCTCTGCCTCTCTCTATGTGACTATCATAAATAAATAAAAAATTAAAAAAAAAGATCTTATTTATTTATTCATGAGAGACACACACAGAGAGAGAGGCAGAGACACAGGCAGAAGGAGAAGCAGGCTCCATCCATGCAGGGATCCTGACGTGGGACTCGATCCCGGGTCTCCAGGATCAGGCCCTGGACCAAAGGCAGGCGCTAAACCACTGAGCCATCCAGGGATCCCTTCCCCAGAACACTTCTTTGTTCGATATGGTTAACGATAATTGGCTACTTGTCTCTTCTTGCCTCCTTAAATCTGCTACCATGCTATAAGGGTCCCATGCATTTCCTTTTAAGAACCTTTCCTCTGGGGCAGCCCGGGTGGCTCGGCAGTTTAGCGCCGCCTTCAGCCCAGGGCCTGATCCTGGAGACCCAGGATCGAGTCCCACATCAGGCTCCCTGCATGGGGCCTGCTTCTCCCTCTGCCAGTGTCTCTGCCTCTCTCTCTCTCTCTGTCTCTCATGAATAAATAAATAAATAAAATCTTAAAAAAAAAAAAAAAAAAAGAACCTTTCCTCTGGCTTTTCAGAGGTCCTATGAACTAGACAACCCCTAAAGTTGATCTTCTTCTGCCCATTTTATTGGTTGAAATTCCAAGATTCTAAAGAGAGTCTATGCAGTAGGAAAACACTGTCGTGCTGTCAGTTTCCAGTGGACAAGTCACAGACTGGGAGAAAAGATTTGCCAATCATGTATGTGACAAAGGATCTAGATCTACAACATATAAAGAACTTTGAGAACTCAACAGTAAGAGAACAAACAGCCCAGTTAGAGCGTGGGCAAGAGACTTAACTTGGCACTTCACCAAAGAGGATATGTGCATGGCAAACAAGCATGTGGGAAGATGTTCAACCACCAGTGGCTTGGTTATAACTCATTTTTTATCTACGTCATTGCAGACCTAATGTATGCTCATTCACAAATGCTCATCTGATTCAATGCCTGGTAAATGGCAGGAGGAACCCCTTGGATGAATTCATATTGAGCTGATATCCAGACATTTGTTTGATGGAGGGAACGTTTAGATCATTTCCCCCTATTCCCACAAAAGTTTTCCAACAGGTAGGGAGATGTCCCTTTGTCAGCAGTGACCATTGCCTTACCAAAACACACATGCACATGAATGTCTTAACTGACTAATGTCTATACTTCCTGAGCCAGAGAGGGTGAGCTGGACTCCTGAGCCACAGCATGGATGTCTGTGCACCCCAGAGAGGGGTCCCAACTGGCAAGCTTCAGTAATGCAGGCAATAAACACTGCATTGGCAACCCAGCCATGCCAAAAAGATAAATGCCTTTTCACAAATTTTCATTCCTCTTAAATTAAGCTATTTCTATCTGACTTGAAAAATACCCCATCCTGGGATCCCTGGGTGGCACAGCGGTTTGGCGCCTGCCTTTGGCCCAGGGCGCGATCCTGGAGACCTGGGATCGAATCCCACATTGGGCTCCCGGTGCATGGAGCCTGCTTCTCCCTCTGCCTGTGTCTCTGCCTCTCTCTCTCTCTGTAACTATCATAAATAAATAAAAAAAATTTAAAAAAAAATAAATTAAAAAAAAAAAGAAAAATACCCCATCCTGCCAATGAAGTGTCCTCCTTCCCTCCTGGTATAGTCCCTTGCTATGAAAACTGGTCACTTCAGAAAAGGTGAAGCTGGCTGTCCACAGACCTCCATCGTTCTCCCTTAGGGGTACAACCATAGTAATGTGAGTGTAGTTTGCTTTTAATTTAGACAAAGCTTTTATCTGTGATTCTTTCCCCTCAAATACAGTATTGTGAATCATTTTGATGATCAATATGTAAATGTGAATAATAGAATTTATGTGTCTGGATCCAGCCTTCTGAAGTCTTTTGAGGACTCTCTTTACACATAGCAATATATAGTGCTCTAGTACCCTTTCAGCAAAGCACATGTCATCATACGTGTCTTGTGCCCATCCCGTTTGCCTCTTAAACGTCTGGTTAGCGGGGACCCAAAGATTTCAGTGAGTCAATGTACATAACTTTGTATTTAGCTATATTATTGCATACGACACGATCTGGTGCTAATGCTCTGCCCTTGGCATTCTTAGGTGATGGCTGACTCCCCTTCTCTGTCATAACTCAGCTCTGGAATGCTCTATATAGCAAGGTTTCAGTCAGGGGCATTGCCTGTGGCTTTTATCCTGCCATCCACTGTGGAAAATGTGTACCTATTTCATGCTTGACACTTAACCACTTACCTCTCAACACATCATCCTGCTTGACTTTAACAAAATAAAGTGTCTCTGAAAAAAAAAAAAGAAAAAAAAGAAAAAAAACGAAGCTTTTCCAATTTTTTTTTTAAGATTTTATTTATTCATTCACGAGAGAGACAGAAAGAGAAGCAGAGACACAGGCAGAGGGAGAAGCAGGCTCCATGCAGGAGCCTGATGTGGGACTCGATCCCGGGACTCCAGGATCACACCCTGGGCTGAAGGCAGGAGTTAAATCACTGAGCCACCCAGGGATCCCAGCTTTTCCAATTTTAAAACTTACTCTAAAGGTAAGTAATCAAGAAGGGTGGTTCTTACATAAGGATGGATGACATCGGACCAATGGACTACAACTAAGAGCAGAAAAGTAAATCCATGCATATGTGATCAACTAATCTTTTGACAAAGGTGCCAGGAAAACACACAATGGGAAAAGGATAATCTCTTCAATAAATGGTATTGGGACAACTGGATAACCACATACAAAGGAATGAAGTTGAGTCCTTACATTACACATGAAGATTAACTCAAAATGGATCATAGACCTAAATTAAGAGCTTAAGCTATTTTAAAAAACCTCTAAGAAAACAGGAGTAAATCTTCATGACAGGGGATTTGGCAATAATTTCTTAAATATCTAATGCCTAAAGTATATTCAACAAAATAAAAAGTAGATAAGTTGCCTACATCCAAAACTTAAAATTTTGCATTGCAAATCACATGCTCAAGAAAGCATAGACAAGGGCAACCGGGGTTGCTCAGCAGTTTAGCGCTGCCTTCGGCCCAGGGTGTGATTCTAGAGACCCAGGATCGAGTCCCATGTTGGGCTCCCTGCATGGAGCCTGCTTCTCCCTCTGCCTGTGTCTGTGCCTCTCTCTCTCTCTCTCTGTGTCTCTCATGAATAAATAAAATCTTTAAAAAAAAACAAAAACAAAAACGGACAATCCACAGAATGGGAAAAAATACTTGCAAATCATATATCTGATAATGGACTCTTGTTCTATATATAAAGAACTCTTACAGCTCAATAATAAGAGGCCAAATATCTCTCAATATATATACTACTGGAAAAAATGCAAAATGTTATGTCCACTGTGGAAAAAGTCTAGCCATACCTCAAAAAGTTAAACATACAATTGAATGTCAGTCACATATGACCCAGCAATACTATTCCTAGGTATACATCTAAGAGAAATGAAAATATTTGCCCATATCACCCTGTATACAAATGTTCACAGTAGCAATATTCATGATAAGCTAAAAGCAGAAAAACCAAAATGTCTGTCAAATGATGAACGGATAAACAAAATGTGTTATATCCACGTAATGGAATTATTATTCATCAATAAAAAGTAATAAAATACTGATATATGCTAAAACATGAATGAACCTTGAAAATATTAAGTTAGGGATTCCTGGGTGGCGCAGTGGTTTGGCGCCTGCCTTTGGCCCAGGGCGCGATCCTGGAGACCCGGGATCGAGTCCCATGTCGGGCTCCCTGCATGGAGCCTGCTTCTCCCTCTGCCTGTGTCTCTGCCTCTTTCTCTCTCTGTGTGACTATCATGAATAAATAAATAAAATCTTTAAAAAAAAAAAAAGAAAATATTAAGTTAAAAAAGCTAGTCACAAAAATCATATATTATATGACTCCATTTAAATGAAAAGTCCAGAATAGGCAAATCTATAAGGACAGAAAGATTAGTGGTTGTTTAGGATATGGGAAGGTGGGGTAGAAAGGGACAACTAAACATGGGTACGGGATTTCCTTTGAGAGGGACAAAACTGTCCTAAAACTAGATTGTGGTAATGTATCCATAACCCTGTGAATACTAAAAAACACTGAATTATATGCACTTCGAATGAATTGTAGCTGGTGTGTAAATTGTATGGTATGTAAACTGTATCACAATAAACTGCTTAAAATAGAAAAGATAATTTTTAAATAATTCTCTTACAAGTAAATGAAACAATAATAAGAATATTATAATATTAAGATGTACTTAAAGTGCTTACTTCAATGCTTTAACTTACGGAGGAGCAAGCCCTTAGCCTATTTTAAGTAGACTCCATTAGTGAACAAGAGTTTACAAGTGGAGAAAATACCAAGCTCTTTCCAAAGCAGAAACAAACACTTCCAGCTATAAAGTTACACGATAGTTAAATAAACATAAGTGATTGCAAATCCTGTGAAATACCAACAGAGTACACACACACACACACACACACACACACACACACAAAAAAACCTGGGGGGGGAAAAAATGAAGGAAAGGAGAGAGAAAGGAGCATGGGAAAATAAGTATCATGTCAGAACAAATCTGCATCTTACCATTCTATAATATACAACAACCTCCAAAACTTGAAACCTCACAGCATAAAGAACTGACACTTGACAGAGCTAACCATCCACAAGGAGTAATTTTGCCTAGCTGTATTAAATATAAACAAAATTACTAAAGCAACAGGCATAATTTATCAAGTATCTAAATAACCTCAAAATATATAAAATTCTCCTAGCATATCACCAATGGTCAATGTGAAATTCTGACTATCAGTTATGAAAGTAATACTTTAAATTCTTAAATATCAATCAAGACAAAAACTGATGTCCAGTGTATTCACCCTACTTCACACATCTACACTCTAATCATTAAAATCAGTATCATTCCTTTCTCTGTTTTCATTTTTTTTAAAAGATTTATTTATTCAGAGCGAGAGAGAGGCAGAGACACAGGCAGAAGGAGAAGCAGGCTCCATGCAGGAAGCCTGACATGGGACCCGATCCCGGATCTCCAGGATCACACCCTGGGCTGCAGGCGGCGCTAAACCGCTGCGTCACCGGGGCTGACCCCTTTCTCTGTTTTCAAATCCCCATTCCAGACTGACAACATGAAGTGTTGGTGAGAGTATATGAGCACAGGATACTGTTACACACAACTAGTAGGACAGACATGGATACAATCCTGTGGAGAGTCAGTTGGCAATACTCCATCAAACTATGGGCAAGCCCCAAACCTCAGCAGACATTCCATTTCTAGGTGTATGCACTGGAGCAGTGCTACTCAAAGTATGTTCCACGGAGCGGAGCTAGGCCTTGAACTAATTTTTTGCTGGCGCGCCACAAGATAAACACAGAAGTGTCTATGATAATTTGACAGAGAAATTTTTATTTAAAGAATCTGAGTTTGTATTTTATCTTTTTTCTTTGATTTTCTTAGTAATTTTTATTGTACTTGAATTTACAAATAAGGGTGCCTGGGTGGCTCAGGTGGTTTAGCAACTGCCTTCAGCTAAAGTCATGATGCCAGAGGCCTGGGCTGGAGCCAGTGTGAACTGGGCTCCTTGATCAGCAGGGAGTCTGCTTCTTCCTCTGCCTCTCCCCCTGCTTGTGCTCCCTCTCTTAAATAAATAAAATATATATTTTTTTAAAGTACTGATCTACAACATATTGGAAACAACAAGCTAACCAACAAACACCCAAGTCTTGAGCAGCACCGCCCCAGAGTAAAAGAATACATGTATAGGAACGCCTGGGTGGCTCAGTGGTTGAGCATCAGCCTTCGGCCCAGGGCGTGATCCTGGGGTCCCGGGATCAAGTCCCACATCAGGCTCCCTGCATGGAGGCTGCTTCTCCTTCTGCCTATGTCTCTGCCTCTCTCTCTCGTGTCTCTCATGAATAAATAAATAAAATCTTAAAAAAAAAAAAAAAACATGTATAGTAAGAATGTCCACAGTAGAAATCTTTTCAATGAAAACTGAAAACAGCCTAAATGCCAACCAGGTGAAAAACAGAATACTGAACAATAAAAAGGAACAATCTAATTTAAATGACTCAACATGGATGAAGCTAAAAAATCACTGATAAAAGTGATACAGTACAGAGGTATATACACACATGCGTAGTAAAAGTTAAATAACCATGCTCAGAAATAATAAACACCAAATTCAAGATGAGACTACCTCTGAGGAAAGTGGAAGGGGAAACTGGGGAAAGGTACACAGATTAACCATTTATAACACAATCTTTCTTTAAAAAAAAAAATTTTAAAGAAAAATTAGGACCATTACAAACAAGACCAACATGCTAAAATTTCACAAGGGAAAATAGGAGATGTTGGTTATCGTTTTCTAAAATTTGTCTATGTTAAAAATATTTCTTCTAAAAACACCAAAAATGAGGACGCCTGGGTGGCTCAGTTGGTTAAGCATCTGCCGTGACCTCAGGTCATGATCCCGGGGTCCTGGGATCAAGCCCCATGTCGGGCTCCTACTCAACAGAGAATCTGCTTCTCCCTCTCCTTCTGTTCCTCTCCCTGGCTTGTTCTCTCTCTCTCTCTCTCTCTCTTTCTCAAATAAAAAATCTTGGGGGGAAAAAAATGAAACAAAAAGAAAAATGGTAATAAATTTATAGTAACTGCTACAAAGGAAAACATCAGAGTCAAAAAAGGGACAAAATTCAGATTAGAGAATCAGGAAGGACTTCTCTGAGGAAGTGACATTTACATTGAGAAATGAAGCGTCTGTAAGGATTAGCCTGAGTGGGGGACATGTCCAGACAGGAAGAACAGACAGTGCTATGGTCCTGAGGTAAAATGAAAGGTGTGTGGAGCAGTGTGTACCCTGTGAGTCCCAGTGAGCCAAAGCAAAAAGCATGTACAACATGGCTGAAGTCATTAAAGGATATTAAAGCAGAGAAGTGACACAGCACAATTGTATTTTAGAAAGATCCTTCCGGATCCTTGCTCTGGAAAGACTGGAGGAGGTAAAACAGCAGAATCAGAGACTGCTGCAAGACAAGAGATGATGGTCAACATTCACTTAGTGGCAAGGTAAGCAGAAAAATAAGACCTGACTCAAGTTACATTTTCAACAAAGACTAACAGAACTTAATGGTAGATAGGCAAGGGAAGAGAAGCTGTCTGGGAGACAAAACATCAAAAAACAGGTAAGACACCCATGAGGCTAGATAAACTTGTTAGAGGTATGCTTGAAATTTAATCCTGAATTTCCTAGTTCCCACAACAATGCAGAACCCACCATTAATTACTTAATTTATAGAGTCTATAATATGAAAACAAATCAGCAGTTGAGAAGAACAGCTACTCCCGGTAGAGATATTCAACAAGAACAACTTCCTCATAAAGGCAATGCTGTGCATCACAAAAGAAATTCCCTGAACAATATCCTTTCTGTAAATTCAAAATGTTTTATGATCCTGCTTCTATCACATCTCTTAATATTATCTAACATAGAAAGAGTTAAGCTCGCACATTGCAATTTCTAGAATAAACACTGAAAGAACAGAAACAGAATTTAGAAACTTGAGAACAACCATGTCAAAAGTAGAAGAGAAACAAAATATGCATGGGAAAATAGAAACCACAAAATAAAACAATTAAACCTAAATGTATTAATATATTGTATATTAAATGGACTAAATGTTCCCAGTAAATTACAAAGGTTGATTGACAGACAGGAAGGACTCTCAGAACTCAGCTTTTAGTTGGTATACACCAGGTAGGGAGCTCCGGAAGTGACCCAGCAGGTAAGGATTTGAGATTTCCAATGACCTGCCCACCTTCCTCCTGTCAGGGTCATGCTTTCATCGAGAGCACCCAGCAGGGAGGCACCAGCCATTTTGAGGCCTTGCTGTGGGCCTGCATATTTGACTGAGGGTTATGGTTTGGGGGGCTAGCTCTATGCTGAGGGCTCAACTTATTGCCAGAGGGAATTACAAATGTGGAATAGATGAAATATGGAATAAATCCTATCATGTTGGAATAGAATTAAAGGTACTGGCATATAAACTCATGGCTTTTAATAGATAATATATTGAGGTAGGTATGTAGATAGGAAGAAAAAAAGGAGGTTAAGGATAGGTATACACATGTGACATACTAGGTAAAATTTTTAAAAAGAGAGAATATATATAAAAGAAAATTTTTAAGATGCTAATTACCTCTGGTGAGGAAAAGAACACAGGGATGGGATGAGGAGAAGCCACAAGAAGTTAAGGATATTGATAATATTAGATGTTACTCATTATTATGTTGATAGATGATACTCATTATTATGTTGTTGCTATACTTCCTAACATGTATTTTGCATGTGAGCGAGCCCTCAATATGGCATCTCAAGAGTCTGGATTTAAGTCTTAACATGAACCTCAACAATCTACTCATACTGAATTTCAGTCTTTCCACTAACTCCCTGTGTGAATCAGGTAGAGCATGTCATTTTGGTTTATTTCCTTTAAACAGACAACAATGCTCAACCTTTTTGTTCTAATATGGACATAACTTGTTCCTCAAAGAAAAGCTTCCTCTTGAAGAATATTCATCCTTTTAGTCTCACCAAATGTACTGAACCTTAAAGAAAAATAACATTCAAAGAGAAATAATGGTCATCTTCATACCAAATAAGGCTTCAACTAAAATATGACTACTCAAGCAATTAATAAAATCCTAAGAGAATTGTGATTATCACATCTATCCAGGCTGGTTGGTTCATAAAGGTTTAAGGATAGGCTGACTTATAAGAGAAAAACAACATAAGATAAATTTCTTTTAGACTTCTAGCTAAACAAAGGTCCTTTCTTTAACTTTCTCCTGACTATATATTATGCATTTTATAAGAATAAAATGATTGGGGATCTCTGGGTGGCGCAGCGGTTTGGCGCCTGCCTTTGGCCTAGGGCGCGATCCTGGAGACCCGGGATGGAGTCCCACGTCGGGCTCCCAGTGCATGGAGCCTGCTTCTCCCTCTGCCTGTGTCTCTGCCTCTCTACATATATATCTATCATGAATAAATAAATAAAATCTTAAAAAAAAAAAAGAATAAAATGACTAATTTAACTTACCATTCCACTGGAATTATTAATTCCATTCATATTAATTTTGGTTACAAATCTAACTGATGGAGGAGCTTCTGGGTATTTAGGTCCACATTCTACTTTCAGGCTATATATTCTGTTTTCATAATTTGTCTGGAAGGCAAAAAATAATAATAGTAATAATAACAATATTCAAGTGCTAATAAAGAGAAAAAGACAATAGGAATATATTAGATCTTACTTTATGATCAAGAATTTACTTTCCTACATTGAAATTTATTAACTTATATGACCAGAAAGAAATGCAGCAAGTGTACTTAAAAGTCAAGATTTTATAATATTAAAATTACTCTACAAAAAAAAATTATTCTACAAAGTTATATCAAAATGATCACAATTTGCTTTTTGTGGAACAAACAATGCCTATAACAAAATTAAAAGGGAAAAACAAACCACTTAAATTCAGATTGTACTAAAAAGTTTATATTGCAGGGGGAAGGACTACTTGACTTGTGTCACACATATATAAAGGTTCCCATCTGGGGATCCCTGGGTGGCTCAGCGCTTTGGCATCTGCCTTTGGCCCAGGGCGTGAGCCTGGAGTCCCGGGATCGAGTCCCACATCGGGCTCCCTGCATGGAGCCTGCTTCTCCCTCTGCCTGTGTCTCTGCCTCTCTCTCTCTGTGTTTCTCATGAATAAATAAATAAAATCTTAAAATAAATAAATAAATAAATAAATAAATAAATAAATAAATAAATAAATAAATAAAAAATAAAGGTTCCCATCTGTCCAGAACAATTCTAAGTCTTCCTACTGTCCCAGTTTTAATTATCAACAATACTTCTTCACTCTCAAAAGGGTTTGGCTGGACAATAAATTACACGGTTACCCCACTTACACAGCAATCAAAAACTTCTAGCCATAGGGAAAACACATATACCATCTTATAGCAATAAAACATAATTATTTCATGCCTGTTATTAATTATATTTATGCTACTTCATTAACTTTACGATTCATTAAATTCCATTTTCAGAGAGACAACAGCAAACTTTATGTCTCCATATCATTTTGTTAATCAAGAAGTTGAACATCACCATATTATAAAACAGCCATTTTAAAGCTACCACACTAAAATACTTCCAGATTATTTAGGCTTATTTTCATGCTATAATTAACTCTTTATCTTTATGGCTTTTGCTCACTTGGTTAACTTATTAGGGTACAATTAATAATAGTAAAGTAAAAAATAAATAGAAGTGAGAATGTAATACCTGTTGGTTCCTGCATAAACCTGGAAAAAAACAAATAAGCTAACCATCTATAGATTTCACTTACCCAAACTGATCCACAGCTTCCTTTCCCTTAAGTAAGAGCTATTCCCAAGTGGAGGTCAGACCTGGGATATTAACCTACTGTAATTTAAAATGTATGCAACAATCTTGTACATATAATTATTAAATATTTTGACACTTTAGAAAGAAATACCTGTATAAAAATCATCCCAGTTTAATAGCACACATCCATTAACAACATGCTCAGCACTTTGGATATGTATAGAAAGGACTAAAATCAGAGAGATCTCCAAGAAATCATCCAGTCTGTGGTTCTCCAATCTGGATACATATTAGCTTCACTACAAAACTTATGTTAAAAAATAATAATAGCCCTGAAAAATTCTACAATGTTAAAAATATTCACAGTATGTAGAAACAACCAAAACACTCACACTTTGCTGGGAACAAACTGTTTTGGAAACAATTTGGCATTTTCTTATAAGTAATTGTATACCTACCCTATGATGTAGCAATTCCATTCCTAAGGATTTTATTTTAAAAAAGAAAATGGGAACAAACACGTTCACCAGACTTTTAAAAGAATGCTCATACCAGCTTTCTTTCTAATAACCACAAAGTAGATAAAAATCCAAATACCATAAACACAGCTGATAAACACATTGCGGTACATATTCATATAGTAAAATACTACTGCATAATAAGAAGAAACATACTCCTACTATATGGAACTCAGCTATATCTCTAAGATACTATGCTGAATCAAAAGAAGCAGACCAATAAATATACACACTACATGATTCCACTTATACAAAGTTCTACAAACTGCAAAACTTCTCCAAGGTGCAGGAAGTAGTGCCTACTGTGGAGGTGGGAAGAGGCAGAGGTATATCTAGAGTATAGGCAACAACGTGTATTTGTGGAAACTCATGGTAAGATTTGTGCATTTTATTATATGTAAATTATACCTCAATTTTTTTTTTTAAGTTAAGAAACTCTAAGCCAGACTTTTGATCTAATTCAATGCTTAGAGTAAACATCATCTTAACTTTGAACAACTTGGGACTAATTTTACAACCTCTAAATTTAAAAAAACAGCCACATCTCTCTGTTATCTAATAAAACAGCAAAAAAATAAAGCAAGTGAGAAAGAGAGCGAGAATATTTACTAAATATATACTATAAGTCAGGTCCCTTCCTATTGTGTAATTATTACATCATTTAATTCTCCATATTTCTTTTTTTTTTTTAAAGACTATTTATTATTTGAGAGAGAGAAAGAGACCAAGGTGAAAGGTAGAAGGATACAGAGAATCTCAAGAAGACTCTGCACTGAGTACGAAGTCCGACGGGGCACAATCCCACAATCCAGAGATCATGACCTGAGCTGAAATCAAGAGTGAGACGCTTAACTGACTAAGCCACCCAGGCACCCCTCCATATACCTAAAGATGAGTATAGTATCTCCATTTATATATAAAGAAACTTGGAAAAGTTACTAAACCTCTAATGCTAAAAAAATATTGCTTCAGAAAATTTAAAACACAAACATATATGGAAAAATAAAATTACTGAACATATAAATTCAAACAAATAACATAAAAAAACAGGGATCTTAATAATATACTAAAAAAAGATTTAAAAACCACTAATCAAGTAGCAGTATGATGAGATAAAAATTTTCCCATTATCCTGGTTAGATGTAGATACCTAAAGCTGAGGACAAACTAACTGCTCTCAACATGGCACCTTCTGAAGCAAAAACAACTAAGGCGAGACAGCAACCCCTGTAGGTTTTATTAAAAGGCAACTGAATGAGTACACAAGGACTCACCATCACTGGGTCCCACATGCTCCAGTAAGGGAGGTAGGTAGAGAGAGGGTGGGTGATCACTGGCTGGCTGGAAAGATGCTGTGCCTTTGTAAGGTGCACCCTTCTTGTCTCTTCCTGGCACTCAAAGGAAGTGAGAAGAAGCTCCAAGACCTCCACCCTCAGAAAGGGGAAGGCCCAATGAACAGAAGCCCAGCATGCCACTGGTAACTCTGTATCTACATGCACCTTTGGAGCAAACTAGACCCACTCCTCCCCAAGCTAAAACAGCCTCCACTATGCACTAGCACAGCCTGGACACAGGGGCTTCCTGCAGTCCAGTGACACCAGGAAAGGCAGCTAGTTTGGTGAGTCCTGCTGGTGACCCCATGGTGTGAGATAAAGTGGAAGTAGCTCTTCTACATTTGGGAACTATGATATGGGACAGTCCACAAAAATCACTGAGGAATTCATATACAAGCTCCAAAACATTCTTAAAGTTTACAGTCCACTGGAGGTAGTGCCCGGAGAAAACCTTAATCTAAATAATTTCAAATTGGTACTCTACCAAGCTCAGACCATCAAATCTTCAAACTACTCATTAAAAATGTTCATAAATTAAAGCACTTTTTTTTAAACCATCAGACCATAGTAATAATGCTCACATGCAGTGAAAATCAAGGTTTTCATTATAAATACCAAGTTATAAAATACATCAAGAATCTTAACCATCGGGCAGCCCAGGTGGCTCAGTGGTTTAGCGCTGCCTGATTCAGCTCAGGGTGAGATCTCAGAGTACCGGGATAGAGTCCAACATGGGCTCCCTGCATGGAGCCTGCTTCTCCCTCTGCCTGTGTCTCTGCCTCTCTCTGTGCGTGTCTGTCTCTCTCTCTTTCATGAAAAAATAAATCTTAAAAAAAAATATCTTAGCCATCAATATTATATTTCCTTCCTCAAATATCTGATGGAAAAATCAAAGCAGTGAAAGGAAAGAGTTTGTTAGGTTAGTAGTGTGCTCAAATTTTGCAAAGGAATACCAGAAAACATAAAACATACATTAATTCACTCTCTAAAATTAACACTGCTGATTACTTGGGTCCATTTTTCTTTTGTAATCATCAAAAGGAAATCTAAACTCTATCCAACAGCAAAAACAGTTGGAATGCTCTCATCATAAGGTAGTCAATAGTATATAAAACCAAAGACTAAAAAAAAAACTCCTTCAAATTGGTGTTCTTTCCAGCAAGTCAAGAACACTACATAATTCATATTTCAAAGACTCACTGCCAAGAATGCAATAAATGGGACCTTTGAGTAAGGAATGCAATGTAGAAAAATATTTCCCCAGTCTAGAAAAGATTTTGAGTAAAAATAAAACTTCATAAACTTAAGACCTAAGAATAAAATACAATAGGTCTGTTGCCAACAATACTAGAAAATATGCAAAAAAATCACATACTTTTCTATATACTTAATTAATGAAGAAATTGAGGCCTATCACATTTAGAAGGCAAGTCAAATGTCAAAAGGACAAAGATTAGTGTGTACTCAATAGAAACCAATTCAGAAACCCTTGATTACACATACAGCAGATTAGTAACATGTTATGTCAAAATATACTGTTTTCTCTTCCCAAATAACCCCTCCATTTCCTCACCTTTTCTCCTCTCTATCTGGAATGTTCTCCATCCCCATCACCACCTTCTGAAATCCTACCAGTCAGTCCTTTAAGGCTCATTCCAAAGGCAACTTCCTCCACTGTTCAGCCTTCCTCAATTATTCCAGCTAGAAGAAACATATTCTAAAGTCCCGTAGTGAACTTTCTCTGCCATATTTAGAATCTGTTATATGTATTTATTTTTTCTCCTCTACTAAACTGCAAACACCTTGACAATCTTTCCCCCCCCAGTCCTCCATACAAATCAAGCATTATACCCTACACACAGGAAGCATCAATAAATGTATACAAAATGAATTAAGAGGGAGGAACTGCTTCAGTCAGAAGTGATAATTTTAGTATCAATACTATAAAGTAAAATGCTTACTCTAAAATGACAATAAATAATAGAAAAAATATATAATATTTAGCACTGACCCTTGGTGGCCCAATAATCATGCCTGTCCACCTTGTAAGTGTCATATCTTCATCATCTTCAAGGCCCCAGCTAACCGTACCATCGCCTACTCCTTTTTGTCCTTCTTCAAGTTCTTCCAACAAGCGAAAATTACGAGGAACTTTAACGCCTATACAAAAGAATGTCAATGTAAATGTAAAAAGCCTATAATTACAAGAGCTGCATATATTCAAATTCAGCTTTTTCCAAATTAATTTTTATAATTTATTTTAAATTATAGACAAAAATTCCCTTTAAGCATTCTGCCCAAAAAAATGCTCAATCTAAAAACCGCACAAAATGAAAACACTAAAGAAAGCACTGTACCAAATATTAACTGCAATATAGAACATTTACATAAATTCCTAATTAATGTTATCCTGACATAAATCAATCATAAGGAAATCATTATAAAATGAGTATTTTCCATAACTGAGAATCTGTTCCAAGCCTAAAACACTGCATCGAATAAATGGGCAAAGGGCAGCCCAGGTGGCTCAGCAGCTTAGCACCCGCCTTCAGCCCAGGGTGTGATCCTGGCGACATCGGAACTGGTCCCGCGTCGGGCTCCCTGCATGGAGCCTGCTTCTGCCTGTGTCTGTGCCCCTCTGCCCCTCTCTCTCTCTCTCATGAATAAATAGATTAAATCTTTAAAAAAAAAAACACACTCACAAATAAATGGGCAAAGACCAGAAAGTTCATAAAAGCTCAAATTCATATATATACTCTATTGCTTTTCTAAGACTAGAATTATGTTCCATCTTTTAAAAAGTACTAGAGGGTACTATTTTTTTCTAGAATGCTTACGCAGCTCCACCCATAGTCCCCAATCTCCTTTCCTGTTCTCATCCCAAACCAGTAGGATCTTACCTTTCCCATGTTGGTGCTTAATTATTACTTGGACAGTTCCTCCATTTGAGAACAAGTCTCGTTATGGATGTAGGATCTGCCCTTCACCTCTGGGCCCAACCTTACCAATTATTCATGATCCACTAGCCCTTCTCACATTTCCCCTTCTTTAGAACTCATCACCTCTATTTCTAAAATCTTAACAGAAGTCTTCCTCTTTACCTAGAATTTCCTAGAATTCACAGTTTTCACTTTTATTCTCGATTAACCTGGTCTTTGCCACCATTGTGACCTCCAACCCCTAGAATCCAACCATGATTCCTCTAATTGACCACAACCTTTCCTAAAATTATTGGCTTGGCATCTCCATAGGATGGACCCTGTTGTCTCCCAAGTTCTCCATAGCATCTAGCCTGAAACATCCCCTAGCTCCACCACAGAAGTCCTGAAAAAATTAGGTAAATGCCCTCAGAAGCCTCTCTCTCTCTCTGGCTCTGGAGCTTGTGCATATGTGCTTGTGCATGCTCTGTCTCTCAAGCATGCACATACACAGCTATGAAGCAGAAAGGACATCTCTTTTATATATGTGTATATATATATACATATACACACACACACACATATACACACACACACACACATAGATTTTTAGTGACATCTCTTCTAAAGAGACTATCATTTGTGTTAACTTCTCTCTCTTGGTAAAACCAAAACATCTTTCACTTACTAATTCATAGTAATCCTTCTGGACGTACAATGAAAAAACAGTAAATACTGGAACATGGAAGAACACTAGCCATTTTATGTGCTGGCTTTATTTTTTAAAAAGTGCTTGGAAATCTTGGGTCACAGAAATACAGAGCTGTCATAAATCACAAGAAACAAGAGTAGCCATTACTTTAACTCCTATGATTGTATGCTACTTAAATACCTTATTCTACTTAACCCTACAAACACCCATTCTACACCTGTAGGAATTCAGGTATGGAGAAGTTATGTGACCTACCCAAAGTCACACGGCTGTAAGAGCCTCAGTTTCTAGACCAAAGCCACTTTCACTCATTAGGCTGCACAGCAATACAAACTACACAGGCAGCATATCCTGGCAGAGATCTAGGAATCAGACTGCCCAAGTCTAGTTCAGCTAACCATTTGACATGTGATCCCCCCAGCCCTGTCTTCTCAGCTATAAAAGTGAGTAACAGAAGTTCTTACATCACAGAATCACTGTGAAAATTAAATAAGATAATCCATCTTAAACTCAATAAATGCTGACTATGATGATCATTTTAGTATTTTATTTTATTCTTTTTAAATATTTTATTTATTCACGAGACAGAGAGAGGCAGAGACACAGGCAGAGGGAGAAGCAGGCTCCATGCAGGGAGCCCGATGCAGGACTGGATCCCGGTACTCCAGGATCACACCCTGAGCCAAAGGCGGTGCTAAACCGCCACCCAGGGAACTCCTAGTATTTGATTTTAGATAGAATTACATAAAACTTCTATTAACCTGCATCTAAGCTACGTGAGAAGGAAAGTTCTTTGTCCAATCCTATAGGGTGGCCCCTAGAAATTTTATCCTAAGCTATAAGTTTCTATTCACCTAACATTGGGACATATGCTATGCTATTTTCCTATAGATTTATAGTCATGACCTACAATACATTGCTACTGAACTGCTTTTTAAAGTAATCTTAAAGGAGCTTGATTATCCTTACACTTATGGAGTCATTCCCTAAGAATTATTCTAAATTTGCATTGAATTTTGTTGCCTATTTAATAAACAATTCAAACAAGTGACCTTTATAAACACCCAAGCTACAAAGTAAACAATGTAAAATTAATGTTTCTTTTTACATAAATGCCATAAAAGTGGTAAACCTAGTTATTGCTAAACTTTTCACCCTTTACCTTTATATAGCATTTTGGGAAAATACTTCTAAGACTGATAGACCAATTATTGAAATACTAACATTTAAAAAGTTATAGCAGCTAAGTCTATTTGCTTTTAAAGTATAAGACAAGAAAAAAAAAAGCCACTAAGCCATATTTTCAAATTCGGTACTAGAGCACTCTGGTTTTATTTCACCCAATCACTATGATCTGTGAAGGAAAAAAAGTCACAAGATGCGGATGTTGCTCCATGAAAACTCAAGTGTGTACATAAGCTGCCCTCTGGATCTCTTGCCATCTATGAACCTTCTTCTATAGTTCTACTTGTCTTTTTCCTATATGTCTATGTGTGTTGGGTTTTTTTTTAATAGTTTTAAATATTTTAACTCTTTAGGATGGGATTTTTATTAAAAGAAAAAAAAAGTAACCCATAAATCCACCCCTTTCTAGGTGAAACATAAAATGCTGTCGATTTTTTGGTTCAAAAGAACACCAAAGAATG
This sequence comes from Canis lupus familiaris, assembly GCF_011100685.1. NCBI lineage: Eukaryota > Metazoa > Chordata > Mammalia > Carnivora > Canidae > Canis > Canis lupus. Next base: position 595,603 of record NC_049250.1, on the reverse strand, counting down.
CCAAAGATCATCTAGTCCAAAATCTAATACTTCAGACTAATGAAAATTATCACCAGGAAATGTTAGGTGATTATATCTATATATAGGTATAGATTAATAGTCACTTAACTTGGTTGACAAACCAAGTCAAAAATCTATGTCCTGTCTTCTCCACTAATCTAGTCTCCTCTTTAGTCCATTACAATGAACCTGCACTCCTGGGGGTAATAATACCAAAAACGGTAACATTCATAACCAAAACTGTGAATGCCTAGAAAACATGTTTCCAGCTTTAAATCTCAAGGATATCAAATTCCAAATCCCTTGCCTTTATTTCCCATGATACCAAAAATAAGGGCATAAAGATTACCGAATAAATAGAATAAATCTTGTCATGCAATATTAGGAAAAGATATCCCAACTCTAAGTTTTTACCTTTTTCAAGTTACAGCGAAATAAGACCTTGAATAGCACTAAGTCTATAAATCTATCCACACAAACATAAGAAATGACAGGAAACAAACTTACCAGCAGTTTGCAATTAATCATCTAAATTAAAGTTGAAAGGTAGTATGGTTTGATAGAGTAGTGTGGATTCTAGTTTCAGCTGATGGTAAACAGTCTAAGATATACAAAAGTCCCCAAAATTCAGAAATAATTATTACCATTTTAGTGTATTTCTCTTCAGATTATTTCCCATGTACAATCTATGATTCCTATGCTTTTTTCCCCAAATGAGATCTTGACTCATGGTTTTATAACTTCCTTTCCCCCCTGTTATGAACATATTTCTATGGCAAGCATAATCAAGTACCATTTTTAAATGCCCCAATAAATAATATTAGTCTTGCTTGAGGATCAGGGGTAGGGAAACTGGACCAGGGGAATCGTTGCCTACTCAAAAATTAAAGGAAAACACCTGTAGGAATGGAATAAATCTTTTGTCTTATGTGCTTTTCAACCATCCTTTAGCTGGTCCTCAAGAACACCCAAATTAACTATGGGACCCTTTCCCTCATCCCTCAAAGTATCTATGAGATAAGGAAGACAGTATCTGGGTCTTGTGTGCTGTGGAATATGGTCAGACTGTTTCCCCTGCCCCCTGCAGAGTTCTTAGGCATGGGTTGCAACAAACCTGAGCAGACAGACACACTGTTAAGAAGTCCCACCTGGGGATCCCTGGGTGGCTCAGCAGTTTAGTGCCTGCCTTTGGCCTGGGGCATGATCCTGGAGTCTCAGGATTGAGTCCCACGTCAGGCTCCTTGCATGGAGCCTACTTCTCCCTCTGTGTGTCTGCCTCTCTCACTCTTTCTCTGTGTCTCTCATGAATAAATAAATAAATAAAATCTTAAAAAAACAAACAAACAAACAAAAAAAGAAGCCCCACCTGTGATTTACATTGTCTGGGTCTGCCCTATTGTGGGAGTTCTGAGTTCTCCTCAAACACCCAACAAGCTGACTTGATTTTTAATAAAATATTTATTGAGCACCTCCTACAAGACAAACATCTGCTAAAAGCTTTAAAGACAAAAGTACTTCATTAAATCTCACCTTGTAAATTGATACAATAGCACCATTTCACTAAGTAAAAAAAAAAAAAAACTAAGGCTTAAATTATTGGGTTGAGCCTTATAAAATGAAACTGCTGCTTTCAGGTATCTTTTTAACAGAAAGAGTAATCTCATAAAATTCAATCTAACTACATGGAGAATGAGTCAGGGTTGAATCTCTTAGCCATTATTCTCCAATGCCTTGTCATGTAACCTACTAGTCCCAGGTGAAACTCATTTCCCTAGCTACTGCTAACTTGTCCCCAAGTCCCTGCAAATCTGATGGGGATGAGAGACACATCTTGACCAACTGGAGAAGCAACTCTGACAAAATGCTGTTCTGAACTCTCTTAAAAAGAACCTTTCTATATGTCACACACTGGGTGCACTCAAAGCAAAATACTCCTTCCCGGGGAAATAATATAGTATTTTATATTTTTCAAATTATTTTCTCATACAACCATCTGTGTATTAAAAAAAATCTTCTGAGGGATGATGGGTAGCTATATCTACATTTACAAAGACCAAAAACATGAAGTAACTAACTCAAGACCACAGCAAGCTAGTAGCTGAGTCAAAATAATTCAAATTTCCTAACACAGGTACAACATTCTGTCACTGTATACTACATCTCAAAATCCAGAAAATTTTATTCATTTTTTTTAAGTCTATGCCCAGTGTTGGGCTTGAACTCATGACCCCAAGATCAATAGTCACATACATACTCTACCAACTGAGCCCTCCAGGTACCCCAAAATCCAGATAATTTTTTTAAAAGGGTAGGGAAATTACAGAATGCATACAACTGAAAATACACATTTTCCAAAAATCATTCATTGTTGGAATTTGTCATATAAACAAAAATATTATTCATAGATAGTTGTTTAAAGATTCAAATGTGAGTTACAATAAAAAATAAACTTTAAAAAACATAGATATATACATAGATATAGATTAGTAGTGTCAAGAAAGGCAATCTTGCTTTTGCATGCTCCAAGATGGGAAAATGCTAAGAATTAACAAATGGTTGGTTCTGCTTTTTCATAGTGTTTTGTGTGAGGTGGGTATGGCTGGGATCTTTAACGTTCCAGGGAGCTTTTGTCCATAAGGAAGAACTTTACTACTGTTTATTCTTTCACTAATACTAATTTTGAAAAAAAAAAAATGTTTGATATTAAACAAGCTTTAAAAAAAATAAAAAATAAACAAGCTTTATAAACCCAATCAGTAAGTATTGAAACATTGATGACAAGCTGATTCCATTCTCTTTGGCTTTTAGTTAAAAAGAGGTCGGTTAATGTTTCTTTGTTGCATCTTTTTTAATAGTTTAAATGTCAAAACACATTAGCGAGTACAAAATTTATTATGACTGGAACAAAAGCATCTATGTTTCTTCATTATTCCTATAATTCCAAATAGAATAGATTTCCTTATTTAAATAATTTTGTTATTTCGCTTTCTCAGAGTATTACCATAAATAAAAGAAAATGGATTCTATAAATAAATAAATAAATAAATAAAATAAACAAAAATATTGTAAAGTGTTAAAATTTAAGTGCAAGAAACTTCTGATTTGTAGTGCTTAAAATCAAAAATTAATAAAAGTATTTATAAAAGTTCTCTGAATAATACAATTTTGTAGTAATTTAAGACTCAAATATTTGTTTGATTTTAACATTATTATCTTCCTTAACAGGACAAACAAAATTATGAAAACACGATGTAGAAGAACATAGATAAGACAGCAAACTATCAGGAGACCTACATTTTATCATCCATTCACTACTATATTAATTCATTCCTTCACTCAACAATCATTTGATTACTACTGGATTCAGTTACTCTGCTACGCAGTTGACACCAAGAGAACTAAAACATTTTTTTGCCCTCAAGAGCAAGACTAACTAATGGGAGGAGCCCCAAAACAGATACATGCATGTATGAAACAAGATATATAGAAAAGGCCACATTAAAAGGAAGCAAGAATCCAGATCAAAGGAGACTGGACAAACATGACAACCAAACACAATCTTGAATCATGTACCAGACTAGAAATTACTATTATTTTGCTTTAAAGCACATTAGCAGGGGGAGGAGTTAAGACAGCAGAGGAGTAGGGAGAGACCCTAAGTTTGTCTCATCCCTGGAATACAACTATATAGTTATCAAATCATGCTGAACAACCAAGAAATCAATCAGAGGTCTGATAAAACAAATGCCACAAGTCTACCAGAAGAAAAGCAACCACCGACTGGAAGGTAGGAGGTGTGGAGGAGGTACTTGAATCTGGTGTGAAATACCTGAGGACACAGCAGAGGGGAAGAAGCCTACTTAAAGAGGCTACCAGAAAGTATTATTAGCAGCAAAGTTCAAAATCAAAACTTTTAGAAGTCCGCAACAGTGGAGTACATGCCTAGCTTAAAGGTACTCAGATGGTGAAGCAGGCAGAATCCCATGTGTGACAGTGTGGTGTCAGGATCCCGGGGTCCCAAGAGGAAAGAGTGACACCTAAGTGTGGTAGGGTTCCTAGGCATAGGACTATGGAAGCCGGCTGAGAACAGCAAGTCTAGGTGGCCGCTTTCTGCTCTGTGTTGCATAAATCGAGAACCACTGCATGATCACACTATCACTTTCCTGGGACGGGTCCAGCAAAAGGCAGAAACGTGGCAAGACCCTCCCTGGGAGGAAGTGAGGTCTGCATTGAGAAAGTTCCTAAAATTTGAAGTTCCGAAACTCGCTCATGTGCCTGAGATAAAAATGCTTAGACACAGGCAGGGTAAACATAGAGTTCTGATTGAAACCAGGAGACAAGGGTGACTTACTGCTCTTCAATGAGGGCTCACTGAAGACTGGGGGGCCCAAATTTTCAGCTCCAAGGCTGGAGAGCTATGGCACTGCCATATATTCATCACAGGCATTGGAGCTGAAAGCCTTCAGGGAGCAAAACAGCGCCACCTAGTGGAGACCGGAGCTGCTAACACCAAGCCCTGCTCCCTGCACACTTGAGGCACCTGAGAATCAGCACAACAGGCCCCTCCCCCAGAAGACCACCAAAAACAACTTCCTCACACCAAGTTTACTGATGATAGAGGGGGCTGCAAGGCATCAGCTCCAGGGGAAAACAATAACGAGCATTCTTTGTATTTTTATTCTTTAGTCTTTTACTACTACTTCTTCACATACTGTCTCACTTTTTTCTTTTTTAATTCTTTTCATTTTTATACATACCACTTTTTTTTTAGTTTTTTGGTTCCCTTCATTGTATTTTGTTTTATTTTATATACTTTTTCTTTCTTATTTTGGGATCTAGTTTATCAAGCACACCAAAAACACTCAAGATCTAGTTTGGGGGGTGGATTTTTTGTTAGTGGTGTTATTTATGGTTTTATTCTTTTTCTCTCTTCTTTTCTTTCCCAGACTTGATGAGATAGAGAAAATGACCCCAAAAGAATGAATGGAAGATAGTACTCACAGCAAGGGAGTTAATACAGATATAAGATGTCTGAACTAAAATTTAAAACGAATATTAAGATACTAGGTGGGCTTTAAAAAAAAAAGATACTGGGTGGGCTTGTAAAATGCGTAAAAGACACTAGAGAATCCTTTACTGTGGCGATAAAAGAACTAAAATCCAATCAGGCTGAAATTACAAACGTAGCCTGAACAAATGGAAGAACCGAGATGCAATCTCCAGGGGAGGCCATAAAAATGAGGAAGAACAAAGAGAAGAGCGAATCAGTAATAGAGAAAATAAAACTATAGGAAATAATGAAGTTGAAAAAAAAAGAGGGAAAGAAAACTATTAGATCAAGAAGATAGACAACTAGGCGATTTCATAAAGCAAAATAATATACATATTATAGGAGTTCAAAAGAAGAGCGGGAAAACGGGGCAGAAGTTTACTGAACAAATTATGGCTGAGAACTTCCCTAATGTGGGGAAGGAAACTGGCATTCAAGTTCAAGAGGCACAGAGAACTCCCCTCAAAATCAACAAAAATAGGTTAACACCTCCACATATTATAGTGAAACTACCAAAATACAAAGATAAAGAGAGGGACACCTGTGTGGCTCAGCGGTTGAGCGTCTACATTTAGCTCAGGGCATGATTCCGGGATTCGGGATCGAGTCCCACATCGAGCTCCCTGTGAGGGATCTATCAACAAGAAAACCTAACAATCATAAAAATTTATGTCCCTAGCATGAGAGCACCCAAATATATAAATCAAATAATAAGAAACCTAAAGCAACTCACTGACAATAATACAAGGCTAAATAATAGTAGAGGGCTTTAACACTACACTCACAGAAATAGGCACACCCAAGCAGAATATCAACAAGGGAACAAGGGCTTTGAATGACATACTGGACTAGATAGCTTCCCAGGGGAATTCTACATATAAAGAAAAATACCAAAAGAAAAAAAAAAAAAAAAGAAAAATACCTATTCTTTGCAAACTCTTCCAAAAAAATTGAAATGGAAAGAAAACTTCCAAACTCTTTTATCTTGATCCCCAAACCAGACAAAGACTCCACCAAAAAGAAGTACAGACCCTGATAAACACAGATGCAAAAATTCTCACCTCTTAAAAAAGGGTGGGGTGGGGTGGGGTGGGGGGATGCCTGGGTAGCTCAGAGGCTTAGCGCCTGCTTTTGGCCCAGGACTGAGTCCCACATCGGGCTCCCTGCTTGGAGCCTGCTTCTCCCTCTGTGTCTCTGCCTCTCTCTCATGAGTAAATAAATAAATAAAATCTTAAAAAAATATTTCTCACCAAAATACTAGCTAATAGAATCCAAGAGTACATCAAAAGGATTATTCACCACAACCACCAGGAGTGGGATTTATTGCTGGGCTGCAGGAGTGATTCAATATCTGCAAATCAACCAATGTGATACACTATATTAATTTTTTAAACAATAAGAACCATATGATCCTCCCAGAAGATACAGAAAAAGCATGTGGCAAAATACAGCATCCTTTCTTGATAAAAAACACTCCACAACGTAGGGATAGAGGGAACATACCTCAACATCATAAAGACTATACACGAAATAACAGCAGTAACTATCATCCACAATGGGGGAAAACTGAGAGCTTTCCCTTATCTAAGGTCAGGAACACAAAAGGGAATGTCCACTCTCACCACTGTTGTTCAAAAGAGTACTGAAAATCCTAGCCTCAGCAATCAGACAATAAAAAGAAATAAAAAACATCCAAATCAGCAAAAAAAGAAGTCAAACTCACTCTTCACAGATACTGTATGTATAAAATCCAAAAGACTCCACCCAAAAATTGCTAGACTGATAAAAGGAATTCAGCAAAGTCGCAGAATATAAAATCAATGCATAAAAGTCCGTTGCATTTCTATACACTAACAATTAAGCAGCAAAGAGAGAAATCAAGCAATAGATCCCATTTATAATTGCACCCAAAACAGTAAGATACCTAAGAATAAACCCAACCAAAAAGATAAAAGATTTGTACTCAGCAAACTACAGATCACTTATGACATAAATTGAGGAAGACACAAATGGAAAAACATTCATGCTCATGGATGGGAAGAATAAACATTGTTAAAACATCTATGCTACCCAAAACCTACACATTCAATGCAATCCCTATCAAAATACCATCAGCATTTTTCACAGAGCTGGAACACACAATCCTAAAATTTGTATGGAATCAGAAAAGACCCCGAATAGCCGGAGGAATGCTGAAAAAAGACAGGGTGCTTCAGTCAGTTAAGCTTCTGCCTTTGGTTCAGGTCATGATGCCAAGCTTCTGGGATCCAGCCCCAACCAGGCTCCTTGATCAGTGAGGAGCCTGCTTCTGCTTCCTCGTCTCCCTCTCCCTGCCATTCTCCCTGCTTGTGTACCCATGTGCACGCTCTCTCTCGGTCAAATAAATAAAATTGAAGAAAGGGAAGAATGGAGGGAGGGAGGGGAAGAAACCAACCAAAGATGGAGGCGTCACAATTCCAGGACTTCAAGCTGTATTATAAAGCTGTGATCATCAAGATAGTGTGGTATTAGCATAAAAACAGACACACAGATCAATGAAACAGTACAGAGAACTCAGAAATGGAACCTTAACTCTATGATCCACTACTTTTCCACAAAGCAGGAAAGAATATCCAATGGAAAAAAGACAGTCACCAACAAATGGTGTTGGGAAATTGGACAGCCATATGCAGAAGAATGAAACTGGACCACTTTCTTACACCATATCCAAAAATAAACTCAAAATGCATGAAAGACCTAAATGTGAGGCAAGCATCCACCCAATCCTAGAAAACAGGCAGAAACTTTTTTGACCTTGGCCACAGCAACTTCTTGCTAGACACACCTCCAAAAGCAATAAAGACAAAAGCAAAAATGAACTATAGAAATTTCATCAAGATAAAAAGCTTTTGGGACGCCTGGGTAGCTCAGTGGTTGAGCGTCTGCCTTCAGCTCAGGGCATGATCCTGGGGTCCAGGGATTGAGTCCAGCATCAGGCTCCCTGCAAAGACCCTGTTTCTCCCTCTGCCTATATCTCTACCTATCTCTGTGTGTCTCTCTCATGAATAAATCAGTAAAATCTTTAAAGAAAAAAAGATTTAAAAACTTCTGCACAACAAAGGAAACATTAACAAAACTAAAAGGCAACTTACAGAATGGGAGAAGATATTTGCAAATAGATCATCAGATAAAGGGTTAAGTATCCAAAATCTATAAAGAACTTATCAAACTTAACACCCCCCCCAAAAAAAAAAAAAAAATCCAGTCAAGAAACAAGCAGAAAACATGTACAGACATTTCTCTAACGAAGATATACAAAGGGCCAACAGATACATGAAAAGCTGCTCAACATCACTCAGCATCAGGGAAATACAAATCAAAACCAAAATAAGATACCACCTCACACCAATCACAATGGCTAAAATGAACAACTCAGGAAACAACAGATGTTGGTGAGGATGTGGAAAAAGGGAAATCCTCTTACGCTCTTGGTGGGAATGCAAACTGGTGCAGCCACTTTGGAAAACAGTGTGAAGGGTCTTCAAAAAGTTAAAAATAGAGCTACTGTTAAGACCCAGCAATTTCACTACTAAGTATTTACCTAAAGAATACAAACAGTGATTCGAAGGATACAGTGATTTGAAGGGGCACATGCACTCAGTTTATAGCAGCAATATCCACAACAACTAAGAGATGGAAAGAACCCAGATGTCCATCAACAGATGAATGGATAAATATGTGGTATATGTATGTGTATATATATATATATATATATATATACACACACAATAGGACTCAGCCATCAAAAAGAATGAAATCTTACCATTTGTAAGGGCCTGGATGGAACTAGAGAGTGTTATGCTAAGCAAAATAAGTTAATCAGAAAAAGATAACTACCATATGATTTCACTCATATATGGAACTTAAGAAACAAAACAGAGAAACAGGAGAAGAAAAAAAATAAAAATAGGCAAAACAAAAGAGACTCTTAACTATAGGAAACTGAGGGTTGCTAGAGGGGAGTAAGGTGGTGGGTTCGGGTCACTGGGTGATGGGTATTAAAGAGATCACCTGAAGCAACTCTGTTTTGTTTCTTGTTGATGGACATCTGGGTTCTTTCCATCTCATTCACTGCTGATAATGAGAATAAACTAGTACAACTACTTTGATGAATGAACTGAAAAAACTTAAGAAAATATAAACCCGCTCAAAAGCCGCATATAAATAGATCTTTATATTGTTCCTAAGTACTTACATATGCAGCAAAAGTATAAATATGTTTGTGCAATATACTCCAAAATCAGGATAGCAATTACCTCTGGGCAAAGAGGAAGAGGCCTAGTACTTAGAAGGATACTGATAACATTTTACTTCTTCGAAAACAATCTGAAGCAAAAATAATTTATTAGATTTTGAGAGAGCTAGTGGTTGATATATGTGTATTCACAATTTTTTAAAAGATTTTTTTAAATTTATTCATTCATGAGAAATAGAGAGAGAGAGAGAGAGAGAGAGAGAGAGAGAGGCAGAGACAGAGGCGGAGGGAGAAGCAGGCTCCATGCAGGGAGCCCGATGTGGGACTCCATCCCGGGTCTCCAGGATCATACCCTGGGCCTGAAGGCGGTGCAAAACCGCTGAGCCACTAGGCTGCCCTGTATTCCCAATTTTTTTCTGCTGTTTAAAATCTGTCTTTTAAAAGGAGGAACATCACAAAAAAAGGGGTGGCAGAACATGAGAGAGAGAATGATGGGCAATGTTTGGGTACAGTAATTGAGGGTGAATGAGCAAAGAGCCAGATATGACCTGGAATATGGGGCTCAACAAAGAAAGGACAAGGTGCACTTGCAAACTCAGACTTTACCTGCAGTAAGAGGTGGGGTAAGGGGTGGGCATTAAGCATGATAAGGAAGGAAGAGGAAAATACTATCAGTAGTGATAAAAGATAAAGAAAAGTTAAGTGCCTAAACTAAGAAAACTGATTCATTGTATTGTAATTCTGTAATTGTATTTACTTCCAATTAACCAAAATAAAAATCAACTACAAGCTAGGAACTCTGCAAGGCCATTGGGATCTACCACTGACAACCATGGTCCCAGGCCTCTTGCAGCTTATAGTTTAACAGGGGAGCAAGACACAGAAATCAGATTATGAGAAGTGCTAAAAACAAGAAGGAACAACACAAATTTTTCATTAACATTTTAGTATTTTCATTAATAGGAAACTAGCCAGATGACCCTGAGTAAACAGTGTTTTCTTTTACACTTTGCACACTTCAGTGTGAAATGTAGAACTAAACTACATCAGTGACGTACAACCTTTTGTCCATCCCAACAAATCTCAATGACTGACCAACAACACATAAAAGCCTACTACAGGAGGAAATCCACCAGACTGGGTAGAAAGAACAGGCAACAGGAAGAAGAAATCCTTTGCCTTTTCTCTGCCCTTATCTCCATTTTCTGGTTCAAAATCCTTATTGAGCCACATTATTCCCAAATTTATGATTCTTGATCTCCGTGAAAAAGCAAGGTATCACCAATCAATTTTAAAACAAAACAACTTACCTATATGATTCCTGAACTGCCTTTAAACCAAAGATCAAATGCAGTTTTGTTATGCTATAGTTTTACTTTCTAAAGATTCATGATTCTTTTATCTATTAACTTGCAAACAAAATAGTCAAGAGTCATTGTATTTGGTGGCACATTAAAGGAAGCCAGAAATTATCTGCTATTCCTCCCACTGAGAGGTAGTCTCATTTTCCTCCCATTTAACCTTCCTTCATTTCATCCAGAGGACTGTTTCAGAACATTGGACAAGACCCTATCCTATTAAAAAAAAAAAAAAAAAAAAAAGGCAAAAAGCATTAAAGTTAAAAATTTTCAACTTGATTTCAGTACTTATTTAAAGTATTTAAAAATCTCCTAATATCAATAACCAGTTCCCTGAACAAGCAGTAAATGGCCACAAATATCTATAACAATAAAGAATATATATTTCATACACATGAAATACAAATGATACAAGAAAATAAACCAAATTTAAAAATTCTTTAAAAAATTGGCAAACTAAAGAATGATGAAATTATGCATCCACCCAAAAATAAAATTTAAAACATGCTAAACACAATGCTGGTAAAACTGTGAGAAAAATATATGTAGTATACATAACTTTATACCACTGGAAATCAATTCTACCTTAAGAGGTAATTTGACAATAAATAAATAATTTTTTTTTTTTTTTTTTTAAAAGAGGTAATTTGACAAACGTAACAAGAATTTGTACTCAGGGGCAGCCCGGGTGGCTCAGCAGTTTAGCGCAGCCTTCAGCCCAGGGCCTGATCCTGGGGACCCCGGATGGAGTCCCACGTCAGGCTCCCTTAATGGAACCTGCTTCTCCCTCTGCCTGTGTCTCTGCCTCTCTCTCTCTGTGTCTCTCATGAATAAATAAATAAATAAAATCTTAAAAAAAAAAAAAAGAATTTGTATTCATATGCTTTAACTTCAAATTTCAAGTTATGTTGTCCTCAAGAACAAAACACAGGAGTGTAGACTGCTTCCAAAGCCAGCTATGAATAATTCTCCTCTCTCAGGACATAGCCCTCCCCGCCATTAGGGCTGGAGACTATTTCCCCTCTGCTTGAATCTGGAAGGCCTTGCCACTTATTTTGACAGAATATGGTAAAGTGATGTTGGTGTAGTTGTGGAAATAGCATTCTCAGAAGCCTGGTGGCTTCTCTTCTGTTTAGCTCTCTTGGAAGCCAACCATCAATTAAGACACTACCAGGATGTTAAGAAGTCAAACAGGCCAGACAATGGCCAGTCCTAATTGAATCAAGAAACCTGAACAATAGGCCCAGCCAATCATCACATTTGAAGCCACTAAGTTATACAGTGATTTGCTATACAGTCATAGATGGTAAAGGTGAGAAGAGCAAGTGAAAAAGTACTCTGGAGAAAAATGGTTAGCAGTGCAAAAACTTAGAGGTCAACTGCCATACATTCAGGTAGTTATGTCATATATTTAAAACATTACATAAAATCACTTTAAAAGACATGAATTAGGAGCACCTGGGTAGCTCAGTAAGTTATGCACCTGACTCTTTGATTGTGGTTCAGGTCATGATCTCAAAGTCATGAGATCCAGCCCCACATTGGATTCTCTCTCTCCCACTTCCTCCCATCTCTCTAAAAAAATTAAATTAAATTAAATACATGAATTGTATTCCACAGCTAACATCATCCTTAATGAAGAAAAACTGAGAGCTTTTCCCCTAAGGTCAGGAGGTCAGGAATAAGACTCTCACCAGTTATTTAACAGTACTGGAAGTTCTAGCCATAGCAAACAGACTACAAAAGAAATAAAAGGCAGGGATCCCTGGGTGGCGCAGTGGTTTAGCGCCTGCCTTTGGCCCAGGGCGCGATCCTGGAGACCCGGGATCGAATCCCACGTCAGGCTCCCGGTGCATGGAGCCTGCTTCTCCCTCTGGCTGTGTCTCTGCCTCTCTCTCTCTCTCTCTCTCTGTGACTATCATAAATAAATAAAAAAAAAAAATTAAAAAAAAAAAAAAGAAATAAAAGGCAATTAAACTGATAAAGAGGAAGCAAAACTTTCACTATTTGCATATGACATGATACTCTATATAGAAAACATGAAAGAACCCACCCAAAACACTTCTAGAACTGATAAACGAATTCAATAAAGTCGCAGGATACAAAATCGATGTGTAGAAACCTACTGCTTTTTTTAAGATTTTATTTATTTATTCATGAGAGTCACAGAGAGAGAGAGAGAGAGGCAGCGACACAAGGCAGAGGGAGAAGTAGGCTCCATGCAGGGAGCCCGACGTGGGACTCGATCCCAGGTCTCCAGGATCACACCCTGGGCTGAAGACGGGCGTTAAATCCCTGAGCCACCCGGGCTGCCCGCATTTCTACACACCAAAAATGACGCAGAAATATCATTTACAATTGCACTAAAAACAATAAGATACCTAGGAATAAACCTAGCCAAAAAGGTGAAAGACCCATACTCTGAAAACTGTAAACTACTGATGAAAGAAATTCAAGATGGCACAAAAAAAAATGGAAAAACATTCCACGCTGATGGATTAAAAAAACAAGTATTGTTAACCATCTATTCATGAGAGAGAAAGAGACACAGAGACACAGGCAGAGGGAGAAGCAGGCTCCACACACACAGAGAGCCTGACGTGGGACTTGATCCCGGGTCTCCAGGATCATGCCCTGGACTGAAGGCGGCGCTAAACCACTGAGCCAACCAGGTTGCCCAACAAGTATTGTTAAAATGACTATACTACCAAAAACAATCTCCACATTTAATGCAACCCCTATCAAAATACCAACAGCAATTTCCACAGAATTAGAACCACATCTAAAATTTACGTGGAACCATAAAACATCCTGAATAACCAAAGCACTTTTGAAAAAGAAAAAAAAAAAAACAGAAGTATCACAATATAAGTTTTCAAGTTAAAGTGCAAAGCTGTAGTAACCAAAACAGTATGGTACTGGCACAGAAAGAGACACATAAATCAATGGAATGGAATAGAAAATCCAGAAATAAACCTACACCTATATAGTCAATAATCTTTGACAAAGTAGGAAAGAGCACCCAATGAGAAAAAGTCTCTTCAACAAATGGTGTTGGGAAAAGTGGACATCAATATGCAAAAGAAACTGGACCACTTTCTTATACCATACACAAAAGTAAATTCAAAATGAGTTAAAGACCTAAGTGTGTAACCTGCAACCATAAAAATCCTAAGAGAACACGGGCAGTAACTTCTTTCATATCAGCCATACCAACTTTTTTCTAGCTATGTCTAGGCAAAGGAAATAAAGCAAAAACAAACTATTGGGTCTACAATAAAATAAACTTTTCTGCATACGAAGGAAAATCAAAACTAAAAGGCAACCTATGGAATAGGAAAAGGTATTTTCAAATGACATCTGATAAATACTGAAATACATAAAGAACTTAACATCCAAAAAACAAACAATCCAACTTCAAAATGGGCAGAAGACATGAACAGACCTTTCTCCAAAGAAGACATACAGATGGCTAACATACAGATGGCTAACAAACATTCTCAACATTACTTAGCATCAGAAATACAATGAGAGGTCATCTCACACCTGTCAAAATGGCTAAAATCAACAACAACAAAAAAACAGGTGTTGCTAAGAATGCAGAGGGGAAAAAACCTTCCTGTACTGCCTTTGAGAATAAAAACTGGTGCAGCCACTGTGGAAACCAGTATGAAGGTTCCTCAAAAAGTTAAAAATAGAACTATCCTATGATCCAGCAATTCCAACACTGGTTATTTACCCAAAGAATACATAAACACTAATTCAAAGGGATACATGCAAAAAAAAGGGGGGGGAGGAATACATGCACCCCTATGTTTATACCATCATCATTCACAATAACTACAATATGAAAGCAGGTGAAGTGTCCAATGAGTGATGAAAGGATAAAGAAGACGGTGTGTGTGTGTGTGTGTGTGTGTGTAACAGCCATAAAACAAGGAAATCTTGCCATTTGCAACATGGATGGAGCTAGAGAATACAATGCTAATCAAAAAATAAGTCAGAGATTTTTGTTTTTCAGGGCTCTTTGCAAGGGTACTTGGCATGAAGTTGTAGCAAAGCAGTAACCGCAGTTGCACCGTTCTGCCTTCAGCTCCAGGATGTTTCCCATGGCCAGAATCGCTCTAAGTCATCTCGGAGTTCAAAGCATTCCACAAACAATGGCAAGGCAGAGTCACCAGAAATGGGCACCTGATTTCCATGATAAATATGGTAATGCTGTATTAGCTAGTGGAGCCACTTTCTGTATTGCTGTATGGGCATATACAGCAGCACAAATTGGAATAGAATGGAACCTGTCCCCTGTTGGCAGAGTCACCCCAAAGGAATGGAGGGATCAGTAATCCCAGCTGGTGTAATAATGAATTGTTTCAAAACCAACTCCTAATTGATGCCAAGTGAAAGCACTGTGCACCCACTAAAATATGGCATGATTTAAGAAATAAAGTACATTTAAAACCTTCAAAAAAAAAATAAGTCAGAGAAAGACAAATACCCTATGACTTCATTCATATATGGAACTTAAGAAACAAATGGGCAGGGCAGCCCGGGTGGCTCAGCGGTTTAGCGCATGCCTTAGCCCGGGATGAGATACTGGAGTTCTGGAATCGAGTCCCACATCAGGCTCCCTGAATGGAGCCTGCTTCTCCCTCTGCTTTGTCTCTGCCTCTCTCTCTCTCTGTGTGTGTCTCTCATGAATAAATAAATAAAATCTTTTAAAAAAAAATGAGCAAAGGGGAAATAAAAAAGAGAGACAGAAATCGAAAACTTGAGTCTTACACAGAACTGATGGTTCCCAAAGTGGAATGGGTTGGGAGGATGTGGTTAAAAAGGTAATGAGGTCTAAGGAGTGCACTTGCAATGAGCACCAGGTGATACATGAAGTGCTGAATCACTATATTGTACACCTGACACTAACACAAGACTGTATGTTTACTAACTGGAATTAAAATAAAAACTTAATAAGATAATAAAATACATGAATTACAGTAATTATAGAAATGAAAAAAACAGGCCTAATAACAACACATATACATTGATTGTATTTATCAGAAGTTTTCAAATGTTCATCAATATGAACCCAAAGATATGAACAAATGTTGCTTTAAACTCACTAGGCCTGGGGTGCCTGAGTGGCTCAGTGGTTGAGCGTCTGCCTTCGGCTCGGAGCATGATCCCAGGATCCAGCATCAGGTCCCACATCAGGCTCCTTGCAGGGAGCCTGCTTCTCCCTCTGCCTATGTCTCTGCCTCTCTTTCCATGTGTCTTTCATGAATAAATAAATAAACTCTTTAAAAAAAATAAAAAATAAAAATAAAAAAATAAACTCACTAGGCCTTTTTACCTTACTATGTTATTAAAAGCAGAATATTTTAGAAAAGTACATGAAGACATTCTGTGTCTTTACTGCCCTCTGTTTTAAACTATGTGCACTCAGTCTTCCATGCACCATCAGCGGAATTCCTAGTTGAGTAGGCCTATCATCCTATTAGCTCTGACCACTCATTCAGCAAAGGAACAAATATGACTGAATCATTAATCCTTATTCACAGTTCTTCACTCAGGAAAAAACCCATTCCATAATTTCCTATAATCCCACTAGCTTTTTCAAAACCAGAAATCATAATCCCACTATAAATACTATCATCAAGAATGTCAAAAATGTCAATACAGAATTGACATCAAGGCATATGATTTACATTACAAAAAACTTTAGAATGGAATTATATCCATCAGATAGTATGAACTGATAATACAAATACTGATTTAATGATAAAAACTACATTTACAAGAGTCACAAAAAATCAGAATATTCCTTTGCTGAAATGAAGATTTATCATGTACAGCAATTTTAACTTGTCTCTAAAATATCTCAAGAAATTGCATGAGATTAAAAATATTTTTCACTAGTACATATTTTTTATTTTTATTTTTTAAGATTTTATTTTTTCATAAGAGACACAGGGAGAGAGAGAGAGGCAGAGACAGGCAGAGGGAGAAGCAGGCTCCATGCAGGGAGCCAGACGTGGGACTCGATCCCAGATCTCCAGGATCACGCCCTGGGCTGAAGGCAGCACTAAACCACTGAGCCACCCAGGCTGCCCTTATTTTTATTTTTATTTTTTTAAAGATTTATTTATTCATGAGAGACACAGAGAGAGAGGCAGACACACAGGCACAGGAAGAAGCAGGCTCCATGCAGGGAGCCCAATGTGGGACTTGATCCCGGATGCTGGGATCAGGCCCTAAGCCGAAGCTGCTCAACTGCTGAGCCACCCAGGTGTCCCTAAAATATATTTTTTTAAAGATTTTATTTGAGAGAACATGCACATGCACATGCACACACACCAAAGGGGGCAGGCAGAGAGAGAGAGGGAGAATAAACTGCTGAGTGCAGAGTCTAATGCAGGGCTCAATCTCAGGATCCTAAAATTCATGACCTGAGCCAAATCAAGAGTCGGGCACTTACTTAACCAACTAAGCCATTCAAGCGCCCTTGGAATATATTAGGTTTATAACAATTGCTTAATATTCAATTAAGAAATGAGAACACAGGGATCCCTGGGTGGCTCAGCGGTTTAGCGCCTGCCTTTGGCCCAGGGCGTGATCCTGGAGTTCTGGGATCGAGTCCCACATCAGGCTCCCTGTATGGAGCCTGCTTCTCCCTCCTCCTGTGTCTCTGCCTCTCTCTCTATGTCTACCATAAATAAATAAATCTTTAAAAAAAAAAAAAAAGAAAGAAAGAAATGAGAACACATGTTAACATGTTTGTAGAACTCTGTACTTTAAAATTTGGTATATATTCACCTCACTAAATGCTTTGTAATAGGTTTTAAGTATTTTCTTTCATCTAAGTCTAAGATACCATCAACTATATGATGGAATAAGAAATTAACAAAAAAATTAACACTACAAACTAAACTACACAACATACACTTTTTTTTTCTTTTTCTTTTTAATTTTATTTATTCGTGAGAGACACAGAGAAAGAGAAAGGTAGAGACACAGGCAGAGGGAGAAGCAGGCTCCATGCAGGCAGCCCGACGCGGGACTCGATCTCAGGTCTCCAGGATTACGACCTGGGCCAAAGGCAGGCGCTAAACTGCTAAGCCACCCAGGGATCCCCAACATACACTTTTTCAGACGTTAAAATACCTTAGAACTCATGAAACATGGGGCGCCTGGGTGGCTCAGTCAGTTAGGCATCTGCCCTCAACTCAGGTTACGATCTCAGGGTCCTGGGATCAAGCCCCATGTTGAGCTCAACTGGGAGACTGCTTTCCCTCTCTTTCCACACCCCTCCCCCCCAACCTTCTCATGCTGTCTCTCAAATAAAATCTTTAAAAAAAAGAAATGATAAAACATAGTAAATAAAAGTATCTGGAAAAAAACAACTCAAATCAAATATTGTACATCTGAAGCATCTGTGCTATACCTTCAAATACAGGTGGAAAAACCTATAGAATATAAGGTTTGCAAAGTATCACAATCCTGGGGTTTGGGAAATGTATTTTGCACAGAATATGAATTATGCTACTGGTATTCTAGGTTACAACCAACACCACTCTGCCTCTGGACACTCCCCAAAAATTGTGCATACATATGAATTCATTCATATAATTATGTGCTGCATATTAACTCAAGTATATAAGGATAAAATAATCAGCTTAATGTGTTTAATCAATGTATTTGAACAAAATCTTTTAGGACTGTTTTACTTCAGAAAAGTAAACTAAAAACAGAATTTATGAGCAAAACATTACAATTTACAAAGAGGGAATGCTAGATTTTACTTGAACCATTTATTTTCTCATTATTAAATCTCTTAAATAGAAACTGTACCATAAGAAAATGACAGCACTCAAAAAACACTTGAATTTATAGCAGATGCTTATTTTCATTCTTTCTCTCAACGCTTATCGACTAGTCCTGTAGCAGATGCTGCCCATTCTGAACACCAAGACAGAATCCTTTCCCCAAGGTCTCACACTCAGATGTCAGTGAAGACAACCATATAAGAGATACATTCAACATTCAAATACAATGCAGTAAGCTGTTAAGACTTTGCTCAGATACACTACAGATAACTCAATGAGATAGGCAAACCAAGGGAGAATACAGAAGTTATTTACTATTCTCCAGAAAAGCAGCTAACAATGTTTATTCTAGGACTAGGAAAAGACATTTCCCTTAGAATAAACTAAGAAGTGGAGGAAAGTTAGGTAAGCTACAATATACCCTGGTTCCTCTCTAGTATTAATTTCTAAGTAAAATTAAGAACGGCATATACTCTAGAAGTTACGAGATCTTCTGACAGAGACCATTTAAATGAGTGTAACTGCTCTCCTGTAAGTTGTTAGCTTGCAGTCAGAAAACCATATTAAGCAAAATAAGTAAATATCCCTCCAAATTGCTGTTTGTAAGGTAAACACTTAAGAAAAGTAAAAACTTTACAACTTAAGTATTTCCTCTCGGGAAATAACCACTTACGTCAATATAGGTTAGTAAACTACAACTGATAAATTAGGTTAACAGGTGATGCTAGCATAAATAACAAATAGTAAATCAACCTATGTATTGTTTATATTTTTCAGTAACATTCCAGTCACTAAACTGAAAAATACTCATCATAATCACAGTACTTACAAAGCACAGACTGCTTAGAGAATGCTTTTTATCTACCTATTTAACTTTTTTTAATAAGGTTAAACCTCATACCTGGCAAGAGGAAGCATGGACTCCTACATAATCATAACCAGATCAGTTAGAAGTTACATTATGTCATCGCTTCTCCTCCTTTTGGCTAAAATCAAGTGAAGACATTTTTAAAGAACCAACTAGACAATGAAATACTTACCAAAAGCCATACTTTGCATCTTAATAAACTAGAAATATAGATAAATTGGACTTAATGAAAACAAAACTTTTGGGCTTTGAAGAACACCATCAAAAAAGTGAAATGATAACCTACAAAATGGGAGAAATTTGTGTATAGAATATATAAAGCATTCTAAGTCAGTGATTAAAAAAAATGGCCTAATTTAAAAATGAGCAAAGAATCTGAACAGACATTTCTTCAGACAACAAATGACCAAGAAGCACATAAAAAAATGCTCAACATCATTAGTCATGAGGGAAATGCAAATCAAAACCATAATGAAGGATCATATTACACCCACTAGAATGGCTAGAATTGAAAATTCAGGCAGTTTGTAATGTGGAGAAATCAGGACTCTCATAAACTACTGGTGAGAATATAAAATGTTCTCCATTTGGAAAACAGTATGGCAGTTTCTCAAACAATTAAAAATAGAATTTCCATTCTATTACCCAGCAATTGTACTCCTAGACATACACCCAGAAGAAATGAAAACATATATCCATACAGAAACTGGCACACAAGTGTTTATAGCAGCATTATTCATAATAGCCAAAACGTGGAAACAATCCAAATCAGCAATGAATAGATAAATCAAATGTAGTATACATAAAAAAATAGAATACTATTATTCAGCCATTAAAAGGAATAATTGATAAATGCTACATTGATGAACCTTCAAAACATTATACTAAGTAAAAGAAGTCAGACACAAAAGATCACATACCCTATAAAAGTCCAGAATGGGCAAATCTACAGAAACAGAACATAAATTTGTGGTTGAAGGGGCTAGAAGGGAATGATGAAGGGACAGTATGGTAAGGGTTAAAGTGTATAGGGTTTTGGGGGCAATAAACACGTTCTAAGGTGATGGTAGCGAACGGTTGCAAACATCTGCAAATACATCAGAAAACAACGAATTATATACACAGAGGTGAAGAGTATGGTACATGAATTCTGACTCAACAAAGGTTTAAAAAACAAGTAGAAAGGAGTAATTTTCTGAGACCAAACTCAGTATTTATTTACAGTTCCATCTCCCAGAAGCTTCAGCTTTCTCAGTGATCAACCAATCAAAGGTATAGTCAAGGACTTCATGGGCAAAACTGGCCTTTTTCCAGAGAACACTGAAATTTTTTTTAAGATTATTTATTTACTTATTTATTTGAGACAGAGTGAGCAGAGAGCATGAGTGGGGGGAGGGGCAGAGGGAGAAGGAGAAACAGACTTCCCCATGAGCAAGGAGCCTGACCCGGGGCTTGAATCCAGGACCGCAGGATCATGACCTGAGCCAGAGGCAGACGCTTAACTTGACTGAGCCACCCAGCACCTAGTACCCTGGATTTTAGACACTATTTCAAAACCCCTGGGGAGAATAAGGAGTCCAGATTACATAGCTGTTGAGCAGTCATAAGTCCCACAAATCTTGGAAGTAGGTTCTTCTCACCTGATGAGCATACACCATCCTGTCCAGAGGCACCCAAACTGGAGAAGTAGGTAAGAGCAAGAATGGGAGAAAGTGGAGTCAGTATTAAATGTTCTAAATCGGGGCAGCCCCAGTGGCACAGCGGTTTAGTGCCACCTGCAGCCCACGGTGTGATCCTGGAGACCCGGGATCGAGTCCCACGTCGGGCTCCCTGCATGGAGCCTGCTTCTTCCTCTGCCTGCGTCTCTGCCTCTCTCTCTCTCATGAATAAATAAAAGCTTTAAAAATAAAATGTTCTACATCACCAATTTATGAGCAACATTTAAGGTAACTCATTAGGTTATGCTTCCTACTTCTGAAAGAGATGAATTCCTATCAATCTCTCATAGCATTCCCAATAACCTCTCCTCCAATCCCCAAAATAAGCTGAGAGGGAAAATGTCAGATTTTGTAAGAATCACCAAGGGAGGGGTAGCCTGGGTGGCTCAGCGGTTTAGTGCCGCCTTCAGCCCAGGGCCTGATCCTGGAGACCCGGGATCGAGTCCCACATCAGGCTCCCTGCTGGAGCCTGCTTCTCTCTCTGACCCTCCCTCTGTTTCTCTCATGAATGAATGAATGAATGAATGAATGAATGAATCACCAAGAGAAACAATGACTGTGTATTTGCCTGCAATACCGAATTTGTGCTCACAAAAAAGATTTGTGTAAATGTGCAACAAGATTTAGCTATGATTATCAATTGTCTTAAATTTTTTTATTATTCTTTCAACATAATCAAGACAAAAAACATGTAGTTTTAATTATTTATAATGCCATTACACTCTCTGAAGTGTTTTTGTCTTAATCTTTAACGGCATTCGGGATCCCTGGGTGGCGCAGCAGTTTGGCGCCTGCCTTTGGCCCAGGGCGCGATCCTGGAGACCCGGGATCAAATCCCACGTCGGGCTCCCGGTGCATGGAGCCTGCTTCTCCCTCTGCCTGTGTCTCTGCCTCTCTCTCTCTGTGACTATCATAAATAAATAAAATTAAAAAAAAAAATCTTTAACGGCATTCATTTATGGAATCATTGTTAGGTTCCTACAAAATAAAAGCAAACAGAAAGTTTATAGAATACAGTGTAATACAGAAGTACTATAAAAAAAACTTGAAATCAAGAAACTAGCTCTGGACTCAACATCTAGCTAAATAATCTTATGAAAGTCATTTCATATCTAGATTTCCATCGCTCATCTATAAAAAAAAGAACTTGGCCCACAGCTCAGATGACCCATAAGGTGCTTTCCATCAGAACTACTATTTCAACATATGTAAAGGCATAAACAGGCCTTAAGGATTTTCCTCCTGTGGTCTGAAACATTGCTGAGTTCTAACTTAAACTGAATATAACACCTGCTTTTTTTTTTTTTAAGATTTTATTTATTTATTCATGAAACACCTGCTCTTATACAAATCAGTGGAGACTTTGCAAATAAGTCACTCACAAACGCCACTCCTAAAGTCCCACCTTATAGTATTACCTCAGATTCATTTATAAAAGCATCAGCTCTTTTAAAAAGTCAGCTACATTTAAAACAAACTTTTGAACACTGAATTTTATTCTTTATTCTAGTCTAAAAGCCTCATGTATCCACTTCGAAATTTTGTGTCAAACAGCTCCCCAAATAATTGTCAAGTGGATGTTTCCACTAAGGATAATCTTCTGTTTGCAGGACTTTCAGTTAGCACAGTTGAAGCTCCAGTTAGCAGTCTACTAACTGTAACTGCTTTAAGTATAAATTTTGCTGGGGATCCCTGGGTGGCTCAGCGGTTTCGCGCCTGCCTTTGGCCCAGGGCGCGATCCTGGAGTCCGGGGATCGAGTCCCACGTCGGGCTCCCGGCATGGAGCCTGCTTCTCCCTCTGCCTGTGTCTCTGCCTCTCTCTCTGTGTGTCTATCATAAATAAATAAAAATAAATCTTTAAAAAAATATATAAATTTTGCTGCTAGTTCCCCAGTCCATAAATCATTATGTAAATAACAGAAGAGCATCCTAACCAGTGGCCAATCACTTCACATCTTTTAAAATCTGTTGGTGATGGGTCACTACATCTGTTAGTCACATACAGACAGCAAAGCTTTTAGGAGTACTGCCTCCTTGTCTGCCAGTCATAAACCCATGTGACATTCTATAAAAATAGCCAAAAAAGGAAGTTAGCCGACAAAGATCAAAGTACAGCAAAGAAATGAAAACTGAAAGAAAGCGCAGCAAAGAAAGAAAAACAGGTAACACGAAAGTGAAATATGAATCAAATGTAAATACAGTTATAGAAGAAACACCCAACCATAAATGTTGGAGACTCTAGATGAGCAGCCACATGAACTTTGTGAATGTGAGCTTATGGGTGTAAATGACGAAAGTAATTTAAGAAAAAGATGACAGTGTTCCAGAGGAAGTGAAAAACTTCACAATAAAGAAAGTCTCAGATTATTTCCTAATACTGAAAGCAAAGAGGGTAAAATATTGGAAGTGATTCCAATTTAGGACTATGACAATTCACCAAAACACAGAAAAGATACTTGCTCCACGTCATAAGTTATAGGATGAGAAGAAAAAGTATTGCTCAAACTACTCCCAAGAAGTTTACAAATAAAACACTCTAATTCTTAATGTATCATGTTTAAATTACAGTACTAAACAAATCTCACTTTTACAATTTTTTTCTTTTCTTATACACTGGTAACCACAGAAAGAGTTTTTAATGTCTGAGCTATTATTTTCAAAGGTCACAGAGTAATAATTTTTCTTACTTAGTAATAAAATTGCTTTGGGGGCACCTGGGTGGCTCAAGTTAGTTAGGGACCTGACTTTGGCTCAGGTCATGATCTGGGGGTTCTGGAATCAAGCCCCATGGGCTCTGTGCTTAGCAGGAAGTCTGCTTCTCCCTCTCCCTTCCCCCTGCTCATGCTTTCTTTCTCAAAAAAGATAAATAGAATCTTTTAAAAAAATTTGCTTTGAACAGTTTGTTTGGTCATTTTACCACTCTACAGTACTGTGCAAAGGGGTGACTGCCTGGACAGGACAGTAAGGTTGTTTTATTTAACACTGTCAAGATCAAGGGTCTATCAAGAGTACCCAGGTTCCTAAGAGACACAGAAAAATCTATCAGGCCAGTTATTAAAGTCTCAAGGGGGGAAATGTACTGGACTACAGTAATTTAGCTCTCCTATTGTTTAGTTCCCATTCAGATCTCATCTGTTACTACTCCCAAATTCTACCCATATATCT
This sequence comes from Canis lupus familiaris, assembly GCF_011100685.1. NCBI lineage: Eukaryota > Metazoa > Chordata > Mammalia > Carnivora > Canidae > Canis > Canis lupus. The sequence goes on along the minus strand of NC_049250.1, from coordinate 571,393 downwards.
TCATCTTGAAGATGGGGAAAACAAAATCAAGTTATCCAACCTTTTCATATAAGGAATGGGGAAAGCAAGGCTTAAGAGATTCAGTGGCATATGTCTACCAACCATGCCACAGTAATCTATGCAGGGCAGCAGAGGAATTAAAGACTGCTAATCTAGTTCTTGTTCCCATATACACAATGCTACCCACTTCTTAAAAAGGTAATTAGTAAGTTTTATTTTGGTTTCATTTTTCAACCATATGGCTAACACAGATCCACTATCAAAGAAAAAATACTCCCATTTTTTCCTGAGCCTCTCATTACTTAAAGATATTTTACAGTCATCTGCATTCAGAGCCCAGAACCGTACTCTAACACTAGTGTAACTTAAGTGATAAGAAATTTTAAAATGTTTATAACAATGTATCCCAAATGGGATTCTGAGATAGAAAACATACATTAGGTACTCTAATGTACAATCTTCTATATACTATCTTCACAACTTCTCTGTAAAACAAACTATTCTAAAATTTAAAACTTATTTATTTTAGAAAAGTATTACACATACTTTTTTATAAGTACTTATACTTTTTTATAAGTATAAGACACATGTCTTTTATAAGTGCTAGGATCCTTTTTAAAAAAATTTTATTTGAGAGAGAGAGAGAGAGAATGCGAGCGCATGAGCAGGGGGAGGGGCTGAGAGAGAAGCAGACTCCTTCCTGAGCAGGGAGCCCAATGTGGGGTTCAATCCCAGGATCCCAAGGTCATGACCTGAGCCGAAGGCAGATGATTAATAAACTGAGCTACTCAGGCACCCTTAGCGCTAGGATCTAATTAAATTTTTGAATCAAAGGTACTACATGTTCTATTCCTTAAAGTAGTGCTTCTTAAAAAAAATTAAATTAAAAAATAAAGTAGTGCTTCTTAAGCTATGTCCCATGAAATCCTCTTGACCCCCAGAGGTGACTCTGCCTCTTGGAAAAGGGGATCCTAGCTAGTGGGTCTCTACCCCAGCCCAATTTCCATTCATAAGAAGCATCTAATAGTCTGAAACAAAGATATTGCTAGAAAGAATAGTGTGAAAGTCACTCTCCAGCCTAAAAGGAAGATTCATGATCTGAGGACTATTCCAAACTCACAGTTCCTCATAACAGAACACTCAAATTCTAATCCTGAATCCATCACTATGTACAATCTTGTATTTTTTTAGGTCAGTTTTCTCACCCGGAAAATAAGAGGACCAAATGGTATGCCAAAGTATGTTTCAGCTTACAGTTCCCATTCTAATTTGAACTTTTTCTTTTTTTTTTTTTTAAAGATTTTATTTTTTTATTCATGAGACACACAAGGAGAGGCAGAGACACAGGCAGAGAGAGGGAGAAGCAGGCTTCATGCAGGGAGCCGGATGTGGGACTTGATCCCAGGACTCCAGGATCACGCTCTGAGCCAAAGGCAGATGCTCAACCGCTGAGCCACCCAGGCGTCCCATAATTTGAACTTTTTCTACCCAATTTCTCTTCTAGTAAAAGGAAGGGTAAAAGCATATGACTTAGATAAGGCACATTAAAATATAATGCCTTAATAAAGATCAAAAAATAGCTGTCAGGGATCCCTGGGTGGCGCAGCGGTTTAGCACCACCTTCAGCACAGGGCATGATCCTGGAACCCTGGGATCGAATCCCACGTCGGGCTCCCTGTATGGAGCCTGCTTCTCCCTCTGCCTGTGTCTCTGCCTCTCTCTCTTTCTCTCGGTGTCTCTCATGAATAAATAAATAAAATATTTTTTTAAAAAATAGCTGTCAAAAAAAATTATCTGTCAAGTGTCTGTACTTTCTGGCCTATCAAATAACTTTTACCCAAAATTATTTTGTCTATGTACATTTTTTAAATGACTCTTTTCAGTTTTTGGGGGGTTTTTTTTTTTTTTAGTAATCTCTACACCCAAAACGGTTGGCTCAAGCCCATGACCTTGAGATCAAGAGTCCCATGCTCCTCAGACTGAGCCAGCCAGGCACCCCAAAACACATAATTACATCCAGCTGTCTCATCTCATTTTAAATTTCCAGCTACATCATATTTATTCCACAAATATACAGGTACTATTTCCCTTCCATACCACCAAGAAGCAAAGAATATAAAAATACAGCCAACAGAAAGTGCAATTTAAAAAGTCTAGGGAGGGACACCTGAGTGGCGCACCGGTTGAGCGTCTGCCTTTGGCTCAGGGCATAATCCCGGAGTCCCACATCAGACTCCCTGCATGGAGCCTGCTTCTCTCTCTGCCTATGTCTCTGCCTCTCTCTCTCTCTCTCATAAATAAAATCTTTTAAAAAATTAAAATAAAATGTCCAAAGCTGCTTCTGCACTCATACCCACCTCAGTTCAACAATACTGTCAATAATGTAAGGCACAAAAAATGAATAAATACTGAAATATACAAGGGCAAGTTTTGCAATAGTTTCAAAATGAAATGCAGTGGTTTAAGAAAACTCAAATCCCTAAATTACATCATTATTAATTAAGCTAATGTTTCAAAGTTCATAAATCTCAAGAGTGAAATGTAACAATTGTGATACTGAAATATAAACCAGAAAATACAGGTATCCAATGTATAAGCAAATATGCCAATAATCAGTAACATCTTTATAATTTTTATTTGACTCTCTTAAAAATAACTAAAAGTGGTTAACAAAAAGTATCTGCCATTAATACCTATTATTTGGTCTTTTCAAAGTATTTCCACACTTTCTAATATGTATATTAAGGGAAAACAGTGCAATTAACAAAATGAAAAACATCAAATGCACTATTACTAAATTTTCAAGAACCCACAGATACTAAGCACAACTCTTACAAAGATACGGTCCGTTCACAAGCACACTGGACTTCAAATAGCAAGTAAAGTTGTAACAGTAAAATCTCACTTTTTATATAATCTTTGTTTTACTAGTTCTCTGACCTCAAGTATATTTCCCAGCGCTAAAACTGTTAAAGATTTCATCACTTATAATATCTGTAAATAATGAAGATGAGCCTTAAAACATAATTTTTCATTAAAATTTATGTTGAACGTAGTTTGAGGTATTATCTTAAAAGTTCCGATAACAGGGGCAGCCCCGGTGGCGCAGCGGTTTAGCGCCGCCTGCAGCCCGGGGTGTGATCCTGGAGACCCGGAATCGAGTCCCACGTCGGGCTCCCTGCACTGGAGCCTGCTTCTCCCTCTGCCTGTGTCTCTGCCTCTCTCTCTCCCTGTGTCTCTCATGAATAAATTAATAAAATCTTTTAAAAAGAAATTAAAAGTTCCAATAACGTACACTGCAACCTTCCATTTCTCAGCACATATACATTTAGAAATTCGTTTTATTACGCAATGATGGCATTTAGTATTAAATCACTGTTCTATAACCTGGTTTCAATAATGATTAGGAAAAATGAAAGATCACACGTATGTTTATGTAATAAAACTTAACATTTTCATTTTAACATTTTTTAAAATGGTCAAGCTTGGAAAATCTCAGCATTAATAATTAACTTCAAAAAAAATAATCAACTTCAAAAATCTGTGCTAAAAAAAAAAAAAAACCTCTGTGCTCACAGGAAAACAAACACTGTAGCCAGTACGAGAGAAGAGTTGAAAAGCCTACGACCTAAGAAACCCACTGCTTCAATTAGCTTTTCCTTGCTCTAGGTCTTTATTTTACTTGAACTGCAGTTTTGCATTTATTTTTCTTAAGATTTTATTTAAAGTTGTTTAAATGAATAAAAAGACAGTACGTCTTCAGTCAGGTAAGAATGGTCATCGTCTCTCCGTTATTACAAAAAGCGACAGTCCCCGTCCTTAGTCCTCCCCTCCGCCACCCATATAGAGGCCTGTCCCTGAGAACGCCGGCCCCTGCCCGCCCAGGATCCCCCGACCCCGAAACCCTTGGGCACGCGAGGCCGATACCGCCCACCTCGGGCCTCCTCTCGGCCCTCCCACAACACCTCCGGCTCGGCCACTGGATCCGCACCCGCCAGACCCCGCGAGCGCGCCCGCACCGGAGCCACCCCGCCCCCAGCCGCGAGCGCGCGGCCGACGCGCAGGCACGACCCACCGCCCCCGACGACCGCCCCGGGCCCTGGCCGGCGCCCGGCCCGCCCGGACTCTCCCCGCGCCCGGGCTGCGCTCCACAGGAAGCGCGGCGTCCGACAAGGCACACTCTAGATTCCCCCCCATAGTCAGCGCCCGGCCGCCAGCAGCCGGAGGAGGGGCAAAGCCGGGGTGGAGCGGGGCAGCAGGCAGCCCAACCCGGGAACCGACCTGTGGAGACCGCCATCTTCTCCTGCAGCCCGACGCCGCCGCATGCACGCACAGCGACGTCAGCGCCACTTCCGGCAGCGCGCCGCCCCACCCCTCAGCGCGCGGCTTCCCGGCGCGCGTCGCCACGGCCCCGCCCCGCCCCGCCCCGCCCCGCCCCGCCCCGCCCCGCCCCGCCCCGCCCCGCCCCGCCCCGCCCCGCCCCCGCCGGCACCCGGGCCCCCAGCCCCAACCCGGGCTCCCCTCCCCAGGGCTCTACAATTGGTTCCAAGGAAAAGGCAAAGGAAAAGTTCATCGGGACACCAAGCTGAGTGAGTCACCGTAGTGTACTGCGAAAATACAAAGTGAGTATTTTCTTAAAGGCATGTGCGGCGGAGGGGAGGGGGAAAATTTTTTTTTTTAATTAAAAAAAAAGGCTCGTGCAGTGGGCTGCAATCCCCAATATGGCAACCGGGTGTGTTAGGAAGGAGCCTGCGCCTCGAGAAGTGCTGTAAGGGAGCTCGGGTTTGCAAAGCCTGAATTTGTTCAACGATACATCTCATTAAGAATGTTTTATATTGATTATTGAGATATTTTGATATATTGAATTAAGAGAAGTATATTATTAAAAGTTATAACAAAATAGGGCATTGACAATTCTGTGTTGAAAAATGATTCAAAGGCGTTAGAAAATTTAAAGAACCCCTTAGAATTAAATGAATTTATTGCGTTCATATTTCACTTGTGAGATAGGCATGATAGTGAAACACTAAAGTCTATATCTAAGTCTGCAGAGGTCTGAAAACACTCTAAACTTCGTAAATAATTAGGAAGCATGTTGTTCAAACAGCAAATGTTTTTACATCCTTAGTGTCACTGCGTAACTGTAATGGTTCTCGATACGGTCCTCACAAATGTAATTGGTAATATCTGATACTTTCATCCCGTTTGATAAGAAATACAACCAAACCCGAAAGAAGTTAGATTACTTTCCTAAGAGCGTGAATCTACGAGCAGTTACGGCCGAGCCGGGAGCCGGACGACATTCTGATTCCCAAGCCCAGGCCCTTCTCGTTCCTGGCTGCCCTTGTGCTGCCGCTCCTGAGAGTCGAGGCTGACTCTGCTGCAGTAGCACGCGGCAGCCTCAGGTGCTTGCTTTAGCGGTTCTTAGTTCTTTCCATCCCACACACTTATTTTGTTTTAAGATTTATTTATTTATTCATGAGAGAGAGAGAGAGGCAGAGACACAGGCAGGAGGAGGGAGAAGCAGGCTCCATGCACCGGGAGCCCGACGCGGGACTCGATCCCGGGTCTCCAGGATCGCGCCCTGGGCCGAAGGCAGGCGCTGAACCGCTGCGCCACCCAGGGATCCCCAATCCCACACACTTATTTACCCCATCTCTTATATGTGTCTGAAGCTTTGGAAAAAGAAAGACTCTACTCTTGGGAGGCCCGTGCCTCAGCGGTTGAGTGGCTGCCTTTGCCTCAGGGCTTGATCCCTGGTGGGGGCGGGATCGAGTCCCACATCGGGCTCCCTGCATGGAGCCTGCTTCTCCCTCTGCCTGTGTCTCTGCCTCTCTCTCTGTGTCTCTCATGAATAAATAAATAAATCTTAAAAAAAAAATAATCTAAGAGAGGCAGGAAAGGCCAAGGTGAGCATGGATATAGGTCCTCCCATCACCTTCCACCACAGCTTACTTGGCTCATCAGTGTGCAATGAAGAAATGTTGGATTTTGAACCAGAAAGATGTAAGTCCAGCTACTTGGTCAACTTGTGACCTTAAAAAGGGCATTTAATCTCTTTAATCTACAATTTCCCAGCAGTGAAATAGGGGTAATCTTAGGATTTATACATTAAATATAGTGTCTGGCACATCAAATGTGTACAGTAAATGGTTGCCATTATTATGATAATTATAACATAAGAGAAAGTATTCTTTTTACTAGTAGGCAAATAATTTTTATAGGCATTTTGTATTCCTCAGGCTCTGCCTGGGAAGAAACTCAAAACCAAATCTCTAGTACCTCTCTAGTACATGTTTATGGTAATGTATGTTATGACATCAACCTTCAAATCACTTTGTTTTTTTATTTCTCCCTCATCATACTTTACACTTATTTGGCTCATTATGGTGGTATTTAATATATCTCTGTAAGTTACCACAAAGTAACTTTTCATTTTTTTAGAAAGGACTGTATTAATAAATGATAAATCAGCTATTATAAGTTTTCATTTCTATATAACCACTGGATAACTGGTATATGTCATTTCCTAATCCCTTCTTAAGAAAAAATGCCCTAGGGATCCCTGGGTGGCGCAGCGGTTTGGCGTCTGCCTTTGGCCCAGGGCACGATCCTGGAGACCCAGGATCGAATCCCACGTCAGGCTCCCGGTGCATGGAGCCTGCTTCTCCCTCTGCCTGTGTCTCTGCCTCTCTCTCTCTCTCTCTCTGTGACTATCATAAATAAATAAAATTAAAAAAAAAAATTTAAAAAAAAAAAAGAAAAAATGCCCTATCGTGTGCTCTAGTGAAAGAGACCCTAAGCTGTTGAACAAAAGTGGTCCAGCTGCAATAGTGAAACCAATTCCTGCCAGCTACAGTTAATAACATAATTCAAAGGCATCCATTCTATAGACTGACTAGCAGTCTATGTGAAGGTCTATCGCAACAAACACCTTTGTCAAACATGAATCAATCAGTTTCTCCTTCCCTCCCTCCTTCCCTCCCTCTCCCTTATCTGTCCAGAAAAATACAGATGGAAGCAGAAAGACAAGAATGACACACAAGAAGATGCGTAGAGTAGACACAAAAAAGTCACAGAATCCCTTCAATGGCAATTTGAAGACCTTAAGGTAACCAGGTCCTTAGATCCATGTTGGCTCCTTCTAGTTGCCAAAATAACTTTTCCTCTTCTTCCAACAGTAGAAGTGCAACTCCCATGAAGTTTCTGCCTCCCTCTTTTTCACTAGTGTTTGTGGTGGGCAGTCTAAGGCACCCCATGATCCCACCTTCTGGTGTTCATGTCCTAGGATGATCACCTACCCTGAGTGTGAATAGGACCGGTGGCTTGTCTCTTTTTCTTTTCCAGCTTTATTGAGGTATTATTGACAAATTAAAAATGTGTATATTTAACATATACAATGTGATGTTTTGATATATTTATACATTGTGAAAAGATTCACAAGCTATATATATCACTCAATTACCGATTTTTTATGTGTGATGAGAATACTTAAGGTTCACTTTCTTAGGGTGCCTGGGTGGCTCAGTCTGTTAAGTGTCTGCCTTCAGCTCACATCATGATCCCAGAGTCCTGGGATCCAGTCCTGCATCTGGCTCCCTGCTCGGTGGGGAGTCTGCTTCTTCCCCTTCCTTTGCCCCTCCTCCTGTTCATGCTCTTTCTTTCTCTCTCTCTCTCAAATAAATAAATAAAATCTTCTTTTTTAAAAATTTGCTCTTTTAATGTGGTCTATATATACAATGGAATATTATTCAGCCATTAGAAACGACGAATACCCACCATTTGCTTTGACGTGGATAGAACTGGAGGGTGTTATACTGAATAAAGTAAGTCAATCAGAAAAGGACAAACATTATATGGTATCATTCATATGGGGAATATAAAAAATAGAGAAAGGGATTATAGGGGAAAAGAGAAAATGAGTGGGAAATCTCAGAGAGGGTGACAAAACATAAGAGACCCCTAAATCGAATATAAATAATAGTGAAAGGGAATATAAGAGAAGGGAGAAGAAATGTGTGGGAAATATCAGAAAGGGAGACAGAACGTAAAGACTGCTAACTCTGGGAAACGAACTAGGGGTGGTAGAAGGGGAGGAGGGCAGGGGGTGGGAGTGAATGGGTGACGGGCACTGGGGGTTATTCTGTATGTTAGTAAATTGAACACCAATAAAAAATAAATAAATAAAAGAGACCCCTAAATCTGGGTAACAAACAAGAGGTAGTGGAAGGGGAGGTGGGCGGGGGGATGCCATGACTGGGTGACAGGCACTGAGGGGGCACTTGACAGGATGAGCACTGGGTTGTTATACTATATGTTGGCAAATTGAACTCCAATAAAAAAATATACAAAAAATTTTGCTCTTTTAGCAAATTTCAAGTATGTAATATATTATTAACTATAGTCTCCATGCTCTAAATTAGATCTCCAGAACTTATTTATCCTATTACTGAAAATTTGTAACTTAATGAATATCTCCCCCATTTCCCTTACATCCCAGCCCCCTGGCAATCACCATTTACTCTCTGTTACTTTTTTTTTTTTTCTTGTAAGATTCCACATATTGAGACCATACAAAATGTTTTTCTGTGTCTAGTTTATTTCACTTAACATAATGTCCTCCAGGTTCATCAATAGCATTCACAAATAGGATTTCCTTCCTTTTAAAAAAAGGATAAAAAAAAAAAAAAGGATAAATATTCCATTGTAGGTATGCACATTTCATTTCCTTTATTTGTCACAAAATACTTAGATTGGGGCAGCCCCGGTGGCGCAGCGGTTTGGCGCCGCCTGCAGCCTGGGGTGTGATCCTGGGGACCCGGGATCAAGTCCCGCCTCGGGCTCCCTGCATGGAGCCTGCTTCTAACCTCTGCCTCTCTCTCTGTCTCTATGAATAAATAAATAAAATCTTTAAAAAAAAATACTTAGATTGTTTACATGTATTGGCTACTGAGAATAATGCTGCAGTGAACATGTGGAAGTGCAGCTATCTCTTCAAGATGGTGACTTTATTTCCTTCAGATATATACCCAGAAGTGGGATTGCTGGATCATATGGTAGTTTTATTATTAATTTTTTGAGCAACCTCCATATTATTTTCCATAGTGTCTGTATTGGAACTTTGTCTTTAATCATTAGAGAATATGGTGAACTGATGGAATGTCACCTGTGCAATTATGATACCTACTATTGTAAAGATCATCTTACAAGGAAGCTTTTTCCTTTGCTGGTTTTTAAGAGATAAAGCTGCCATGTTGCAGGCTTCACTTTGGAAACTGCCCTCTGTGTCAAAAAACAGAGCAGCCTCTGGCTTACAGCCATCAATAAACTGAGGCCCTCAGTCTGATGGTATGCAAGAAACTGAATGCTGCTAACACCTGAGCCTGAAAGCAGCTCCCTCCCCAATCAAACCCTAAAAGGAGACCACAGACCTGAACTGACAAGTAGATTAAAGCCCTGCAGAGGATCCAGTTGAGCCATGCCCCAGACTCCTGACTCACAGATGTTGTTGGGAAAATGTGTATGGGGGCTCCTTGGTGGCTCAGTTGGTGAAGTATCTGCTTTTGGCTCCAGTCAAGATCCTGGGACTCTATGCTCAGTCCCTCTGTGCTCCTCCACCCCATGCTTTCTCTCTTTCTTTCAAATTAATTACTTAACTAATTAATTAATTTAAAAAATAAATATGTGTTCCTTAAGCTACCAAGTTGGTGATAATTGGTTATACAGCAATAAAAACTAATATCGTATCCTTATATAAAGTCACTATGACATGACAAATAAGGGAGTCTTTTTTTTTTTTTTTTTTTGGTCAACGAAACCTGACATAATAACCTGAGTAGAATTTCTTATCACCTTGGGGGAAAAAAAACCCTAGTATCATCAAATTATTAAACACACTCTCCCCAAGCTTTTCCTCAATTCCTACTGACCTCAACATTATATTGCATACCTAGATTGCAACAGCCTGTCAGCTGAACTATCTGTATTATCCTAATGTTTCTTAAACATTGCCTCTATTCTTTCCTTTCTAATTGAGAAAACCTACACTTCTTCCCTTTTGCCTACCACTGGGTTTGCAACGAGTTTCATATTTATTGTCAATACTAATCAATTCATAATGGGTACCTGAAGAGCTATTTGGAGAATTCTAAGGTTATGTTCATGCTCAGCAGAAAAAGAAGTGCTGTCGTCAAACATCAAAGTCTGCTGTAGGGAATTACAGCAAACACTGTCCACTTAACAACCTGGCCAAGGATATGAGGCCCAAATGCCACTGCCTGGCCTTCACAACCTTCCAGAATCCAGCCTCCACTGACCTCTCCTGTATTATTTTTCGTCACTCTCCAATGGATATCTCACACTTTACTAAAGCTATCTCTCACATATACCATTGCTATTGCTATTGCTATGTGCTATTTACCGCTTTCATGCTTGTATCTCTTCCTTAGATTTCCCCTCTCTCCTCTACCTTCAAATTTCCTGTCTTTCCTTCAGGCCAAATTCAAATTCTACTTTCCTGAATCCTTTCCTGATTAATTGTTCTTATCTGTTCATTAAACTGCTCTACCTCTTTTAGTCTGTACCAAGGAGGTAGTACAGGAAAATGCAGACATGTTCTATCTGCAACATAAAAATTAGATCCATTTGAAACCAGTTAAACTTGTAATCCAGGAAGTTGTGAGGTCTCAAAAACCAATGCACTCAACGGATTTTATCACAAATGGGAAGCTCAGTACCTGTGATTGAAATACTCTTATGCAAAAAAGAAAAAAAAGAAAAAGAAATACTCTTATGCACTATACACTCACAAAACCTCATTATTCATTCTGGGAATATTTCTGTCTTCTCAGAATTTTAATTCTGCCTTCTCTGTTGCCCTTTTGTAGCTGGGGTTTTTTCTCTTTTGGGGGACAAATTTCAATCATTTAAAGTCTTTGCTTCGAAGCTTACCTTTCTCCAGTATTGTTATATTTTCCCTGATTAAAAGCCTTCCAGGGATCCCTGGGTGGCACAGCTGTTTGGCGCCTGCCTTTGGCCCAGGGCGCGATCCTGGAGACCCGGGATCGAATCCCACGTCGGGCTCCCGGTGCATGGAGCCTGCTTCTCCCTCTGCCTGTGTCTCTGCCTCTCTCTCTCTCTGTGTGACTATCATAAATAAATAAATAAAAATTTAAAAAAAAAAGCCTTCCAATATTGAAATGCTGTTCAATAATAGAATCTGGTGGTTAATTCCCAGTGCTCACCCTACCTGACCTGCACACAGATGGTGGTATAATTGACCATTATGTTATCTGAGGACCAATTTTTTTCATTTGGCTTCAAACTCACCACACTTTTCTGGTATTTTAAGGGTATTTGGGGTTCATTTTAATCAGATATGGTAAGACACATAGATAAATTACTGTCATGAAGAAAGAAATTTGTTATTGTCAAAGTTACCTAGAAAAAGTAGGCAAGGGCATCCCTGTTGTGTTCTTGACCTTAGTGGAAAAGTTCTGTTTTTCCCCATTTTTGGTCAAGAAATGGGGAAGACATGAACAGACATTTCTCCGAAAAAAAACATACAAATGGCCTGAAAAGATGTTCAGCATCACTCACATCAAGGATATACAAAACCACAAAACCTCACACCAGTTAGAATGGCTAAAATTAACTCAGGAAACAACAGATATTGGAGAGGATGTGGAGAAAGGGAAACCCTCTCCTACTGTTGGGAATGCAAACTGGTGCAGCCACTTTGGAAAATAGTATGGGGGTTCCTCCTCAAAAAGTTAAAAATGGAAGACCCAGCAATTGCACTACTAGGTGTGTTGTTTTTTTTTTAAAGGTATTATTTATTTATGATAGTCACAGAGAGAGAGAGGCAGAGACACAGGCAGAGGGAGAAGCAGGCTCCATGCACCAGGAGCCCGACGTGGGATTCGATCCCGGGTCTCCAGGATCGCGCCCTGGGCCAAAGGCAGGCACTAAACCACTGTGCCACCCAGGGATCCCACTACTAGGTGTTTATCCCAAAGATACAAACATGATTCAAAGGAGCACATGCACCTCAATGTGTATAGGAGCAATGTCCACAATAGCCAAACTATGGAAAGGGACCAGAGATCCATTGACAGATGAATAGGTAAAGAAGATATGAATGGATAAAGAAGATGTATATACATATATACATTCTATATATATGTATGTATCCCCCATATCTTCTTTATGTGTGTATATATATATATATATATATATATACACACACATTTTATATATAGTACTCAGCCGTCAAAAAGAATGAAATCTTGCCATTTGTAACAACCTGGATGGAATTAAAGAATACTATGCTAAACTAAGTAAGTCAGAGAAAGACAAATACCATATGAATTTCACTCACATGTGGAATTTAAGAAACAAATATAGGGGAAGGGAAGGAAAAATAAGATAAAAACAGAGAGGGAGGCAAACCATAAGAGACTCTTAATTATAGGAAACAAACTGAAGATTGCTAGAGGGGAAGTGCAGGGAGAGGGTAACTGGGTGATGGGCATTAAGGAGGGTACTTGACGTAATGACCACTGGGTGTTGTATGCAAATGATGAGACACTGAATTCTACCCTAAAACTAATAATACAGTATATGTTAACTAAATTGAATTTATTTATTTATTTTTTTTACTAAATTGAATTTAAATAAAAAATTAAAAAACAAAAAGTAGGGATCCCTGGGTGGTTCAGTGGTTTAGTGGCTGCCTTTGGCCCAGGGCGTGATCCTGGAATCCTGGGATCAAATCCCACATCAGGCTCCCTGCATGGAGCCTGCTTCTCCCTCTGCCTGTGTCTCTGCCTCTCTCTGTGTGTCTATCATGAATAAATAAATAAAATATTTAATAAATAAGTAAATAAATAAATAAATAAATAAATAAAAATAAAAAACAAAAGGTAGGCATGGTATATCCTGTTGGGCCACATGGGGAAGCACCAGTCAGTCAGGAGGCAGAGGGGTTGAGAGAGAAATGTAGGCAAGAATCTTTATTGTGGATTCCACAAGAAAGAATGGACAAGGCAGGACAAGTAGGTTGGGACTAATTTAAATAATTTTAGTGGGTTCTGGAACATAGGGGATGTTCTAGTTTGATGCCTTGCTCTGGAGTGATTAAGGCAGGGAACAGTGATCCAGAGTGTGAGAGCCTAATAAAGGAGGTGATTAGGGTGTAAACTTTGGATTGCTTGGTTTGCTTTTGAAAGAAACAATCCCAGGAGAGTGATTTACCATCTTTAGGAATCAGCTAGCCCTGAAGGGGGCCATCCCTCAAGGACCAACAAAGCCAAGGTATATCAAAGCATCAAAATACAGAAAATAAAAAGACATTGTTAATATTTCTTGTCTTCCTCCTTCAGCACTGGACATCCCTTCTGAGTCTCCTCTCCTGCTTTCTTCTTTTCTCTAAAAATCAGAACGCTGAAGGCTAGTACTCCATTCTTGGAAAGTTTTTTCTTTCTCCATACTCACTTAGTGATCACATCTAAGCTCATGGTGTCTATGCTTTGACTCCAAAATAGTCTTTCCTTTCTCCTTCTCTCACATCCTGTATTCAGTCCATGTGGAGGTTCTGCTGGCCCTACCTTCCAAATATATCTGACATATACACTCTTCATTTCTCCTGCCCTGCTGCAAGCCTCCGATGTCTTTCACCTGGCTTATTCCAAGAGCCTCTGCTGCTACCCTTCCCCCAAATAGCTCATTCTTACCATAGTAGCCAGAGTGATCATTTAAAGCATAAGTCAGGGCAGCCCTGGTGGCGCAGCGGTTTAGGGCTGCCTGAAGCCCCGGGCGTGATCTGGAGACCCTGGATCGAGTCCCACATCAGGCTCTCTACATGGAGCCTGCTTCTCCCTCTGCCTGTGTCTCTGCCTCTCTCTCTCTCTCTCTGCATCTCTATGAATAAAAAATAAATAAATAAAAATAAAGCATAAGTCAAATTAAACTATTCCTCTGCTCAAAAATCTCCACTGGTTCCCAAAATATGTGGGGATTGAACAACACACTTTCAAATAACCAAGTCAAAGAAGTCAAGAAAAATTTATATTTTTAAATAAATGAAAATGAAAGCACAATTTATCAAAATTTGTGGAATACAGTAAAAGAAGCAGTTAGGGAGAATTTTATAGCATTGAATACACATATTAGAAAAGAAGAGAACTAAAGTCAGTCATCTAGGGCAGCCCCGGTGGCGCGGCGGTATAGCGCCGCCTGCAGCCCGGGGTGTGATCCTGGAGGCCCGGGATCGAGTCCCACGTTGGGCATGGAGTCTGCCTGTGTCTCTGCCCCTCTCTCTCTCTCTCTGAATAAACAAGTAAATAAATTTTACTAAAAAAAATCTCTCCTTCCCTCTGTGCCCCTTTCCCTCTAACTTGTATGCATGCACGTGTGCTCTCTCAAAAAAAAAAAAAAAAAAAAGTACTGTGAGCAACTCTATGCCCCAAATTCAGCAACCTAGATAAAATGGACAGATTCCTTAAAAGATACAATCTGTCAAAACTCATGGGAAAAGGAACCAACAGGGACGCCTGGGTGGCTCAGCGGTTAAGCTTCTGCCTTCGGCCCAGCACATGACCCTAGAGTCCAGGGATCGAGTCCCACGTCGGGCTCCCTGCATGGAGCCTGCTTTCTCCCTCGGCCTTTGTCTCTGCCTCTCTCTCTGTCTCTCATGAATGAATAATAAAATCTTAAAAAAAAAAAAAAAAAAGGAACCAACAGTATAAATAGATCTACGTCTATATTCCAAAACAGAAAGCATCAAGCCCAGATAGGTTCAATGGTAAATTCTATCAAACATTTAAGAAAGAAATTATACCAATTCTCTACAATCCTTTTCAGAAGAGAGAATGGAAGGAATACTTATTTTATTATGTTAGGTCAGCATTACCCTAATATCAAAACCAAAGACATTACAAGAGAAGAAAACTATAAATCAATGTCTCTTTAACACAGATGCAAAAATCCTCAACAAAATATTAGCAAATAGAATCCAACCATGTATAAAAAGAATTGCACAATAACCAACTGAGATTTATCCCAGGGACACAAAGCTATTTCAACATTCAAAAATTAATTAATGTAATGAGTCACATGAACAAATTAAAAAGAAAAGCACGTGATCATATCAATTGATGCAGAAAAATATTTGATAAAATCCAACAACCATCCATGATAAAAGCCCTAAGTAAGAAAGGAATAGAGGGGAACTTCCTTGACTTGCTAAAGAATATCTACAAATAAACAACGGTTGACATGATACTTAATGGTGACAAACTATAAGATTTTCCACTAAGATCAGGAACAAGACAAAAATCCCTTATTCATCACTCCTTTTCAACATTGTACTGGAGAAGAAAAGAAAGAAACTGTTTGTCCATGACATAATTGTCAATGTAGAAAATCTGAAAAAAATTTTTTAAAAATCTGAAATTAGTAAGTGGTTATAGCAAGGTTGCAGGATAAATGGTTAATGTACAGAAGTCAATCACTTTCCTAAATATTTGCAATGATCAAGTGGAATTTGAAATTAAAAACAATACCATTTATATAAGCACCTTAAAAATTAAATTCTTAGGTATAAATCTAACTGAGTAGGGGTGCCTGTTGCTTAAGTATCTACCTTGGGCTCAAATAATGATCCCATGGTCCTGGGATTGAGCCCCACATCTCCCTCTCCCTCTGCCTTTCCTTCTGCCACTTCCTCTACTGCTCCCCTTGCTTGTGCTCTCTCACTCTTGCTCTCTCTCAAATAGTAAATAAAATCTATTAAAAAAATTTTAAGATCTATATGAGTAAATTTCTAAAACTGATGAACAAACTCAAAGAACTAAATAAATGGAGAGACATTCCATGTTCAAGAGTAGGAATACTTAATATTGTCAAAATAAGTTCTTCCCAAATGAATCTATAGATTCAGTGCAGTCCCAATCAAAATTTCAGTAAGTTACTTTGTGGATATGGATAAATTGATTCTAAAGTTTATGTTGAGAAGCAAAACACCCAGAATAGCCAACACAGTATTAAAGGAGAAAAACAAAGCTAGGAAACTGACTCTACTCAACTTCAAGACTTACTCCAAAGCTTACTATATAGAACAGTGTCCTATTGATGAAAGAATAGGCAAAAAGATCAATGGAACAGAATAGAGAGCCTAGGGGTACCTGTGTGGCTCAGTCAGTTAAGCATCTGCCTTCAGTTCAGGACATGATCTCAGGGTCCTGGAATCAAACCCCACATCAGGCTCTCTGCTCAGCAGGGAGTCTGTTTCTCCTTCTCCCTCTGTGCTGTGCACTCTCTCTCTCTCTCAAATAAATAAATAAATAAAATAAACATTAAAAAAAAAAAAGAATAGAGAGCCCAGTAATAGATCCATATAATATAGTTAACTGTCTTTCATAAATGGCAGAGGTAATACAGTGGAACAAAGTCTTTTCAACAAATGATATTTGAACAACTCACAGCCACATGCAAAAAATAAAAAATAAAAAAGAATCTAGACACAGGCATATGTCCTTCACAAAAATTGACTCAAAATGGATCACAGGGCAGTCCCAGTGGCTCAGCGGTTTAGCGCCACCTTCAGCCTGGGGTGTGATCCTGGAGACCTGGGATCGAGTCCCACGTCAGGTTCCCTGCATGGAGCCTGCTTCTCCCTCTGCCTCTCTCTCTCTCTCTCTCTCTCTCTCTCTCTGCCATGAATAAATAAATAAAATCTTTAAAAAAAAATGGATCACAGACTGATGTATAAAATGCAACACTATAAAACCCCTAGGAAATGTCAGGAGAAAAATCAAGATGACCTTGGATATGGCAATGACTTCTTAGACATGATACCAAAAGCATGAAAGAAACAAATGATATGCTGCACTCCATTAACATCACAATTTTCTGCTGTGTGAAAGATACTGTCAAGAGAAGAAAAGCTAAGGGAAATAAATCAATCAGAGAAAGACAATTAGTTTCACTCATATGCAGAATATAAGAAATAGTGCAAGGGACCATATCGTAAGGAGGAGAAACTGAATGGGAAAAAATTAGAGAGGAAGACAAACCATGAGAAACTCTCAATGCTGGGAAACAAACCGAGGGTGGCTGAAGGGGAGGTGGGCCAGAGGATGGAGTAATTGGGTGATGAGTATTAAGGAGAGCACATGATATGAAGAGCCTTGGGTGTTATATGCAACTGATTGAATTACTGAAAGCTACATCTGAAACTAATGATGTACTAAATCAACATTTAGTACAAATAGACTTTAAATTTTAAAAAATCGGGATCCCTGGGTGGCACAGCGGTTTGGCGCCTGCCTTTGGCCCAGGGCGCAATCCTGGAGACCCGGGATCGAATCCCACGTCAGGCTCCCGGTGCATGGAGCCTGCTTCTCCCTCTGCCTATGTCTCTGCCTCTGTGTGTGTGTGTGTGTGTGTGTGTATGACTATCATAAATAAAAAAATAAAATAAAAATAAAAAAATAAAATAAAATAATGCTTCCTATAAAAAGAAAGAATGAAAAGACAAGCCATGGTCTGGGAGAAATACTTGCAAAAGATATACAGCTGTTAAGGACTGCTATACAAAATATAAAAAGAACATTTAAAACCCAGCAACAACAAAAACAACTCAATTAAAAAATGGGCCAAAGACCTTAACAGCCATCTCACCATAGAAGATATACAGATATGAATAAGCATATGAAAAGGTACTCCACATCATATGCCATCAAGGAAATGCAAATTAAAACAATGATAAATTACCACTACATATCTCCCCCCAGGGAGCCTACTTCTCCCTCTGCCTATGTCTCTGACTCTCTCTGTGTCTTTCATGAATAAATAAATACAATCTTAAAAAAAAAGAGAAGAAAGCAGACTCATTCTTGACCATCTACTGAGAACTGATTATTCAAGCCCAGAACCCTGCAAATAAGCATTTCACCACAATGCCAAGGTTAAAATGTATAGCAATTCTCAATTCTTCTCCCATCTGATAGAATACTGATTGATCACTAAATGTTAAACCCAAATTCAGCGGTCCATTTTTTTTCTCATATTCAGCATCTGAAGTACTCTTAAACCTAAATAAACAAGAGATGATGAAACCCAAGACAGTACAGATTTTGTTATTACTCCCTTGTTGTTGTTGTTGTTGTTGTTGCTTTCTCACTATGTAAGGGGATTCTTAGGAATAGTGGAAATTTTTGAAGTTTTCAATCCTTAGCTGGGAAGAATGGATAGCCACTGAAATAACATGAGCTCTATATGCCACAAGGAGGGGCTTGACTCAGAGCTGCAGTAGAATTCATTGAGGGACAGTCTGACATATAGTTGTTGTTTTTTTAAGGTTTTTTTTTTAAGATTTTATTTATTTATTCATGAGAGACACGCAGAGAGAGAGAGAGAGGCAGAGACACAGGCAGAGGGAGAAACAGGCGCCATGCAAGGAACCCGAGGTGGGACTCGATCCCGGATCTCAGGATCACGCCCTGAGCCAAACGCAGACACTCAACCGCTGAGCCACCCAGGCGTCCCAAAAGATTTTTTGTTTTTAAGATTTTATTTATGTACTTATGAGAGACACAGGCAGAGGGAGAAGCAGGCCCCATGCAGGGAGCCCAATGTGGTACTGATACCAGGACTGCAGGATCATGCCCTGGGTTGAAGACAGCGCTAAACCGCTGAGCCACCTGGGCTGCTCCTGACATAAAGTTAATTCCTAGATATCCAAGATGCCTGGGATATGGCAAGCATCTGCTCAGGGTGTGATCCTGGAGTATCCTGGCAGGGAGCCTGCTCCTCCCTCTGCCTATGTCTTTGCCTCTCTTTCTGTGTCTCTTGTGAATAAATAAATACAATCTTTTTAAAAAATTCCTAGATATTCAAATTCCTTTTTTAAAGAAGAGATAAAAATATTAAATATTTGTTAATAATTCTACTATAATAACTTATTTATAATTCTATCACTTTAACATACACTTTTGGTTTCTTGTATATATTTCATATAAACATTTTTTATGTGCTGCTATAGATTATTTGCTATTTTCAGTAAAAATATTTTTCCACTCAGCCTTCATAGATATAATATTAAAAGCGTTAGAATATTTATCACATTATCAAGCTACTTTCTTAATTTTTCACATTTTTCTGCTGCTTCCTTTTTTTTTTTTTTTTCTGCTGCTTCTAATATTTACTATTGTTGACAAGTCTATAGTTAGCATATTTTGTTTACGCTGAACCATCCCAATGGGATACATCTTTAGGAATGTAATAGTTGGATCAGTTACTATGATCTACATAGCTCTGCCTACATAATTGACACTAGATATTAAAATTTTTAATTGTATGCTGGTACAAAGAGCTGCAATATGAGTATCTGCCAATATGCAGTCATCAATAAAATAATTTGTTTTGTTTAAAGATTTTATTTATTTATTCATAAGAGACACAGAGAGAGAGAGAGAAAGAGGCAGAGACAGGCAAAGGGAGAAGCAGGCTCCATGCAGGGAGCCTGATGTGAGACTTGATCCCAGTACTCCAGGATCACACCCTGGGCTGAAGGCAGGCGCTAAGCTATTGAGCCACCGAGGGACCCCGTCAATGAAATAATTTTGTGAGCTTAACAACACGTGCGAGTACATTTCTTTAAGATTTGTATCCTCTTACAAATCCACAAATTTTCAAATTTCTGAGTATGTTATAAAGAAGAAATACTTAAAATTATTAATTTCTTTTTAAGATTTTATTTATTCATAGAGACACAGAGAGAGAGAGAGGCAGAGACACAGGCAGAGGGAGAAGCAGGCTCCATGCAGGGAACCCGATGTGGGACTCGATCCCAGGTCTCCAGGATCACACCTCGGGCTGCAGGCGGCGCTAAACCACTGCGCCACCCGGGCTGCCCCTAAATTACTAATTTTTAACTTAAGTGGCTAATATGTCCCAATATTTTAAATAAATAAAGCTTTGATGCTGCCCTCATTTAAATTAAGCTGAAGGAATCTATAGCTGGAGACCTTGATTTGGAAAGTAACCTGACTGATTAAAGATGACTGAGTCATTCCTATTGCATTTTCTATCTCTTTGCATTATGTGAGGTTTTTATTTTCTCCTTTAAAATTATTTATTCTGGGGCACCTGCGTGGCTCAGTTGATTAAGCATCTGCCTTTGGCTCAGGTTGTGATCCTGGGCTCCTTGCTCAACGGGGAGGCAGCTTCTCTCTCTCCCTCTGCATGCCACTCCCTTGCTTGTCCTCTCTCTCTCTCTCTCTCTCTCTCTCTCTCTCTCTCAAATAAATAAATAAAATCTTTTGTTAATTATGTATTCTTTTTTAAAGATTTTATTTATTTATTCATGAGAGGCAGAGAGAGAGAGAGAGGCAGAGACACAGGCAGAGGGAGAAGCAGGCTCAACGCAGGGAGCCCGAGGTGGGACTCAATCCCGGGTCTCCAGGATCACACCCCGAGCGGAAGGCAGCACTAAACCACTGAGCCACCCAGGCTGCCCAAAAATTATGTATTCGTAACCAGCATAGCATGCCTGAAATCTAGACCTGACAGCAAGATTTCACATATAGGACCTTTTCAGAAAAGCCTTGTCACCACAATGCATCCTGAAGACCCAGTACATTTATTGACTTCTAATGACCACAAACATGGGCACTCCTATTTCCACCTGGCTAAGTAAATTGCAGGATTGTGATCCGGGAAGTCAGAGGATTGGTTGACTGTGTTTCACAATAGAAAAGCTCCCTAGAACTTTAGCAGAAAATAAAGTACATTGCAAATAACTGTAGTAACACTTCTTACCCAGTATCTAAATGGTATCATTTCAGATGTACATGAACACTTAATGAATGCTTAGTAGTGTGTCCAGAAACACAATTTTATTATTTGTAAAAGATTTTCCAATGACATAATTTTTTAAATGGACCTTTAGTGACTTCTGATCATAGGATTAACTTGCCTGTAATTAGACAAGTGTTGGGACGCCTGGGTGGCTCGGCAGTTGAGCATCTACCCTTGATTCAGGGAATGATCCCGGGGTCCTGGGATCCAGTCCCACATTGGGTTCCCTGCAAGGAGCCTGCTCCTCCCTCTGCCTATGTCTCTGCCTCTCTCTATGTATCTCATAAATAAATAAATAAAATTTTAAAAAATAATTAGGCAAATGTTGGAGCACCAGCTGGCTCTGTCAGTAGAGCATGTAACTCTTGATCTCAAGCCCCATGTTGAGCATAGAGTTTATTTTAAAAATGAGTAGACAAGTATTAACCAAACCATTTATGAATAAATTAGTCTAGACCTATACTAGAAAGACCATTGTGCTATTAATAAAACATGAAATTTATTAGCATTTGTTAAATATTTGCTCTGTAAGCATTTATTGAGTTCTGTTTTTATTAATAAATAATATTAGGGGAAAGAAAATAAAACAATAAGAAAATTAAAGAAAAATCTTTTGCCTGAAGAGTTCCAACTCTGAGATGAGAAAAGACTACATATGAATGTAAAAACATTAGAAAACAATTTTCACATATTAAAAATACAATTCAAAAATAGTGAGAGTTGACATCTAAAGCACACAATTTCAGGTGTAGACCTGAAGTACATAATGATATTTTCCCCCTTACTGGCAAATTCTTTCAGGACGTACTGTTATATGACATCATCAAATGCTTTGGGCATTGTAGGGGTTTTCAGAGGAAACAGTGGGTCTGTTAGTGTAGCAGAATAAAGGCTATATCTAGTCTTTGTTTCCCTTTCCTGGCACAGAACTTCAAACATTCTTGGAATTTCCAGGGGCGCCTGCATGTCTCCGTCAGTTAAGTGTCTAGCTCTTGATTTCAGCTCAAGTCATGATCTCAGGGTTCTGGGATCAAGCCTCCCGTCATGCTCTGAGCTCAGCAGGGAATCTGATTCTCTCTTCCTTTCCCTCTGCCTCTCCCCCTGCTCACAGGCTCTCTCTCTCAAATCAATCAATCAATCAATCAATCTTTTAAAAAACATTCTTAGAATTTCCAGCATGAGGTAGCCCGGGTGGCTTAGCGGTTTAGCACCACCTTCAGGCCAGGGTGTGGTCCTGGAGACTTAGGCTCGAGTCCCGTGATCCTTGCGTGGAAGCCTGCTTCTCCCTCTGTCTGTGTCTCTGCCTCTCACTCTGTGTCTCTCATGAATAAATAAATAAATAAAATCTTAAAAGAAAAAAAAATTTCCAGCATGATAGGAGTGTCTTTGATATGTTGATGCAGTTACTCATTGAGATAATGTAAGGATGGGGAAGGGTGACCAGAAAGACCAACTACATGACTCAAAGGCTGGAACTTTGGGCCAGCCCAATGTTTAGGGAGGGGAAGGGGGCTGGAGATTGAGGTCAATCATATGTCCAATTGCTTAGTAAATTATGCCAACATAATGAAATCTTCATAAAAACAGAGGCTCCATGGAGATTCTTAGTTGGTGAACACACTGGTGTGCTGGGAATATAACATGCCTGGACTCTGTGAGAAGAGGACATGGAAGCTCTGCTGTCTCACTTCTCCAGATCTCATCATATGTGTCTCTTCATTTGACTGTTTCTTTATGGAATGTTTGTCAGAGTTCTCCAGGAAAACAGAACCAATTGGATGTATATATAGGGAGAAAGACATTTATTATAAAGAATTGACTCACTTGATTATGGAGTCTGAAAAGTCCCAAGATCTGAGTCAGCAAGCTGGAGATCCAGGAGAGCTAATGATGTAAGTTCCAGTGTGAAGGCTGGCAGACCCAAGAAGAGCTGATGTTTCAGTTCAAGTCTGTAGGCAGAAAAAGACTGATGTCCCAGTTCAAAGCAACCAGGCAGGAAGAGTTCCATCTTACTCATGGATTGTTCCTTCTTTTGTTCTATTCAAGCCTTCAACTGATTGGATGGGGCTGAAGTTGAATAGAAGACATGACCCCAAAATATGCTAGTTTGGCATTTACCTCTCCTTTACCTAAAAGAATTCAGATGGGGGGCTGACTCAGGGAGGGTGCTATTACCAGACAACTTTTAATCTGAATGACCCAACTGTATGGAAATTAAGCATGTAATTTGCTCTTCTTATTGTCCTGTGAATCATCTCCTCTCCTTAGAAGCTCCAGGCCTCTATCCCATCCCTTCTCTCAGGATGGCATATAAGCCTCAACTTCCCAATTTGTCCTTGGGTTTCTTATTACTATGGATTTCCCATATGTATGAAATTAAATCTGGTTTTCTCCTGTTAACCTGTCCCATGTTGATTTAATTATTAGAGCAGCCAAAGAATGTAAAAGAGTAGAAGGGAAAATTTTCCTTCCCCACAGGGCCCACCCACAGTAGGGAGAGCAATCTGCTTTACTTACTCTAAAAATTAAAACATTAATCATTATATTATCCAGAAAACACCCTCATAGACACATCCTGAATAATATATAATTAAATATCTGAACACTCATGACCTAGTCAAATTGATAACATAATATTAACCATCACAGTATACTTTAAAATAAAACTTTATAAGAATAGCACCATCAGTGAGTTGTGTCAGCAGTTCTAGTGAATCATAAAACCTGAGGGGCTTGCAGGAAACTCCATATTTATAGCTGCTTGGTTAGATGTACAAGTGGCCTCCAAGATTTGCACCTGGCATGGGAAGTGGGGGCAGTCTAACAATAGACTTCATCTTCAACCCGTGGGATCTGTGCTAAGTCTGGTAGTTAGTATCAGAATTGAATTGCAGGCCACCCAGGTGGTGTAGAAATAGAGCATTTTGGAATTTGTAGAAAGATAGGCAGAAGTGTGAGCGGCTTAGGGATACCCAAAACTTGCAAATGCCACCTCTACAGTTTTTGTTGGAGTTTTTGTCCTTAAACTTGTGAGGTCTGTGTTATGTCTGAGTAGTTATTGCTGGAATTGAATCGAATTGTGGGACACCAGTTGGTGTCAGAGTTGGTGTTTGAACACTAGTAGCCTGTGTAAAAAAGGCAACAATACCTATGGTACCTGGGTATTAATTTGATTCAGGTCATGATCTCGGGGTCCTGGGATCAAGCCCCATAGTAGGCTGTGTACTCAGTGGGGAGTCTGCTCAAGGATTCTCTCTCCCTCTCCCTTTGCCCTTCCTCTCTCTCTCTCAAGGAAGTAAATAAAAAGCTTTTTTTTTTTTTTTTAAGTAACAATACTTTTTATAAGGCCATAACCACTTGTCAAAAGACAAAGCATGTTAGTGCTGGTCACGCCTTGGTGTTTTGAGATTTATGGTAGATCTTTAGTGATCTTCCATGAGTCATCTCCAACAGCAATAATGACCATATACTAAGAACACTGTAATATGACATTACCTTGCAATATGATGTTGCAAGAGTAGTGCTGTAAAAAGATCTTTTGGTGTGTCAGAAGTACAAAAAACAATATTCTAAAAAAAAAAAAAAACAGTATTCTAAAATCTCACATAGGCATTTGTCATCATCAATATATCTAGACCCTTGTAACCTCTTTGTAAGTTTGCTTGCATTTATAAGTCAATTTATAAGTCAATTTATAAGTATTAATAAAGTGGCTCTGTAATGGCAAGACTAGCTACATCACCAAAGAAAAGCATAGTATATGCTCAGTTAAATTATTTCTTTTATTTTTGAATAAGTAATACATTCCCAATGTTCATAACTGACCTATAAGAAACTTATAGCAAAAAGTGTTATGTTACTTCCATCTATGTGCCATCTGCCCCATCAACTCCCCAAGTAAACACTTTTATTAGATTTTAATATATTCTTCCAGAGTTTGTTTATGCATTCTGGCAAATTAGAATATAGATTTTTTTACTCTTCTCCAATGTTTTTACGCACAAAAAGTGTAACTAAATATGCTATTTTAGACCTGGCTTTTTCTTCTTAGCAATATTTCTTAGAAGTCTTTCCATATAATTACATTGAGAGGCTTCCTCATTCTTTTTTATAGTATTCCATTGTATGGATATATATAATTTATTTAACTTTTCCTATTAATGCGTATTTGGGGTTGTTTCTAATTTTTTGCAATTATATGCAATATACAATAACTTTGTATATAAATAATTTCATATAGCTGCAAGTAAGTAGACTGAGAATTGTTTTGTGCAAACATCCACAGTGATACATTTTAGCAAGCTAGACTGTAACAATTATTGACAACTGATATTTGCCTCAGATCTCAGGCCAAGCAGATAGTAAAATATTTTAAGGAGGAGGAAAGTGAGATTCTGAGAAGTCAAAGTGTCTTCTCAGGTCGTTTAGCAGTGCTAGAGACCAATCACCACCTCCTGATTCCAATGTCTGAGCTCATTGGTATGCAAGGCTGTTTCCATTTGTGTCTTATCACTCAGAAATCCTTTCCAGTCAAGACTGTAAGCCTCAGCAAGTCTAGTGATACAAGGAATAAGTTTTCAGAATCTAATTAGACAAGAAATCTTGGCAATATCTCCATGTTCCAAAGTTTGCACATTCTATCCTTTTCAAATGCTCTCTTCCACAAAATTTTATTTTCTATTTTCAAACTGGTTGCCTTGGGGATCCGTGGGTGGCTCAGCGGTTTATAGCACCTGCCTTCAGCCCAGGGTGTGATCCTGAAGACCTGGAATCAAGTCCCACAGTCAGGCTCCCTCCATGGAGCCTGCTTCTCCCTCTGCCTGTGTCTCTGCCTCTCTCTCTCTCTCTCTCTCTCTCTCTGTGTGTGTGTTTCTCATGAATAAATAAATAAAATCTTAAAAAAAATTTTTCTAGGTTTTAGCAGCACCAAAGGAGGGAGGGAAGAATGGAACCCTCCTTAATAATGAAATTGAAGTGGATTGTCTTAAAGCCCAGTGAAGGAAGCAATAATGAGTGGATGAACCCTTTCCTTGAACTAACTGGAAGTCATTATCAATCATTTCTCAGTTTTTCATGGAGATATTCATTATGTTCCTCTGACAAAGTATGGGGGCTTCCAAGAAAACTTACAACTACATGACAGAGAGGAGCAGCAGAAGTCACTGCTTCCTATAAAAATAATAATCCCATGTTCATATAAAAACTGGAGATGACAGGGATGAAGGGAATCAGACTATGTCACCCCAAAGTATGCCACTTGAACAGAAGAATTATTTTGAGTTGAAGGCAATTGGGTATGGACATATATACACAGGAAGAGTTCTGGCTCTCTCCTGACCTGCCTGAAAGCAGGGTAGAAGTTGCCCTTTGTGTAGGTGTTCCCCTCCTCTGAACTTGAAAAAGAACTCTTGTCACTGGAGAGAGTCAACCCTGACATAAGTTTGTATAAACAAATCTTACTAAAATAACTCTGATTTTCCATTAGTTCCCCCCATATTTCCTAGTCACTTTCCCATGATTTGCCATCCTTTCTAAGCCAAAACCCTCCTTAGTTAAAAGTGGCATGTAAAATGAATGAATGAATGAATAAATAAATAAATAAATAAATAAATAAATAAATGGCACGTAAGTCCTGTGTCTATCCACTTCTTTGAGTTTCATTTTTTCCTGTAACTCCTATGTGCATAAATATTAAAAATATGTACCATTGTTCTTGTTTATCTGTCTTTTGTTAGTTAAATACAGAGTCCACTGCTCACAAACATAAGAGGTAGATGAAAAGTTTTTCATCCCTGACAAGTTGTTCAGAGGATCTTTTCTGACCCTTGTTTACACTGGGATAGCTATATAGAGATAGATAGAGAATCTGCTGTATGCCTCTCTCTCAGCTTCTGGGAGAATTCTTTGTTGTTGGTGATCTTCTTTTGATCAAATACCTATTGTCTCACTAATCCTGGAATCAAATGCAGACCAGAATGCACCAGAAGTCATGAAATAACTTTTGAAATGACCAGATAACTCTAAAAGGCAAGAAAAAGAAGAGGGATATATTTTTTATTATAAAAAGGGATAAAGTACTGATACATACAAGTGGAAGAACCTTGAAAATGTTATGCTAAATGGAGGAAGCCCAACACAAAAGGTCACATTTTGGATGGTTCTATTTATATGAAATATACACAGAGACAGTAGTTTATAGAGACAGAAAGCAGATTAGTGGTTGCCAGGTGCTGGAGGTGCAGGAATAGAATATGGCTGCTTCATGGGCATGAGATTTCCTCTTGGGGTGATGAAAATGTTTTGAAACTGGACGGAGGTGGTGATTGCACAACATTTTGAATGTAATAAATGATACCAAATTGTTCACTTTAAAATAGTTAATTTTGGGATCCCTGGGTGGCGCAGCGGTTTGGCGCCTGCCTTTGGCCCAGGGCGCGATCCTGGGGGAGACCCGGGATCGAATCCCACGTCAGGCTCCCAGTGCGTGGAGCCTGCTTCTCCCTCTGCCTATGTCTCTGCCTCTCTCTCTCTCTGTGACTATCATAAATAAATAAAAATTTAAAAAAAAGAAAAGTAGAATTAAAAAAAAAAGTTAATTTTATGTTATGTGAATTTCACCTTAATGGATTAAAAAAAAAAAGGAGGGGCTGTGGTTGAAACTATTCAGCTATTAATTACTGGTCCCCTCCAAGAACAGGTCTTTCTGACATTCTTTCTGCTTCTCTTTTCACAAATCCCAGCCCTTCCCACTGCTCTGGAAGCTGCATTCCTTCCTCTAGGGCTCCAGCCCTTGACCTCTTGCTGGATCCTGCAGCTCAGGCTTCTGTAAAGTGCCAATGGAGCTACCCTGAACTAGCCTACCCAGGGATGAGGGGGAACAAGGATACTTGATTCTAACTCTGTCTTTTCTTTGGAGAAAGCTGTGTTTGGGATTCCCAACTTGGGGTGCACCTGGATGGCTCAGCAGTGGAGCATCTGGCTTCAGCCCAGGTTGTGATCCTGAGGTCCTGAAATTGAGTCCCACATTGGGCTCCCTCCATGTACCCTGCTTCTCCCTCTGCCTTTGTCTCTGCCTCTCTCTCTGTCTCTCTGTTCTCTCATGAATAAATAAAAATCTTTAAAAAATAAAAAATAAAAAAATAAAAAGGACATTCATTCTGTTGACATGTCATTGACCAGGCAACTTTCCAAAGAGAAACTCTCAAGGCACTTTGTGAAAGAACATTTACTTCCTTTCCTGGGTCTGATTTAAATCACAAAAGCTAACCTAGCTATAAATGTTTCACTTAACGATTAAGTTGATTCTGTTCATGCCAAATGTCTCTGCTAATTGGGGCTGGGAAGAGTGAAAGAGTGGGACTTTTTTTCCCCGTTTCACCCTACCATACCTATAACACATTACTTTACAAAATCCTTTCAATCTATATGTGCACCTTCTAACCACCTTGCAACGTGATTAGAATGAGTATCCTTGTTCCAGTTTGACAAATGAGGAAGCCACTGAAGCTTGGAGGGACTAAGTGGTTCAGCTGGAACATGAATCCAGGCCTTCTGACCTCTAATCCATTGCTTTTATGAGGTTTAAAGGCTGAGAAGGAAATAGTATACATTTTTACATGAAAATGATAACTGCTACCCCTAAATCAAGCACTTCTTCTGTGTCAGACACTTTTACTTAATTTTATGCCTGTGTTTTTTCATTTAATCCTTACAACAGTATATACTTTGACATAATTATTATCACTTTCTAAATATAAAAACTCAGAGAAGTTAAGTAATTTGCCCAACGTCACATAGTAGTGGCAAACCACAGAATAAACATAGGTTTTCTAACTCCATGGCTTAAGTTTTAAACCTTTGCATATGATGTCCATAGTGGTTTGGTTTAGGTGAAGCAATATGACATAGAACCATTTTTTCCTTTACTTTCTCTGCATGTAATTCGTAAAAAGGCTGGAAAGATTGTAACCCACTGCTTCTTTAACTTCTGCTTTTTGGTTGACCAAAGAAACAATGAAGTCCTAACTGCCAGTTTTCTGCTTTAATTTTTTTCAGTTAAGATTGCCTCATTAAGGGGCACCTGGATGGCTCAGTTGGTTAAGTGTCTGACTCTTGGTTTTGCCTCAGGTCATGATCTCATGGGTGGTGAGATCAAGCCCCACACTGGGCTCTACATTCAGCAGGTAGTCATGCACATGCATGCTGTGTCTCTCTTTCTCTATCAAATAAATAAATAAATAAATAAATAAATAAATAAATAAATAAATAAATAAATAAAAACATTGCCTCATTAAAAGAAAGAATGAATGGAAAAGGAACAGCTAGAACAAATCTGTGTGGAATTACTTGTATGGGATGCTTTGGAATTTGGAATTGCTTGTATCAGTATGTACTTGTAGGGGAGAAAAAACATTCCTTCTATTCGCCGGTGAATTTGTGGCCCTTCAATTAATTAGGACAAAACACAGATTAACAAGAGGAAAAAACCTAGATCTAATTAAATCAGTCAATGATCAATGACTTAGTCAATCAAATTCAAACCTCTGTTAGAGTTCACAGCAACGTGAATGTGTACATGTGGAGATTGGGAAGAGTGGCACCTGGGAAAGGTGTGAAAGCTCTGTCTTTTCCCCATACTTCACCTCATGTATATTTTCATCTGGCCATTGATTTATATCCTTTATCATACCCTTTAATAAACTGGAAGCAGGGACTCTTGGGTGGCTCAGTGGTTGAGCATCTGCCTTCAGGTCATGATCCCAGGGTCCCAGGATCAAGTTCCACATCGGGCTCCCTGCATGGAGCCTGCTTCTCCCTCTGCCTGTGTCTCTGCCTCTCTCTCTTTCTCTATGTCTATCACGAATAAATAAATAAAATCTAAAAAAAAAAAAAAAAAAAAAGATTTTGAATTTCCCAGCCTCTATCATCACGTGGCAAATTCCTTATAATATAGATATAGATATAGACACATAGAGAGAACACTAATACAGCTGCTATTTATGTATGAAGAACAGAAAAATTCAACTGCACCCAAAATAATAAAATATCTTGGAATAAACTTAACCAGGGAGGTGAAAGATTTATACTCTAAAAAACTATAAAACATTGCTATAAGAAATTAAAGATGGGGATCTCTGGGTGGTGCAGCGGTTTAGCGCCTGCCTTTGGCCCAGGGCGCGATCCTGGAGACCCGGGATCGAATCCCACGTCGGGCTCCCGGTGCATGGAGCCTGCTTCTCCCTCTGCCTGTGTCTCTGCCTCTCTCTCTCTCTCTCTCTCTCTCGCTCTCTCTCTCTGTGACTATCATAAATAAATAAAAATTAAAAAAAAATTTTAAAAAAAGATACTTGGAAAATTATTAAAAAAAAAAAAAAGAAATTAAAGATGACCCAAAAAATGGAAAGATGTTCCATGCTCATGATTTGGAAGAAAAAATATGAAAATGCCCATACCACCTAAAGCAATGTACATATTTAATGAAATCCCTATAAAATACCAATACTGTTTTGACAAAACTAGAACAAAGTTTAAGCCTAAAGTATATATTTATATATATATATATATAAGTATATATAAGCCTAAAGTGTGTATATATATATATATATATATATATATATATGTATATATATATATGGAACCACAAAAGACAGGCAAAAAAAAAAAAATTGAAAAAGAAGAAAACTGGAGGTTCATAATCCCAGATTTAAGATATACTACAAAGTTACAGTAATCAAAACAGCATGCTACTGGCATAAAAAGACATAGATCAATGGAACAGAATAAAATTTAACAGATTGTATGGTAAAATTTACCATGATTGTATGGTAAAATAATCCTTTTTTAAAGATTCTATTTATTCATGAGAGACACAAAGAGAGGCAGAGACAGGCAGAGGGAGAAGCAGGCCCCATGCAGGGAGCCAAATGCAGGACTCATCCCAGGACCCCGGGATCACGACCTGAGCCAAAGGCAGACACTTAACCACTGAGCCACCCAGGAGTCCCTTACCCTTTCTTGTATTAATGCGGTGCATCCCAGGGCAGCCTGAGTGGCTCAGCAGTTTAGCGCCACCTTCATTCAGCCCAGGGCATGATCCTGGGGTTCTGGGATTGAGTCCCACGTTGGGCTTCCTGCATGCAGCCTGCTTCTCTCTCTGCCTGTCTCTGCCTCTCTCTCTGTGTCTCTCATGAATAAATAAGTAAAATCTTTTTTAAAAATGTGGTGCATCCCATTGATTGATGTGTGGATGTTGAACCACCCCTGCAACCCAGGAATAAATTTTACTTGGTCATGGTGAATAAACTTTTTAATGTACTGTGGGATCCCATTGTTAATATCTTGGTGAGAATTCTGGCATCTACGTTCATCAGAGATATTGGTCTATAATTTTCCTTTTAGGTGGGGTTTTTGGTTTGGAGATCAAGGTAATGCTGGCCTCATGGAAATGTTTGGAGGATTTCCTTCCATTTCTATTTTTCTGAAAAAGCTTCAGAAGAATCGATATTAATTCTTCTTTAAGTATTTGGTAGAGGGGTGCCTGGGTGGCTCCACCGTTAAGCGCCTGCCTTTGGCTCAGGGTGTGATTCTGGGGTCCTGGGATCAAGTCCCGCATCCGGCTTCCTGCAGGGAGCCTGTTTCTCCCTCTGCCTGTGCTTCTGCCTCTGTGTGCCTCTCATGAATAAATAAAATCTTTAAAAAAATAAATATTTGGTAGAATTCCCCTGGGAAGCCATCTGGTTCTGGACTCTTGTTTGTTGGGAAATGTTTGATTACTGCTTCAATTTCCTTGCTGGTGATGGGTTTGTTCAGGTTTTCTATTTCTTTCTGTTTCAGAATTGGTTGTTTATATGTTACCAGGAATGCATGCATTTCTTCCAGATTACCTAATTTGTTGGCATAAAGTTGCTCATAATATGTTCTTATAAATGTTTGTATTTCTTCAGTGTTGGTTGTGATCTCTCCTCTTTCATCTGTGATTTTACTTATTTGCATCCTTTTTTTTTTTAAATTTTATTTATTCATTCATGAGAGACACACACAGAAAGAGAGAGAGGCAGAGACACAGGCAGAGGGAGAAGCAGACTCCATGCAGGGAGCCTGACGTGGGACTCGGGATCACGCCCTAGGCTGAAGGCGGAGCTAAACCAGCCGGTCACAGGGGCTGCCCTCCTTTCTCTTTTCTTTTAGATAAGTCTCACTAAGGGTTTATCAATCTTATTGATTCTTTCAAAGTACCTACTCCTAGTTTCAGGGATCTTTTTTTTATCATTCTTTTGATTTCTATTTCATTGATTCCTGCTCTAATCGTTATTTCTTTCCTCCTGCTGGGTTTAGGTTTTATTTACTTTTTTTTTTTTCCAGCTACTTTAGGTGTAAGGTTAGGTTGTGTTTTTGAGACTTTTCTAGTTTTTTGAGAAAGCCCTGTATTGCTTTATTTTTTTTTTAATTTTTATTTATTTATGATAGTCACACACACAGAGAGAGAAAGAGAGAGAGAGAGAGGGTGGGGGGCAGAGGGAGAAGCAGGCTCCATGCACCGGGAGCCCGATGTGGGATTTGATCCTGGGTCTCCAGGATCGCGCCCTGGGCCAAAGGCAGGCGCTAAACTGCTGCGCCACCCAGGGATCCCAAGCCCTGTATTGCTTTATACTTCCCTCTTAGGACTGCCTTTGCTGCATCCTACAAGTTCTGAACTGTTGTGTTTTCATTTTCATAGTATACCTAAGAATAAACCTAATCAAAGTGGTAAAGGATCTGTACTCAGAAAACTACAGAACACTTATGAAAGAAATTGAGGAAGACACAAAGAAATGGAAAAACATTCCAGCTCATGGATTGGAGAACAAATATTGTTTAAATGTCTATGCTACCCAGAGCAATCTACACATTCAATGCAATCTCTATCAAAATACCATCAACATTTTTCATTGACCTGGAACAAATAATCCTAAAATTTGTATGGAATCAGAAAAGGCCCCAAATAGCCAGAGGAATGTTGAAAAACAAAACCAAAGCTGAACATCACAATTCCAGACTTCAACCTATATTACAGAGCTGCGATCATCAAGACAGTGTGGTACTGGCATAAAAACAGACATATAGATCAGTGGAAAAGAATAGAGAACCCAGCAATGAACCCTCAACTCTATGGTCCACTACTTTTCCACAAAGCAGGAAAGAATATCCAATGGAAAAAGGACAGTCTCTTCAACAAATGGTGTTGGGAAATTGGACAGCCACATGCAGAAGAATGAAACTGGACCACTTTCTTACACCATACACAAAGATAAACTCAAAATGGATGAAAGACCTAAATGTGAGACAGGAAACCATCACAATCCTAGAGGAGACCACAAGCAGAAACTTCTGTGACCTCAGCCACAGTAACTTCTTGCTAGGCATATCTCCAAAGACAAGGGAAACACAGATAAGAATGCACTACTGGGACTCCATCAAGATAAAAAGCTTTTGCACAGCAAAGGAAGCAGTCGACAAAACCAAATGACATCCTACGGAATGGGAGAAGATATTTGCAAATGTCTTATCAGATAAAGGTCTAGTATCTAAGATCTATAAATAACTTTTCAAAGTCAACACCCCAAAAATAAATAACCCAGTCAAGAAATGGGATGAAGACATGAACAGACATTTCTCCAAAGAAGACATACAAATGGCCAACAGACACATAACAAAGATGCTCAACATCACTCAGCATCAGGGATATACAAATAAAAACCACAATGAGTTACCACCTCACATAGGTCAGAATGGCTAAAATTAACAATCAGGAAACAACAGATGTTGGTAATGATGCAGAGAAAGGGGAACCCTCTTACACTGTTGGTGGGAATGTAAACTGGGGCAGCCTCTCTGGAAAACAGTATGGAGGGTACTGAAAAAGTTGAAAAGAGAGCTACTATATGATCCAGCAATGCACTATTGGGTATTTATCCAAAGGATACAAATACAGTGATTTGAAGGAGAGCATGCACACCAATAGCAGCAATGTCCACAATAGCCCAGCTATGGAAAGAGCCCAGATACCAATCAACAGATGAATGGATAAAGATGTGGTATACAATGGAACATTACTCAGCCATCAATAAAGATGAGATCTTACCATCTGCAATGACATAGATGAAACTGGAGGGTTATTGTGCTAAGTGAAATGGGTCAATCAGAGAAAAGCAATTATCAAATTGTTTCACTCATATGTGGAATTTTTTTAATTAATTAATTTATTTATTTATGATAGTCACAGAGAGAGAGAGAGAGAGAGGCAGAGACACAGGCA
Source organism: Canis lupus familiaris (assembly GCF_011100685.1). Classification (NCBI taxonomy): domain Eukaryota; kingdom Metazoa; phylum Chordata; class Mammalia; order Carnivora; family Canidae; genus Canis; species Canis lupus. Next base: position 537,237 of record NC_049250.1, on the reverse strand, counting down.
GAGGGAGAAGCAGGCTCCATGCACCGGGAGCCCGATGTGGGACTCGATCGCGCCCTGGGCCAAAGGCAGGCGCCAAACCGCTGCGCCACCCAGGGATCCCTCATATGTGGAATTTAAGAAACAAAACAGAGTATCAGGGGAAGAGAGGGCAAAATAAAACAAGACAAAATCAGAGAGGGAGACAGTCCATAAGAAACTCAAATATGGGAAATAAACTGAGGGTTGCTGGAGGGGTGAGGGGTGGTGGTATGGGGTAACTGGGTGATGGGCATTTAGGAGGGCATATGATATAATGAGCACTGGTTGTTATGTGCAATTGATGAATAACTGAACTCTACATCTGAAACTAATGATATACTATATGTTAATTATTGAATTTATTTTTTTTAAAACATTTTTTTTAAAGATTTTATTTATTTATTTATTATTTATTCATGAGAGACACAGAGAGAGGGAGGCAGAGACACAGGCAGAGGGAGAAACAGGCTCCATGGAGGAAGCCCAGCACAGGACCCGATCCCGGGTCTCCAGTATCACACCCTGGGCTGAAGGCAGCACTAAACCGCAGAGCCACCCTGGCTGCATAAGAAACCACTTTCTTTGCTCATTCATCCATGAGAAGCAACTCTTCATCTGTTCAAGTTTTATCATGGTATTGTAGCAATTTGGTCACACCTTCAGTCTTCACTTCTGATTCTAGTTCTCTTGCTCTTTCCACCACATCTGCAATTACTTCCATCACTGAAGTCTTGAACCCATCAAGGTCATCCTTAGGGTTGGAATCAACTTCTAAATTCCTGTTCATGTTGATATTTTGATCTTTTCCCATGAATCATGAATGTTCTTAATAGCATCTAGAATGGTGAATCCTTCCCAGGTTTTTAATTTATTTGCCTAGATTCACCAGAGGAATCACTCTCTATGGCATCTATACCATTATTATTTCTTAAACAATAAAACTTAACAATAAAATCAGGATGCCTGACTGGCTCTAGTCAGTGGCTCTTGATCTTAGAGTCATGAGTTCAAGCCCCCCCCATTGGGTGTAAAGCTCATTTAAAAAAAAAAAAAGACTTGGAAGTCAAAATTACTCTCTGGTCCATTAGCTACAGAATGGATAATGTGTTAGCAGGCATGAAAACAAGCATTCATGGTACCTCTCCATCAGAGCTCTTGGATGGCCAGGTGCATTATCACTGACCAGTAATATTTTGAAAGGAATCTGTTTCTAAGCAGTAGTTCTCAAAAGTGGGCTTAAAATATCCAGTAAACCAGGTTGTAAACAGATGCGCTATCATCCAGACTGTATTGTTCCATTTAGAGAGCAAGGTGGAGTAGATTTAGCATAATTCTGAAGGCCCTAGGATTTTCTGAATGGAAATGTGTTGACTTCAGCTTTAAGTTACCAGCTGTCTTATCCGGTAACAAAAGAGTCAGCCTGTCCTTCAAAGCTTTGAAGCCAGACATTGGCTTTTCCTCTCCAAATAAGAAAGTCCCATATGGCATTTTTTTCCAATAGAAGGCTGTTTCACCTGCATTGGAAATCTTTTAGTATAGCCACCTTCATTGAGGTGAATGAAATGAGGATCCCCTCATTTCTACTTTTAATTTAAAATGAGAGATTGGGACACCTGGGTGGCTCAGTGGTTGAGCGCCTGCCTTGGGCTCAGAGCATGATCCTGGGGTCCTAGGATCGAGTCCCACATCAGGCTCCCTGCATGGAGCCTGCTTCTCCCTCTGCCTGTGTCTCTGCCTCTTTCTGTGTCTCTCATGAATAAATAAATAAATAATAAAATCTTTTAAAAAATTAAAAAAATAAAAAAATAAAATTAGAGATGTGTGACTTTCTTTCATTTGAACACTTACAGGTAACTGTAGGGTTGTTAACTAGTTTAATTTCACTATTTTTGTGCCTCAGGGAATAGGGAGGCCTGAGGAGAAGGAAAGAGATAGGGGAAGAGCCACTTGGTAGAGCAGTGAGACATGCACAACATTTATTGATTAAGTTCACCATCTTATATGGGAACAGTTCATGGTGCCCCAAAATAATTACAATAGTTTCATCAAAGATCACAGCATTTGGCTGGCTCAGTCAGTAGAGCATGTGACTCTTGATCTTGTGGTCATGAGTTTGAGCCCCATGTTGGGTGTATAGATTACTTAAATTTTGTTTTGTTTTTTGTTTTTTTTTAATATTTATTTACTTATTTATTCAGAGAGAGCAAGAGAGAGACAGAGACACAGGCAGAGGGAGAAGCAGGCTCCATGCAGGAAGCCCGACGTGGGACTTGATCCCGGGTCTCCAGGATCACACCCCGGGCTGCAGGCGGTGCTAAACCGCTGCACCACCGAGGCTGCCCAGATTACTTAAATTTTGAAAAAAGATCACAAATCACTATGACAAATACAGTGAAAATGAAAAAGTTTAAAATATTGCAAGAATTACTAGAATGTGACACGGAGTCATGAAGTGAGCAAATGTCACTGGAAAAATAACACTGATAGACTTGCTCAACACAGGCTGATGCAAAACTTCAATTTGTAAAAACATATCTGCAAAGTGAAGCACAATAAAGCAAGGTATGCCTATAGATGGTTCACAATAATAGTTGAAGTCTTCAGTCTTCCACTCTTATAGTGAAAGCAGATCAGTAAGGAAATAGATGGCTTGAACAATATGAATCAGATCTAACAGTACATTCCACTCAACAACATGATATATATTTTTTGCAAGTTCACATGGAATAATCTCCAGGATAGACCATTTGTTAGACCCCAAAATAATTCTTAAATTAGTTCTAACAGACTGGAATTATACAAGCCATTTTTTCTGATTGCAATGAAATGAAACTTGAAATCATTAACAGAATGAAGGAAAAACTGGAAAATTCACAAATATGTAGAAAGTAAACAACACATTCTTAAATGACCAATTTGTTAAAAAGGAAATCACAAGAAAAATTAGAAAACTCCCTTTGTGAGATAAATGAAAACAAAAACATAACAGATAAAAACTTAGGGAATGCAGTGAAAGCAGTGTAAAGATGTAAACTTATTGTTGTATACACGCACATTAAAAAGGAGAAAGAACTCAAATTAATAACCTAACTTTACAGCTTAATGAGTGAGAAAAAAAGCAAACTAAACTCAAAATGTTCAGAAGCAAAACAAACCAATAAATAAAGGTTAGAATAGGGCAGCCCCCCCCGCCGGGCAGCGGTTTAGCGCCCCCCCCCCCGCCGGCGCAGCGGTTTAGCGCCGTCTGCATGCCCGGGGTGAGATCCTGGAGACCCGGGATGGAGTCCCACGTCGGGCTCCCTGCATGGAGCCTGCTTCTCCCTCTGCCTGTGTCTCTGACTCTCTCTCTCTCTCTCTCTCTGAATAAATAAATATTTTTTTAAAAAAAGATTCGAACAGAAAAACAATAAAATAGAGAATAAAAAACTGTTAAGATCAATGAAATCAAAAGTTGATTCTTGGAGGATGAACAAAATTGACAAATTTTTAGCTAGATTGACTATGAGAATGGAAGAAGACTCAAATGACTAAAATGAGAAATGAAAATGGGGACATTACTAATTATTTCACAGAAATAAAAAGGATTATAAGAGAATGTTATGAACAATGGTACACTAACAAATTAGATAACTTAGATGAAATGGACAAATTCGTAGAAAGACACAATCTACTGAAACTGAACCATGAAGAAATTTAAAAATTACTGTTCCTATAACCAGGAAGGAGATTGCATTAGTAATGAAAAGTCTCCCCAGAACGTAAAGACTGCTAACTCTGGGAAACGAACTAGGGGTGGTAGAAGGGGAGGAGGGCGGGGGGTGGGAGTGAATGGGTGACGGGCACTGGGTGTTATTCTGTATGTTAGTAAATTGAACACCAATAAAAAAAAAAAAAAAAAAAAGAAAAGTCTCCCAAGAAAGGCTGTAGACCAGATAGCTTCACTGGTAAATTCTACCAAACATTTAAAGAAGAATTAGTACCAATCCTTTTCTCACTCTTCCCAAAAATTGAAGAGAAGGGAATACTTCCTAATTCTTTCTATGAAGTCAGCATTACCCTGATACCAAATCCACACAAACACACTACACAAAGGGAAAACTATAGATCAATATTCTTTATGAATATTGGTGCAAAAATTCTGAACAAAATAGAAGCAAAGTGAAACCAGCAGCATATTAAAGGGACTATACAGGGATGCCTGGGTAGCTCAGTGGTTGAGCGTCTGCTTTCAGCTCAGGGCATGATCTCAGGGTCCAGGATTGAGTCCCGCATCGGGCGCCCTGTGAGGAGCCTGGTTCTCCTTCTGCCTGTGTCTCTGCCTCTCTTTGTGTGTCTCTCATGAATGAATAAGTGAAATCTTAAAAATAAAGAGGATTATACACTGACTCAGTAGAATTTCTTTTTTTAAATAAATTTTTAAAAAGATTTTATTTATTCATTCATGAGAGACACACAGAGAGAGAGAAGCAGAGACACAGGCAGAGGGAGAAGCAGGCTCCATACAGGGAGCCGGACATGGGACTCTATCCCGGCTCTCCAGGATCACACCCTGGGCTGCAGGCGGCGCTAAACCGCTGCACCACGGGAGGCTGCCCTAGAATTTCTTAGTACAGGAATTCAAAGTTTATTGAACATAGAAAAATCAGTCAATATAATATACCACATTAATAGAATGAAGGGAGAAAAAAACCCAAATGGTTATCTCAATTCATGCAGTAAAAGCAGTTGACAAATCGACATCCTTTCATGATAAAACACTCAACGAACTGGGAATAGAATGAAACTTGGTAAGGATAATAAAGGCTGTATATGAAAAATGCACAATTAACATCACTCTCAGTCGTGAAAGACTGAAAGCTTTTGCTATAAGATCCTAGTCAATACAGTATTGAACATTTTAGGACAATTAAGCAAGAAAAAGGAATAAAAGTCATCCAAGTTGGAAAAGAGGAGGTAAAATTATCTATGTTCACATATGACATGATCTTACATGTAGAAAACCCTAAAGATTACAAAAAATAAACTTTTGGAACTAAGAAACTAATTTAGCAATGTAGCAGGATACAAAATAAATACGTGAAAGTCAGTTGCATTTCTATACACTAACAGTGAATAATTTGTAAAGGAAATTAAGAAAACCATTTTATTTACCATACCATGTAAAGATACTTACGAATAAATTTAACCATGGAGGAAAAAAGCCTTGTGTACTGAAAAGTATAAAAGTTTGCCAAAAGAAATTAAAGAAGACCTAAGTAAATGGAAAGACAACTCATGTTCATGGATTGGATGACCTAACATTGTTAAGATGAAAATACTGCTGAAATTTCTGCAGGTCAGCAGGCAGGAGAGCTGCATGTAATGCCAGGGAAAGTCAGGAGAGACAGGGGTCTGTGTTGTCTTCTAATCTTGAGGACCAAAGAGAAGCTGATGCCTTGTCATTGGGCTGTGCTTACACCTGCACCTAAAGTAGGGAGAACCTGGGAAGGAGCACAAAATAAACACAGAATGGCTATTTTTGTACTGCACAACCCTTATCTCTTGCAAATCTCTCCTGTGGCCATCCCAACCAAGACCTCGTAGGGAAGGGAATTCCACAAAACATAGTTCCAGCTTAACCAAGTTGACGTAGGACAAAACCACCACAGATCAGAATATTTATAACTCAATAACTAAATAATCTATTTCATTGAGTAATCAGGAGGGTGTGAATGTTCCAAGTAAGACTATGTTCTAACTTTTATCATAAATTACATATCCTATCTGTTGTGTATTTAAGAAATTCAATGTACAGAGATAAGAAAACTCATTAAAATGGTTTACACAGAACCTCCTTGTACCCATTCAAACATAATATTATGCTCGAAGAGATGTCACCAGGATTTATGAAATATATTTTAAATTATTTCTAAACTCATAAGTGATTCTGATCTTGCCAATTTATATGCATATGAATCTAATTATTTTAGATATCTGTACATACAGTGAATTCAGTTTTTCTTTTTCACCTTGATCTAAAGTAGAATATGTGTTTATTTTTAAATATTTTATTTATTTGAGAGAGAGTGAGAGAGAGTGAGCAGGGGGAGGGGCACAGGGAGAAGGAGAGCATCTCAAGCAGACTTCCCACTGGGTGTGGAGCCTGGCATGGGGACTCCATCTCACTACCTTGACATCATGATTTGACCCTAAGTCAAGAGTCAGATGTTTGACCAACTGAGCCATCCAGGTGCCCAGAATATTTGTTTTATACACTATTTATAGAACTCAATGTGTCCTCTGATGTTGAAATCAGTATTTCAATTGCTATCTCCCTGCTGTTATTTATAATAAACTTAAAGATGTTTAATGCTGATGGCTTCAAGCTTAAAACAGTATAGGAAAAAATGTAAGGGACTTTGAAATGGACTAAGAATCATACTGGGCATATATAATGGAAATTAGGTATTGTCTGGGTTACTGGATTCTGTAGGTTCTCTGCTTCTTTTGCTGTCTTTGAGCTATTTTACAACTCTGTAAGTTGTAGAAAGCTGATAACAGTAGCAATGATTCTTGTCCATAAAAATATAAATTGTGTCCAGTGGATTGCAGTTGATTATTCCGTGTGTAATTTCATTTAACTTCAATTTGTAAATTAATGACACTATTTCTTTGATTTTTTTCATATGAACCAGTTCTAATTTCTTACTGATTTTCTGATTAATTTATGAGTTAAAATATTTAACATATATTTATTTTACATGTTTCAATTTCTTGATTATGTTCTTTTTTATTTTTATTTTTTTAAAAGATTTTATTTATTTATCCATGAGAGACACAGAGAGAGAGAGGCAGAGAGCCCGACGTGGGACTCAATCCCGGGTCTCCAGGATCAGGCCCTGGGCTGAAGGTGGCACTAAACCACTGAGCCACCCGGGCTGCCCCTGTTCTCTTTTTAAAATCACCTTTTAACAACAGCTTTATTTATATTCCTTAAGCTGAATTTCAAGTTAGAGCTCATGGAACAACATGTACCTTCTGGTTGTATTTATGTATTTACTCTACTTTTATTAAGGACTCAGGCCTCTCCTTGGGCTCTGGGGTGAAAATATGAAAGCCGTAGAAGTAAGTAAGCATAGGACTACAATATAAAGCAAAGGTCATGGTAGAGAGAGGTGCAGGGTGAGTGAGCTCCTAGAGAGGGTCCCAAGGGCACCTTGCCCTAGATCTTGTAGAAGGGCTGGAGTTGTTTAGAGCAGAGGAAGGGCATTTTGTGCAGAAGCACAGAGTAATAGGGAGCATGGAGAGTCTAGGGAACTGCCACACAACTGGTGGCAAGCATGGGGCACTGCAGGAAGATGTGTTAGTTTATCTGGCAGCTCTAAGGAAATAAAACACCAGAGACTGGGTGGCTTACACACAACAGAAATTTATTTGTCACAGTTTTGAAGGCTGAGAAGTCCACAATCATGGCTCTGGCATGTTTGGTGTCTGGTGAAGGCCCTCCTCTGGGTTGCAGATAGCCAACTCTGTCCTCATGTGGTGGAAAGAGGCAAGAGATCTCTGGGGTCTCTTTTTTATAGGCACCAATCCCATTTGTGAGGGCTCCACTATCATCTCCTGAAGTCCCACCTACCTTGGGCATTACATTTTCAACACAGGAATTTGAGGAGGATACAAACATTCCAACCACAGCAGTTGAAGAGCCAGATGAAGACCTCAGCCATCCAAGGGAGTTCAGATTTTATTAGCAAGGTCGTGGGAATTGAAGGACTGTACGTGAGCAAGTCACATGAACAGAAAGATGTTTCTTCAGGCCAGGGATAATGCCCCTTCCTCAGAGCTAGGGGAAGGAGTGTGCAGCTGACCTGGAAGCCCTGTAAGTGCTACCTGGATGCCTTACCTCTCTCAAACTGCCCAAGCTGCTACTTCTGCCTTCCAGAGTAGTCTAGCAATTCAGAGGCACAGAGCTCTGTTTCTAAGTGGCACTAGAGTTGGACAAAGTTGAAAAAAATTCTGTTTTGCTCTTTTTGACATGTATTTGATGAAATATTATTATTTTATTTATGTATTTTTTTGAAGAAGGATCCATACCCAAAGTAGGGCTTGAACTCACAGTCCTGAGATCAAGAATTGTATCCTCTCAACTGAACCAGCCAGGAACCTGGGAAGTATTATTATTTTTATCAAACATGCTATCAATACCGTGGATTAGTCTTTCCCTGTTGACAAAGTTCTATTTTTTTTTAACAACAGCTACTAATTAAGAAATAGAATAGTTTAACATGACATTAACCTTTTTCTAAAAGAATCATTAATATGTAAATATCAGTTTGAAAAGCACCTGGAATTCTATATTCATTTACTGTTTCACTGAACTGTCTGTTCTTTATTCATGAGAACTAGAGTTTATACATGATTACCTACAATCTTGAAATCAGATATTGAGAATAATTAGGCAAATTCTTTAACATACTTGAGAGTTTGCTCCCCTGGCATTTTTTTCACTAACTTATAAACTCATTCAAAGTAAAATTTCACATTTGATAGTGGTTTGATGTATAACTCTTTAGGAATACTTTGCATTTTGACCAGAAACTTCAATGCTAAACTTCAGGAGCAAATGATTTGGCAATTTTAGGTTCTGTGACAAAGCCACTGAGAGAGTTGGTTTAATGCACAATTATTTTAAATGTTTGTAGATATTCACTGAATAAGCAAACAAGCACATACTATATCTAGTTCTAGAGCTTTCTTCTCAGGACGCCTGGGTGGCTCAGCATTTGTGTGTGTCTGCCTTTGGCTCAGGGCATGATCCTGGGATCCAGGATTGAGTCCTGCTTCAGGCTCCCTGCTTCTCCCTCTGCTTGTTGTGTCTCTGCGTCTCTCTCTGGGTCTCATGAATATATAAATATTTTTTTTATTTTTTATTTTTATTTTTATTTTTATTTTTTTTAAGATTTTTATTTATTTATTCATGATAGTCACAGAGAGAGAGAGGCAGAGACACAGGCAGAGGGAAAAGCAGGCTCCATGCAGGGAGCCCGATGTGGGATTCGATCCGGGGTCTCCAGGATCACGCCCTGGGCCAAAGGCAGGCGCCAAACCGCTGCGCCACCCAGGGATCCCTAAATATTTTTTTTAAATGAAGCTTTCTTCTCTATGATTGTCCATAGTTTTCTTTTTCTTTGCATGTCGTTATTGTATCCTTTTTTAATTTCTAGGAGTTTCATAAGAATAGTCATTAAATGCTATTCTGCAGTCAAATATTGCTTTGCTGTAATAGTGCCAAAAGTTGTGAGGAGGAGGAGGAGCATTTTGCCAATTAAAAAGTTATTTAAGGTCAGCCCCGGTGGCGCAGCAGTTTAGCGCCGCCTGCAGCCCAGGGCGCGATCCTGGAGACCCGGGATTGAGTCCCACGTTGGGCTCCCTGCATGCAGCCTGCTTTTCCCTCTGCCTGTGTCTCTGCCTCTCTCTCTCCCTGTGTCTCTCATGAATAAAAAATAAAATCTTAAAAAAAAAAAAAGTTATTTAATACTCTAGAGCTTTTAGTCCTTTCCAAAGTTCCATGATTCAGGGGAAAAGACACTTTAAAATACAACCTTGTTGAGCTTAAGTCTGATCCTCTGGTCTCTCGAATGTTCAGAATGTCTCTGATAACACAAAAGTAAACCATAATGTACGGGAAATCTTTTACCATAACCCTGTTTTAAACAATCACAGCAGATAGCTTATCGAAATTGTCACAACAGATGCTGTATGCAATTTTCAAACTGATTTAAAATTTTTAAAAAGATTTTATTTATTTATTCACGAGAGACACACAGAGAGAGGCAGAAACACAGGCAGAGGGAGAAGCAGGCTTCATGCTGGGAGCCTGATGTGGAACTCAATCCCAGGATTGCGGGATCACGCCCTGAGTTGAAGGCAGACGTTCAACCTCAACCCCTGAGCCACCCAGGCATCCCTAAATTTTTTTTACATCAACTGTTACTTTACAATGTAATTTCCCAACTAAGGAAAGACTGCTTTAATTTTTTAAGGTTGTGCAAAGTTCACACTGCTGAAAGACATCAGATGGCACACTTTCCTTTTGAAATCCCATTAAAAGAGCAGAGAGGTCTGTACTAGGAGAAGTAATAGGGCATCTGAGGAGGGAAGATGAATCTGAAACTTGAATTTTATGAGCAGCAAATTTCTTCTAATTAGAAATTTCAATATAAAGGCTGATGCTATTTTATTAGCACAAAGCAGGGAGCCCATCTAGTCTAATTGTTCTAAGGTGATAAATACAGCAAACACTATGTAAGTCTGGGGCCTTCCTTACAGCCTCTTAGCTTATTTTAGAAATCAGCCCACTATTGCAGTCATTAATATGAGGAGATGGTAAAGAAGAAAAGGCAGGGCGCAACCAGCAATTCCACTGCAGTGCAAGAGGAGACAGTACTTGAGGCCTGCAGAGATGGGAGGGAGAGCGACAGGGGTAAAGGGTAAGAAGGAGTTGGGGAGGAAGGGCTCCAAGGATCCCAGAGGAGCACCACAGAGTGGGGGGAGCAGCACTGACCTGTATCCAGGGGATTGCAGAGAATGATCTGTCACTGTGTGCAAGCTCACGCTTCAAGGTCCTGCAGAGGGAAGGACCAGGAGGGAGCAGCCTGACCCTTTAAAGATCCTGGATTCACTGTCCTCTTGAGCTACAAATAGTTCTGTTTTATAAAATATCTTTGAATCACACATTATTACTGCAAAATAATTATATTCATGTATATGAATCTGTATACTGGTTAAATGTATGTATGTGTGAGTGTAAATATATGTTGTAAAAAAATTACGCATGTAGTAAGAGACAAATAGCATAGTTTAACTCTTTTTGAAAGGGCACATTTTATGAGCCTTCAATTAATATATGGAAATAAATGAAGGCCACCCAAATGAGAAAAGCAAGGGCTATTTATTCAGAGCTTGGTATATATAGCAAGGGAGTCAGCCACTGTCCCTTTCAACTTTATTTTCTCAGAGACTCAAATGCAGGCAAGGGAGTGGGCAAGTTTTATAGTAGAAAAAAAGGAAGGTTCACCCGTGCCCTGATTGTTGGTGCAGCAAACGTAGTGGGGCTAATTGGTTAGGGAGGCATATTGGACTTCCTCTTGTTGATCATCAGTTTGAGGGAGGGACGCATATTAGGAAAACTGGCAGTTCTTAAGTCCTGGCCATTTTGGAGTGTTAAAGAAGTTACTGTTTAGCTGCCTAGATTGTCACTAGAGATTGCAATCTGACATTCCCCAAGTCTTAGAGCACTCTGGTTTACTGAGCCGTCTATTGTAGATGAAGGGTTGCTTTCCCGCACAGGTTGCTGCAGGTTGTGGGTCAAAGTTCTATTTTTATATATAGTCTGGCTGTTGTCTCTTTGTATATTCAATTTCTTATATAATGTTAAAATAAGGTAAAATAAATGTTGCATAAAAGTATATTTAAGGGCAGCCTGGGTGGCTCAGCGGTTTAGTGCTGCCTTCAGTCCAGGGCCTGATCCTGGAGACTCAGGATCGAGTCCCACGTCAGGCTCCCTGCATAGAGCCTGCTTCTGTCTCTGCCTCCCTCTCTCCTTCTTTCTCTTGCACTCTCCCTCTCTGTCTCTCATGAATAAAATATATATATATATATTTAAAAAATTTTATTCTGAAAATGCAGTCATTATCATCAGAATAGGTCAATATACAGAGTTCAAAGGATTTTTGTTTTCTTTCCTTTAAAAATTATGCATATAAGTGAGATCATACACTATCTTTCTCCATCTCACTTAACACGATGCATCAAGGTCCATCTATGTTGTTGCAAACAACGGGATTTATTTTTATGGCTATGTAACATTCCACTGAATATGTTGATAGCCATTTAGGTTGTTTCCATTCTTGGCTATTGTAAATAATGCTATAAACATGGGACCCATGAGATTTCATGAATTGTTGAATGAACCATGGAGTCCCAGAAGCAGAGGGTCAGATCCAGTAATGTATTAATTATGAATGATTAGGAGTTTTTATTTTAATTAGAATAAGGAACATTTGAAAAGTTTTAGGGGATCCCTGGGTGACGCAGCGGTTTGGCGCCTGCCTTTGGCCCAGAGCGCGATCCTGGAGACCCGGGATCGAATCCCACATCGGGCTCCCGGTGCATGGAGCCTGCTTCTCCCTCTGCCTGTGTCTCTGCCTCTCTCTCTCTCTCTGTGACTATCATAAATAACTAAAAATTAAAAAAAAATTTTAAAAAAAAGTTTTAGGAAATGAGGTAATGCCAATTTGTGTGGCATTGCCAAATCATGGTAATGTGATTTGTTTTAAAAAGATCAATTCCAATATTAAAGGGTAAATGGGATCATGTGTGCAGCTTACTCACAAAATCTGATGAGAAGCATTATTTACATAGCCCAGACTGTCTCCTCATACGATACTTAGACTTACTAGGGGAAAAAATAGTAATTTACAATGAAATCTGGTAAATACCACTTTACTCAAGTGATTGAGGTTAACCTATGAGTAGAGTCAGATTTCTTGACTCTCGATATGATGCACTGGTCACAGCTTCACTTCAGTGGTTCCTGCCAAAATGTATACCCAGAATCTAATCATAAAGACATAAGACAAACCCAAATTGAGGGACATTTTAGAAAGAACTGGCCTGTACTCTTTAAAAATGTCTAAGTCATAAAGAGAAATAACCTAGGAATGTTCCATGTTGAAGGAGACTAGACATGAAAAGGAAATGCAAAAAAAAAAAAAAAAAAAAGAAAAAGAAAAGGAAATGTAACTTGTGATCCTGTCACACAAAGATATTTTACTTTTACTATGAAAAACGTGATTGAGACAACTGATGAAATTTGAACATCTGTACATCAGGTAACTATTCATTTAAAAAATTTTGTTATGAAATTGTCTTGTGGTTATTTTTAGGATAGTTTTTAGGAAGTTTTTAGAAGGGGTATTCTATAACTTTCACATGATTACAAAAATTTATAGAGAATGATAAAAGTAGATTTGAGAAAATGTTAACATTGAGTAAAGCATATATGTGAATTATTTTTACTTTTCTTTTGTGTAAATCTGAAATTTATCTCAAGATTTAAAAATTGGGGCACCTGGGTGGCTCAGTCAGTTAAGCATCGGATTCTTGATTTTGGCTCAGGTCATGATCTTGGGGTTGTGGGATCAAGCCCCACATGGGGCTCCCTGCTCAGTGAGGAGTCTGCTTGGGATTCTCTCTCTCCCTCCCTCTGCCCCTCCTTGCCACTTGCTCTCTCAATCTCTCTCTCTGAAATAAAAATCTTTAAAAAATGGATTTTAGAGGTATTTTAAGAAATTACCTTAGATTTAATAAGTAATCACATCCTCTTAAATATGTCATTAAATTCTTGTTTCTTTATTCTTGTTTCTTCCTAATTTTGACTCCTTTGGATAGAACAGATTGTATTTATAATGGATAATGGAAGGGGAATGGCATGTGTGTATTTGTATAAATCAAAGCCATTCTAACTAGCAAGTCAAAATCTTAAAAAAGAACAGAATAGCCTTTTTCTTTAAAAAAGATTTTATTTATTTATGCATGAGAGAGAGAGAGAGGCAGAGACCCAGGCAGAGGGAGAAGCAGGCTCCATGCAGGGAGCCCAATGCGGGACTCGATCCCAGGACCTTGGGATCACACCCTGAGCCAAAGGCAGTCGCTTAACCGCTGATCCACCCAGGCATCCCAGGAGGCTATTCTCTTTACAAATATGTTAACACACATCTATTGCCAGACACTGCACTAAGGTTATCACCATCCCGGCTTTCAGAGACCTATAGACCACTGGGCAAGTTATAAATGTGAATAAGAAGTTCACCAAAATAAACTTAAATTCACTATGATGGAACCATCCAATAACAGGATAGCTATATTCTTTTCTTTCAACTAAAATTCCCTTAAAACTAAACCATATACACATTTCATTTTCATTGTATAGAATTTCCATCCTGGTATTGAATTAAAAGGTTTAGAAAAAAATTACTAATTATAAACTTAAGGGAGAAGAATCTTTTTTTTTTTTTTTAATTTTTATTTATTTATGATAGTCACAGAGAGGGAGAGAGAGAGAGGCAGAGGGAGAAGCAGGCTCCATGCACCGGGAGCCCGATGTGGGATTCGATCCCGGGTCTCCAGGATTGCGCCCTGGGCCAAAGGCAGGCGCCAAACCGTTGCGCCACCCAGGGATCCCAAGGGAGAAGAATCTTAAGTCAGTAGCTCTGAATATGCATTACTTCCCAAGCGATTTCAGGTACTACCAGAACACATTCACTTTCCAATATGGCTTCCAATATTCTAGCCATTACTGCAGACTAAGAATTGGAGAAAGAACCTGTCTTTATTTCCTTTATCAATTTTTTAAAAGATTTTATTTATTTACTCATGAGACACAGAGGGAGAGAGAGTGAGGCAGCAAAGACACAGGCAGAGAGAGAATCAGGTTCCATGCAGGGAGCCCGATGCAGGACTCGATCTCGGGACTCTGGGATCACGCCCAGAGCTGAAGGCAGATGCTCAACCGCCAAGCCACCCAGGCGTCCCAGTTTCCTTTATCAATTTAAAAAACTCCACAGAAATGTATAATCCACTCTGGAACTTTAGAACATCTTGATTTCTAGCTACCTAGTACCTAGTGGCAGCAATGTAGTGTTTTTAATTAGTTTATATTTGTACAAGGGAGTCCTTTTTTTGTGACCTTATTTAGTATGTGATTTAGGGGAAAAGTCAAGAAAGATCATCCTCAGTGGCCATAGGATGGCTCCCAATAACATCAGGTAACTTTGTCTCACAAAACCCTACACGTGTAATTTTCATAATGATAATGTATTCTATCTATAACTTGTCAGTGGAAAGCTTAAATACAGCCTAAGAACCAGTTATCTCTGAGTAACTCAAGATTAACTTATTTCTAGTCTGAATAACAATGTGGTCACAAGAACACAGTTCAACGAATCAAACTTCTCTCCTCAGTAGAACATTTAGGAAGAATGTAACACAGAACAGGCACCAAAGAAACTTCTCTGCATGATTTTGGAAGTGGAAGCAATGTGTCCAAAAGCAATGTCTAAAAACCTGAGTTCTAGTCAGTGCATGGCATAGTTACATAAAGTTAATTTCTAAAGTCAGAAGATTCAACTTTTAATTCCAGCTTCATCTCTTGCTTTGGGCCTTCAGGCAAGAGATGAAGACTTCTTGCTTCCTTCATCTATAAAAAGGAAAGAATGAACTTAAGAGAGTGGCTGATGATTACATATAAAAGGGTGTCCTACACAGTGAACTCACTGAAAAACCTTCACTAGTAAAGTCACCTGGTTGGGCAGTTGGCTTGAATCATTTGGTGAAGCTCTCTCCCTAAGCAATGCCTCCTTCAAAATACAAGGTATTTTGCAAATCTGCCAAGAACAGCACAAATAAGAATGAGGGCTCACAAAAAGAGAGAGTTTGATGAATATTTGCCTCTAAGGATGCCTGGGTGGCTTCAGTTGGTTAAACACCCGACTCTTAGTTTTAGCTCAGGTCATGATTTTGGGCCATGGGATCAAGCTTCACATCAGGCTCTGCACTTAGCACAGAGTCTGCTTGAGATTCTCTGCCTCTCCCTCCACCCCTCCTCTCACTTGCTTACACTCTAAAAATAAATAAATAAACAAAATCTTAAAATTTCAGCATATCGGGCACTGGGGGTTATTCTGTATGTTAGTAAATTGAACACCAATAAAAAATAAATTAAAAAAAAATTTCAGCATATGGTGGTTTTATAAGAATGCCTGCTAGGATTGAAGTAAATTTGAAATAAAATGGAACTTATTATAGGGAATTTCTTTTGTGAGTTCTAAAATACTTATTACCATTATGAATTTCCATGAATATGGTATTTATTAAAGCTTTTTTCTTAATGAAAAATAATACCAAATAGCCAAGTATTACTTATTCAATCATTTATTTAGGAAAAAGTTTACAAATTAGGATAAAGTAGAAGTTAACCTAATCAATTCCAATTGCCCATTTAAAAAAATCTTATGGGAGCCATGAGAATAAGCCTCTGGTGGTCCTTCATTACTTCACACTGAATAATAGGCTCTGGCTAAGTTTAATCTCATATTACAAAAACTTCAAGCATATGGATGATTGCCTTTACAAAGTCCAGCACAAAAACCATGACCCAGACTGCCATCTCCAAAAGAGACTTAATATCTTGCTATATATATATGTATGTGTGTGTATGTATACACACACACACGGAAATACAGATTAAAAGCATTAAAACAATGGCATTTAAAAAATGTTAAGTGAAAACACAATTCACTAGTAAAACTGAAACTAGGTTAGAAAATTTTTATGGAACCAAATAACGACTAAGAATCTATTTCCACTGACAGCAACTGTGGCAGCTGATTGGCCCCTATGTTGCACACATATGCATCGAAGTGCAATGCCCAAGAGCAGATAAGCAACACACAACACTGCTCACAAGAGCTTCAGAGCAAGCGGACAGTTTTGCCAGTTACTGTTAAGAAGTCATCATCGGCTAAGGCACGCAGGGCTTCTTCAAACATATCTTTGGTAATTGCCTTTGGGGAAGAGATGGAAGTAATTATTTTACACGTCAAGTACTCCCTTATCTGTTCCATACACAATGATTTCAATGTCAAGAACCACCAGTCTGTTTCTTAGGTTCTAATTCAGAAGGGGCAACCATTCCCTGTAGAGGGCCTGATGGTGAACACACAGGCTTGACATCGATCCATACAGTGTGTAGAAATATTTGACTCTGTCCCTGTCGTGCTAATGCAGCCACAGAAAATATGCAAATGAAGGAGTGTTATGAAGGAGCTCTTTTCACTGAGCACCCAACTGTATTTACAAAAGGGAACCTGATAATTTCATCATTACATTATGATGCATGGCTGTTAACACCATTTATAATAGCAAAAAACTGCAAACATCCTAAATGTCCAACGGCTGGTTAAGTAAATGATAGAATAGCCATGCAAAGGATTTTACCCAATCATTATAGTAATGTTATTGTGCCTGTTTACCATCACACATGATGTAAAAAGCGTATTTTTAGTTAAAAGCCAAAGAAAAAGCAAGTTATAAAATAGCGTTTTAACTCTAACTATGTTCATTTTTCAAAGAAAAGACATGTGTACACATACACATATAAAAACCATTAAAGGAATACAACAAAATGTCATTATTTCTTGATGATGGGATCATGGGTGACTTTACTTTTTAAAAATCCATATCTTCATTTAATACTTAAAGAAAAAGATTTAAAAAAAAACCTTAAAAGAAAATATTAAGGTAAAAAAAGAAAAACTATTAAGCAGAAAATACTTAAAACACTTACTATGTCAGATTGTCCCCGGATATCCTCAAAGAGTTGCTGATATTTTAGAGCTGGTGTCTTGCCCTTAGATAAAATAAGTTTTTTCAATGCTTCAGCTAACTCTTCTTTCCGTTTACGAGACGTAGCACTCATTCCTGATTTAAAAGAAATGAAAAAAAAAAAAAAAAGGTTAATGAAAATATTTCTTCTGAAGGAAGTGAAATACTGCAAATTTAATAGTGTCACAAAAAGGTTAGGGGACAGTGGCTGCGTGCCAAAATATATTCAAAATTTTGAGTTCTGAATTCTCTGCGGTTTCCAATTTTCTATAAGTCAGTAACTGCTCGTTTCCACTGAAACACAGTCCACATAATCTGTATAGCAGGCAGTCAGCTCATTGAGAAATGAATTACTTCTTTTTTTATTTTTATTTTTTAAAAAAAGATTTATTTATTTATTTATGATAGACAGAGAGAGAGAGAGAGAGAGAGGCAGAAACACAGGAGGAGGGAGAAGCAGCTCCATGCCGGGAGCCCGACATGGGACTCGATCCCGGGACTCCAGGATCGCACCCTGGGCCAAAGGCAGGCGCTAAATCGCTTGAGCCACCCAGGGATCCTGTACTTCTTTTTTTAATTTTTTGAATTTTACTTATTTATTCATGAGAGACACAGAGAGAGGCAGAGACACACATAGAGGGAGAAGCAGGCTCCTCGCAGGGAGCCCAACGCAGGACTCGATCCCAGGACCCCAGGATCACAACCTGACCCAAAGGCAGACGCTCAACTGCTGAGACCCCCAGGCGTCCCAAGAAATGAATTTCTTCTTTATTTATTTATTTTTTTTTTTTAATTTTTTTATTATTTTTTTTTTTTATTTATTTATGATAGTCACAGAGAGAGAGAGAGAGGCAGAGACACAGGCAGAGGGAGAAGCAGGCTCCATGCACCGGGAGCCCGACGTGGGATTCGATCCCGGGTCTCCAGGATCATGCCCTGGGCCAAAGGCAGGCGCCAAACCGCTACGCCACCCAGGGATCCCTGAATTTCTTCTTTAAAGTAGACTAACACAGGTGCCTGAACAGCAGAAGAGGAGACAAAGTCCTTGTGAAATCAGATACAATGTGGCTTGTGCCCATGCAAGTGTACTAGTGCATATTTTTCTCAACTTTTAACAGATTCTCAAAGAGGTCCTGATCTCAAAAAGGTGAAGTACCTCTGCCACTTCAAATAATTATTAGCTTAAATGTGAAATATAAATTACTTATATATTTCGTGTGTCTATGTGTATATATTAATGCATATATGTATATACATATTAAAAAATTCTCATGTGCTCTTATCAATGCAAACAACAGACCTGTAGTCAGAATAGATATGTCCACAATGCCAGTCCGAGGGTCAGTGGCAGACTGCTTCAGAGCTTCCCGATGGAGGCGTTTTGCTTCTTCAACATCAACTGCTTCAACTTTGCTTGAGAATCGTACTTTAGCATGGGCTTCTGCTAATCGAATTAATGATTCCAGCTGTCGAGGGTATGCAGAAACCATTCCTCGGCTGCTACCTATCTTCCTCATGTCTACATAAGCCTAGTGTAAAAAGGAAAAAAAAGCCCAAAACTTGTAACGATACCTTAGTTTTGTGATTGAACCTTGAATAGTTAAGATTCTGTTAAATAAACAACCAGCTGCCAGGTGCAGCACTGAAGGGAATTAAGAGTCAGATTTAGACTTGGGCCTTAAAATTCATCAAGATGGTTGAATCTGATGTGGCTATGAAGAATGAGAGTAGATATTGAAGTGTGTGAGGCCTGGCACTCAGGAGACACAGTTTGTTGGGGTAAAGGGCAGGCCACAATTATAGCAGAGGACTAATTAGGATGTCTGAAAAAGGTGCTCAGGCACCTTTTTAATTTGTATTAAATTAAATTTAATATTAATTAAATTTAATATGTAAGTTGTATTAAGCTTACATATATGTGACATAATTTTTATTTTTTTTGAGCCACTCTCAAGTGTATGATACAAATGGACAATTACACATCACATACAACTTTCTACTGAGTATTTTCAGGGGCTTAGTTAGGAAGTAAAACCCATCAAAGCACCAGAAACCTTAATGTAATGTTTGAATAACTAAATGTCATTATGCACTGCTGTCCATGTGAAAGGATACTGAAAAATGATTTTAAAGTACTCACAATTCAATTTACTTTTTAGAAACAAGCAAATTAAATTAAGATTACTTCTCCAGATTTACAAAGTTAGTAAGTAGCATACTTATATTTCAACTCGGGTATTCCCATTTTAAATTCACTGTGCTTATAAACATTTAATTATAAAAAGTTTGTACAGGGATCCCTGGGTGGCTCAGTGGTTTAGTGCCTGCCTTTGGCCCAGGGCGTGATCCTGGAGACCCGGGATTGAGTCCTCCATCAGGCTCTCTCCCTCTGCCTGTGTGTCTGCCTCTCTCTCTGTCTCTTTCTCTCTGTCTCTGATGAATAAATAAATAAAATCTTAAAAAAAAAAAGTTTGTATGACATATATAAAAAGAAACCTATCCCCCTTTTACCTTTGGAAAAATCATTTGCAGTACAGGAAGAAAAAGCAGTTATAGGAAATAGTATGTTATTAACAAAATTACCATTTTAAGGGAGATAGTCAGCTAGTTACATTAATGCTATCTGCTATAGGCTCAATAAAGACATTTTTCAGGGTTTAAACATTTTTAAAAATTTTTATTTATTTATGATAGTCACACACACACAGAGAGAGAGAGAGAGAGAGAGAGAGAGAGGGGCAGAGACAGAAGCAGGCTCCATGCACCAGGAGCCCGACGTGGGATTCGATCCCGGGTCTCTAGGATCGCGCCCTGGGCCAAAGGCAGGCGCTAAACCGCTGTGCCACCCAGGGATCCCCATTTTTCAGGGTTTAAACGTGGATATGTGTTACCTCAATGAGAGCCTGGCTGGCTTCCTGGCTCAGCTGAGGCATGACCATGCTGTGGGCATAAGCAATGTAGTCCTTTAGCACTGCCATGTCCATGAACTCTTCCTCCATTTGTTCTTCGCTCCGGTAGTACAAAGCGACGAGGTGGTGGGCCAGACGCCTATCATAGGCTTCATCCTGAGGGTCCAGCATGAGGAATATCAAATCAAACCTGAGAAAATATTGTAAAAACACGGTTTTCTTACTTGGGACACCAACGTACTCACATATGTAACTTAAAAATTTCTCCTGGGGTGCCTGGGTGGCTCAGTTCGTTAAGCTTCCAACTCTTGGTTTTGGCTCAAGTCATGATCTCACAGGTCATGAAACTGAGCCCTGCATCAGGCTCTGGGCTCAGTGGGGAGTTAGCTGGAGATTTTCTCTCTCCCTCTCTCTCCTCTCTGCTGCCCTTCTCCCACTCCCTCTCTCAAATAAATAAATACATCTTAAAAAAAAAGTTGCTCCTAAGCCACCTAGGCCATGTACAGTGAATGTGTGTGTAGTCAGTTAGGGCAGCCGAGGAAGAATTAAATGTCTGCTGTCCAGTTGTCTGGTGAGTCTTCAGATCAGTCTCTTTCTCCCTCTTCTGGCCCTTAGGTCTGCCTAGGAAATAGTTGGTCACAAAATAGGTGAGTCAAAGAAGTAAGATTCCTCCAAGGGAAATGTTACTGTAATTTTTAGGATTGGAAGATTTTAGAAAAAAACAAACACAACTTTGGAAAAAAGCTGAATAATTAAAATCTAAAATTCATTTATGAATTAGGGGTAGTAGTGGGGTTGAAAAAAACCTGGAATACACAAATGCACTTTAACAAATTTAATTTTTCAGAACCTTATCTGTCATGTAAAGCTGTTCTCTGTACTTCAATGATATTCTATAATGATTTTAAGACTGTGATGAGCAGTGAGTGATGGCCTTCTGAAAAGAATGTCAAGGTGAAATGTCCAAAGCTTCAAAGAATGAATGTTAAAATGGTGCCCACAGCTGAGTAGAGAAACACAGTCCTTTCCATGAAAACCTGACCATATTAGAAGAATTTGCATTATAGTGAATAGTGAAGAGTGAAGAGCTTACGATGCTAGCAATTGTTGAATTTTATTATTTTTTCTCTCACCCTGAAAATTCCTCAAATGAGCGAAGTTTTATGTTCTCATACCTTGATAATAACGTGTGAGGCAGCTGGATATTTTCAATGGTGGTTTTTTTAGGATTCCATTGAGACTCAACAGGATTTGCTGCTGCCAGAATAGAGGTGCGAGCATTGAGCTGGCAAATAATCCCAGCCTATCAGAGAATACAGTGCAGTTAGAAGCTTCATCCTGATGCTAGCAGGAACAGTGTGAGCAATCTTCACCTGGTGTGCCCTCTGCTATATATCCACTCTACCAAGAGGCACACACATCACCTGGTAAGGGTAATATCAACAGATTTATCTGGGACAATGCCATCCTCAGATTCATGCCAAAAACTGAGTTTTAGACAAATGTATGCTGTAACACATTTTTCTCAGAAACTAAACACTCTATGTGACAATTAGGACAAACTCAAGTTCTGTGAATATCATATGATAGTGGGTTAGTACAGCAAAAAAGATGAAAGTATCCTGCAGGAAATACTCAAAGACATTTAGCTGAAACCTAGTAGGAAAAGTATTCATGAGTTTCCCAAAGTTAGAACCAAGGTGAATACAGATGCTAAATTTCTTAAGTACGCCCGTGTTTACAGATGAAGAATGGGCCTCACCTTTGCAATGGAAAGAGTCTGCTGTTCCATGACTTCATGTAGTACTGATCTTGTACTTTCATTCATCTTGTCGAACTCATCAATACAGCAGATACCATTGTCACTCAGGACAAGGGCACCAGTCTGCAAGACAAGCTGCCTCGTCTCAGGGTCTTTCATCACATACGCAGTGAGGCCGACTGCACTGGAGCCTTTCCCGGATGTGTACTGGCCCCTGGGGACCAGATTGTACACATACTGCAGCAGCTGAGACTTGCTGGTCCCAGGGTCACCGCACAACAGGATATTGATCTCGGCACGAAATTTACCTCTTCCTGTGTGACTGAAATCCTTTCTTGTTCCACCAAAGAGCTGAAGCAAGATTCCCTAAACAAACATGTTTTAAACATTCACTTACTACAGAGTAACTGAGATCTAGTTTAAATGTTAGAGGTATTTTCTTATCTTGTGAACAAAAAATTATAATTAAGGGAAGGTATAAAGAACACAATAGTGCTTTAAGTTACTGCTAACCAACTTACATAGAAGCACATACCACTGTCCCTGAATGGTGGCCATGTAAATCCCTATTCTGACTCCATCTGGCTTTTGTTATGTTTAGAAATATGTAAGTTCAATGTAGATATGAAGAAATGGACAATGACCAATAACCAATAACCAAGTGAGATGGTGAGCATTTTGCTCTGTGGAATACGCAACAGTTCTTATTCTTTGGCAGCAGGGAGAGGGGGCCATAGGGGAGGATGTTTATGCCTTTTGATTTCAAAAAACTATAAATGCTGATCAAAGTTTCAAGTCACTGTTACCTTCTTTATATCTTCGTGTTCATAAATGCTTGGAGCCAAGGCTGAAGCAAGTCTCTCATAAATGTCTGGCTTTCTGGAAAGTTCCTTAAGCAATTCCACACGCTTCTCTGAAAAAAGTTTCTGCTCTGCTTCTTCATCAAGGCCATGCAGACGTTTTGCATCAGTTTTCCGATAGTGAATGACATCAATGTGAGTTTTGTAGACAGACTTCACATTACTCACTCTTGAGCTAACTCGAATAGGAACAGCTCGATAGATGCCTGAGGGCACAACCAAGAGACAGGCTTTTTACCTTCCGCTAAATGGCGCATAAACAAGCAGACAGCAAACTGCACTTAAGAAACCAGAGGTCTGGCAGTGGAGGTGGGCTTTGGCAACACTGCCTTCATGGCCCTCCTTGGACTCAGGCTTATACTGCAAAGCTCCCTGCTGAAGTGGGGCAAGGCAAGTTGGGAAGAACACAGGTTTTTGAAAAAAGACCTAAAAATGTGTCTGTATGTGACCATCCGTTAGCTCTGTGACCTTGGGCACCTATCTGAGTATAACCATATGGCATATAATCATTCTGAGACTTAAATGACACTACTTTACTTTTAGCACAATGCTGGCTTATGCTGTGTTCAATAAATACTATTTTGAAATAGTATTTTCATTTCTCTTAAGCTGAATGTAAAGAATCTGCTTAGTAATTATTCGACTAGAACAAAGTACTAAAATCCTGTACCAAAAATTTGGAAAGGAAATCCTTTTTTTAAAAAAATATTTTATTTATTTATTTATGATAGAGAGACAGAGAGAGGCAGAGACACAGG
The DNA here is from genome assembly GCF_011100685.1 of Canis lupus familiaris. Lineage (NCBI taxonomy): Eukaryota > Metazoa > Chordata > Mammalia > Carnivora > Canidae > Canis > Canis lupus. The sequence continues at coordinate 513,506 of NC_049250.1, read as the reverse complement.
CAGAGGGAGAAGAAGGCTCCATGCAGGGAGCCTGATGCAGGACTCAATCCCAGGACTCCAGGATCACACCCTGGGACAAAGGCAGGAGCTAAACTGCTGAGCCACCCAGGGATCCCTGAAATCCTAAAATTTTTTAAAAATTACTCAAATAAATGAATAAAATCTTTAAAAAAATTACTCAAAAATTATTTCACAGACAAGACAGCCTACTGAGTCAAAGGTAAAGATATGGTAAAGGAAAAACTACCACATGTTAATAATATTAAGTGTTTCTAGGTGAATGGCTATGCCCCAGCAGGCTTCCCAAAGAATATAATTTAAGAACATTAGAAGAAATAAATGAACAATCAACCCTTCAACCATACTAACTCATTCTCTATAGTAAGTAAATGTTAACCCTTGGGTATCCATTGGGAAATAACTAGCAAATTATTTAAAATTCCAGAACTGGTGAGTGCTGCTTTCTGGAGCTGCTGGTATAGTTCCAGTCTTACCGATACTAGCCTTGTCTGAGCTGTTTTCTCAAAATACCAATGTTATCAGGTCAAAATACACTCATGGCTCTGGAACAGTGAGATAGCAAAGAGCAAGCAACTGCAAGAACAACACATTGAAAGGTTCCATTTGCTCGGTAAAAAAGTGATTAAAGCATTATAGGCAGGAACCTCATGCCAATGAATTTATGACCAAGCCAAAGAGTTGATTTAAAAAAAAGGCGAGACAGACTTATCCTATCAATACAATCTACATTCTTTTTTTTTTCTCCAGGATCGCGCCCTGGGCCAAAGGCAGCCGCGCCAAACAGCTGCGCCACCCAGGGATCCCACAATCTACATTCTTACCTGTAATGTTCACTCTGTCTCCAGGCTGAACCTTGTCAACAAGATCATTGTGAGCAAAAAGGATGACAGTGTGAGGTGTCTGCCCTGCAGGCATATCTTCGGGAGACTCTTGAAGTTTGATCTGAAAGAGCAGAGGAAAGAGAAAACTCAGGAAATGACAAGCATAATTTAGACATAACTGCTAGCTTTGTACCACTTAGAACTATTTTTGATGTTTACATTTATTTTTATTTTTTTTAAAAAGATTTCATCTATTTATTTTAGAGAGAGAAAGCACATGTGCGTGTATGTGTGCACCTGGGTGGGGTAGGGACAGAGGGCAAGGGAGAGAAGCTGACTCCCAGCTGAATGGGGAGCCAGCTGCAGGGTTCCGTCATATGAGCTCGAGATCACAACCTGAGCCAAAATCAAGAGTCCCACACTCAACCAAACTGGGCCACGCAGCTGCCCTATCACATTTATTTTTGAAACCTCATTCTTGGGTGGCTCAGTTAGTTAAGTGCCTGCCTTTGGCTCAGGTCATGATCCTGGGGGTCCTAGGACAGAGCCCCATGTTGGGCTCCCTGCTCAGTGGGGAGTCTGCTTCTCCCTCTTCTTGCGCTCATCCTCTCTCTTAAATAAAATCTTAAAAACAACACCATTCTTTGTTTTAATCTCCCCAGTTGCTAAAAAACCTTTACTGTGACATGAACAGACTTTGTAAGAATAACCTTTATTTACAAATTCTCCTATCTGGGGGGAGCAGTCAGTGATTTACGTGACTGGTTTTCACCACTTTAAGGTTGTAGTGGATATTTCTTTGTATAAATGTTTGTCTGAATTTCTAATTATGTCTTTAGCAATTACTTCTAGTAGATTTCCTAGGTGAAGTACACACTTTTCCGGTGTGTACACTGCACAGTTAAGCACTTTTGTGCATCTCTTCTATTCACTGTGTGCACCCCATAAACACTTGGCCTGTTATCTAACAGACACTGCACCTGGCATGTGTTGCATCTACATGTTGGGGACTCCACAGTGAGTGAAGTCACCCTCAGAGTGGAGTGAAGACAGACAACACACAAACACACAAGTGAGCATATAACATTTGACAGTGACAAATATAAGGGATAGAAAAAAAAACAGTAAGGAGCACGGGCAGTGAAGGTGGAGCAGACGCTTTTCATAAAGCAAGGTTAGGGAATGCCTTTCTCAGATCAAGTAACCTCTAGGCAGAGGTCTAATGTTGTAAGGGAGGAGCCATGTGCTCTGAATGGTAAGAACAGCAAGTGCAAAGGTCTTGAGGCAAACTTGTGCTTGGCTGTGGAGGCCTGTATAGGGAAAATGGTTGAGACACTGTCAGTGAGGTCTATGGGTACAATAGTGTGCTGTGGTGATGTTGGGCCATGTAGTTTATAGACTACTCTAAAATACTAAGTTTTATCTCGGGTCAATCTGGCAGCCTTCGAAGCATTCGTTTTTTGTTTTTTGTTTTTTTAGATTTTATTTATTTATTCATGAGAGACACGGAGCGAGAGAGAGAGGCAGAGACACAGGCAGAGGGAGAAGCAGGCTCCATGCAGGGAGCCTGACGTGGGACTCAATCCCAGGTCTCCAGGATCATAACCTGGGCCAAAGGTGGCGCTAAATCGCTGAGCCACCCGGGCTGCCCTCTTCGAAGCATTCTAAGAAAGAATATTACACTATAAGCTCCTTGGGAACAGTGTTCCATATTTTTATCTCCAGCTCTCAGCACTATGCTGGCATGAGTTGTGGTAGATTTGATCCAATAATTGGTACTAATATTGGATGGAAATTTGTATCTATATTTAATTTTCAACTCTTTGGTTAGAAAAAAGGTTGTACCCTTTTTCACATTTGCTTATATTTTTCTTATTAACGCCCCATATGGGAGATTAACTTTTAGTATTTTGAACGTATTCTCTCTACCTATATTATAAAAAGTTTAGACACTGTAACAATAAAAAAAAAACTTAAACCTAGTTTGTCCCTGTGCCTACATTTACACCATTATAATCACATTAAATAAACTATTTTGTCTTTCCCACTTATTTCTACGTTGTTTTAATGACTTTATCTTAACATTTTCATTATTAAAAGGGCACCTGGGGGATCCCTGGGTGGCGCAGCGGTTTGGCGCCTGCCTTTGGCCCAGGGCACGATCCTGGAGACCCGGGATCGAACCCCACATCAGGCTCCCGGTGCATGGAGCCTGCTTCTCCCTCTGCCTGTGTCTCTGCCTCTCTCTCTCTCTCTCTGTGACTATCATAAATAAATAAAAATTAAAAAAAAAAAAGGGCACCTGGGTGGCTCAATTGGTTAAGCATCGGACTCTTGGTTTTGGTTTAGGTCATGATCTTGCAGTTCTGAGACTGAGCTCCATGTAGGGCTCTGAACTCAGTGTGGAGTCTGCTTCATTTTCTCTTCCTCTCCCTCCCCTTCTGCCCCTCCCATGTGCATGCTCGCTCACTCTAAAATAAATACTAAAAAAATTTCATCATTAAAGAGGCAGAAAAGCCAAACTTCTTTCACAATAAAATGTGTGAGAAAAACTTCAGAAAAATTGTCAACTCATTCTGCACCAGTGGAACAGCTGCAAAATGACAAAATTTAACCAAGTAATTTTTACCAATCTTTTAATTTATTTGATCTTTTTAAAGATTTTATTTATTTATCCATGAGAAACACACACAGAAAGAGAGAGAGAGAGAGAGAGAGAGAGAGAAAGAGAGAGACAGGCAGAGGGAGAAGCAGGCTCCATGCAGGGAGCCTGACGTGGGACTCGATCCAGGGTCTCCAGGATCACACCCTGGGCCAAAGGCGGCGCTAAACCACTGAGCCACCTGGGCTGCCCTACCAATCTTTTTAAAAAAAAATATTTTAAGTAACCTCTATACCCTTGGTGGGGCTCAAACTTAAAACTCGGAGATCAAGAGTTGCATGCTCTAACTCAGCCAGCCAGGTGCCCCAATTTTTACCAACTTATGTATATACTTTTGTCTGACATATTACATTTTTTTTTTTACAATCTTAAGTATTTCCTATGTAAATATCTCACACTAAATTTCTTTAAAAAAAAAATTTCTTTTTAAAGATTTATTTTTTTGTGTGTGGGGGGGCGGTGTAGGGACAGTGGTAGAGGGAGAAAAAGTCTTAAGCAAACCTCACACTGAGTGAGGATGCGAGGCTTGATCTTGCGACCTAAGATTGCAACCTGAGCTGAAACCAAGAGTCAGATGTTTAGCAAACTGCCAGACCCAGATATCCTTCACATTAAATTTTAGTAAGTCAATAAATTGAGCATAATAGTAAAAGAATGTAGTTTTCTTATTACAAAGTATGTCAGGCCATGAGAACGTAGTGTTTATTATAATAATGACCTGGTGCTCACTGGCAATAAAAAAGGAACACTCCCATCCCAAAACTGAAGACTTAAGCTCCAAGTGTCCAGCCTACAACCCTCTAACAAAACCGACAGTGTCAAAGGAATGATGTAGCTGAATGGCATTCAGGAAGCCAAGTTTTAGGACCTTACTAATGGGCACATTAAATTTGGCTTTTTGAGGATCCAGAGAGAGAGGCAGAAACATACTAACATGCCAAAGGGGAGGTTTCCCAGGGCACCCATGAAGGCACATACCATCTGCTTGTCAGAGAACACAGAGCGGTTGTGGATCAGTGCCATGCTGTGGGTGGTGTGGCAGTGCTCACAAACAGAAGGCTCAGCAATGCGACCACGGTCAATCTCCACCCGGGCTGTGTGGGCACACACTTGGCACTGGAAGAAGGCCTCTTGCATCTCTGGAATCAGCTGGGATGTCCTGATTACCATGCCACTGATGGCAATGAGCTGGTCAATATCTGCAAGAGGTTGAGGAGACAGGTCAGCTTATCCATCAGCCACTGGCCACAGTACAGCCAGAGGTGGTCTCTTTCCTGAGCTACATTCCTGCCAGGGCAGGTGTGGGTCTGCCAACAAGCCCAAGAGAATCTTACCGGGAAACAGAGGTATCTGAGATGGCTGGAGTACAGGTAGGTGCTGTGGCCAGGGCATGAATGTTTCATTGGGTAAACTCAGGTCTGCCCTGGGATGCCCTTCCTGTGTCGTCTTCCTTCTTCTCAACTCTGATGCACCTCTGGCCTTTTGCCCCAGGGTCCTCTGTCCAACAGAGGACCTACCAAGGAAGTGGCATCCAGCATTTCCCTGCTCATCTACTTCCTTTTCAAGTTTCTCTTTCACCATGAACTCATCCCACCTGGGTCTAGCACTCACCTTCCCTCCCTGGGCTGAGAAATCTTCTGCACTGCTCTCTTGTTCTAGGTTTTCTTTTATTTACTTTCCAAACCATATTTATTATTACTATTTCCAAAAACTTAATCTTTTGAGAGAGGAAAAGGAAGAGAATCGTCAAACAGTCTTCCTGCCAAGTGTGGACCTGAGCCGCCATCAAGAATCAGACGCCCAACCCACTGAGCCACCCCAGTCCCCAAACTAGATTTCTTTCGTAAGCTCCAAAACAGGGATATTTTGTATTTGTTTTCTACAGTGATTTTGAAAACGTGCTTTAGTAACTATAAAATTATCATATTTGGGCAAGTCCACCTTAAGATAGAGAACTGTCAAGAGTTATAACATCTTTTATGTAGTTTCAGTTCAGTTGAAAAGATACAGTGGGTACAAAGGCATATTGTGTAAATGAATCTGCCGTATATTTAGTCAATTTATAATTCATTACCACCACTCTCACACCAATTCTTTTAAAATTCCTTGATGAAATAAGATTTTGGATATTTTTATGTATTTTCCTGATATTAAAAAACATTACCGTCTGGATTCAGGTTTCTCATATTCTTCGTCTTTAAAGCATTGAAGGGTCTTACTTGAATCTGATGTTCTAAGATTGAGTCAGGGTAACGGTCAAAGAAGATCTCATTGACAGCCATGTCAAAGGTTGGGATAACTTCCTATAAAAATGAATGTAAAGAAGTCAAGCTGTGTTTATATTCCCATCTTAAAATTAAAAACAAGAAATAAAGACATTTCACATTAGCAAAATATAAAAACACATGTGGCATCTAAAGTATTACCTCTATATAATCACATACTGTTTATTTTTATTATTTTTATTTTTTTTAATTTATTTTTTCTTAAAAGATTTTATTTATTTATTCATGAGAGACACAGAGAGGCAGAGACAGAGGCAGAGGGAGAAGCAGGCTCCACGCAGTGAGTCCGATACGGGACTTGATCCAGGGTCTCCAGGATCACGCCCTGGGCCGAAGGTGGCGCTAAACCGCTGAGCCACCCGGGCTGCCCAAACATACTGTTTAAAACCTTTGGGTACACTGAGAATATGCTAATCTCACCTAAGCATACTCTCATTTAAGTGTGATCATGTGTAAGAAACCTTCACGGGGATCCTTGGGTGGCTCAGCGGTTTAGCACCTGCCTTCGGCCCAGGGAGTGATCCTAGAGTTCTGGGATTGAGTCCCACGTCGGGCTCCCTGCGTGGAGCCTGCTTCTCCCTCTGCCTGTGTCTCTGCCTCTCTCTCATGAATGAATAAATAAAATCTTAAAAAAAAAAAAAAAAAAAAAAAAAAGAAACCTTCACAATGTACTGTCATTTCTTAGGCTTTTAATTAGTAACAAAAAGATTTTGAATTCATACTTTAATGCTATGGAACTTGACCAAGGTCACACAGCTATTACACAGCAAGATCAAGAAATTAAAAAAAAAAAAAAAAAAAAAAGATCAAGAGATAATAACAAGTCTGCTTGCCTCCAAAAGCAACAGAATAAACATAGTTGATATGTGAATAATAAAAAGATTATGAGGTGCCTGGGTGGCTCAGTTGGTTAGGCACCCGACTCTTGATTTTTGAGGCATAATCTCAGGGTTGTGATATTGAGTCCTGTGTCAGGCTCTGCACTGGGCCTGGAGTCTGCTTAAGATTCTCTTTCTCCCTCTGCCCCTCTCACCTCAAATTAAGACTATCTCTCCTTCTCCCTCTGCAAACCCTCCCCCTACCTCTTACATGTGTGTGTGCTCTCTCTCTAAATGAATCTTAAAAAAATTTTTCTTTCATGTAAGATAATTTACTTCAACCCAAGCAGCTATCAATTTTAAAATTCACAAACTGCCAATTAAACTATGACCTGTCACTGATAATAACAACACACATCTCAATTTTGGAAATGTGAAAGTGTGAGAAAGTATTCATCTTAAAGGGAAATAAATACGATTTTCTTAAGGTTTTGTGCTCTGGAGGAACATCCTCTCAGGTACCCAGGAAATTCTGCTATTCAGAAACTCTCTAGATGTTCTGAATGTTTACTTTAATTCATCAAGGTCAAAACAAAAATCTTACCTGTGGGTAGCAGATGAGCTGTCTGTAGAGATTTTTGTCAAATGATTGTATATGTTCACAGTTTACATTTAAAAATGGCTCCCCAATTACATTAATCTAGAAGAGAACACAAGTAAGTTATACCCTGCTAAATGTCTTAAAATGCATTAATTTGATTTTATAAGACTATTTGATTACCTCTCCAAGTCGTTGCATGTACAGAGGCTCAGTAATATCTATGCCAATAGTTTCTTCTTCTTTGGCCAGAGGGTCAATAAAATGCTGAAGGAATCTCTTGATGTGGTAAGAAAAAGAGTAAGTTTGATGCATTTAGGAATAAGCAACTATTAAAAATGCAAAAAATTATGAGTATGTCCCTATTTGGAGATGGATATAAATAGTATTTTTTTCTTTTCAAAAACTAGAAAAACAAACAAAAAACCACACACACACACAAAAAAACAAAACAAAAAAACTAGAAAGACATCAACAATTCTTTTTTTTTTTTTTTAAAGATTATTTATTTATTCATGAGAGACACAGAGAGAGAGGCAGAGACACAGGCAGAGGGAGAAGCAGGCTCCATGCAGGGAGCTCAACATGGGACTTGATCCCAGGTCTCCAGGATCACACCCTGGGCTGAGGGCGCGCTAAACTGCTGAGCCACCTGGGCTGCCTGACATCAACAATTCTGAGCCACTTAAAAATCTACCTGAGTATTACAGCAACTTAGATATTGTTTATAAGCCCTTCCTCCCAGCATTTTGAGACCCTAAAGTATTAAGGTACAGCTCACCTGAAAATTTTCTTTGCAAGTTGCCACATTTACATCTGTTCCCCAGATCACAAGTTTTTGGCCTAGAGCCTGCTCACTTGCCACTATATCTTCTGTTGCTGGCTATACAGAAAAATACAACAAAACCAGTTAATGGGGAGTTACCCCTTTATTGTTCCCCAAATGCCACTGTCAGAAGATTGTATTGTGTACTCACCACTTCGGTCTGCAAATCCACCTGCAGGCCTTTCCGAGCAGACCCCAGGTCAGGCCTCTGCCTCACAGGTGTGCCTCTAACGCCACTCCTTGGGGTTCCGTCCACCCGAGAGCTGGGAGTGCCATATGTCAGTGGTGAACTAACGTCAAAATCAAGGGGAATTGCTATAAAGACAGAATTTGAAAAGACAAACTACTGTTATGTGTTGACTTAAGTCTTCTCAGCACAATGGCAAATAATGTTCCTTGTAACCTGTGGTCGTTAAGATTCTGAGAACTACTAAACTTTTCAGTGAAAAAGCACGAAGGCTTCTTTTTCTATTCAGTACGCCCTAACATGTACCCAGCTCCTGTACTCTTGGTGACATACTAGCTCACGACGGTTACGGCCACGACGGGTTAACAAACCCCTAAAGCATCATTCGTATAATAACCGCAGTAGAACCTAGATTGCCCAACACACACTTGAGGGCTGTATCTGAGCAGGGCTGGAGAATAAGGCGTCGTGCGCGGCAGGGCTGTGTAGGTCAGCTCCAGGTGAGGTGGGCATAGGCTGCAACTCTCCGGTGGAGGTAGAATCGTCGCCCCTCCGTCTTTGATGTGGTGATGACCTGGCATCCTCACTTCGAGCTTGTGACATACAAAACAGAAAACACGGCAATCAGTGCTCGCGCTGGGTCTTCCCGGAGCGCCACCAAGTCTCTTGGGAACACGCGCAAACAGAACGGAGGCGAATGGGCACTGACATGCACAAAACGCAGACACCACCCGGCAAGGGTGGAAGCGCGGGACGCAGTCCTGCCGGTCGCACACAGTGTGGCGCATTAGTGTCGGCAGAGCACAGGCTCGGCTCGCGAGCACCGCGGACCCGCCGGGCGCACACGCCGCGCTCCGGGCCTGAGAGGAGGCGCACACGTGACTTTCCCCGAACGGCGGGAAAAGGCCGGGGGGGGGGGGGGGACGGCTACCATGGCGGGCTCGACTTCCGCGGAAGGGACTTACGCGTCTGCGCAGGGGTGGTCCGCCCGCGCCGGCTGCCGCGGCGGCTCGGGGTGGACGCCGGGGACGACATGGCGCTCGGGGTACCTCCGAGAACAGGGCGGGTTCCAGCCGCGTATCTCCGGCTCGCCCCCTCGCCGCACACACGGCCGCGGGGCTCGCGGAACGCACCCGCCGGCTCGCTCTCCCGCACCGGGTAGGCAGAGGAAGTTTCGCGCCAGCGGCACCGCCGTCCCCGCCCTCGGCGGGAGCCCACCAATCATAGCGGCGCTCTCTGTGGCCCCGCCCTCGGGAGGTACCACTGCGCACCGACGAGGCGGGGGAGACTGCACGGCCGCCCTCAGCGTCCCGCGGACGGCCGACGCAATCCGCGCCCGCTGCCTCCCCTCCGCCCAGGTGACTTGGCCCCTGCTGGACCCGGTTTTCGCGGGAAACCTGGGGAGTCCAGCCAGACTGTTCCCGGAAGGTTAAGGACAATATTCTTTATCCCTTAAGCACCTGCATTTCTAAAGACATTACACATGGATTTTTCACTTTCTATCGAGGGGCAACTCTGTAGATCTTGACTCAAGCCCCTAGCTTGTCTTTTTTTTGTCTCTGGGATGTAGTCAACTCTATTCGCCAACCATCCTCCCCATCTACTTCCGGAGGTCACACAGCTGGCTTCCTGTTTCTACGCTTCCGTGTGTATGCTAAGTGCATTATATACGACACATTCGGCAATCTGCCAACCTCTTCATTCAGGCACAAGGAGGCTCTTCCTACGAATAAGGCCCTCCCTGCGGGGTTCCCTGAAATTTCGCGCCCCCAGGAGCCCGCCCCCGCTCCGGGCGTCCCACCGCCGCGAGCCCTGCCCCCTCGCGCCCCACCCCCCAGCCCCGCGGCACGCCGGGACCCGCGCTTAGTGTGCGCACGCGCACGGCCGCGTTCGGGCGCGATGGCCGAGTCTGGGTCCGGCGCGCGGGGCTCCCTGCTACAGCTGCAGGAGTCCTTGTCTGCTGGGGACCGCTGCAGCGCCGCGATGGCCAGTTACCAGCTGATCCGAGGCCTGGGGCAGGAGTGCGTGCTGAGCTCCGACCCCGCGGTGCTGGGTGCGTACAGACCGGGTCGCGCCGAGGACAGTGCCCACCGCGCGTGCGTGCGAGGGGGGGGTCTCGGGAGTCGCGGGTCGTGCCAGAGCCGCAGAGCCTGGGGTTTCTCTGCTGAGTTCATCCCGCAGTGCTTTGAAAAAGTCTAGTCATTGATTCTGGGTTGTTGGAATGTCTGTGAGTGTGTACAAAAAGTGATTTGCCATGCTGCTGTTTTTCCTAGCAGAGTAAAGATGCCTTTTTTTTTTTTTTGTGAAGATGCTTTAAAAGCACACTTAGTGAAAATGCCCTAAGTTTGGCAGTCATTGCTATGCTGCAGAAAAAGCAGAGAGAACCAAAGGAAGGTATTTTCTTTTACCTTAAAAGCGCCTAAACCCACTTGTACGTTTTTCCAGCTCTTAAGTTTGTTGTTCCTACTTCTGAGCAGGTTTGCAGAAATGTAACTGAATAGTCCTGCAGTTCTTTTAACATTTTAGCAGGCTCTAGATGAGAACCTTTTGCTCCTTTGTAGTAAAAGTGCCTCTTTTGGCACTTTTAAAATATATCATTGCATGAAAACTTCTGATGCTATCTAGTACCTATATATTGACAAGTATATATTATTGGGGAAATAAATTTAAAAAACGTAAATTCTTTCTAGTCTCAAAGTGTTTTTTGTTTTGTTTTGGTTTGGTGTTTTTTTTTTTTTTTTTTTTTTTTTTTTTTTTTTGGAGAGAAGGAGGGGAAGGAGCTGAGTTAGAGAAAGACTGTCTCCAGTAGTCTCCCCACTCAGTGTGGAACCCCATGCCAGGCTGTCTCAAGACCCTGAGATCATGACTTGAGGTGAAATTGAGTTTCCCTTGGGGCCCCTAGTCTCAGAGTTTCTAAGTTACAATTCCCCTTTTCTGTTCCTCTAGTAAACTTGTTTATAAAGAAGTTGCAAGTTTACTCTCAATAGTTTTATGTTTTTCCAGGTGAAGGATTATAGAGGAGTGTATTACTTTTCTGTTGCTGCAGTAACAAATACCACAAGCTTAGTGCTTTAAGAAAACGTACATTTAACCTTACAGTTCTGTAGTTAAAACCCCAACAGGGGTCTCACCTAACTAACACCAAGGCATCGGGCAGGGTCACTTTACTTTCTAAAGGATCTCGTGTAGAATCCATTTCCTTTTTCATTCAGGTTGGCAGAATTCTGTTCTTTGCGATTTCAGGACCAAAGCCCGGTTTTCCTTTCTGGTGTTCCCTGCTTATAGAAGCCGCCTACATTTCTCAAATCGTGGCCTTCATCTTCAAAGCCAGCAACCATGGCTCTAGTAACCCCTGTGCTTGAAATTTTTTCTCTCCTCTCTTTCCATGTTTCTTCTTCTCTCCTCCGCTGGTAAGGGCCCATGTGAATATATTGGACCCATGGATAATCCAGGATAATTTCCTTTGTTTTTTTTGTTTTTTTTTTTTTTTTAATTCTACTTATTTAATCATGAGAGACAGAGAGAGAGGCAGAGGGAGAAGTAGGCTCCATGCATGGAGCCTGATGTGGGACTCAACCCTAGGTCTCCAGGATCACGCCCTGGGCTGAAGGCGGCGCTAAACCGCTGAGCCCCCAGGGCTGCCCTAATTTCCCTTTTTTTAAGGTCAGGTGACTAGCAACCTTAATTCCATTTGCAGCCTTAATTTTCTTTTTCTGTGTAAAGTTAGTGTATTCACACATGTTATATCATGATTAGAGCTCAGGTATCTTTGGGGCCATTATTCTGATTGTGTCATCTCAGTGGAATATCATCTACAATTTCCTGTTTTCTTTGTTTAAATACAGCAGCCTTAAGTTAGTTTTTAATTTTTTAAATTGTTTATAAGGCTTATATTATGTAATTATAATTTAATTGCTTATAAGGCTGAATTGAGAAACATGGAGCTCATTTAGGGTGGGTTTATGGGGTGCTTCTTGGCACTCTCTTACCTTATTTATTTTTGTTCAGCATTACAGACTTCCTTAGTTTTTTCCAAAGATTTCGGTTTGCTTGTATTTGTTCGGAAGTCACTTAGCATTGATGAAGTAAGTTGAAGATTTCATTTTCCTTTTCTTATATATTTCTGTATGCGGAAATAACGCTTCTGCTTGCCCATATGTAATGTTTATTTCTTTCATTATAGTTTCGTGATTGTAGAGAAGAAGTCTTAAAATTTTTATATATTTTCTTAGAAAAAATTGGCCAGAAGATCACACCTTATTCTCTTGATATTAAGGTAAGGAGAAAAAAAAAAAAAAACGTATCTCATTATATACCAACATCGATTTTAACTTTTGCTGTAAGTTAAACTTGGATTTATATTTTATTCTTGCCTGTCTCATCGAGGATCTTATTTGTGCTTGATTATGGGCTAGAAATGAAGTGGTCTATTCTTTTTAGGTTTACTAAGGTAAGGCCCTTGTCAAAAACTACTTTGATAACTATTAACTTTTTACATGTAGGAAAATGCAATTTTTTTTTTTTTTAAGATTTTTTATTTATTCATTGAGAGACACACAGAGACACAGGCAGAGGGACAAGCTGGTTCCATGTCGGGGAGCCTGACGTGGGACTCGATCCCTGGTCTCCAGGATCACACTCTGGGCTGAAGGCGGCGCTAAGCCACTGAGCCACCTGGGGTGCCTGGATAACGCTTTTATAAAAAGTCATAGTAAATTGAATTGTGGAGAGATTTCAAAACACTGTAAAAACAGTTTAAAGAATTCTCCTGCTGGGTACAATTTACATTTCATGCCCTTCATATGTGCTCTTTGGCAGCAGTTTGGAAAGTTTGCCTTTCCTGTGCTTCCCGTTCTCTTCCCACCTGCCTTTCCCAGGTGTTGTCATAATTTACTGTGGAACTGGTAATCATAAATTCAGTTGTTCTTTCTCAGACTTGTTTATACTTTGAGCAGGTGCCACAAAGTAAGTTGTTTTTATTGGTTGTAAATTGCTTCTCATTCTTGGATGCTAAGATTTGATGAAGTATGTATTCAATCTGGGGTAATAGGCATAAGTAGTTAATTAGCACATATTTTGTACATGTGTTATATATATATTGTATTTTTATAGTTGAGTAAGCTAGAGAAAAAAGTGGTATTCAGAAAATTGTGGGAGAAAATATATTTACAGTACTGTATTGAAAAAAATCTGAGTATAAGTGGACCTGCGCAGTTCAAGCCTGTGCTCGAGTCAACTGTATCTTAAAAAATTGCTTCAACACTGGGAATAACTAACATTTGTAGAGTGCTTTAGAGTCTACAAAGTTCTTTCATGTACAGTTTGTCTTACTTAGTTTTACTGAAAGTCTGTGAAGTAGGTATCTTCAATCTTTTTAGCTTACAAATGAGACTTAAAAGTTAAGAAACTTCACCCAAAACTTGGAACCAGGTGGCCTCTCTCCGGAGTTCCTCATTGTTTTGTTAGTATGAGCTGTTTTACTGTGGAGTGCCAACCATTTCTCTTGGAATTGCTTTAGTTACCTTGTTAAGTTTTTCATGCTTAGTTTCTTGATAAATGGCAACAGGTGCTATGGGAGGTATGCAAGGAAGCATAACTTTTTTTTTTTTAATCCTGCTTAGGTGTCCATTTACTTTGTGTTTTTGTGATTATTGTTGATATCATTACCATAGCATACTGTATACATGCCTTCAGTAATTTTTTGTCTGTATATTTATATACTCTAATATTATACCTTTTTTTTTTTTTTTTTTTAAGATTTTATTTATCGGGCAGCCCCCGTGGCTCAGCGGTTTAGTGCCGCCTTCAGACCAGGGCGTGATCCTGGAGACCTGGGATCGAGTCTCACGTCGGGCTCCCTGCATGGAGCCTACTTCTCCCTCTGCCTGTATCTGTCTATCTCTCTCTCTGTGTGTGTGTCTCTCATGAATAAATAAATCTTTTTTTTTTTTTAATTTGTATTTATTTATGATAGTCACACAGAGAGAGAGAGAGGCAGAGACATAGGCAGAGGGAGAAGCAGGCTCCATGCACCGGGAGCCCGACGTGGGATTCGATCCGGGGTCTCCAGGATCGCGCCCTGGGCCAAAGGCAGGCGCCAAACCGCTGTGCCACCCAGGGATCCGTGAATAAATAAATCTTAAAAAAAAAAAAAAGATTTTATTTATTTACTCATGAGAGAGAGAGAGGGGCAGAGACACAGGCAGAGGGAGAAGCAGGCTCCATGCAGGGAGTCTGATGTGGGACTCGATCCCGGGACTCCAGGATTATGCCCTGGGCCAAAGGCAGGCGCCAAACTGCTGAGCCACTCAGGCATCCCTCTGATATTATACTTTTAACAGCTGAATACTAAATTGTAGCACGTCATAGATTGGTGTTGCTCCTCTCAGAGATGTACTTTTAGCTGTTGTAAAGTTTTAGTTTGAAGAACTAAGATCTTATTGATGATTTCGGTATGTCTCCTTTTAAAACCTAGACTACTTGTACCAGTGTTTACACAAAGGATAAAGCTGCTAAATGTAAAATCCCAGCCCTAGATCTTCTTATTAAGGTAATTTTGTTGTTTCTAAGTACATGTATTTCATATTAAACCTGTAACTTAAAAAGCAGAAAAATAGAGTTTTAAGTTAGGTTTTGAGGGTGAGATGTTAGAGGCTAGGCTTTGGTCACATTGATGTATGGACAAAATTTTCCAGTCATCACCTCTAATACTGGGGCCTTTTGCTCTTACTGCCTTCTGGGTAGTAGAGGAAGGATTTGGGGTTGTAAGGGGAATTAAGAGGAAAAATAAGGAATTTACTGCCCCTCTGTTATTCTCTCACCATAACTCTTAAAAACGTAAGGCTGCTAAGAGTTGCCAGAATTCACATCATTGTAGGTCAGAGTTCTTTCTTAAACCTTAGCATGAAAATGGGTCTGTAAATTGTACTTAAGTGATTCCTGGGCGACTCTCCCGTTTCTCAGATGTATGTCTTTTATTGTATCTCCATTTTAGAATTACTTAGGGTCTTGTTAGTCCTTGTCTTAAGTGCCTCCAAGAGAATGGTTCTTGTCATGTTGTTGGTTTCTTGGGAAGGTAAACTTAAGTGTACAGCCTCTTCCCCTTTGTAACGTGTTTTACCACCCACCTCAACCTCTGGCTTCTAAATAATCAGGCTAGATAGGAGTGCTGAGAAGCCAAAGACATTCCCTAGAGACGTGATTCTGGAGCTTTGTTGTGTAGAAACAGTGCAAAAAAGGGAAGCCTTGTTGTTATTCTCCTGTTTAGACAATGCTAGTTTTTATTATTTTAGTTACTTCGGACTTTAAGAAGTTCTAGACTCATGGATGAATTTAGTATTGGAGAATTATTTAATAAATTCTATGGAGAACTTGCATTGAAAACAAAAATACAGGATACAGGTGAGATGTTTCAAACGTTAATTTTAAATATTTTAATAAATTGATGTTAAAAATTTAGTGTAAAACTTAGGTTTTCTCTCCAAAGCATTTATATATTCTACAGAGGAATTCTTTTTGCTGAAAAAAAAAAATCCAAATAAAAACGTGTAAAATTCTGCTTATAAAAGTTTAATCTTTATGAAATGATTTCTTTGAGTGGGGTCCACACTCTGTGAACTCATGACCCTAAGAGTAAGAGGCGCATGCTCCATGGATTGAGCCAAACACTCCATGAAATTATTTCTTTAAATAGAAAACACAGAAAAGAAGAAAACTCACAACATATGTCAAATGTAACTTAGTTTATAACAGTAGATTGGCATAAAATTTATCAGGAAAGAAAGATTCTGGTCCTTAAAACTAGATATTTTCTGTATCTTCGAAATTACTTTTGAACTAAACGTTCTTTGACTTTGTTATACACTTTAATTTATTTAAATATAATTTTTTGACTTCTTTAAAATTTATTTTTCAGTATTAGAAAAAATATATGAGCTTCTAGGAGTATTAGCTGAAGTTCATCCTAGTGAGATGATAAATAATTCAGAAAAACTGTTCCGGGCTTTTCTGGGTGAACTTAAGATCCAGGTATGGCAAACTTTATGCTATTCTGCTTCCAAAGATTTCACTGTGTTTTTCTCTTTTAATGGTATCTTCTTTAAAACATTTTTTAGATGACATCAGCAATAAGAGAACCCAAACTGCCTGTTCTGGCAGGGTGTCTGAAGGGATTGTCTTCACTCATGTGTAACTTTACCAAATCCATGGAAGAAGGTATTGTTTGACTTTACTTGATTTTCTTCTTATTTTGAAAGCTATAATTCTAAAACGAATTGCTAGTTTACTTCTTTGAACTTTCAACCAATTGTGGATTCACCATAGTTGTGAAAATTAATATAGAGAGGTTCCATTTGTCCTTTACCCACTTCCTACTAGTGATGACCTCTTCTATAACTAGTCCGGTAGCACAACCAGGATATTGACATTGATAAATCTACCAACCTTATCCACATTTTACACATTTTACACAGTTTTGTGTGCATACCTTTGTGTATGTGTATTTCATTCTCTGCAGTTCTTTGATGTACAAATTTGTGTATGCACCAGTGCAGTCGATACTAAACAGTCTGCCACCATAAGGAGCCTTCCTGCTATTCTTTCATAGCCAGTCACACTTAAGTGAATGACCCAGGTGCCCCTGAAATCATTTAAGTGCTATGCTTTTCCACACATATTGTAGAATAACTTTGTGCCTACAAAACACCTTACTTGGATTTTGATAGTCATTGCACCAAACTTGTATATTTATCTGTAGAGACTGATATCTTCGCTATGCTGAATTTTCTAATCCATAACACAATTTCTCTCTCCATTTATTTAGGTCTTTGATTTCTTCATTATTAGGATACAGATTCTTGCCTATGAATTTTTTTATTTTTTAAATATTCATTCATTCATTCATTCATTCATTCATTCATTCATTAATGAGAGACAGAGAGAGAGAGAGGCAGAGACACAGGCAGAGGGAGAAGCAGGCTCCATGCAGGGAGCCTGAAGTGGGACTTGATCCCTGGTCTCCAGGATCAGGCCCTGGGCTGAAGGTGGCCTAAACCGCTGAGCCACCCGGGCTGCCTCTTGCCTATGAATTTTAAAGTTTGTTTAATATGCTTTTCTTTATAGTTATCAATAATATTTCCTTGTAATATCTCAGTTTTAGAGTATAAACTAAGATAGTGTTATATGCATTATGAAATTCATTTCTTTTTAAAAGGCAGTGTAAATTTTTAACCCTAAGAGATTCTTTAAGCAACAAAAAATTCCCTATCTTACGATTTCTGTTTAAGTAATTGCCAAATTTTTCTACCTCCTGTGTATTTGCTTTTATTAGATTGAAACTTAGGAAATTCCAGTGTCCAATATTTTTATATTCTAGTATCCAATGATTTTTGACCTACAAAAACAGTGATTTGATGTTTCAACCTAATATTTTTACTCATCCTTTTATTGCTTACCAAAGATGTAGTTGCTCTATGTGATTTCTCTTTATTTTCTTTCTCATCTGTCCCATATTGTATTGCCAGCTTCCCATTTCATCAGGTTGCTCACAGATCACCTATTTGAGACCTTTATGGTTCCCCTGAGATGAGTCACTTCCTCTGGCTTTTGTATTCTTCTGTTACAGTACTTCCTATGATGTGTTTTTAATTTATTGGGTCATAACCAGTAAACCAGTGTTTATTTCTGTCACTTGAACCTGCTGGCAGGTAATGTTGCTAATTTGTCTTTGTATTTGCTTGGCATATTAATTGATATTTAGTGAACATCTACAGTTTACGAAAAATAACAGCACTTATTTTATTGTTCATTTACCATGTGCTAAAAACTATTCTAGAGTAGTGCAAGGAAAATGCCAGTAATAATTTTCTACGACAGGTAATATCTCTATTTTCTAGATCAGGACACTAGAACTAAGACAAGTTACTTGCCCAAAGTCACACAACTGACATGGTAGCAGAGTAATGGCTCTCAGTGATGTCCTCATTCTAATCCATTGAAGCCTCTAGAAAGGAACACAGCCATGCTGACACCCTGATTTTACCTCCGTGAGACCCATTTCAGATTTCTCATCTGCAGAACTGTATAGTAACAAATTTGTATTTTTTTAAGCCACTCACTTTGTGATGGTTTGTTATAGCAGCAATAGAAAATTATATAACCAATAAGTGGCAAGACTAGGATTTAAGCATTGGTCTGAGGCAATAAATTTTTTTTTTTTTTAATTTTAAAGGTTATTTATTACTTATTTAAGGGAAAAAAGGAAGTACTCATGCCCATACACATGAGCGGGGGAGAGGAAGAAGCAGGCTCCTCGTTGAGCAGGAAGCCCCATGTGGGGTTCGATCCTAGGACCCTGGGATCATGACCTGAGCTGAAGGCAGACGCTCAATAGACTGAGCTACCCAGGCACCTCCTCTGAGGCTCTAATTTATAGTTTTCCTGTCATGCCATGATAATGTGACATCAAGCACTAAATACTAATACTGATACTTTCATTCATACAGTATGTGTTTCTTGGTGCCTTCTATGTAAAAAGTTATGAATTAGGTGTTAGACTCAGTAGTTAGAATCACCAGGTTTCTACCATCGTGAACTCAGTCTAGTAAAGGAAACAGACAATAGATGAACAAGCTATTATAGATTTTAGGGTTCAGTTATGCAAACAGGCTGGGTACAGTGAATAGGAATATCAGAGTATGAAGAAGGTAGAGGATGTATATAGCCCTCTGGTTCTTTGCGCAGTATGTGGGGTCAGTGTGTGAGGGGCTTCTGAGCTTGCATTTCATTCCCAATGGCAGAAGAAACCATGTTTTTTCCTCCAGTGAATAGATATGGGCTAGTTGATGTTTTACAAGGGTCTACTTGACTGCTATTGGGTATGAGATTTGTTTTAGTGTAGGATTGAGAGACTTGGCTCTTAAGTGTGGCTGCAAGCAACTGAAGTTGGTGCAGTGGTGTTTAAACTGGGTTGGACAGGTTTTAGGTAATAATGTGGCTTTCTGTTTTGGACATGTTGAACCATAGGCCATGGGATGTCTCAGCTTAGATGTTAAGGGTACAGTTGTATACTTAGGACAGGATCTTGCAGGAGGAATTAGACTTTAAGATATAAATTTGGCAGTTTTCAGCATAGAGGTATTATGTTAGGCTGTGAATGTGAGCAAGATTAGCTGGGGAGTGGGTACAGAGAAACTGGGGCAAGGATGTAAAGGTGCTTTGCTCTGTGTGGAGTCTGAATACAAAGCCACCAGAGCTGCAGAGTGCGTCCACCTCAACAAGGGTAAGTTCAGTTGAGTGTCAGAGGACAAGCTAGGCAGAGCAGGTTAAGGAGTAGTAAGGTGAAGATAAGGTGGAATGGAAGGGAGGAAGTGGAGGCTATCAGCAGAAAACCTTTTAGAGGAATCTTAATGGAGGAGACCAAAGAAACATGGGATACCTGATGGGAGCTATAGGAGAAGGGTTTTTAGAAGTAGGTACCAGAATTTGTATACTCAGGTTCCTAGCCGCACTATCCATAATAGCTAAAAGGGAGAAACAACCCAAGTGTCCATCAACAGATGAATGGATAAACAAATGTAGTATATACACAGAATATTATTCAGCCTTAGAGAAGGAAGGAAATACACTCCTCTGCTATAACACGTGGGCTTGAGGACATTCTGCTAAGTGAGGTAAGCCAGTCACAACGGTATAAATACTGTATGAGGTAGCAGGAACAGGGAAACTTATTGGTTCAGAAAGTAGAATCGGGTTACCAGGGGGTGGGGGACAGGGGAGTTAGTGTTTAATGTGTACAGCCTTTCCATAGGGGATGATGAAATTTTTTTGGGTATAGGTAATGGTGGCGAGTACACAATAATGTGAATATTTAACGCCACTGAATTGTATGTATACTTACACGTAGTTAACATGGTAAATGCTTCATTATGTATATTTACCACAACAACAAAATAAATACAAGAGCATGCTTGTCGAGGGAGTGGTCCACTAGAAGGCAGAGGTGGAAAAAAAAAAAAAAGAAGGCAGAGGTGGACACAGGAGAGTGGACAGTGGGAGGCGGAGTCTAAGGAAGGTCATAGAGGTGATGTCCATTCCCACAACTGGGAGCTCAAGCCCTGGCGTTCCTGCACCTCCCTGTGTTCACCTGAGTCCACACATTCTAGACCAGCTATGCACTGATGAGTACCTCGTGCCTTTGAGTCTGTTCACCTGTGTTTACATGGTCACTTTCTTTTTTTTTTTTTTTTTTTTTTTTTTTTTTTATTTATGATAGTCACAGAGAGAGAGAGAGAGAGAGAGAGAGAGAGAGGCAGAGACACAGGCAGAGGGAGAAGCAGGCTCCATGCATCGGGAGCCCGACGTGGGATTCGATCCCGGGTCTCCAGGATCGCGCCCTGGGCCAAAGGCAGGCGCCAAACCGCTGCGCCACCCAGGGATCCCACATGGTCACTTTCTATTAGTATCAGAATGACCTTTTTATGAAGTGATTCCCATTCTTTTAGGTCTAGCTCAACTGTTGTCTGTAAATCTTGTCTTGAATACTCAGAGCTGGAAGAAATTCTCCTTATATTTAAAATCCCGAAGGAGCTTTTAAAATACTTCTTTTATGGAATGATCCTACAGATGTGCTGATGTGTCAGTCCTCTTAAGCCCTCTCTGACCCCTTCTCTTTCTGTCTTCTGTCACAGTTGGGCTCTGTTTTTAAATGTATCAGTCCTTTCGATCAAAGTAAACTATCTTTGAGCTTTTGCTGTTTGCAAGTCTCTGTTCCAAGGTTAGATAACTTAGCGATAAGTAAAGCTTGATTTCTGGACAGCTGTAGTGAATACTAGTGGGAGACAGTTAAATAGTAGTGATGTCTGTCAGGTCAGCGTAAGAGCCTTGGGTTATACTTGTGTAGCTGCTTTCTCCTTAGGTGGTAAGTTTATTAAGGTCAAAGATCACATTTTATTCATATTTGTAAATACCATAGTAATTTGGCATGTGTCGTATGCTAAATACAAGCCTGGCAGTACAGGGATGATGATCATGTGCTTGAACTTTTTTTTTTTTTTTTAAAGATTTTATGTATTTATTTGAGAAAGAGAGAAACAGAGAGAGAAAAGCAGGGGGGAAGGGTAGAGGAAGAAGCAGACTCCCTGGTGAGTAAGGGGCCTGATGCGGGGCTTAATCCCAGAACTCTGGGATCATGACCTGAGCCAAAGGCTGATGCTTAACCATCTGAGCCACCCAGGCACCCCATGTGCTTGACCTTATATAATCTTCCATACGACTATCAAAGAAGCTATACAATGTCCCTTTTTATAGATAAGAAAACTGAAGCTCTGAGAGATTACCTAACAGAGCTTGTAAGTGATGAGGTGGATTTGAAACCCATGTCCTTGTAACTCAACATTTTCTTCTTTCTTTACTATAATAATAACGTCAGCAGTCATAGCTTGCAGCTCTCCAGCTGAAGTGAATGATAGAAGACATGCTTCCTGTATTCAAGGAAATAAAACTGTTGGTTGTAAAGCGTTTGTGAGGTTTGTCAGATGATACTGTTGGGATTTTTAATGGAGACTTCTTTTTGTTTTTTCCCCAGATCCCCAGACTTCGAGGGAAATTTTTGATTTTGCATTAAAGGCAATTCGTCCTCAGGTAGGATTAATATTACTCTTAATTCTTTTATAGCTGAGACTTGAAAGTTTCAAACATAGATGGTAATTTTTAAAATTTCTTTAATAGATTGACCTGAAGAGATATGCTGTACCCTTAGGTAAGATTGTATATATAACAAGGTGGAATATTTCAGATTTTTAAATTAATGTCATGATTAAACTTTTGCTTAAACTGTAAGTGAAGTATGTCTTGGATGTTTCACATACAGTTACTTATGGAGAGGCTTTTGGAGGCTTTGTTTTTGGCACACAACTCCGGTTAGGTGGTCACACTTAAATGACATGGCTTAAACAATGCTACTTTAGAGCATCTTTAGGGGATCCTGATTGTTTGATACTGACTTTTATCTAAATAAATCCTGATCCTACTTCTGAACTTAGTTTTGGAGGTCACTGGTCTATTGATTCAAGTGTAGGTTCGCAGTGTTAGAACTCTGATCAGGATCCCTAAAGTTATAGTATAATGATAGTGGATCTTCATGAACAGTTTTAGTTTTGACATGTACTTGAAGCTTTCTTAGTTTTTGATTCTGCTTTTTGTTATTATATTTTAACTGATGGTTTTTGCAATTGCAGCTGGCTTGTGCTTATTTACCCTGCATGCATCTCAGTTTAGCACCTGCCTTCTGGACAACTATGTTTCTTTATTTGAAGTGCTGTCAAAATGGTGTAGCCATACAAATGTAGAAATGAAAAAAGCTGCACATTCAGCTCTGGAATCTTTTCTGAAACAGGTATTCAACTTTTATTTAGAAATACTTTTTCCATACAAAAAATTAAATTCAGTTTTGTGCATGCACGTTTCAAAGATGAATACAGGTTGATCTATTAGCTTTTATAGTATTGAAATAGAAAAGCTTGGTTATTAATCGGCTCTGTTTTGTGTTGCCGTAATGAGTCACTGAGTCTGTTACTCCTGAACTCGCTGGCCACTGGACCTGCATGACTCTGTAGTGTGCTGAGTTATAGACGAGTTCTAACTATGCTTTCATCTTCATCAAGGAGCCTAAATTCAAATCTGGTTTTTGTTCACGTCTTTTTGCACTGGACTGGTCTCTTTCAGTGCTTTCCTCTAGGAAAAAT
Organism: Canis lupus familiaris; assembly: GCF_011100685.1. NCBI lineage: Eukaryota > Metazoa > Chordata > Mammalia > Carnivora > Canidae > Canis > Canis lupus. The sequence continues at coordinate 490,547 of NC_049250.1, read as the reverse complement.
GCATCACATGTAATAAAGTGTCTTTTCTGAACTTGATGCAGACTAAATGAATTGAAGTGGTAGTTGTTTATCAATAAAAGATATTGTGTAGAATTATAACAATGTATTGAAAATATTTAAACAATTCTAGCCTTTTTACACTTTAATAGATTCCTTTGTTTTGCTATTAAATATTTCTAAAATGTAAATATTATGCAATTGCAGGTTTCTTTTATGGTGGCAAAAGATGCAGAAATGCATAAGAGTAAGCTACAGTACTTCATGGAGCAATTCTATGGAATCATCAGGAACATGGATTCAAACAGCAAGGATTTATCCATTGCAATTCGAGGATATGGACTTTTTGCAGGAGTATGTCTCATTAATTTATTCTTTTTAGAATAAACACTCATTGTGAGTGTTTAAAAGAATATAATTATTGCATTTTTGAATAGCATCTCATGCTTGTGACAATACTTTGTTACTTGCTTTGTTGTTTCAGTGCCAACTATATACTAGGATTCTGTAGACATATTCTCTCAAATTTTCATTATAGATTTTTAGGAGTACTGTTTCACTTTTAACAAATGAGGAAACTGAGACTTAGAGAAATTAGGTAACTTGTCAAAGAACACACAGTAATTTACAGAGCCAAGATGTAAATTCAAGTCTAAAGACTGGAAAACAGTATGCTTTTTCCACTAAACTGTGCTGCCCACTATTTATGAAGTAAAATTATAATTTATGTCACTCGGTGTTTTAGAAAGAGAGGTTCTGATGACAGAAGTATATAGTTAAGAATATTGTTGGAGTGCTTGGGTGGCTCAGTTGGTTGAGCGTCCAATTCTTCATTTCCGCTTGGGTTATGATCTCAGGGTTGTGAGATGGAGCTCCACATTAGACTCTGTGCTTGGGCATGGAACCTACTCAAGAGTCTCTGTCTCTGGGGTGCCTGGGTGGCTCAGTGTTGAGTGTCTGCCTTTGGCTTAGGTCCTGATCCCAGAGTCCTGGGATTGAGTCCCACATCAGGTTCCCCGCAGGGAGCCTGCTTCTCCCTCTGCCTGTGTCTCTGCCTTTCTCTCTGGGTGTCTCATGAATAAATAAATAAAATTAAAAAAAAAAATTCTCTCCCCCCCTGCTTCTTTGTCCCTCTCTCTTAAAAAAAAAAAGTATTAAAAAAAGATTGATAATAACTATAGTTATTTCCTTCTTGGTGGATCTCTGTGACTTCTACTTTACAGAGAAAAATGACTTCCTATCTCTCTATGGATTTACCCATTGGTGTCTACTTCCTTTTTCAGGGAAGGAGAGACCCTCTTCCCAGCTTTCTGCTCTCATAACTCATTCCATTTCTGATCATTTCCTCGTTTGCTTCCAGATGATTCTCCCTCCTCTTGCTTTATTTAATCTTCATTTGTCTCTGTTGGCTCCTTTGAATATATGTAGGGCAGAAGAACCAGTATGTGAGAAAGCTCAGAGGTAAATAAGAGCTTGGAATTTTCAACTTTATGCACTATGGTGTAACCAACTTCAATTTGTTCACTGTAGAATAGGTTTACAGTGTGGCTGGAGCATGATATATCAAGAAAAAGGGAAAGGACTCTAAAAAGATTAAGTCAGTCAGATTCTCAGGGAAGCTAGTTTAGATCTGAGGTCCAAAGAAGCCTTTGAAAAATCTGAAGCTGGATGGTAGCATTATCAGATTTGTGAGTTACAAAGATGGCTCTGGGTATAGTGTGCAGAGTGGTGTAGTAGTGTATTCCAGCTTTAAGTTTACTTCTTGGTTTCCCTTGTCTAGGTGACTAGCCTCTCGGGGTACATTCTACATCTTATTTGTCTTTGATGGCTACCAGTGTCTAGAATAGTTGGCTATCAATAGATTTCTTGTATATAAATACGTATTTACAATATATTTACAGATTATTTTTAAAAGCATTTTATGAGATATATTGTATTTTATAACTTTGATCTCCATTGAAAAGCTTAATATTCAGCTTATAATCACATGGCTTAATGTGACACCTTAAATATCATTGTTTTGATATTGATAAGATTGATAAAGACTTTTGTTTACCTTTCTGAAAGCCTTGCAAGGTTATAAATGCAAAAGATGTTGACTTCATGTACATAGAGCTCATTCAGCGCTGCAAGCAGCTGTTCCTCACCCAGATAGACACTGTTGATGACCACGTTTACCACATGCCAAGTTTCCTCCAGTCTATTGCAAGTGTCTTGCTTTACCTTGATAGAGTAAGTGAAATAGTTAATTAAACAAGGACAATTTTAACTATTTAATTTCAGATAACTATTTAACTATTTAATTCTTCAGATAACTTGACGGAGTCATATGAATTGTATGCATTTAGTACAGGCACCATTGTGATCAAGGTGCCATTTTTAATTAAGTACTTTGTGTTAATAGACTTATTGTCATGAAACTTTTTGTTATCCAAAACAGGAGAAATTTGTTACTTATTTTATCTTTCTAAAAGATTAAGATTGCTGCTTTGAATAGAATTGCACCTAAGTATCATTCAGACAGTTTTACTCTGATTTTTTTAGGCCGTCACAATAAATGTTAAGTTTACTAGTGGATTAGATATAAGCCAGGTCTTTCATTTAGCTAATATATGTCCACTTGGATTGTAATTACTTTGGATATTTGTATTATTCCTATATTTATTTTTTCCCTCCTCTAACTTTTAGTTTGCTCTCCATTTTTGGTAGGTTCCTGAGGTGTATACACCGGTTCTGGAACATCTCATGGTGGCACAGATAGACAGTTTCCCACAGTATAGTCCAAAAATGCAGTCAGTGTGTTGTAAAGCCCTAGTAAAAGTTTTCCTAGCCCTAGGTGGAAAAGGACCAGTTCTCTGGAATTGCATCAGTACTGTGGGTAAGTGTGGAACTCACCCTTGTTTTTATGATGATACATGATGAATACTTAACATGTTGTTTGATAGAGATATCTTTCATGTCTTTTAATGCCTCTTGGAGAACTAATGTTTTGGTGGATCAAAACCATGTTTTTGCATCCTTTTTTTGAATCTTTTTTTTTTTTCTTCCTTTTGCTTCTGAATCTTAATAGTCCAAAATTTTAAAGTAAAGATATTAACTAACTTAAAGGAAAAAATTTAGAGGTACAGTTACATTCAGTGAAATAATGGTTTACTGATTTTATTTTTGTTTTCATTTTCTTTTCTCAGTGCATCAGGGTTTAATCAGAATATGTTCTAAGCCAGTGATCCTTCAAAAGGTAAATTCTGAATCTAATGTTTTAATATTTAGTCTTTTGTCACTGAAAGTTAGAAGTGATACTGGGGTTTGTGGTCTGTAAATATACAAAAATGGCCTTTTTAGTTATTAGCCATGCCTTACATTCTGAAAAGTCTGGGATATAGTGCCTCTCTATTTTTTCAGGTGAATAAACTTCTCTTGAGTTATGGAACACCCTTAAATGTAACTTTACTATTATTTACATATTTTTGTAGGAACGGAATATTTTCTTTCTTGAAACTCTGAGACAAAATGCTTAGGTGTATCATGGGAGGCATATCTTCGTTACCTGAAGTAACAAGAAATAGGGTGAAGTAGGAGATTGACCTGAGTAGGAAAGTGAGATCAATGACTCACAACACATTCCTCGTTTTAAATATTTGTTCTTGCACCTCTCTTAGTCCCAGTTAGAAAAATCATGGTTTCTTTTTCAGCTTGCTTTCTTATCCTTTCATGCTATACTGTCTTAATCAAATTACAGTCTCCTAATGATGTTTTAGCTTAGAAAACTCTGAAAGTCAGAATGTTCTAGCAGCCATGCTTATTTTGTGAATCCACCAGTATATATTGGTATGTTGTCTTCCTGCCCAGGGTGTTGAGTCTGAACCTGAAGAGTATCGTGCATCAGGGGAAGTTAGAACTGGCAAATGGAAAGTGCCCACGTATAAAGACTATTTGGATCTTTTTAGAAGTCTCCTGAGTTGTGACCAGATGATGGTAAAAATGACTTATTTTAAAGCTATGAAAGTACCCTTGTTCCTCTAATTAGTCTCTATAATTTTACTCTTAGGACTTTGTTTCAGAACTACGTTTTATTAACTTTTTTTTAAAGTACTTTGAGTGATAAAAAATTAAAATGATATAAGTTAGGAATAAAGTCATAGAACTCACATGAATGTAATAATTGCTGTAGCTGAGTCCTCATTTTATCTGTGAGTAGTATGTTTCATGCTAATTTATTCTTCCTAACAGATCCAGCCTCTAGGTAACAGAAGTATAACAATATTGTCACTATGGGAGAACTTTTATTTGTTAAAGATGAAGATTAAAAAACATAGATCAATCTTACTGATTCAGTAGGTGTGAAGAAGATTGGTGCATGGTTATTTACATTATTTATGATTAGAATAATGCCTCCTGTTATTTCTGGTAGATGTTCTTTAATGTCTGTTTTATACTTGCTTCTGGCCACCATTTTATCATAGACTTTGACAAAGCATTATAGCCTAGGAAAGTCTTTGTCCATAGATGATTTCTATCCTGTGAAAAATCTTAGGAGTTTTTAGTTGTTTTCATATTGAGGCAAAATAGTATAGCACTTTTAGTAATTTTACCTATAATATTTCTTTCTTATGTGTGACGTTAATTATTCCTATATTTTGAGGTTAAGTTAACATAGAATATTTGACTGAGTAAAGGCAGAGTAATTGGCCTGTATTTTTGGAATAGTGGAATAGTTTCACTTAAAAAGAAGTGATAAATTATACTTTTAAATTCATTCTGAGTGTAGGTATACATTTATTCACATGTATGTATGCTTATGTGTGTGTATATGTATATACATGCATGCATATTTATGTTTGTATATATAAATGTACATGCATTTGTATTTCCACAAATACAAGTACATAATGTATATGTGTGTATAGTATACATATGTGTTTTTCTGCACACACATTAAGTGAGATCAATGCTTTGACAAGAATTAGCTTAAATCTTCGCATTTGCTACTGTGTTCTTAGTATGTGTTACATACCTGGGTAGGTCATATCTGTCTGAAATGATATTGCCCTGATAATTTAGGAAAGTGTCTACATTTTGCAGCTTCAGAACTTTTAGGTAAATCTGTTATAGTTTACACAGAAGTTTCTGTAATACCTAAATATTTATATGCATGGTTATACTGATACTTTTTTGCATAAATTTTGAAATTCATTACTTTTCTTTATTTAAAGGATTCTCTTTTAGCAGATGAAGCATTTCTCTTTGTGAATTCTTCACTTCAAAATTTGAATCGTTTGCTGTATGATGAATTTGTCAAATCAGTTTTGAAGATTATTGAGAAATTGGATCTTACGCTAGAGAAACGGAATGTTGGGGAACATGAGGTTAGAAGTTTTTGTCAATAATAATTTTGTATCATTTTTATGCCAGCTCTCTTTGTATGTAAGCATCCCAGGGGAAAATAGCACATTTGTAGAGATTGCAGGAAATTGATTTCTATGGCATCCGTGTGTGTCATGGGTACTTTGCTGTTTGACTAGCCCAGTGTGTTGAAAATGTTATATGTAGATTTGCTCAAAAAGTAATTTATATGTTTAATGTTGTAAAATCACTTATTTAAAAAAATTGTTTACTGGGCTTGTTACTTATTTTTTAGCAATTGTAAAGTGTCATCTTAATTTGTGTAGAGGGGACTTCTTGCAATAGGGTAGGGAAAGCTGGGATTCCTCTCGTTCGTAGCTAAGGAAACTCCAAAGTCTGGGTGCGAAGTGCTAAATGTATTCTCAAACTAGTAGAATATAGGCAATAGGCAGAAAAGAAAGAACATCTTCACTTGTTTCTGTACCCAACTTCCTGGCCTGGATGGAATGTAAGTCATGGTTTAAGGCTGCCAGATAGAAACTGCTTTGCTCTTACCTGAGGATAAGTTTTAGTAAAACACTGTGGTAATGACACTAGTGTTGAAGGGCTTGAGTTCCAGTGGAAAAATGTAATTTGCTTTTCAGCCCAGTGATTTCTTTTCCCTTAGGTTAGATTATGTCTGTTAGTACATATGTACTTCCACTGCAGTATCATGAAGTTAGACGAGACATTCGGGTGGGTATGCAGAAGATAAATAAAGGACATAATAGGCTGTCTGTCACATTGACTGTATTGCATTTGTTTTGTTCTATTTTTTATGCTGGCTTGATGGGAACACCAGTGTATTTTATTGCTTTTTATGTTTTGTGTATGTATAAAATAATCTTTTGGATTATTTTCAACTTGCTGAAAGGGGCTTCCTGGAACTGTGTTAGTCAACAAACCTGCTTCTTAGGACACTTGTCTTTGTCACTTTGTCTTCAGTGACTTCCTTTGCACTTTCTTTCTCCTCTTATTTTCTGCTTTCTCCTGTTTCCTAACCTTTTTTACTTCACCTCCAGCAGTTCAGTTGTCACCTCAATGAGCATTTCCCAAGTAAGCCTACCCTTACCCTCCTCTACAGTTTCCAGTCTGTTTGTTTCTTTTTTTGAGATTTACTTATTTGAGAGAGAAAGCGCGAGTGCACACGCGAGTTGGGGGAGGGGCAGAGGGAAAGAATCTCTAAGCAGACATCCCCCCAGTGAAAGCAGAGCTCAACACAGGGCTTGGGCTTAGGACCCTGAAATCATGACCTGAGCTGAAATCAAGAGTCAGCTGCTTAGCTGACTGAGTGCTCCCCAGTCTGTATTTCTAACTGCTGTTTAACATTTGCACCTGAGTTTGATAACACAAGCACAGTATGTTCATAGTAAGTTACTGTTACTTAACACTGTTGATTACTCTTCTGTTTCTCAGCTTGAAACCTCTAGGTTATGACTGACACTTCTGTGTTCTGAAATTCTACCTCTGTCAAGTCATCATTGCTAGTTCCTTCAAGGAGTCACAGCCCCCGTTCGTATTTTTGTATTTGTACCATTCTTTTCTCATTTCACTTTGTCATTTTCTTTAATGTTTCCTGCAAGCTGTATCAGCTTTGTTAAATTATATTAATTGTAATTATAATTAAGGATCCGTCTGTACTTTTCTTACTTTGATGCAATGTTCATTTGAGTACATCTGCTTTTAAGGATGAAAATGAAGCTACTGGTGTTTGGGTGATCCCAACCTCAGATCCAGCTGCTAACTTACATCCTGCTAAACCCAAAGATTTTTCAGCTTTCATTAACCTGGTGGAGTTTTGCAGGTATTTTTAAAAGTTCTAATTATTTAAGGGTGGAAATCACCAGTTATTGGCCATAGTATAGGAAAACCACCTATATAGATTTATGAAATGAAATAATAAAGGGCCTAAACTCTAAAATTACTTATATGAACTGTTAAGCTATATCTAAATGTACCAGCTTAGAATTACCATTGTTTTTCTATTTAAAAGATGTGCAGGGAGGGGAAAAAAGGAAAATGAAAATGTTTATGTAATGGAATCATATATCTTTTTGTTATGTCACTTATAACTTTGAAGCTGAATAAAAATATATGATAAAAAATTCTACACTAAGCTTTTAATTTGTTTTTACAGAGACATTCTTCCTGAGAAACATATAGAATTTTTTGAGCCATGGGTATATTCATTTGCATATGAATTAATTTTGCAGTCTACACGGCTCCCTCTCATTAGTGGTTTCTACAAATTGCTTTCTGTTGCTGTGAGAAATGCCAAGAAAATAAAATATTTTGAGGTAAGTGTTTTTTTGTGGGAACATTGAATATTTTTGTGTTTTTTAAGTTGCATGAGTGTGTAAGGGCATTGTAAAATATTATAATATTGCAGTTTTAAAATCTCATTTTACTTTCAATACTTATTAAAACTGATAGTGTCAGTGGCAATTGAGTAACACCTGTTAAAAAAGTTAATAGCATTTTCTATTCTGATTTATAAGCACCTGGCTAATAAGGCTAGATTAACAGAGGTTCTTAAAGTGTGGTTCTAGGATCAGCAGCATCAGCATTCCTTTGGAAATCTATGCCTTTTCCAGATTTATCTAATCAGAAACTCTGGGGGCAAGGCCAGCAGTCTGTGCTAACAGACCACCCAGGTGATCTGGTGGCTAGCAACATTTGAGAATAACTGAGTTAGTGTACCTAACACCATAGTCAATTAGAGTGGTCCAATTGGTTAGTTACAAGGAGAGCAGTTCTCTTGGTTCATAGGTTAGAAGTCAGGGAAGGAGAGTGGATTTAGCTAGGCCTCTGGCTTTTGACCAGCCATTCACTTTCCATCTTATGCTTTGTTTCTCACTGGCCTCAGCCTGAAGTGTTATCAGAGCTAATTTTTTTTTCCTCTCTGTACAAGACCTTGGCAAAGTGAAAAATGGATTCACCCCTTAGAAAGAAGACTGGGAACTGCTAGATTAAGACACAGAAATACATGATAATCGTTCGCTTTATTAATTTACTGCTTTTTTCAACAGGGAGTTGGTATGAAGAGTCAGACGCAGGCTCCCAAGGACCCAGAAAAGTATTCTTGCTTTGCTTTGTTTGCAAAATTTGGTAAAGAGGTAACTTTTTAAAGTGATTTATACAGTGTTATCATGGGCTATTTAAAAAGTAAAGTTTGTTGTAAAAAAATCTTAGTAATCATAAATTATGTAATTACTTAAACATTTGTTTGCTTAATCGAGATTGGGATTAAGGGATTAGGAAGTACTAAAAGGAATCATTGTGTTTCAAAAGTCCCTTGAGTTTTCATGGTAAGTTTGAATGATGTCGACTCAAAACTAATAGATTCTTTAGCTCTCCATGTAAAGAGAATTAAGTGCTTCAACAAACGAACTTTTCCTAGAGATCAGTGCTTAATTTGTAAATTAAACCATATCATATAAAAGCCACATGATTACTTTTTATATTTGAGAACAGGGTAAATATTTTTTGTTGAATTTCAAAGTATAGGCTCTATTCAGGTGCACAGCACTGTGTTTCTCTTCTTATTAAGGTAACAGTTAAAATGAAGCAATATAAAGATGAACTTTTGGCCTCCTGTTTGACCTTTATTCTGTCCCTGCCACATGACATCATTGAACTTGATATTAGAGCCTACATTCCTGCATTGCAGGTAGATGCATTGTCTTAAATCCATTTTCTTCATGTAATGTTATGTTTTCTAGAAAACATGGAAATATCAAGGTCTTGCCACTGCAGTCACAGCTGGTGCTTACCCATCAGACACCCTTGGTTCAGGTTCTTCTGCCACATAGTACCTTTGGGACTTAGGATACTTGGTTTGGCCTCTCAGAGCTTCCCTTACAGGTGGATGTGAGGATTGAACCTGTGTATGAAAGTCTGCAGTATAACACCAACTATATAGATTGGTGGTGCTTGTTTTCCCACTAATGACCTGGGATGCACCTACTTACCTCCATCACTGTCTATCAGTAGAAGGCTTTATTCATTAGAAACCAAAACTAATTGGTGTTTTTTCTTTAAATGTTAAGTTCTCTGCATTTCAGCTTACCTTGTTTGTATTAATATGTAGATGGCTTTTAAACTGGGCTTGAGCTATACCCCATTGGCAGAAGTAGGCCTGAATGCCTTAGAAGAATGGTCAGTTTGCATCTGCAAACATATAATTCAGCCCCATTATAAAGACATTTTACCCAGCCTTGACGGATATCTGAAAACTTCAGCTTTATCAGGTAAGGTTTAGAAGAATTGTGATGTGTATCTTAAATAAAATGGCATTGTAATAACTTTAATAGGACTGTTTGTATTTTTGTAACTTCTAAAATTTGAACCCAACATATTCAAAATATGTTTGATTGAGGTTTTTGTTATTTCTCCAACTTAGTGTAATTGGGATATGAGAAATAACATTGGGACATATAATTGAGGTATTAAACCTGTTATTATTTTATTCACATCCTGCCAAGATTTATAAAATCTTCAAGGGTAAGAGCTCTGTCTTTAATGTCTTGAACTGCTTATAAATCCTAATATAGTGCTTTGCGATAAATACATTGTTAAATGGGAATTAAAACTATAAAAATTCAATAGTAATTTTATAGTTTGTTTTTATTGGTGTTCCAAATATAATTGATGAAGCACTACTGTTAGCCAGTTAAGAATAATTATCATAGTAGAAATAGATTTGAGAAAAGATTCAAAGGAAAAAAAAATCACTGGGCCAGGCAAAAGTATGACCAGTCAAGAAAAGTAGTAATTAGTGTTGAGGAGGCAGATTACTTGAACCAGAATGAACATGGACATTGTTATCAGATGGAGCAAAAAGAAGGATTCAGATTGGAGAAAGACACTGAAATATTGCTGAGAATTGAAACTTCAGTTCCTATCATGAAAAATTTAGTAAATTAAATGGAAAATTAAGTGTTAATTTGTTAAACTTTATCTGTGTAAATCATCTTATTCAACTTAAGTTTTGTTGGTTTGGAAACATTAAGTGGAAGTTGTGTGACACATTTTATTCACTGAGTCTGGTTGGTAAGACACCCTTGATGCATATACAGAGTTCAAGAAGAGTTACAGTTTTGAGAGATTTTTCTGTAATTGCTAGCAGTAACAAGCATTATTTAGAGACCAAAAAAAAATTATTATATATATATATATATATATATATATATATATATATATATATAACATGTATATATATATGCTAGTTAATGTTTATAGCTTACTTAGGCTTTTAAAATTCACTTTATATAAAGATTGCTGCTTTTTGAATAAATCACTAAAAATACATGGACTTAGTTTAAAAGAATGAATATATCTAGTAGCAAATGGTATACTTTTTGTTTTCTGGAATTTAGTTCTATTAGCTCATTGAAAAGATTTATGTTTCTTTTGGGGTACCTGGATGGCTTGGTTGGTGAAGTGTCTGACTTCTACTTAGGTCATGATCCCATGATTCTGAGATCTAGTCCTGCATCAGGTTCCCTGCTCAGCGGGGAGTCTACTTCTTCTCTCCCTCTGCCACTCCCCCTGCTTGTGCTCTCTCTGTCTCTCTCTCAAATAAATAAAAATCTTTTTTTTTTTTAATAAAAATCTTTTAAAAAAGGAAGGAAAAGATTTTTTCATCTAAATTTTAATAAGGGAAGATACTTTGATTCTTTTAAGCAAAGGATTTATCTATTCATAAATATATGTACTCTAGATAATTAGAAAATAGGAAAAAACAGTAGGTAAAATTAAATAACAAAAGAAAATCCATAATCTTAAAGACAAGGACTATTTTTTAGTAACATTTTATTTAAAATGTTATCAAACTTTGAGGACAGTTGCATGAGGAGTGACAGACACTCCTATATACTCTTTACCCAGATTCCACAGTAAGGCTTTGTCCCCTTTGCTTTATTGTTATATGTGCTCTTCTTGTATTCTGAGATAATGTGTGTGTGTGTATGTGTGTGTTTATATATAACATTTTTTTCTGAACCCTTTGTGAGTAAGCTGCAGGCACTATGGACAACCTAAATGTTGCAATGTGTATTTTTCTTTCTTTCTTTTTTTTTTTAAGATTTTTATTTTATTTAAAAGAGAGTGAGCGAGCATGAGTGTGGAGCCTGACATGGGGCTTGACCCCACGACTCTTGAGATCATGACCTGAGCCAAAACCAAGAGTTGGATGCTTAACCAACTGAGCCACCAAGGTGCCCCTCAGTATGTTTCTTACGAGTGAGAATATTATTTTACACAATCATGGTATCATTGTCAAAATAAGAAAAAATAACAAAGATACATTCTTTTCTAATCTGTAATCCATATATAGATTTCTCAGTTGTCCCATTAATTTCTTTTATAGTTTTATTTCTCCTGGTCCAGAATTCAATCTAGAACCATGTGTTGCACTTAATAGTTAAAATGCCTTAGCATTCTTGAATGTGAGTAGCTCTTTAGCCTTACTTAGTTTTCATGATGTTGACATTTTTGAAGATTATAGGACAGTTGTTTTCAATATGAATCTGTCTGATGTTTTCTCATAATGGGATTCAGTTGTGCTGTTTGGGGAGAAACACCCATAACTGATGCGTGGGTGGCCTCCTCACAACATCATGATGGTATTTGGTGCCATTACCAATCATGTTCATTTTGACTATTTGGTTAGTGAATTTCTGCACCTTCTTTTTCTAAAGTGACTATTTTCCTTTTGTGAGAGTCAGTCATTTGAAATCCTCTTCCTCTCCTCTTCCTAAAGTATTCAGTCCTAAGATCTTTAGGTTGTACAGAGGAAGTTAGGTGTTAAGGTAGTAGTGGTGTTCCCTAGTAACATGAGGAGGACAGCCCTGAGGAGAGCCTGGCATGGGTGTCAGACCTGAAGCAGGGTTGGGAGGGCCCCCACATATTGGGCAGCCTTATAGGGCATGAGGGTCAAAGCAGGGTGCAGAAGGTGACATATGGGGGATTGATCAAATAAATAAAGGTTAATGGAAGCTAGGTTTCTTTTTGTTAGATAAGGCAATTACAAATACAGGAAGAGAAAACTGATTTTTTGACTGATTTTAGTGTGCTGGAGGGGCAGGGCTATGTAGGAACTTTCTCTGGGAATGAAAGTGTTGTTGGATGCTAGGCCTGACACTCTATCTTCCTGGCACCAGCCCTGTGCAGTCTGCCCACCTTGGCAGGCATCCTTCCAAAATGGTACCCACTCCACTGTACTAGCAAATGACCTTGACTGAGGCTAGTGCTCCCCACCCCCAGGTGGCTGCAACCCTGCCACTCCCCTGTGGGCAGCTTCAGCCAGGACTGCCTACCCACCATAAGCTCCTGCCTGTGGGGGCAGCCTGACCACCAGTATATCCAGAATAGTCATAACTGGGCTTCACAGTCAGCAGATAAGATGATCCAGAGGAATGGATCAGTGATCTAAAAGACAGGATTGTGGAAATGACTCAAATAAAATAGGAAAATGACAGGAGAAGAAAAATGAATTTTTATTCTTTTTTTTTTTAAGATTTTATTTATTTGAGAGAGACACAGAGGTAGTCACAGAGATAGAGAGCATGAGCAGGGAGGAGAGGGGGAACCAGGTTCCACATCAGAGAGCCTGATGCGGGGCTCAGTCCTAGGACCCTGGGATTATGACGTGAGCTGAAGGCAGACTCTTAAACAACTCAGCCACCTCGGCACCCCAAAAAATGAAGTTTTAAAAATAAGAATAGTTTAAGGGCTCTTTGGGACAACATCAAGCATACTAACATAGGCACTATGGGAGTCCAGAAGAAGTAGACAAAGGGGCAGAAATTTTACTTGAATAAATAATGGTTGAAAACTTCCCTAACCTGGGGAAGGAAACAGATCTAGGTTCAGGAAGCACAAAGAATTCTAAACAAGATGAACTCAGAGAGGTCCTTAGCAAGCCATATAATTAAACTGGCAAAAAATAAAGATCAAATCTTAAAAGCTGCAAGAGAAAAGCAAATAATTATATAGAAGGAAAACTTCATTAAGTCTATGAGCTGATTTTTCAGCAGGAACTTTGGAGGCCAGGAGAGAGTGGCATGATATATTTAAAGTGATGAATGATAAACAAACCCTGCAATCAAGAATACTCTTCCCAGTGAAGTTATCATTCAGAATTAAAGGAGAGGAAAGTTTCCCAAACAAAAACTAAAGGAGTTTATTACCATTAAACATGCCTTTCCAGAAATGTTAAAGGGACTTTTTTTTTTTTTTTTTTTAATTTATTCATGATAGGCACACAGTGAGAGAGAGAGAGGCAGAGACATAGGCAGAGGGAGAAGCAGGCTCCATGCACCGGGAGCCTGACGTGGGACTCGATCCCGGATCTCCAGGATCGCGCCCTGGGCCAAAGGCAGGCGCCAAACCGCTGCGCCACCCAGGGATCCCTAAAGGGACTTTTTTAAATTAAAGAGCAAAGGCATTAATTCATAACAATTTGTAAAAATATAAATCTCACTAGTAAAGGTAAATACCTTTTGAAGGTAGGGATTAATCACTTTTTAAGCTAATATGAAGGTTAGAAAACAAAAATAGTAAATCAGTGATATTTACAATAATTAAAGGATATGCAAAATAAAGAGATGGAAAATATTAAATTAAAAAACATGGGTGGGGGGGCCAGCCCTGGTGGCTCAGCGGTTTAGCGCCGCCTTCAGCCCAGGATGTGATCCTGGAGATCTGGGATTGAGTCCGGCGTTGGGCTGCCAGCATGGAGCCACCTTCTCCTTCTGCCTGTCAATGCCTCTATCTCTCTCTGTGTCTTTTGTGAATGGATGGGTAAAATCATTAAAAAAAAAAAAAACGGGGGGAGTAATTTTAGATACTTTTAGAGTATGTTCAATCTTAAGTGTGACTCTCAAATTTTTTTTAAAGATTTTGTTTATTTCAGAGAGAGCATGAGCCAGGGGGAGGATGCAGAGGGAGAGGGAGAAGCAGACTCCCTGTTGATGTGGGAGCCCAACATGGGGCTCAATCCTAGGATCCTGAGATCATGACCTGAGCCCAAGGCAAGATGCTTGCCTGACTGAGCCACCCAGGTGCCCCTAGTGACCATCAATTTAAAATAAATGGCTATATGTATATAGGGTGTTCTATATGAACCTCATGTCAACCACAATTCAAAAACCTATAATACACAAAAAATAAAGAGAAAAGACCCCAAATATAACACCGAAAAGTCATCAGTTCACAAGGGAAGAGAACTATAATGCAACCAGAGAACAATGAACGAAATACCTATCAATAATTACTTTGCATGTAAATGGACTAATGCTCCAGTCAGAAGATAGAGGGTGAATAGATGTAAAAAACTAAACAAGACCCATCAGTATGCTGCCTATAATGACTCACTTTATTTTTTTATTTTTTTAAAGATTTTATTTATTTATTCATAGGAGAGACACAGAGAGAGAGAGGCAGAGATACAGGCAGAGGGAGAAGCAGGCTCCATGCAGGGAGCCGGATGTGGGACTTGATCCTTGGGACTCCAGGATCATGCTCTGGGCTGAAGGCAGGCGCTGAACTGCTGAGCCACCCAGGGATCCCTAATGACTCACTTTAAAGATTTTTTTAAAAAATTTATTCATAGAGACAGAGGCAGAGGGAGAAGCAGGCACCATGCAGAGAGCCTGACATGGGACTCTATCAGGGTCTCCAGGATCATGCCCCAGGCTGCAGGCGGCGCTAAACCGCTGCGCCACTGGGGCTGCCCACCTAATAACTCACTTTAGACCAAAAGACAAAAAGACACATACAGACTGAAAGTGAAAAGATGGAAAGATACTTCATGCAACTGGAAATGAAGAAAAAAGAAAAGCCAGGGTAGCAGTACTTATATTGGACAAAATAGACCATTTTTTCATTTGAAATTTTATTTTTTTAAAAAATTTTATTTATTATTTTGTGTTGATTTTTTTTTTTCTAAAATGTGAGACAAAATAGCCTTAAAACAAAGACTGTAACAAGAGACAGGCTCATTACATAACCTTAAAGGAACCAATCTAACAAGGGCCGTAACAATTGAAAATAGCTGTGCACCCAACATAGGAACACCTAAAACAAAAAACAACAACAACAACAAAAAAAACATAGGAACACCTAAGAATGTGTAAAGCAAAGATTTACAGATAAAGGGAGAAATTGGCAGTAAAACAGTAATAGTAGTGGACCCCTACTTACCCTAATGGATAAATCATTCTGACAAAAACAAATAAGGAAACTGGCCTTAAATGACACATTGGATCAGATGGACTTAGTAGATATATATGGAACATTCTATCCCAAACCAGCAGAATATGTATTCTTTTCAATTGCTTGTGGAACATCCTCTAGGACATTCTGTAGGATAAATCATGTGTTAGGCCAAAAACAAGTCTCAGTAAATATAAGAAGACTGGAGTTATATCAGCCCTCTTTTCTGACCATAGTAGTATGAAACTAGAAATCAACCAGAAGGGAAAAGAACTGGAACAAACAAACAAGTGGATGCTGAACAACATGCTGATTAAACAACTAATGAGTCAAGGTAGAAAGCAAAGAGAAAATTAAAAAAATACTTTGAGTCAAATGAAAATGGAAGCATAACATTCCAAAGTCTCTGGGACACAGTAAAAGCAATTTTAAGACAGAAATATAGCAGTATAGGGCATCCTCAGGAAATAAGAAAAATCTCAATCTAAACTTACACCTAAAGGAACTAGAAAATGACAAAACACAAACTTAGTAGAAGGAAGGAAATAAAGATCAGAACAGAAATAGAGACAAAAAAACAATAGAAAAGATCAATGAAGCTAAGAGCTGGTTCTTTCGACTCATTGAAAGGAATGGATAAACCTTTAGCTAGACTCACCTAGAAAAAGGAGAGAGACCAAATAAAATCATAAATGAAAGAGAAGCCCCAACTGATACCATGAAAATACAAGGGGTTATTGAGAGACTGCTACAAATAATTACATGCTAATAATTGGACAACCTAGTAGAAATAGATACTTTTTAGTAACATGCAGTCATCCAAGACTGAATTAGGAAGAACTGGAAAACCTGAACAGACCTATTACTGGTAATGACATTGAATCAGTAATCAAAAAACCCTTAACAAACAAAAGTCCAGGACCAGATGGCTTCATAGGTGAATTCTTCCACACATTTAAAGAAAAGTTAGTATCTATCCTCAAACTATTTAAAAAAGTAAAGAAATGCTTTCAGATTAATTCTCCAAGGCCAGCATTTCTTTAATACCACAATCAGACACTACAAAAGAAAATTACAGGTCAACATCCCTAATGAACATAGATGCAAAAATTTACATTAAAATATTAGCAAACTAAATTCAACAATACACTAAAAGATTCATATACAGTGATCAAGTAGGATTTATTCCAGGGATGCAAGGATAATTCAACGTTTACAAATCAGTGTGATATACCACATTGATAAAATGAAGGATAAAAATATGTTCCTCTTAATAGATGCAGAAAAAGCATCTGACATAATTCATCCATTTATGACAAAAAAAAATCTCAAAGTGGGTATAGAGGGAACAAACATACATGATAAATCTATGTATGACAGGCTCATAGCTAACATATTCTGGGAGAAAGCTGAAAGCTTTTCCTCTAAGAGCAACAAGACAGATGTCAGCTCTCCCCACTTTTATTCAGCATGGTACTGAAGTCTTAAGACATAGTAATCAGATAAAAAAATAAAAGGCATCTAGACTGGTAAGGAAGAAATAAAACATGTATAACTGTAACTATTTGCAGATAATAGAAAACCCTAAAGATGCCACTAAAAAAAAAAAACACATCCATAGCAGGATACGAAATTAATATGCAGAAATCTATTGCATTTCTGTACACCAATAAAGAATGTAAGGAATTAAGAAAATTCCATTTACAATTGCATCAAAAAGAATAAAATATCTGAATAAATTTAACCAAAGAGGTAAAAAACCTGTACTCTGAAAACTAAGATGTTGAAAGAAATTGAAGATGGCAAATGGAAAGATATACCCTGCTCATGTATTGGAAGAATTAATATTGTTAAAATGGCTATACTATTTAAGTCTGTACAAATTCAGTGCAGTCTCTATCAAAATATGAATAGCATTTTTCACAGAATAGAATCCCAAAATTTGTTTGAACCACAAAAGACCCCAAATAGCCAAAGCCATCTTGGGCAAGAAAGACAAAGCTGGAGATATCACACTCCCAGATTTCAAATCGTACTACAAAGCATTGGTAATTGAACAGTATTGTATGGCACAAACACACACACATAGATCAGTGAAATAGAATGGAGAGCCCAGAAATAAACCCACATATATGTGGTCATTTAACCTACACTAAGGTAAGAATACACAATGGAGAAAGGATGGTCTCTTAAATGGTATTGGGAAAACCAGAGAGCTATATGTAAGAGAATGAAATTGGACCATATACAAAAATAATCTCAAAATGAATTAGAGACCTAAGTGTAAGATCTGAATTCATAAAGTGCCTAAAAGTAAACGTAAGCAGTAAATTCTTGGACATTAAGCAAGATTTTCTTCTATCACCTCAGGCAAGGACAAAAAAACAAACATAAGCACAACCTTAAATTGTTCTCCCTGAAGGACTTAATGAAATCAAGACTTTTTCAAAGTAATACTAAGTAATACATCTTCGATGTTATGCATGTTAGCATGATCTTCAAGTCAGTAGGTCTTAAATAGTTTTCACTTTTAATATGGTAATTATTGCTGGTTCTAATCCACATAAGCAAAGATCTGTGCAGGTTCTACTAAGTCCCAACTGTAAAAAGCTGTCCACACTGAGAAGCCTGAGTTTATGAGAAAACTACTTTTCTTCCTTGAAAAGCAAGAGCACACCCAGAATTGTATTTCTGCAGTATTGCTGCTATGGTAGCTTCAACAGCTCATTGCATACAACTCATTACAAACATTTTTTTTTTAATTAAGAAAACTTGGATGGATAATTGAGAATTGTCTTCCACACTCACAAACTTTCTCAGACTCCCAGAGCTTGTGAGCATATGTCACCATTGTCTGCAGCCGCATGTATCCTTATCCAACACATTCGTTATTTAGCATGATCCCAAGGTTGTGCCTTGTTACATTCTATAAAAACAAAAGCAAATGAACTTAAAAATTCGATCTGTTTCAGATTTTATTTTACTGAGAAATTATCTGGGTGTGCAATGATATTCTATTAATTTGCTCAATCCGAGGTTTCAGGTTACCTATAGAGCTTAGAAATTAACAGGTTTTGTGCTACAAAGTATAATACTGGAGAAATAAAAAGTTTGTCCAAATCATGATTTAGTTTATTTATTTTAAAGATTTTATTTATTTATGCATGAGAGACAGAGAGAGAGGCAGGGACACAGGCAGAGGGAGAAGCAGGCTCCATGCAGGGAGCCTGAAGCGAGACTCAATCCTGGGTCTCCAGGATCACACCCTGGGCTGAAGGCAGTGCTAAACCGCTGAGCCACCGGGGTTGCCCAATGATTTAGTTTAGTTGAATGTAAATTCATGACATTTTTCATAAAGTAAAAGGTAGGACTGTTTGTGATGATGAAAAAGTTCTGGAGGTGGGTGGTGGTGATGGTTAGGCAACATTGTGGCTGTTTTTTTTTTGTGTGTGTGTGGCTGTTATTAATACCACTTAATTGGTTAAAAGAATACATTTTATGTTATGTATCTTTTCCTGCAATAAAAAGTATTTGAGTAATATGTTAGCATACTGACTTGGTAAGCCTGGATAAGTATATCCAAGTAGAATAATATGTACACTTGTATTATACTTAACACTGATAGAAAAAAAAAATTTGAGTTTAAACCAAAATTATTAAACTTGTCTCATTTACCAAAAATGTGCCTTATTATGTAATGTGAATTCCTCAGATGTTTTAGTTTTTCTAAGATTTCTTTTTAAATTATGGCACATTTGAAGCGTTATGGTTAATGCTGAAAGCATTTTCACAGAAGTAGCAGAACATTAATTTTACCTGTATAAAACACAACAGAGCTCTTTGAAGAGCTAGTCTAATCTATTATCTAATCTATTAATCTAATCTATTAATACCCTCCAAATGTAGGAGAACATTATACGCAGAGGGAGAAGTAAAGGTCTTTGTCAGTTCAGGTACATAGATACAGTAACTGGTAAAGAGCATATTGCTTCAGTTCTGAGATCTGAGTCATAGCTCAAGAGATACAAAAGCAAGACAAAACACTAACCAATCTAGATATTGGAAAAGAGAGCTGTTTTTTCCAGTATCTGAAATTCTGAACTAATTTGAGTTCAAAGAAAACCCCAAAGAATGAAACAAAAACAAGCAAAGAAAACCCCGATCCTCTTTTCATCTCTGGCCCATCAGAGAGTAGGTCTCTAACATCTGTACATAAGAGGTCACCAGATGACAAGTATATTCTTAGTTATTCCTCCCACCCATGGAGACTAGTTTATTGGGCAAACCAAAAGAACAAAATTGTAGAAAGGAGAACTAGGCAAATGGCAGAGGTAAAGTTTTGTTTGGTATTCATTCCTGGAGCCAAGAAAAGATGTGCTGGGATTAAACCATCCATGAGGTATCTTCCAGCAAAGCAGCTGACCTAGCTCTGTCAGCCCACTGGGCATCTCCAGAACTAGTGAAAAATAACTTTATAGCTTCGAAATTGTGACTCCAGACTCGTATAAAGTGTACATGTGTCAAAGATTTTATTTAACCAATAGAAATAAAAGAACTAGTAAAATGTTACAGTTGGCTTCTATAACCTGAATCTAATCATGAGAAAACATTAGACAAATCCAAATAGAGGGACAGTATACAAAATTCCTGGCATATAACTTTTTAAGTGTTCCAATTATGAAATTCAAGGGAAGACGAGAGAACTGTGTCAGTTTAAAGGATACTAAAAAAAAACAGGACAACTAAATAGGACATGTGGTTCTGAACTAAAGACATTAGGATGATTGCTGGAATCTGAATGGGGCTGAGATTAATTGTGGGCCATGTCTCAAGATGAGTGTCTGGATTTGGATAGTTGGTGTGGCTGTCACATAGGACAATGTCCTTGCAGGAAACACACTAAAGTATTCAGGGGTAGTAGGGCATCATGTTGGTAACTTACTCTTAAGTGGTTCAGGAAAGAAAAGTTTTGTACCATATTTTAAAATTTTCTCTAAGTTTATGATCATTTAAAAAAAATTACAAGGAGATACTTTACAGCTGTAAGTATTCTTGCTCTTCATTGAGTTTTCACCATAATAGTTTTAGTGTCCTTTGATTATTCTTCCTGAATCGATTAATGCTATGATGGT
This sequence comes from Canis lupus familiaris, assembly GCF_011100685.1. Classification (NCBI taxonomy): domain Eukaryota; kingdom Metazoa; phylum Chordata; class Mammalia; order Carnivora; family Canidae; genus Canis; species Canis lupus. Next base: position 469,818 of record NC_049250.1, on the reverse strand, counting down.
TGCAAAATAGTGATTCTCTAACTCCATCATTCCTTTATACTACTTGGCATTCTACTGTAAGAAGTAACTTTCTTTTCAGATCTATTTTTGTTAGTAGGGACTTATGGATTCTAATTTTTCCAATGGCTCTAATCTTTTATTATTATTAATTTTGAAGCTCAGATTGTTCCAGATTTAGCTTTCATGTAAAGAACGGGGGCTGGCTGCTTTTCTTCAAGCAGCTCCTTACTTCTGGAACTACATGGTGATTCAGGCTCCTCTTAGAAATACAGGTCTGCCCAATCTCTGAAGTTAGTCACTTCTCCAAGGAACCATGTTTCTTTTAGTAGACAATGATATTTAAAACCAGGGCAACCACTATAATTTCTTTTTTTTGTAGAAACTTAATATTCTAACCATAATTAAAATTAGGATTTTAATGCCTCTTTTTAGCAATATTGTGTGTTCTTCCAAGTATGTATCAAAAATATGAGTGAATGCTATTTAAAATTGATTTTTGTTTACTGTTGATAGATGAGACCAAGAATAATTGGGAAGTGTCAGCACTTTCTCAGGCTGCCCAGAAAGGATTTAACCAAGTTGTGTTAAAGCATCTGAAAAAGACAAAGAACATTTCATCAGTAAGAAAACCCTTGTATTTTCTTTACCTTAAACAATGCAGAGATAAGATTCTAATGCTTATGAAAAGTAGGTATCTTAGTTTAAAATGTTATTCATATATGTTATAACACAGAAATAATTTCAATATATTTTTAGCTATAAAAATGTAAGAAATATTAACTATTTGGTCTGTCGTCTTGATCTTATTTTCTTGTTTGCTTCTCAGATGTATTTAGTGGATAGTAAAAAGTATGTTTCATATTTAATAAGCAATCAGAATTTTGATATGGATATGTAAGATTGATTCTTTTACATATAAAATTTAAAATACATCATTTTGTCAAGTTTCATTCATGCCAGTTTTTGTGTTTTTTTGGTGACGATTTTTTGAGGTTTTTGAGATGTGGCATATTATTGGAAAAAATAAAGAGAAAACAGTATAGAGAAAATATGTATTTTTCAGGTATTAAGTAAAAACTAAAATTTGAAAACCTTTTAATTTCTAGAACTGATAATGCAAGTTTAGGGTAAATTCTTTCCACCTCGTTATCTTTGACAGCTTTTGATTGAAAGACTGCATAGAACTGGAAATGGCTCTCAAATATATTTAAATTATGTTATTACATATAAATAAAGCAAGATAAAATTACTTGAGTATATCGAGTTTTGCAAATAAAATTTCTTTACAGATACACAATCCCTTATTCTCTAAAAGAGTGGTTCTTGAAGTAAAGAACCCTGTGGATTCCAGAGTATGAGGCCAAAACTATTTTTAATTTTTACTCATTTACATTTGCACTATGGTGTAATGATCGGTACCACTGTTGGTTCCTTAGCACTTTATTAAATCTTGATCCTTGAACTTGTCTTTTTAATGTTCTGTGCGATGAAACAGGAAGTATACATAAAGCAGTCTGCTGCATAGTGCAATGTGACAGTTGTCTTCAGGAAAAACACTTTTGTGATGCTTTGAGCTGTGAGCTCATGTAGCCACTCTTTTCATGAATACTATTTTTACTTTAAAGAACAACTGACAAGACAAACTGTGGCTATTTAGGATTAGGCAGAGATTTTATCTAAAATAGAGTGAGCCTGTCACTTCAAAGAAAACATTTGAGAGTATTTGTTGCCAATGGCAAAATTCAAGTTTTATAAACACAAATTAAATTTTAGAAAACTTGAAACCATCATCATGAGCTTGACAGCTTCTTAATACTTAAAGATTTTTTTGAAGAGATTGGTGATATTAATGAATGTGATTTTTTTTGCATATATAATGAAATGTGGGAACATTTGGAAGATCTGCATAACCCAGTAAACCAATATTTTCAGATGACCAGTACATTATGTTACCAAATCATGTATGGATAGAAAAATCCACTCAAAGTGCAAGATAGGCCAGTGATTTTAATATAGCAGATTATGTAAAATTCATTGGTAAGGTTTCACATTCCACATTGTGACTAATATTTAAGAAATTAATATTTGTTCAGTTTTAGAGTAGTATCAAAGAATAACCATGGTTATCTAAAAAGACTATTAAAATGCTGCTCTCTCTTCCAAGTATGGCCCAAACAGCATATCAGCCTAGTTGTTTTTTAATGATCCAGACAGTAAAGAGATTTATACAAATGTGAAAGTGTCAGTTTCCTGAGGTTTTTAATTCTTTTTGGAAAACATACTTTTCCTTAAACTATGTTATTTGTTAACATGTAATGGGTTTTGTATTTTAAAATACAATAATACCCAATCATGCCAAGGTTTTAACCTCTAGTATGATAAATATTAATAAACATGGCCCACTTTAAACAAAAGTTCTTTGGGGAACCTCAGTATTTTTTAAGGGTGAGTGGTCCTGCCAATACTTTGAAACTTGGATATCTGATTACAAAATTATAGGAGATGTGACTTCTTTTCATGAATTTGCAATAATATTAACAGCAGTATTGTGTAAGATATAATGAACTATTGAGAGACATTAATAACAGAGAGGGTCATAAAACAGTTTGTTTTTTCCTCTCATAATTCTCTTAATTTTTAACCCTCTTATCATCACATATATATCATTGTTCAAATTTCCAGAATGAAGCACTGTCTTTAGAAGAAATAAGGATTAGAGTAGTACAAATGCTTGGCTTTCTAGGAGGACAAATAAACAAAAATCTCCTAACAGGTAAAGATTCCTTTAAAATAAATTTACCTCTGTAGATGTATTTGTACTTTAATTTGAGTGTATAAAGATCGTAATATATTCTGGTATTTGCTCTTGTATGTGATTTATATATTTTCAAGTAAGGTTACAAAGAATAGTATTTTGCCTAATGAAATGCTTTGACTATACCCATGCAATCTGGATAATTTACTACTAGTTGGGAAAATATTCTAGCCTGATTTGTTAAGCACATTTCCCGTTTTTTTTTTTTTTTAATAATAAATTTATTTTTTATTGGTGTTCAATTTGCCAACATACAGAATAACACCCAGTGCTCATCCCATCAAGTGCCCACCTCAGTGCCCGTCACCCAGTCACCCCGTCACCCCCACCCCCTGCCCACCTCCCCTTCCACCACCCCTAGTTCGTTTCCCAGAGTTAGGAGTCTTCCATGTTCTGTCTCCCTTTCTGATATTTCCCACTTATTTTTCCTCCTTTCCCCATTATTCCCTTTCACTATTATTTATATTCCCCAAATGAATGAGACCATATAATGTTTGTCCTTCTCCGATTGACTTACTTCACTCAGCACAATACCCTCCAGTTACATCCACGTCGAAGCAAATGGTGGGTATTTGTCGTTTCTAATGGCTGAGTAATATTCCATTGTATACATAGACCACAGCTTCTTTATCCATTCATCTTTTGAAGGACACCGAGGCTCCTTCCACAGTTTGGCTATTGTGGACATTGCTGCTAGAAACATCGGGGTGCAGGTGTACATTTTCCGTTTTGAAACAGAATCCAACTTGACACTTTTAAAAAAAATATTAAACATTGTGTCAGGAATTCAAAGTTAATCTTTTTGAAAATCTGATACTCTTAATATTTAGATATCTTTCAAGTGTTTGTGATCAGAATCAACATTTTAAATGAGTAGAAATTCATCTGTATTTTTAGTTTTGAAATTTCATATTAAGTACACTAGTGACTTTTGGTAATTTAGGAAGTTAGAAACTATATTAGGAAAATAAGTGTTGCAAAGGGGAGATTTTTATTTTTATTTTTTTTTTTTGTTTTTTTTTGTTTTTTTTTTTTTTATTTTTTTATTTTTTATTTTTTTTAAGGGGAGATTTTTAATAAAAATATTGTTCATTTATCATTTTCCCACATAACACCTAAAATAATTCTTACTGAAAATAGAAATGAAATATTCTAGACTGTTCAAATTGTTTAAAAATAATTTCACTTTGAGCTGAAGTTAGAAATAGTTTGTCAGTGATTTGTAATGTTGTAATTATATGTCTAAAGTAAAACAAAACAGAAAAGGAAAGATGAACAACATGCTTAATTTAAAACTATAAAAAGAATTCTGCTTTCATAAATGAATCATAGAGCAATTGGTATTAGAAAGATTTTGAATGAAAACATGCTCTTCTTGATTTATTTCAACAGCCACATCCTCAGATGAAATGATGAAGAAATGTGTGGCATGGGACAGAGAAAAAAGACTCAGTTTTGCTGTACCATTTATAGAAATGAAGCCTGTCATTTATCTGGATGTGTTCTTGCCTCGGGTCACAGAATTAGCTCTTTCAGCTAGTGACAGACAAACTAAAGTACTATTATTTTTCATTACATGTCACTTAGAATCTATGCTTTTTTTTTTAATATTTTATTTATTTATTCATGATAGAGAGAGAGAGGCAGAGACACAGGCAGAGGGAGAAGCAGGCTCCATTCAGGGAGCCCGACATGGGACTCGATCCCGGGACATCAGGATCACGCCCTGGGCCGAAGGCAGACGCTTAAACCGCTGAGCCACCTGGGCTGCCCCGAATCTATGCTTTTTAAAACCTGAATTTGGTGGGAAATAGATAACATATTTCAGCCATTCCAATATCATTAATTTTGTACTTTCCATAATATGATAGTTTGATAATGATTCAGTTATTAGAAGTAGTTGTCACTGATAAAAAGTAAATGTTATCTTAATGGGAAATAACTTTGTAAAACATTAATATACCAAAAAACTGTTCATAATAGAAAATACAGTAGAAAGGACATTTAAAAGTGATTTCCAGCCTGTGCACCATTATCTCTTTAACCTGGGAGATCAGAAACAGGTAATCTCAGGTTTTTATGAAACTGATTTGGAAATTTCCAAAGTGCTGTAAAAAAACATATACTAAAAATGAAGGTTGAAGATGTGTTAACAAATGAAGCAAAGGCCTGTCATCATGGCATCAATGAAATAGCTAGTACCACTTTGTTTAAATCTTTTAAGATTCAGTTCTTACCTCTTGGATATACAGAGGGTTAATTTTACACAAGTACTACCTCCAGTTACTTTATATTTGGGGTGCTGGTTATCTGCAAAAATTTTTCTTTTTAAAGGGCTAAATTGAGGAAAATTTCAAAGTATTCTTCCCTTGTAAACCTGGAAGCTTAAACTGTGTTGAACTCCTGGTTTAATTTAGGTTGCAGCTTGTGAACTTTTACACAGTATGGTTATGTTTATGTTGGGAAAAGCCACTCAGATGCCTGAATGTGGTCAGGGATTCCCACCCATGTACCAGCTCTACAAGCGAACTTTTCCTGTGCTACTTCGACTTGCATGTGATGTAGATCAAGTAAGTGAATAATTTTGAATCTGACACAGTTGTAAAACTTAAAAAAAAAATTGGGCCTAGGTCAGTGATCATCAAAGTTTGCTGCAGTTTGGAATACTCTGAGGATCTTAAAATAAATACTGCTGTTGGCTCCTGCCCATTCTGACTGATTTAATTTCTCAGGGGTTTGATCTGAGGATTGGGACTTTTATTTTATTTTTATTTTTTAAAGGTTTTATTTATTTATTCATGACAGACACAGAGAAAGAGAGAGAGAGGCAGAGGGAGAAGCAGGCCCCATGCAGGGAGCCTGACATGGGACTCGATCCCAGGTGTCCAGGATCACATCCGGGGCCGAAGGCGGCGCTAAACCACTGAGCCACCGGGGCTGCCCTGATTGGGACTTTTAAATGCTCTCCTGACAGTTTTTAATGTGCCACAATTTGGGAATGAATCACTGATCTAGTTAAGTTACTGATAGTATAGGTGTCTAAAACTCAATTGGCAGTCTCCCCTCATGTAGGGACTTAGAGTCTCAAGTAGTGAAGAAGAGATAAGTAACCATGTACAAGATTGGAAATTGTTGATAAATGACCTCTTCCTGATGAATTTGTGGCAAATTCTCCATTGCTGCAATGAAGCAGAAAATAAGTAGAATTCTCGGTTCATTCGAGGAAGCTAGTATATCTCTGACACTAGGGTGCACACATAAGAGAGGAAACTAAAAAGAAAGACTGATTTGTAAATATAGATGGAAAATTCTTCACTATGTATAAAGGAGTATAATCCAGCAATGTATTAAGATGTGCCGTGATTCAGTAGGATCTTTGTTTAAAACTGGAAATTTACCATGGAATCAGATCAGAAGCAGTGATTGTTTCCATAGAAGCCTAAATGGTATTTGTCCTGCTAAACTAGGAATAGTTTGATCTTATCTTTAATACAATCAAGAATGTCTTCTTGAATGCTAGAGCCAAATCATCCCCAGGCATGAAACACTAATGCTGCCTTCCTTGTGCTTAAGCCAGGACAGAAGCCCAAAGTTAGAAGTGAGTTGGCCTGTTAAGGGGCACCTCCAGCACCTACCAGAACAGTGCCTGCAGTGTGGGTGGTTGCTCAGTATTACTTCATGTGCATTTACTTAGTTACGTGCAGTGGTTAGTATTTGGGCCTCTCACCAGGCTGTGAATTCCCTGTGGACATGTCAGACAGTAGAAAGGAAGAATTTTTATTTTGAATATAATTTTTTTATTAAACCTGGAAAGCCCAAGAATATCAGCTGATAAACTCGAAGAATTAAAGGAGGAAGCTGATGGATTACAAAACAAAACACATATATATATCAGTATTCTCATATATGTATATGTATATATACAACCCTGAGATCATGACCTGAGCCTAAATCAAGAGCCAGATGCTCCACTAACTGAGCCGGTCAGGCACCCCAGTATTCTCCTATGTCTTAAATATTAGTACTGGCCACTTGGAAGATATGTCTACAGCATCTCACTCATAGCAGTATGAAATATATATACAAAATGTCTATAAATAAATGTCAATACACCAGGCAGATGTATATTTTATGAATACAAAATGAGCGTGCTCTGTACTTGAGATAGAAGAGTCATTATTGAAAAAAATGCCAGTTCTTCCCAAATCAGTCAGTAAGTTTGGTATCATTACAGCAGAAAGCCCAGAGTTAATTTCATTTTAACCCAAAAAGTAATCTGAAAGAATAATTGCTTGAACCTAACCGAGAAAAAAATTTTTTTTTAATTTTTAAATTTTATTTATTTATTTATGAGAGACACAGAGAGATTGAGGCAGAAACACAGGCAGAGGGAGAAACAGTCTCCATACAGGGAGCCCAATGTGGGACTCAATCCTGGGTCTCCAGGATCACACCCTGGGCTGAAGGCAGCACCAAACCGCTGAGTCATCTGGGCTGCCCAAGAAAAAATTTGAATGTATAGAACACTAACCTTTGCTTTTAGCAAAAGGTTGCCTTTTGCCTTAGCAAATGTTAAAATGTAAATTATAGTAGGATTGAACTTGGCATGGATAGATCAGTGGGAGGAGAATCTCTTAGCTGCCAAGTGGACCTATGTGCATACGTAAAGATTGTATATATGGTAGAAGAGGCTTTTTAAGTTAGAAATGGATCATTTAGGGGATCCCTGGGTGGCTCAGTGGTTTAGCGCCTACCTTTGGCCCCAGGGCGTGATCCTGGAGTCCCAGGATCGAGTCCCACATCGGGCTCCCTGTATGGAGCCTGTTTCTCCCTCTGCCTGTGTCTCTGCCTCTCTCTCTCTGTATCTCATGAATGAATAAATAAAATTAAAAGAAAAAGAAATGGATCATTTAATCATATTAGGCCAGTTGACTAACATGAAAAATTAATTTCCAATTAAGAGAAGGAAAAACAAACTATAAATATATTACAGAAAAATGTAATGTTATAGCATGTCTGTATATCTTTGGATTGGGATGGTCTTTTTCATTGGTAAAATATGTTATTTAATATAGAAATACATGAAGCTAAAAATGAATCTCCATCTCATCACCCCTTCCCCATTCTTATTCCTCTGAAAAAGCCGCTTTCTCCTCTGCTGAAATTTTGGTGCATATATGCCCAGATCTTTGTAAAAACGTGTTTTTACAAACATGTGTATATGTTTTATTTATAAAAAGGATCATTGCATTAAAAAACTCTTTTATTTTTTTTTTTTTAATATTTTTTTAAACTTTTATTTATTTATGATAGGCACACAGTGAGAGAGAGAGAGGCAGAGACACAGGCAGAGGGAGAAGCAGGCTCCATGCACCGGGAGCCCGACGTGGGATTCGATCCCGGGTCTCCAGGACCGCGCCCTGGGCCAAAGGCAGGCGCCAAACCGCTGCGCCACCCAGGGATCCCTAAAAAACTCTTTTATGTACAAAATATAATTTCTGCTACTTGGATGAATTTTGTTATCATTATGTTATAAGCATCCTTCCGGGATCCCTGGGTGGCGCAGCGGTTTGGCGCCTGCCTTTGGCCCAGGGCGCGATCCTGGAGACCCGGTATCGAATCCCACATCAGGCTCCTGGTGCATGGAGCCTGCTTCTCCCTCTGCCTGTGTCTCTGCCTCTCTCTCTCTCTCTCTCTGTGTGACTATCATAAATAAATAAAAATTAAAAAAAAAAAAAAAAAAAAAAAAAGCATCCTTCCATGTCTTTCCCTACAGTTTGTATAGAAAGGGAGATTTTCCTACAAAATATGGAATATAGGTATATAAAAGAAAAATGTTAATGTCCTGATAGTTTTGACTCTATAAATGTTTAAAAATGCTGAATGGCACAAAACCCACAACTTATATATATATATATATATATATATATAATGTAGGGAAATTTTTTTACAAATTCTTCTGAAGATAAAAGAGTTTTAAATGGGCAAATAGATAAAGAACAAAAATAGGCAGCTTATAAATGAAGAGATACATATGGCCACTGAAAGATATTTTTAAATATTTTCATCTTTTTAGTAAACAAGGAAATTCAAATTTACATCTATTGTCAAATATTTTAAAAATTGCAAGTGCTTAATGTCGAACATGTGGGTAAAGGACTTTGGGAGATGTGGCTTTTAAGAATGTGGGTGGGCACAGGCTCTTTGTGGGCAGAGCAAAAGGCTGGGTGACCTGCAGCCCTAGTCTAGCACTCTCTTACTAGAGTTGTGCTCAGAACAGTGCATGTAACTTTTCAGTGATTTCTTCCTAACAGAAATACCTGCATTCTAACAATAGGATTTGGGCAACTGGATCACGGTATCTATATATGAGATACCAGGCAGCAAGTAAAATATTGATATAGATTATGTATTTATGTGAAATATTCCAAATTGGAAGGAAAATTGGTTGCAAAAATGTATATTTTTACACATGCATATATGGATTTTAAATAAAATATTTTGAAAGTTACAATGAGTTCCAATGGTCACAGGGGTTACCTTTGTAATATAGGATTATAGATGGACAGTTTTCTACATTTTCTAAAATTTCTATAAGGCGTGTATATGTATATATTTACGTGTGTATGCATGTATATTATATGCATATAATTTACATACTATGGGTTAGAGAGTATAATTCTTTAGAAAAATGATGCTTTAAGACAGGTTAAACTTCCACACTGAAAGGTAAGAACTTTTACTTTGATCAATCCCAAGGTTAGAAAGGTATTCTTTTGTGGTGAATTATCCAAGTGCAGGAGGACTGTGTCTTTTAGTCGAAGTCCTCAGACATTTTACATGTTTTTTGACACGGTATACATACCAGAATGCTTCATTCTTGAACTCATGGTCAGTGGGGAGATAAAATTCCCCTGGATTTCTTTGTATTGCCATTGGAGCCTTAGCATCGTGAGACACAGAAATGTTTAAGATACAAAGATAGGGAATGTTTGCCTTCACTTCTGCTACATATGTTTTGGTTTTAATATATAAGGAGGATTAGATCTGTAACCATATGTCTAGGTAATTGCTGTTATCCAAAAGGATAAAAAGACTTATTTTAATCTCCCCCAAATAGTCACACCAGACTAGCCCACTAGGTTAAGCTCCCAAGATTCCAGGAAGAGGAGTACTGTATCCTGGGTATTTCCTTTCAGAGAAGAGTCCAGGCCTGGCAGACACCTGGGATTGTAAAAGCCAGAGACCCACAAGGCTCTGCTCCTAGAGAAATTTTATTTACATTCTAGAGAGTTGGAATGAGAACCCAGGATCTTTTCCATCCCATCTCCAAATAGTAAAGATATCCCACCTTCTTTTTGGCAGGACGAGAGAGGTGATTCTTTGTCCTGTATCTCTTCTGTGATTGGGCTTTTAAAGTTTATATGTGTAGGGTGTTGATCTGGTTTTTATTTGGTCACACCACAGGGTGTAAATCAGGGTGTAGGGAACCACATGGTCATTATTTGCCTTTTTTTTTTTTTTTTTAATAGAAAGAGAAGGAGAGACAGAACGGGGTTGGAAGGGGAAGAGGGGGGGAGAGAATCTTAAGGAGGTTCCATGCCCAGCATGGAGCTTAACTTGGGGCTTAATCTCATGACACTGAGATCATGACCTGAGGTGAAATCAAGAGTCAGATAGATACTTAAATGACTGAGCCACCCAGGCACTCTGGTCACTATTTGCTTTTTAGTTGAATAATGATAATGTCTCTGATCCAGAATACTTTGCATGTATTTAGGATCAAATTAATGAAAATAAATTTTTTTTTAAAAGCCAACATTATCTGCCTTCATATTGGAAGAACAATAAGTTTTAGAATGCGGGATCCCTGGGTGGCGCAGCAGTTTAGCGCCTGCCTTTGGCCCAGGGCGCGATCCTGGAGACCCGGGATCAAGTCCCACGTTGGGCTCCCGGTGCATGGAGCCTGCTTCTCCTTCTGCCTATGTCTCTGCCTCTCTCTCTCTCTCTCTGTGTGACTATCATAAATAAATACAAATTAAAAAAAAAAGTTTTAGAATGCATATTTTTCTCTGCTGGATTCTTAGGAAAAAGAGAAGAGCTAGGAAGAACATGTTTATCATTCAATTTTAACTAAAGAAGGAAACTAATAAAACCATTGTGGTATTATTACTTAACTTTTCCTGTCATTTAAACAGCACTCTTTCCAATATAAAATTACTTTAATGCTAAGAAAAGAATTGTAATTGTTGTTCTTCAGGTGACAAGGCAACTATATGAGCCCTTAGTAATGCAGCTGATTCACTGGTTCACTAACAATAAGAAATTTGAAAGTCAGGATACTGTCGCCTTACTGGAAACGATACTGGTGAGTAATGGTTGATTCTTTTCTTGTAATTTACATCAACTAGTTATATTTGATCTACGTTTAGAACGTTAAGAAAAATTACCTATCAAGATATCAAAATGTAGCATCTACCTGGATACTATTGGTTTTTTTTTTTTTTCCTTTTGTTTTAGAGAATTGGTGAAATGGCATTTTTTTTTTAAAGATTTTATTTATTTATTCCTGAGAGACAGAGAGAGAGGCAGAGACACAGGCAGAGGGAGAAGCAGGCTCCATGCAGGGAACCCGACGTGGGACTTGATCCCGGGTCTCCAGGATCAGGCCCTGGGCTGAAGTTGGCGGTAAACCGCTGAGCCACCTGGGCTGCCCGAAATGGCATTTTAATAGATAGGATACCATAGTCATTTCCTGAAGTGTTACTTTTAAATATCTGCAGACAGTGTGCACATTCTTTTAAAATTTTATTTATTTGAGAGAGAGAAAGAAAACATGGGTGTGTGGAGGGGCAAAAGGAGAGAATCCTCAAACAGACTCCCTGCTGAGTGCAAAGCCCACTCTGGGGCTTGAATCCTAAGACCCATGAGATCATGACCTTTGCTGAAACCAAGAGTGGGATGCTCAACCGACTGAGCCACGGTGCCCTTGCACATTGTGTTGTTGTTTTGTCCTCTTTTTTTGGGAGAATGGTTATAAATTAAATATATATTTAATTTATATATAAATTAGACTTCATATACGTGAAGGCTATGTGTGTGTAGAGTAGAAGGAATGAAAAATAGTGTGCTTATTTTTTAATCAGAGTTGCAATATGCTCTTTAAAAAAAATCTATAGTATAATAATTAAGACTAAAAGGGATTTTTTGAGCTTATCCAGTTTTTTCCTGTATTCAGATTCACAATTAAAGAGCCCTACCTAGAAAGGGGCACCTAGGTGGCTCGGTGGTTGAATATCTGCCTTCGACTCAGGTCATGATTCCGGGATTCTAGAATTGAGTCCAGCATTGGGTTCCCTAGGGGGGAGCCTTCTTTTCCATCTGCCTGGTCTCTGCCTGTCTCTCTCTGTCTTTCATTAATAAATAAATAAAATCTTAAAAAAAAAAACAAAAAACAAACCCTAGTAGCTATTTCTGTAGAACTGTCCTGAGGCCATAGAGTAGATTCATTAAGATTTGATCACTGGTTCATTGAGGGCAGAAGCAGGGAGGTTAGCTTGATTTTATTATAATTGTGTGAGTTTTTGCAAATGAGTTTATATTTGGTTCCTTTAAATGTCATCTTACTCGATTTTACCTATTATTTCATCCTATAATTTGGTTTTGTCATATATTGACTTTTAGAATCAGAAGCCCCAGTTAAATGCATAGCAAGTTTGTCCAAACAGACGTCTTTTAAGTCCATATTCTTGCAAACTGATTCCAATTTGAATGTGTGTGTCACTTTCTGTTAAATTTGAGAGGAGCCAGAGAAATAGAGAATTTGAGACTGGGCATCTGGACAGAGGAAATAAAGGGCAGTAGGTGGTTGGTGTGTTTGTGGGGATTGCAGTTTGTTTGTGGGGATCGCAGTGTGTTGTGTTTCATTTGCATGGGAGCATATTGCAAGGTGGGCTGGGAAGACACGCAGAGCATCAGAACATTGCATCTAGGGGAACCACATGCTCCAGTTTGCTCCAGATGGTCTTGATTACACTGGTTGTGTGTGTAATTGTAATAGTGTTCTTTTCACTCTCAGAGTTACCCTAATTGGATGCCTTGTTGTAGGCATGGGAGTCACTGAACATTTCAAATTAGGGTGGTGACAGTGATATTTGTGGTTTAATTCCCTGCAGTGTCTACCAGTGAGTCCTGCCTATAATAAATATGTTTAATTAAATTTAACTTGTGGCTTATTTGCATTCAGATGGATTTATTCTAATGTTCCTATTCTGAAGTTTCTGTCTTAGCTGTTTCTCTTCTAGTCTTGATTGTTGAAGGGGGCTTAGTAAGGATTTCAGAAAGAAATCAGTTAAGATCATGATAATGTAAAGTGAGATAGTTGAGGAAAGGAAAGGTAAAGGAGGAAATGGGAAGTTGGTACAGTGCTTGAGTGAAAGCATGTCTACAGGTTTCCCAGTAAGAATTGTTAATTCCCTAATGTTAGCACATGCATTATTTACCCACTCCTCTGAGAAACAATAAATATCACCTCTTCACATTTCCGCAGTTAATTGCTTCTTGAATTATAATTAGCACTGTAATAAAAGATTTTGCATATAGCAAATAACTGGGGACGTTAGGTAGAAGAACTTGCTTATTTCAGTGTTCAGTATAGTTTTTTTTTTTTTTTAAGATTTTATTTATTTATTCATGAGAGACAAGAGAGAGAGGCAGAGACATAGGCAGAGGGAGAAGTAGGCTCCCCTTAGGGAGCCTGATGTGGGACTCTATCCCTGAACTCCAGGATCACAACCGCTGAGCCATCCAGGCGTCCCCAGTATAGTTTTTTAAGTTAAACCTTTCCTATACAGATCTAAGAGGGGACTATGTCTAGAGGGAGACAAAAACATTCAAACTTCCTTGTTTGTGTGCTTTTTAAAGATATTTAAAGACTGTGCCTATAAGGCATAGAGGTTGCTCTTATGGAAAGTTACATTTTTAGAACCACATCTCTATATTATTTTTATTTATGTAGCATTACAGTTCTCTTGGAACCTAGAAGGATCTTATTTCCTTTAACCTCAGTAAAGCATCTCAGATATTGTTATGAGGTAAAATCAACAACAAAAACTTTAAGGATGTAGCCATTGGGTTTCTTTAGGAAAAGGAGAGACCTTTTTGTTGCTGCATAATTAAAATATTCTTTTTTTATTCTTTTTTTTAATGGATTTTTCAGTTTCTTTGTTTAAAAGAAAATGTCAAAAGGCCATTATTAGCATAGATTCTGATTAATCAGATTGGTTTTACTAGTCTTTATTGTTTTCTTGAATAGTGTTCTAAATTAATTTTCATAACATGCTATAGTTATACTCAGAGCAGACCAGGTATTCAGTTGTCATCTTATGTTTGGTTTTAGGATGGAATTGTAGATCCTGTTGACAGTACTTTAAGAGATTTTTGTGGTCGGTGTATTCGCGAATTCCTCAAATGGTCCATTAAGCAGACAACACCGCAGCAGCAAGAAAAAAGTCCAGTGAACACTAAATCACTTTTCAAGCGACTGTACAGCTTTGCACTTCACCCCAATGCTTTCAAGAGGCTAGGTGCATCACTTGCCTTTAATAATATCTACAGAGAATTCAGGTAAGTAAGCCATCTGACAGGGAAGAGTATAAAGAAGTTCTTTAAATTTTTAGTAATGATTTTGAAAAGTGACTGCTATTTATGTATCCATGTATTCATATAGCTGGCATTTAGTAGATTATTATATGTCAGATGCTGTGTTCTTTTCTGGGGATTAAAAAATGAATTAAAATGCAGTTGGCATTCAGGAAGCTCAAATTACTGAGATGCATACAAACATAATACCACAGCAGTCTTGTAAATGCAATGGAAGACCTAATTCAGGATCTTTTGGAGCATAGAAGAGGAGAATCTAACCTTGCTTGAGTAAGTTAAAGAAATCTTCCTGTAGCATTTTTTTAGAGAAAACTTAAAGGATAAATAAATCAGCCACAGCATTTCAGATCAAAGGGATGCAGTAGAGATAAAAAATAGAGTGTTATATAAGGAGATAAAGACATTTTATTTTCCTGACTATGGAGTTGGAAGTTTAGAAGGGAGCATAGTGAGCCTGCGTAGGTGCCTGTGTCTGTAGAGTTAAGAAACAGGTTACTTCTAGTGACAACAAGCCCTTGGAGTATTAGGAGAAGGAGCTGCATGTTTAAATTTCCTCCTGAAATCCACCTGCCTATAGCTATATGGAGAGTAGATCTGAGTGAGATAAGAACAGGGCTAGGACACCAGTGAAGGGGCTATCATCAGTCCCTGACCTAAGGTTGTAGTCATGTTTGTCCATTCATTTATTGTTACCTATTAAGAATATTATGTGCCAGACACTGTGCCAGATGCTGGTGATGTAAAGATACAGCCATTCAGGAGGATTGCCTCTATAAAACGAGATAAAAATCACATAGATAATTGTAAAACTTGTTGCTGAAATCAGTTCTTTTATGTAGTGGTAGATGATTACCAAGTAATCAGATAATGAGGAACCTGACTTTGATTGGTCCGGACAGTTTCTCTCAGGAAATGGGAGTTATGATAGCAGTGAGGAGAGCAATTGTAAAAATAAGATAAATGACTGAGAGAGAGAGAGACAGACAGACAGGGATGGATAGTTGGAGGGATAGGAAATTGTGTATGTGCAGATGCACATTTATATGAAAATTGACTAGAGTTTGAAGCCACTGTGTAATTTTTTTTTAGCTTTTTAAACTGTGAAACATATGTACAAAAGAGTGTTTAAAACATGTGTATGAATCTGTCACTATTTTTATTTTTTTTTTATTTTTTTTATTTTTTATTTTTTAAAAGCTTTCTTTTTTTTTTTTTTTAATTTTTATTTATTTATGATAGTCACACAGAGAGAGAGAGAGAGGC
This sequence comes from Canis lupus familiaris, assembly GCF_011100685.1. NCBI lineage: Eukaryota > Metazoa > Chordata > Mammalia > Carnivora > Canidae > Canis > Canis lupus. Next base: position 454,079 of record NC_049250.1, on the reverse strand, counting down.
AGAGACACAGGCAGAGGGAGAAGCAGGCTCCATGCACCGGGAGCCCGACGTGGGATTCGATACTGGGTCTCCAGGATCGCGCCCTGGGCCAAAGGCAGGCGCCAAACCGCTGCGCCACCCAGGGATCCCTGTCACTATTTTTAGATGACATATTATTATATATAGAAAACCCTGAAGACTTCACCAAAAAACTATTAGAACTAATAAATTCAGTTTCAGGACACAAAAGCAATATACACAAATCTATTGCATTTCTGTACTTTAATAACCACTTATCAGGACATGAAATTAAGAAAACATTTCTATTTATAATTACATCAAAAAGAATAAAATAGGAATAAATTTAACCAAGAAGGTGAAAGACCTATACAATGAAAACCATAAGACATTGGTAAAAACAACTGAAGAAGCCACAGATCAGTTAGAAAGATATACCATGCTCATGGATTGAAAGTATTTATATTGTTAAAATGGCAATACTCTCCCCAATATTCAACATATTCGGTGGAATCCTTATAAAATTCTAGTATGACATTTTTCACAGAAACCAAACAATCCTACAATTTTTGTCGAACTACAAAATACATTGAGGAGCCAAAGTAATCTTGAGAATGAAGAGCAAAGTTGGAGGCATCATGCTCCCCAATTTCGAACTATACTACAAAAGCTATAATAATTAAAATAGTATGATATTGGCATAAAACAGGTCAATGGAACTGAATAGAGAGCTTAGAAATAAACCCACACAAACATGGTCGATTAATTTTTTACTGAAGAGCCAAGAATAAACAGTGGGAAAAGGACAGTCTCTTTAGTAGATTGATGTGGGGAAAACTGGACAGCCACATACAAAAGAATGAAACTAGACATATCTTACACCATACACAAACATTAACTCAAATTGGATTAAGGACTTGAATGTAAGACCTGAAACCATAAAATTCCTGGAAGAATAGGTGGTAACCTGTTGGACATCAGTTTTGGCAATGATGTTTTGGTTCTGATTCCAAAAGCCAAGAAAAAAACGTGAAAGTAGACATGTGGGACTATATCAACTAAAAGTTTCTGCAGGGCACAGGAATCCAATAAAATGAAAAGGTGACAAAAGGTGATCAGTTTCACAAGTCATCAGGGAAATGCGAATCAAACCACAATGAGATACCACCTCATGCCTGTTAGAATGGCTACTATGAAAGAGGCAAGAAATAACAAATTTTGGCAAGGATGTAGAAAAAGGGAACCCTTGTGCACTGCTGGTAGGAATGTAAATTGGCATAGCCACTATGGAAAACAATATGGAGATTCCTTAATAAAAAATAGAAGTACCATATGATCCAACAATTCCAAATTTTGGATATTTGTCCAAAGGAAATGAAACACTAATTCAAAAAGATATATGAACCCTGATGATTATTGCAGCATTATTTAAAATAGCCAAGATAAGGCAGACCGGGTGGCTCAGCGGTTTAGCATCACCTTCAGCTCAGGCCCTGATCCTGGAGACCCAGGATCCAGTCCCACGTTGGGCTCCCTGCCTGGAGCCTGCTTCTCCCTCTGCCTGTGTCTCTGCCTCTCTCTCTCTCTCTTTCTTTCTCTCTCTTTTTCTCTGTGTCTCTCATGAATAAATAAATAAATCATTAAAAAAATAAAATAGCCAAGATATGGAAAATGTCCATTAGTGGATGAATGAAGAAATATGGTATATATATACAACAGAGTAATTCAGCCATAAAAAAGAATGAAATCTTGCCATCTGAAAACATGGATAGATTTGAGGTCATTATGTTAAGTGAAATAAGTTAGAAAGACAAATACCTTATGGTCCTACTTATTTGTGAAATCTTAAAAAAAAAAAAAGAAAGCTCATAGATACAGAGAATAGATTGGTGGTTGTCACAGGCTGGGAAGAAGGGTAGGCAAAATAAGTGACAGAGGTCAAAAGGTACAAACTTCCAGTTTTAAAATAAGTAAGTCATAGAGATATACAGACATACCTCATTTTGTTACTCTTCACAGATACCGCATTTTATACAAACTAACTTTGGGTAGGTCTATTAGCACTACTTTTCCAACACTTACTTTGTATCTCTAAGTCATGTGTTGGTAATTCTTAAATTATTTCAAACTTTCTAATTATTCCTGTATTTGGGATGGTGGTCTTTGATGTAACTATTGTAATTGTTTTGGGGTGCCATGAACTGCTCCCATATAAGACAGTGAACATAATTGATAAATGGTGTGTGTGTTCTGACTGCGCAACCAACTGGCTGTTCCCCCTTCTCTCCCTCTCCTTGTGGTCCCCTATTCCCTGAGACACAGCAACATTGAAATTAGGTCAGTTAATAATCCGACAATAGTCTTTAATAAAGTGAAAAGAAGATTGCATGTCTCTCAGTTTACATCAAAAGCTAGAAATGATTAAGCTTGGTGCAGAAGGCCTATGAAAAGCCAAGACAGGCCAAAAACTAGGCCTCTTACACAGACAAATACTGAATGCCAAGGAGAAGTTCTTGAAGGAAATTAAAGTGGACCCTCCAGCAAACATATGGATGAAAAGGAAGTGAAACAGACTTATTGCTGATATGAAGAAAGTTGTGGTGGTCTGGATAGAAAATCAAACTAGCCATAATACTTCCTTAAGCCAATGCCTAATCCAGAGCAAGGCCTTAACTCTCCTCAGTTCTATGAAGTGAGAGAGGAAAGGAAGCTGCAGAAGAAAAAATCTGAAGCTTTCAGAAGATCTGTGAAGTTTAAGGAAAGAAGCTGTCTTCATAACATTAACGTACAAGATGAAGCAGTGCTGATATAGAAATTGCAAGTTATCTAGAAGATCTCGCTAGGATAGTTTATGAAGGTACCTCCACTAAACAACAGATTTTCAGTGTGAATTAAACAGCCTTTTGCTGGAAGAAGATGCCATCTAGAGCATCGTAAATAGAGCGGAGAAGTCATTGCCTGCTTCAAAGCTTCAAAGGACAGGCTGGCTCTCCTGTTAGGGGCCAATGTAGCTGGTGATTAAGTTAGAGCCAGTGCTGATTTACCATTCTGAAAATCCTAGGGCCCTTCAGAATTATGGTAAATTTCCTCTGCCTGTACTCTCCAAATGGAACAACAAAGCCTGGATGATAGCATATTTGTTTACAGTGTGGTTTACTGAAGATTTTAATCCCCCTGTTAAGAACTACTGCTCAGAAACAAAGATTCCTTTCAAAATAGTACTGCTCAGTGACAGTGCACCTGGTCATCCAAGAGCTCTGATGGACAAGTACCGTGAGTTTATTTGTTTTTATGCCTGCTAACACAATTATCCATTCTGCAGTAAATGAATCAAAGAGTAATTTTGACTTTCAAGTCTTATTATTTAAGAAATTTCATAATGCGGGATCCCTGGGTGGCGCAGCGGTTTGGCGCCTGCCTTTGGCCCAGGGCGCGATCCTGGAGACCCGGGATCGAATCCCACGTCAGGCTCCCAGTGCATGGAGCCTGCTTCTCCCTCTGCCTGTGTCTCTGCCTCTCTCTCTCTCTGTGTGTGACTATCATAAATAAATAAAAAATTAAAAAAAAAAAAAAGAAATTTCATAATGCTATAAATTGAAAACCTGGTAAGGATTCACCATTCTAGATGCCATTAAGAACATACATGATTCATGGGAAGAGATCAAAATATCAACATTCACAGGAGTTTGGGAGAAGTTGATTCCAACCTTAAGGATGACTTTGAGGGGCTTAAGACTTCAGTGAGGGAGTAACTGCAGATGTGGTGGAAAGAGCAAGAGAACTAGAACTAGAAGTGAAGCTTTCAAGTGTGACCAAATTGCTGTCGTTTCATGACAAAACTTTAATGGATGAGGAGTTGCTTCTTATGGATGAAGGTGGTTTCTTGAGATGGAATCTTACTCCTGGGGAAGATGCTGTGAAGATTGTTGAAGTTTTAGAATACCGTATAAACTTAGTTGATAAAATAGTGGCAGAGTTTGACAAGATTGATTTCAGTTTTGAAAGAGGTTCTGCTGTGAGTGAAATGCTACCAAATAGCATCACCTGCTACAGAGAAATTAGATCTGAAAGGAAGAGTTGGATCTATGTGGCAAACTTCTCTGTATCTTATTTGAAGAAATGGTCACAGCCACCCAGCCTTGAGCAGCCAACGACCCGAATCAGTCAACACCAGCCATCAACACTGAGGCAAGACCCTCTACCAGCAAAATGATTATAACTCACTGAAAGCTCAGAAGATGGTTAGCATTTCTTAGCAATATAAAGTATTTTTAATTAAGGTATGTTTTCAGACATAATACTGTTGTGCTTTTAATATACAGTACGATGTTAATATAACTGTTATATGCCCTGGGAAACCAAAAAATTCACTTCACTGCCTTTGTTGAGATAATTGCTTTATTTTGGTTACCTGGAGCCAAACTTGTAGTATTTCTCAAGGGTGCCTATAATGTAGAATATGGTGACTATAGTTAATACTGTATTACATATTTAAAGGTTGCTAGGAGAGTAGATTTTAAATCTTCACATCATGAGGAAAAGAATTTTTTAAATATATGGGGATAGATGTTAACTAGACTTATTGTAGTGATCATATTGTAATGTATACAAATACAGAGTCATTTTGTTGTACTCCTGGAATTAACACAACGTTATATGTCAGCTATACCTCAGTTAAAAAAAAAGAACTCTGTATGTTGAATAATAATAAGTTTTTGCATACTCCCCACCTAGGTTAAGAAATAGAGTATTTTCAGTATTTCAGACCTTCCTCTTTGAGCTAATCATTCATTCTTCCTTTATATTATTTATTCCCTTGTTTGTCTTTTTTGTTTCTTTTTTTTGTTTCATTTTGTATGTATGTACCCCAAATGATACATTTTGCAATTTGGAAGATCAGTGTTTTCACTGTTTGGTGAAGTGTCCTGGGATATTCTGTTCAGTGGAGACTGGCTCCAGCTTCCATGAGAGATTACAGGAGCCCATTCCAAGGAATTAGAATGACAAGGTTCACGTTAGTTTTATAGCAGAGCTCTCCAGAATGTTGTGAAGTAGATCACAAGTGATATCTGGGAGAAATATCATCTGAACGTGTGGACTGCCCTTTAATTTCTGCTTCTCAGCTCCATGTGGCTCACCATGTGTCAGGAACATGTCAAGGCAATACTCTCTCCTGGGATAAATGAGCACTCTCAGCTGATCCAAGTTGAACATGGACAGGAGAAGAACTTTTAAGTACCTGATCATGGTCACCCAGGTTAAGAAAGGAATTTGGGCCATCTTCTGTACAGGTTGAAAAATCCATACTGTGGTGTTTTGGTGGAGACAGCTGTTACCAAGTCTCTTTCTTGGGTCCCTGCTCACCTGTTGTATTGGATCTCCTTGCCTTTCCTCTTGGATTGTCCCCTGCACTTCTTCCCTGTTTGATTTTTTGTTTCCTTTTCCTCTCTTGCCTTCCTTTTTGGATACTCTTGATTTGTTGGATCACATTCAAAATAGCTTTTTGAGAAAAGGTACACAATAGAGAAATTCTTTGAAATCTTACATGTTGAATAATATAAATACAAGTCCTATTGTTTCCTTTCTGCATGCTGATGAGCTGTTTGCACACCTTTCTTGGGAAACATATTTGTAGGGCATCATTTTGTCATGTCATTTCTCTACTTAGCTGCTTTAGCTGGTGTTGATACCTAAGCTAAAACCTGTTATACTCAACCTGGCCTTTCAAGATCCCCCAGCTTTTGGAGTCTCATCACAAGCTGCTCTTCCAGGCACTTGAGTGGCTCAGTTGGTTAAGCGTCTGCCTTCAGCTCAGGTCATGATCTCAGGGCCCCTACTTGTGCTTGCTTACTCACTTGCTCTCTCCCTGTGTCAGATAAATAAATAAAATCTTTAAACAGAACACACACACACACACAAACTGCTGTTCCAAATGAATCTTTTCTTTTCCTTGCCAGTTTGCTTGCTGTCTCCTGTTTTTCATCTTGCCTCCATGTCTTTGCCCATACCACACATTTATCAGTTAATGTCCTTTATTTTCAGTGTCAGATCTGGGTGTGTGACACCAGGGATGATGGGGAGCTTGTGATTCTGACAGGCCCTGCCCCTCTTAGGATTCAAACTTAAAAAAAAAAAAGAAAAAAAAAAAACTAGGACTATATTCCTGACAAACCAAACACCAGTTTGTGATTTTTGTTCTAAGTACTCTGGTCCTGCACACTTGCTCTAGTTCTGTTTGTTCCAGGAACACTCCCTCAGTGGGTGGTGCAGTGACCCAGCACTTCATCAGATGAGTAGAACTTCCAACTTGTATTCTTCTCTGAACTCCTCTGAGACTCAGTTCCTAGCCCTGTCATTTTATATTTAATCATTTACTGTCCTGTGTTATTAAGGAGCAAATTTTCCAGGGAGAGATCTGCCCTCTGCCCTTCACCCACCCATGAGTTTATATAAGAATTGCTCCACAGACATTGTTGGTCAAATTATTTACATGTGCCTGTTGTGCTTGTAAAGCTTAGCATTTACTACTGGTATTGACTTGTTTTTGGATAGGGTAAGAGATTTTGAAATTCTTTTTATTTTGAAAGAATGTGGATTTGGTATGAAACTTTCTCTTCTATTTTAATGAGGTGTGTGGAAGTGTGGTCAAAACAATGGTTCTGAAGTTATTTGCTGTGAGCAGTTCTATAGACTGAAGGGTACTTGTTTGCAGAGAAAAAGCGAATATTGCCTCTTTTGGTTTATATAGTTTTTGCTCTGCTCTTGAGGAAGTTTTCTTCTTTGAGAATTATTTTAGGTTGCTTTATGTTTCAAAACATTTGAGCCATTTTTTAAAAAACATTTAATTCATGTATGTACTCTTTAATTCAGTAATGTACTCTTTGATAACATTACTCTTTTCCCTTGTCACTTCTGCTTTTTTGTTTTCCTAGGTGAAGTTCAATATTCTTTGTTTTACAGGGAAGAAGAGTCTCTGGTAGAGCAGTTTGTGTTTGAAGCATTGGTTACGTACCTGGAAAGTCTGGCCTTAGCACACACAGATGAGAAACCCTTAGGTAGGTCTTATCTGAGTGTTTTGTTTGTACACCAGTTCTGTTTGCCTGACAAATCTTCAAGAACTTTACCACTCAGGGGTTAAGCCTCAGGTAATTCTCTCATAAGGTGATATTTTCTTTTCTCCTGTCTCCCATTTAGGGTGATAAGTATGAAAGGGAGATATGCCCCTCTGATGCCTCCAAAACAGTTAAGAATCTTCAATGCCCACCTTCTGTGTGGCCCACCACATCTCCCTGGTGGCCACTGAGCTTGACCCCTAGATGGCCAGAGATTTGCCCAGGGCAGGCGGGACAATTTTATTGTGCAGCTCCAATGAAGCCAGCCAGTACTGTGATGACATGAAATGTGAGAATGTTCGATTGCACCACGTAAAAAAACCTGGGTGTAATAATCACTGAGATGTGGCCAGTGTCTCACTGATGACAGTTTGAAATGTGGAAGATAGATCTCATTACAAGATTGTGATAAAGCTGTTTCAACTATAATTAAGAAATAATAAAATGATAAGTCAGAAATAGACTTAAAGTAGTTAAGACAGTAATAAATGGTAGACTTTACAATTAAATTCTGTATTATATAAAATTCTCTATTCTGTAAACTTACTTTACAAATAAATTCTGTGTTATGAACATCACGGAATTTCTGGGCTGGAAGTCTTAGATATCTTACCCAGAGAACTTAAGTGACTGAGCTAGGTCACATAGATGTGTATAGCAGAACTTCTTTTTCACTTATCCAGATTTTATTTTGTTTGTGTTTTTAAAAAGACAGGTTGTGTTCTACTATCCTTCATGGTGATAGCCTACTGTGGGTAAAAATACTTAAAATTTAGCTCTTGCCATCAAAGAGCTTAAAATTGCTTAGTTTATCTTGACATAAAGGTGAATTTTCTCAACAAGTGAAATTTAACACTTAAAAATCACTGCCATATTTTCAAAGCATAGAAAGAAAACGTTTTCTTGGTTATAGAACTCAAATTGTGTAAGGCTCCTTTCCTAAATAACCTGAGGCATCTGTGGATGGCTTTACTAATTTACTTTGATTCAGAACCTACAGTGACTTATTATTAATCTATCTATGGTTGAACCTACATAAGAAAAAGGGGAGGTCAAGGAATTTATACTCCTCAAATAATAACCTTAAATGGAGGTAGATAGGATCTGGCCTGGTAGGTGAATTTTGTAATACCTTCCATCTCAAATCCAGTATGTGAGGCTGTGCTTTGGCTGACTGGGGGCTGGTGAAGCAGTTTCTCATTAGGTGCAGTATTGTTATGAGTGTGTGCATGTGCACTATACTATTCTGAGATTTTAAATGTGGGTTTTGTTTTTGTTTTGGGACAGTGTAAATCATTTATTTAAATTATGTATTCTGAAGGCTGAAACGATGTTGACTCTGTTGTAAAATTATCTTTTTAGTTAAAACCTATAATAAACCTATAATACTAATTTATTCACAATAATCAGCTATATAACTCCTTTGGAAATACATTTTTGTGCTTGAGAACAGGTACAATTCGACAATGTTGTGATGCCATTGATCACCTAAGGCATATCATTGAAAAGAAGCATGTATCTTTAAACAAAGTAAAAAAACGACGTAGGCCACGGTAGGTGATACTGCTTCTTTTTTTATTTTTCCAACATAAAACTAATTCCTAGTAAAAGAGAATTTGGAAGAAATGTGTGGATATATAAAGAATTTTCTAAACAAGAAATGTGTGGAAATAGATAATTTCTAGGACGCTTAAAAGCTTTGTATTTGAAAGTGCTTGGTTTACTGTATTAATTTGTAACGGACATTTATTTTACCTGCAGTAATTTTGAATGCAAATTTGATGTGGAATTTTTTTTTCTTTTTTTTTTTAATTTTTATTTATTTATGATAGTCACACAGAGAGAGAGAGAGGCAGAGACATAGGCAGAGGGAGAAGCAGGCTCCATGCACCGGGAGCCTGACGTGGGACTTGATCCCGGGTCTCCAGGGTCGCACCCTGGGCCAAAGGCAGGAGCTAAACCGCTGCGCCACCCAGGGATCCCTGATGTGGAATTTTTTGACTAGAAAATGCACGAACTATTGTGGAGTAAATTTAAGATATAAAAACTGTAATATTGAAATAGCATTTTGACAGTCATAGAATTATAGAATGAAGCCAAGGCTGGCTTTTTAACCAGTGGTATCCAGCCTTCGCTCTTAATCCCATTCTAGCAAGGTCTCATTCTCCAAAAGGATGGTATGTGCCATGCATCAGCCCCTCCAGATCTGTGCAGGGCGTCTGGGGAGTCTGCTGGCTGCTACCACTCTGTAGAAACATTGGCACACGTAAATTGGATATTAATATTTTTTCTGTTGTTATAAAATTGATTCTTTCAGATCCTATTCTTAACTTTTGACCTCTAGATCACTGGTTCCCAAAGCATGCATCAGAATTACCTGGAGGTCTTGTTGTAACACAGGTTGCAACACAGCTGAGTCTATCCCCAGAATCTTTAAGGAGGTCTAGAGCGGGGCTAAGGATTTGCATTTTCTGCCAAGTTTTTAGATAATATTGTTGCAGCTGGATCAGCAACCATAATTTGAGAAGCACTCCTTTAGATTTCAGATCTCCCTTTGTTTTAAGGTACATTGAAAAGGAAACCTAAAAATATTGGTGCTGTTGTTTTAAGAAATGCTTTTTAATTTTTTCTCAATTAGAAAAAAACGAAGATAAGCAACATTTAGGACCTATTTAACCTGTGACATTTTAATGGTATACTAATGATAATACATTAAAAATAAATTGAAGTTTCTACATGTATTATTGTGGCAAAATTGAGCTTATGGTTTCTATACTCTTGGGTCAGCCAAATGTAAATGTTGGGGTGTGTATTAAATATAGTGTATTATCTCCATTTAGAGGATTTCCACCTTCGGCATCATTGTGTTTACTGGATATGGTCCAGTGGCTGTTAGCCCACTGTGGAAGGCCCCAAACAGAATGTCGACACAAATCCATAGAACTCTTTTATAAATTTGTTCCTTTATTGCCAGGTATTGTGATCTTTATGTCCTGTAAATTATGAGTTTTGCTTCTATCAGTAGTAAAATAAATGTGTACTTATTTAAAATGTAACCTTTCCGTTATTTAGATGAATGTTACAAATAATATGTTCCTCATAAAAAGATATGTTCTATATTCATTACAGATCATTTGTTTGACAAAGGATGAAAGATGGGCTATGCATTTCTCAAAGATTTTGAGAAGCAAGGAAAGGAAAAAAAGTGCTCTTTTGATGTCCAGTGATATAGAGGAAGTAAATTTAGAATTTCCCAGTATCTTTTATTCCACTCTATTTTTACTTTTTTATCTCATTTAAAGGAAATAAAAAGGGTTGGATAACCAGTTAACATGTTAACTGATATTGTTAACATGATATTCAGTTAATAGTTGGTGAAATAAGAAATTGCTAGACTGCTAAATCCGAATGATCCGGGCAGCCTGGGTGGCTCAGTGGTTTAGCGCCGCCTTTAGCCCAGGGCCTGATCCTAGAGACGCGGGATCAAGTCTCATGTCAGGCTCCCTGCATGAAGCCTGCTTCTCCCTTTGTCCATGTCTCTGCCTCTCTCTCTGTGTATCTTTCATGAATAAATAAATACAATCTTTAAAAAAAAATCTGAATGATCCCAGATTATTATGATATTAAAGGGAAGCAGTAAGCCTATGTTTTTTATTTTTATTTATTTATTTATTTATTTATTTTTAATTTTTATTTATTTATGATAGAGGGGGGGGGGGCAGAGACATAGGCAGAGGGAGAAGCAGGCTCCATGCACCGGGAGCCCGATGTGGGATTCGTTCCCGGGTCTCCAGGATCGCGCCCTGGGCCAAAGGCAGGCGCCAAACAGCTGCGTCACCCAGGGATCCCCTAGCCTATGCTTTTTAATAATGAGTGCACTAAGCCATTAAACTATACTTAAAGACTCAAAATAATTACTAAGTTTCTTAATAGAGGAATAAATGTGCCTCAGGACAGACCCAGGCCCTGGCTTCCCTCTGTGGAGTGTACTGTGCAAGAACCCTGCTATGCTGTGGTGTCTGGATAAGAAAGGTCATGGAACACTACAGATCATTTGGGGCTTTTTCCTCATTGAAGTAGAGGTGCAATTACTTGGTATAATTCTAAAACTTAGAAGATACTCTATTTGTTATACTGTGGAATGTATTGTGATACGCTATAGATTTAATATAGCATATATTGCAATTGTATTAGTACTACATATACTATTTGGTATATAAATATATGGTATATATTTGCCTACTATAATTTTAGGTATATAATGGTAATGTGTATTTGGATTTTCTTTTTTTAATTTTTTTTTGTGTATTTGGATTTTTAATGTAGAGAATTGTTTAAAAAAATCACTAGTATTTTAAATTTGTTTATTGCTTTTAGTTAACAAAGTTAGTTTTGTAGTCATTCTCACAGAACTCCTATAAAGTCCATGAAGATTGGATGGGGTGGGGATCCCTGGGTGGCTCAGCGGTTTAGCGCCTGCCTTCGGCCCAGGGAGTAATCCTGGAGTCCTGGAATCAAGTTTCACATCAGGCTCTCTGCATGGAGCCTGCTTCTCCCTCTGCCTGTGTCTCTGCCTTCTCTCTCTCTCTCTCTGTGTCTTTCATGAATGAATAAATAAAATCTTAAAGAAAAAAGATTGGATAGGTGGAAAGGTGGGCATGTTTTCCTTATTTTTAAAGGGAACTTGGCCCAGATATTACATGGGTGGAACTATTAGTTGGCAGACCTTACCTCCCTTCCAATTGGATCTCTGATTCTCCTGCATCCCACACAATTCCTAGTGATGTCAGCTTGACTGATCCCAGACATTTCTATTGTTTTTCTCAGTTGCTTACAATAGGGACCTCACATATTTTCAATGAAATAAGTAGAGTTCTGCTCAGAATTGTTTCTGTTACACAAAGGATGCTAAATAGGTGAACCTTGTCCTGCTGCCAACATATACTTTGTATGAAAGGAATGAACGTTCCATCACTTATGTTCCTCTGTGCCCTCCAGTGTTGCATCCACCTTTCTCTCTGCTATGTTTTTCCCCAGTGTTTTTTTTTTTTTGTCTTTATTTTAATTCCAGTTAGTTAACATATAGTGTCATAGTAGTTTCAGCTATACAATATAGTAATTCATCAACTCCATTATGATCTGGTGCTGATCATATCAAGTGCATACCTAATCCCCACCACCAACTAAACTGATCCTCCCAACCCCATTCCTGTCTGGTAACTGTCAGTTTGTTCTCTATAGTTAAGAGTCTTTTTCTTGGTTTGTCTGTTTTCCACCCTGTGTTCATTTGTTTAGTTTCTTAAATTCCACCTATGAATGAAATCATAGGGTATTTGTCTTTTTCTTGCTTAGCGTAATGCTCCCTATGTCCATCCATGTCATTACAAATGGCAAGATTTCCATTTTTTTTATGGCTGAATAATATTTATACCACATCATTAGTCGATGGACACTTGGGCTGCTTCTGTATCTTGATTTGTAAACAGTGCTGCCCCCAGGGTTTTTTTGTTTGTTTGTTTGTTTGTTTGTTTGTTTTTTAAAGAGGGGGTGGGAAGGGAGCAAGAGAATTTCAAGCAGGCTCTACAGCCAGCCCAGAGCCTGATGTGGGGCTCAATTGATCCCACAACCTTGAGATCATGACCTGTTCCAAAATGAAGTCGGACACTTAAACAACTAAGCCACCCAAGCCCCCCACCAGCAAGTGGTTTTTTAAAAAAATTTTTTAAAAATATTTTATTATTTATTTATTCATGAGAGACAAAATGAGAGAGAGGTAGGGAGAGAGAGAGAGGAGCAGAGACACAGGCAGAGGGAGAAGCGGGCTCCATGCAGGGAGCCTGATGTGGGACTCGATCCTGGGTCTCCAGGATCACACCCTGGGCTGAAGGCAGTGCTAAACCACTGAGCCACCCGGGCTGCCCCCTCAAGTGGTTTTTAAGGGACAATGTTAAGTGTCTCTTTAGATCAGAAGTCCTATGTCTTGAAAGAGTATACTGTCATCTGGGCAACTCCCAGATCAGTGGAATGTAATGACAAGTGAAAGCACATCCCTATGACATGTATCTGGGTCTTTGACTGTTGAGACTCATGTTGAACAGAAAGCCAGGGTGACAGCAGCCATAGTTTGGAGGAGAGTGAGAAGGAGGCAGGGATCTGGGAAGGTTCTCAGCAATACAGATGTGCTTTCCAAGGCTTAGCTCTTCATCCATATGTTCCCTTATCCTCTTCTTTATCTACACCTGTCTTTCTCTGTCCTTCTATGACTCATAGCTGGCATTTGATACAGAACTTAAATACTGTTTTTACTCATTTTCTTTGTCAGTATTTATTTATTTATTTAGTCAGTATTTAAAATAATGGAATGTTTAATAATTCTCGCTAAAACAAATCTGAAGGGGCACCTGGATGGCTCAGTTGGTGAAGCATCTGCTTTTGGCTGAGGTCAGGATCTCAGGGTCCTGGGATTGAGCCCTGAGTCAGGCTTCCTGCTCAGCCGGGAGTCTGCTTCTCTCTGTCTCTGCCCCTCCACCTTCTTGTGCTTGCTTTCTCTCTGTCAGATAAATAAAATTAAAAAAAACAAAAAACCTGAAAACATGATATGGAATCTTTTACATACATAGCTATGATAGGTATTTTTTAACACAATAAAGAAACAATTTCTTCTTACTACATCAGAAATACATTATTGTTTTGCATTCTTTTCTAAGTTCATTAGAATCAGGATGATTTGACCTTTTGAGAGTCATTGATTTTAGAGCCTACAAAATACAATTAAATGTTTTTTTCTTTAGTTTTGAAAACGGTTAATACCTAAAGGAGAAAATATCTTTCAAAAAGATAATTCAAGGCTTTTATTTAATAAAAACTGCACTGTGATAGGTAATATTCTAAGCACTTTTTCAAATACTAACTACTTCAATTCATTTAATCTTTGTAGGAACCTTATAGGTAGATACTGTTAGGATTCTCATTTACAGATGAGGAAACTGGGACACAAGAGAGGCCAGGTCCGCACAGCCACGAAGTAGGATAGGAACTTGAGAATCACAGTGCTTTTCTTTGTGTTTATTCTTTAAATTACTCCTGGGAAAAAAAGGATAATAATTTTCAAGAGAAGAGGCAAGGGAAAGGATATGATGCTTATAGCTGTTTAAATAGTATCCAACCATTTTTATAATGTTTAAAATAACTGAAGAGAATAGCTTTGGTGGAAATACCTTCTTGGCAGTAATTACATTGAAACAAGTTATGATTGCTATAGTTAAAAAATTATCCCTTATCATAAGTTGTACAAGCCTGTACATAAGTTGTACAGGTATTTTATATGGAAACTGTATTTGAAATATTGTGGTATTGCCAGTCTTGTTTGAGTCTAATTATGTTCGTTAACATATCAGAGTTTAATTCTTGTTTTCTATTATTGGGGGATGCTATTTTTATTTAGGCACCATGATTAGATTAATTTTAGTTATGTGAAATTACGTGTTTTCATCTTGTTTCTTTTTTAAGGCAACAAATCTCCTTCTTTATGGCTGAAAGATATTCTTAAGAACAAAGATACTTCCTTTCTCATAAACACATTTGAGGGGGGAGGAGGAAGTTGTGATCGGCCGTCAGGCATCCTTGTTCAGCCCACCCTCTTCCATCTGCAAGGGCCGTTCAGCTTGAGAGCTGCCCTGCAATGGATGGACATGCTTTTGGCGGCTCTGGAGTGCTACAACACATTCATTGAAGAGAAAACCCTCAAGGCACCTGATGTCCTGGGTAGGTAATATCTGTGCCCCAAGTTACTGTGGTCCAGTTCTACCTGAAGTTATTCAGGGAAAAACAGCAGTAGGGTCTTTGACTAGACAGGCAACACTGTCTAGAATCACAGAAACAATGGCAACAGCAGGGAGCATTAATTTAGTCCTTGCATTCTTCTTGAAGCTCACAGTGAGGGTGGGGGTCTGGTGTACATGACAGCACGGAGGCTACAGAAACCTGCCCAGAGTCTGTACTTTTGTGCCTTGTTCACAGGTTCTTAATGATCTTTTTTATCAAATAACCTTTTGAGGTTTTCATTTGCATGTAGCACCTTAAAAGAGTTTTTCATGGGTGCCTGGCTGGCTCAGTTGACAGAGCATGCAACTCTCATTTCTTTTGTTTTTAAGAGAAAGAGCATGGGAGTGGGATAGGGAGGGACAGAGCGAGAAGGGAGAGAAAGAATTAGGCACTATGCTCGGCATGGAGCCAGATGTGAGGCTCAATTTTATGACCCTGAGATCATGACCTAAGCTGAAATCAGGAGTCAGAAGAAGCTTGACCGACTGAGTCACCCAGGCACCCCGGAGCATGCAACTCTTGGTCTCAGGCTTATAAGTTTGAGCCTCACATTGGGCAGAGAGATTACTTAAAAAATAAAATCATTAAAAGAATGTTTTTGAGGGCACATGGGTGACAAAATCAGTGAAGCTGCTGACTCCTGGTTTTGGCTCAGGTCTGACCTCAGGGTCATGAAATCAAGACCCACATCAGGCTCTGTGCTCAGCAGTGAGTCTGCTTCACATTCTCTGCCTGTCCTGCTCATGTTCTCTCTCTCTCTCTCTTTCTCTCCCCTTTTCCTCTCAAATAAATAAATCCTTTAAAAAGTATTTATAAAATAAAAGAGTTCTTCCTTACATGAGGCTTTGATCTTATTGCATGTTTCTGAGTAGCTTGTCTTTATTTTTCTTACGTTGTCCTGTTCCTTAGTATTTTTATTGTAGTATAATGATCATAGTATTTTTTTTTTTTTTTTTTACAGAGGGTAGGATGTAGAGTGGAGTGTTTTGTGTGATCCTTAGCCTGTGCTGGGAAGAAGGAGATGCAGACTCTATCCTTCTAGTGACCTACATGGGAGATGGGTCCTGGGAGGTGTGTCTCTCTGAGAATATAGTATCTGCAGAGGACCACAGCTGAGAGCTACATTGCTCTGAGCTTTGAGGTTCGCTGAGCAGGCTCTTTTGGTCTTTGGGGGTGAATAAATCCTCTCTTACGGGATGAATATCCAACTTACCACTTAAAACATATTCTGTTATTTACCTGATTTTCACTTCAGACACAGTATCCATTCTGGTGGTGGCTGACTAAAGGAACTACCAGTCTCTAATTCTGTCAGAGGTGAAATCTGTATTTCGGGAACTGGGGAGAGAGAACCAGGCTATCTTGTCTTCCTTCTAGTTTAAAGAAGTTGGAGGCAGACATAGTGGGGAGTATGTAATGTGTGCAGTGCACATGCACACACTGGGGTTCGGGAAAGCAGATTTTTTTTTTTTTGTATATATTTTTTATTGGAGTTCGATTTGCTAACATCTAGTATAACACCCAGTGCTCTTCCTGTCAAGTGCCCCCCTCAGTGCCCGTCACCCAGTCACCCCACCCCCACCACCCTTCTCCCCTTCCACTACCCCTTGTTTGTTTCCCAGAGTTAGGAGTCTCTCGTGTTCTGTCACCCTCTCTGATATTTCCACTCATTTTCTCTCCTTTCCCCTTTAAGGGAAAATAGATTTTATACTATTTTGAGATCTGACTCTCTGGCATGGGATGCATCATGATTATAGTATGGGATTCTCAGAAGGATAGGTCACATAAGTTCTGATATTTTAAAAATAATAGTAGCTGTTTACTAGCAAATAGTTCCCTAAATTCATTGTTTTAAAAGATCTCATGTCATTTTGAAAATTTCAACAAGAAAAAAGGCATAGGAAATAGGTAAAACCTTACCCCCTACTTGCATTAGCTAGTGACAGATACAAAAACAGTGTAGTGTTCACTTTTCTAAACTTTCCTATGCATATAATATGTATTTTAATTTTAATTTTTTAACTTAATGGGATTATTGCATGCTTTACTGTAATTTTCTTTTTAAAAAGAAACTCTTTAAAAGAAACTTAACATATTGGATGTCTTTTTATGTCAGTTTATATACCTTGGGCTAATTTAAATGAGCATGTATTACTAAATTATCCAAATGTGTCACAGTCTTTGAAATGTTGATTTACCTTGTGAAGAGTGGGGGACATTAAAAACAATATGCCTTCTTTCAAACTTGACAAAGAATTCCTCGTTGCTTTTAGTGATTGAGCAAGTTGTAATTTCTGATGTGTGGACATTTGAATGTGAAATCGTTAGTATTACTTAAAAAAATGTATTCATTGGAGCCTAAATACTGTAGAGGCCTTTTGTTCAACATTATCAGGCTTAAAATGATTTCTTTACTTGGAAGTTTTGCAAAGTTCCTGAATTATTACCATTCCATACCCTTTTTTTATCCTAAGTATTCTCTGTTTTTATGCTTGTGTTTTTACTCATAACTCTACATTTTTGCATCAAAATGGTCTGAATGTTATAGGTTTCTTCTGTGTTGCACTATCATTGCATTTATGTTTAGGGCATTTAAAGCTTATTACTATTAAAGCAATAAAAATATAATAAGCATTTTGATAAATAATTATTACATATAACAAGTAAAATTATATGATTAGCATTCTATTGTTTTGTATAGATTTTAATAAAAAACTTGTTCACATAAACAAGTGCCATATTTGAATAATGCTAAAATGTTCATTTTTTTCCTTCATTTAACATATCTATAATTGGAATGTTTCATGCAGCCTGTGGTCTGTTGGATTCGAGGATATTTGGTGTTTGAAAATGAAATTCTTAATATATTTTCTCTAATTTCTTTGAATACATGGTGACCTGTCATCAAAATTATTTTTAATGATCTGTCAAGTTGGCAATTTGATAAACTCAAATTTTATGGAAACAAAGAATATGAAAACAAACCCTCAGACTTATAAAAGCATTTCTTAGTTATTAGCTTTACTCTTTCTGTACACCACTTTTTAAAATTGTCCCTTTGTTTAGGAGGTCTTTACACCCTAGTATAAAACTACAGTTAAGACGGAGGAGAAGAGAAAGTTGCTTTGTCTTTCTTCCATAAGCAAGACTGGGTTAATCATGAGAGGAGTAGAGATGGGACAGGAGAACCAGCTCCTTCGTATTTATAGATAGACATGTGATCACGTTTTATGAAAAAATCCATTTGGGGGTTGATGCGATTGTTTCCATGAAAGGACTACTGCCAGAATTTCTCTGTTGCCCCTTTGAAGGACATTTCAGTTGTTTTTGTTTCTTCATCATTAAAAATTACTAAAAATGAATATCCATAAAGCACATCTTTAGAATTCTGCCATTGTTTCATTATTATAAAATTTCAGTGCTAGATCGAAGCATATGAGCATTTTTAACATTTGATAGAAATTGACATGCATATTTTTTAAAGCTTTTTCAGTTTGAATTTTGACTAAAAGTATATCATGCCTGTACTTAAAGAAGGAATTTTGCATTAATCATAGTGGAGTTAGAAGGAAGTTAGAATGTTAATAATTGAGTGTAATTTTTTTAGGTACTGAAACACAGTCTTCACTTTGGAAAGCGGTGGCTTTCTTTTTAGATAACATTGCTATGCATGATATCACAGCAGCAGAAAAGTGCTTTGGCACTGGGGCAGCAGGTCACAGACCCAGCCCACAAGAGGGAGAAAGATATAATTACAGCAAATGCACAATTGTGGTCCGGATTATGGAGTTTACCACAACGCTGCTCAACACCTCCCCAGACGGCTGGAAGGTAAGTCACTCCTACTGCTCTGTTAGTTTGAGATCAGTACTTGGCAGTGGAAAAATATTTTCCAGTACCTATTAAAAGTGGTTTTGGCTTTCTAAGAACTTTCCATTGCTGTAGGAGTTATGTGTTCTTGAAAGTTATAAAGCTTTGCATATACTTCAGATTCTTATTGTGTGAATAAAATACAAAATAATTTTTCTAAATGTCTTATTGAATATTGCATTTTATGGTATGATTGATGAAACATTTGCCTTAGGAAACATGCATTAGCATATTTGTAAATGTATCTGTGAGGTTTATTATATAAACAAAGTCCAGTCCGTCTATCCATTTAATACATATTAAGTGTCTACTATATGTCTGACTCTATCTCCAGATACAGTATGTCCCTAAATGAGGGGCGTAAGGCTCTGATCCACAGGCCACATCCCACTTGCCTGCTTTTGTAAAGAATGTTTCACTGGAACTCATCCAAGCCCATTTGTCCATGTATTGTCCATGGCTGCTTTCACATTGTGATGGCAGTTATTTCAGTAGTTGCAGCACAGACTATGGGACCCACACACCCTAAGGTATTTGATACCTGACCCTTTACAGAGAAAGTTGCCAACCCTTGCCCTAGCCAGGCAAAAATCTCCAGCTTCATGGACCTCACACTAGTGAAATCTAAGTGCGGACTAATGGATATGTTTTTATTGAAATCATCTTTTACAGCTCCTTGAGGAGGATTTATGTAATAACAAAAACTTTATGACACTCTTGGTGAAAATCCTATGTCAGCCCTCGAGCATAGGTTTCAACATTGGTGATGTCTTAGTTATGAATCATCTTCCTGACGTTTGTGTAAACCTGATGAAAGCTCTAAAGAAGTCCCCATACAAAGACACCCTGGAGATGTGCCTCAAGGAAAAAATAACAGTACAGAGGTGGGCATTCTGATCATGCTCGGGATCAGTTTTGTGTTGGAATTTAAGGTTGCAGCATACTCTGGCAGCTATGTGTGTGGATGCTATCGCCCCGTTTCCTGAAGTAGTGGATCTCATCAGTGGGGTGTTTGACGCAGAGGATCTCATTAGTTTGAAAATCATCTATTTAACACATGCCTTTCCTGCACCTTATGGTATGCAAGCCTCTGCAGTGACTTAGCCTCGTGTTGATTTCCACGGCTGGATCCATGGGCCCTATGGTCAGTGTTAACCCATGTTTCCTTTCCTGGATCACAGAATGAATGTGAATGTCAAGGAGTCAGGAAACACATTTATAACAGAACCCACAGTTTTTCAGTGTATTCTGCTCATTTGGTGAGATGAGCACTCATCTCGTTTCTTTTTGTTTTTCTTCCCTGGCAGCATTGAGGAGCTCTGTGCCGTTGACCTGTATGGTCCTGATGCTTATGTGGATAGGGCCACACTGGCTTCTGTTGTGTCAGCTTGTAAACAACTTCACAGAGCTGGTGTTTTGCATGTTGTATTACCGTCTCAGGTAACCAGCCATCTGTTTTTACATTTCTCTTGGCTTTATTAAGCTAATTAGTCTATTATATATATATATATATATATATATATATATATATATATATATATATATGTTTTAAATGTCCTTTATATATAGAATGTGCTGAAATGGGAAATCGAGAATTACTTGCACCAGACATGTGTTAACTTAGAATATGAATATTAAAAAAAAAATAAAGGACATTTATATTTCCAGCAGCCTTCTGAAGAACTTTAGGGATGAGCTCCTATTGTGCCTTTGTGGGTAGGCAATATAAATGAAAAAATATAGCATAGAAAGCGAAGTTGAGTGAAGATTTTCCTGACAATTAGGTAGTCAGTGTTAATGAACATGGATTTTTTTTTTTTATTCATGAAAGGTGTGAAATTGTGTGTTTTTATAAAATATCTTATTGCTGAATGTTTCAGCATTGACTTTATTTTAGTCTGCAGATCAGCGTCATTCTGTTGGCATAAAACTTCTTTTCCTGGTTTATAAAAGCATTGCACCCGGAGATGAACGAGAGTACTTTCCTTCGCTAGACCCCAGTTGTAAGCGATTAGCCAGTGGACTTCTGGAGTTGGCCTTTGCTTTTGGAGGACTGGTAGGAACAGCAGCTATATGCTATGCTATCCTTATGATATAAATATATAGCTCACTTGCAGTGTGTTTCTAAAAGCAAGAATTTAGCTGGAATTTAGTAAGTTCTTAGCTTAGCAAGTACTTTAATAGATTTATATGATCTGACTTCCTTTCTAAAAGAATTTTTTTTTAATAAAAGATATAGGACTATTCTTCTTCTTTTTTTTTTTTTGTAAGATTTTTATTTATTCACAAGAGACACACAGAGAGAGGCAGAGACACAGGCAGAGGGAAAAGCAGGCTCCACACAGGGAGCCCGATGTGGGACTTGATCTTTGGACTCCAGGATCACGCCCTGAGCTGAAGGCAGGCGTCCAACCCCTGAGCCACCCAGGCATCCCGACAGTATTCTTCTTAAATTGTGGTTTTGTCTATCCCATTTTGTTTCTTAAAAGACTTTATAAGGCAGAGAACATTTTGTGAATATAAAGCTGATACAGTGGCTTTCTCTTCCCCTGTCCTTGGTGACCTTCAGATGGCTGATATGGGAGGACCCTTGAAGGATAATTCCACAGGCTCCCCAGAAAGATGTCTTCATCGATTTTTGAACCATGCAGGGGTGGCCTCAAACAGTCTCTGTAGTAGCTGAGATCTGCTAACCAGTCTTTTGTGTTCATTGCTTTCACCCATCTTCCCTTTTCCTGTAGCAGAAAGCAGAATCTTCTTTGCCCCTTTATTCACTTAATGTAAACAAATCACATATTTAAATTAATAAAAAATACTCTTACTCGCCTCTCCCTTCAAAGCAGCAACAAGATTTTCTGGATATTTGGGAGAGTCAGGGAAGATTTCTTTCATGAAATGAAACCTAGAAAATGCATGCTTATTGAAATGTATACAATTCAAACTTGAACCCAGGTCTTCAAATACCAGTTCTCTTTAGAGTTCTCTTTAGTTCTCTACTGTGTGATTTTCCAATTCCAAAGTTAGCAGCTTCCCAGGAGTCCTTCTCTAACAGGTAAAATTGTACCTTTCCTTCTTCACAGTGTGAGCACCTTGTGGATCTTCTCCTGGACACAGCAGTGTTGTCTATGCCAGCCTCAGGAGAGTCCCAGAGAAACATGGTCAGCTTCTCTCATGGAGAGTATTTTTATAGCTTGTTTTCAGAGATAATCAACACTGAATTGTTGAGAAATCTAGATATGACTGTATTGAAGCTCATGAAATCATCTGTGGATAATCCCAAAATGGTAATGAAATTTTTATTTTTATTTATTTTACTTGAAGCAAGAATTACTATCAGAGTCCACTCATTGGGCTAGAGATGCTGCTTTTGTTAGTGAAAAACTTGCCCCTCATGTAGTACATTACCTACACTTGTGAGTTCATTGTGAAATATTTACTTAAATGAAGTGTATTTTCTTATATAATGCATATAAAAAGATTGCCATATTCTTGAAAAATATCTAAACAAAATAAGATCTCTTCTTGGAAGGTTTAAAGCTCTTGCCAATGTTTGAAGACAAAATCAAAGGAAAGAAAACCCATCTTTAATGAACATTTAATAATGTTAAGTGGACATTGAAAGATTGATTTTTTTTTTTCTAATCTCTCACTCCCCCAGAATCTCTAGGCGTAATATTACAAGGCATGGCTATGCAGGATACTGACTTTTGTGAAGAAGTGGTGCTGGAGCTTAAAAGCCCATCATGAGACCCGAGCCCCCCTTTCTTTTTGCACCAGCCATCAGCTAGTCTTATACACTCGGTGTGCTTTCTGTAGTCATGGTCCTTTCACAGATTGGTATAGAGTCATTATTTCCTGCATGCTCCTGCTGTAGCCCACTTTGCCTCCTCACATTGAACCTTGGAGCTCAGTATTTAATAGATAGTTGACTTGGGTTTGCTACACTTGTAAAAGTTTGAAATTAACCCAGTCCATAGACAGTCAGGAACTGGAACTATTAGGAATGACCATTTTAAGGGAGAATGCATAATTTCCTACTGACTTAAGCTTTTACTCCAAAAAGTGCTTGTTGTCTTGTGGGGGGGAGTATTTTGTAGCAGGTTGTACTAGATATTTGGATTTAAAGTTAGAAATGAACTTTTAGTAGACCTGTGACACCCAGGAAATAGAACATTTTGATCTCTGAAGCTATTTAAACTTCTGGTGAAGGTAATGAAGAAAAGCCATACATATTTACCTCTACTTAATCCTCAGTTCCCTGTAAAATGTCAGAAATGGGGCTTTTTTGTTTCATTTTGTTTTTTAGAGCACAATGCTAAAAGGACACGTTAAAAGATGAGAGACGAGTGACATTTTGGAAGCTAGAAAGCAAAAGGAGAAGTTGTAACAGACTTTAGAGTCCAAGAAAACTGCAGTGTACCATAGTGGTGGGGAGATGGGCAGTTGCTTCATGCTGCAGAACCCAGACCTTCTGGTGTCTGCTGATGGAATACTGGGAGCAGAATGCAAAGGAGAGGCTGAAAAGAGAGGGACCGTTTAAATGTTAGCTGTCCCCTGCCTGGTCACCTGGCCTTACCTTGTCCTCAAGGGACTGATCTTTTTGCACTTGAGGACACTGGGGGCAGCCAGATCTCTGCAAGGGATAAGTATCTCTGTACCAGGGCACTCTAGGCAGACTTGAGGGAGCCTAGGCAGACTTTTTTGGTATTTTCTTTTCTTTTTCTTTCCCCCTCCCCTTCCCTCTCCTCCCCTCTCCCTTCTCTCTCTTTCTTTCTTTCTCAGATCTTTAGTCAAGATTAGAGGCATGTTCTGTATATAACACCAGTATTAAGTAAAGTTTGAAATACTTTATACCATGCAAAACCATTTTATTATTCCACAGGTGAGAACTCTGTTTTGTACTTTACTCTTTCAGATTTAATGCAGTTCTTGCACTCTTCTGACTTTAGTCTCCCACTAGTATTTTTTTTTTAATTTTTATTTATTTATGATAGTCACACAGAGAGAGAGAAAGAGAGAGGTGCAGAGACACAGGCAGAGGGAGAAGCAGGCTCCATGCACCAGGAGCCCGATATGGGATTCGATCACCAGTCTCCAGGATCGCGCCCTGGGCCAAAGGCAGGCGCTAAACCGCTGCACCACCCAGGGATCCCGTCCCACTAGTATTTTTGAACAACCAAAATGTTTCTGGTGTGTTGCTGTATTTTTGTATTTTGCCCATTATTCTATTGGGATGGAATTTCTTAATAATTTTTAACAGATTTTTGTATATTAGGAATAGTAGACATCTGTCATGTATGCAAAAAGTACTTTTTCCTACTGGCCATTTGTCTTTCAGTCTCACTTGGAGTGTTTATTTTATACAGAAGTATTTATTAAATTTATTAATCTTCTTTACTGTCATTCCCGTCTTTTATGTCATATTTAGAAAGGCCTTCTCCAACCCAATTATTATCTTTAAAATCTGCCCATCTTTTTTCTGTTACTTCTATAGGTTCTTTCTTTCTTTCTCTCTTTTCTTTTCTTTTCTTTTCTTTTCTTTTCTTTTCTTTTCTTTTCTTTTCTTTTCTTTTCTTTTCTTTTCTTTTCTTTCTTTTCTTCCTCCCCTCCCCTCCCCTCCCCTCCCCCCCTCCTCTCCTTTTTTTCTTTCAAGACACACAGAGAGAGAGGCAGAGACACAGCCAGAGGGAGAAGCAGGCTCCATGCAGGGAGCCCTGATGCGGGACTCGATCCACTGGACCTCACCCTGAGCCTAAGGCAGACACTCAACCACTGAGCCACCCAGGTGTCCCCCATAGGTTCTTTTTTTTTTAACAAATATAAATAATGCAAAGAGCACTGGAGAAATGGCATTTTTTCCCCAAATGGCTACTTACTGGGCATTTATTCACTAATACATATTCTCCTCACTGATTCAAGATTCTCACTTTCTTGAATACTAAATCCCTGTACATATTTGGATCTGAAGTTGGACATTTTAATTTCTTAACCATCTGTTTCTCAGCCAGTACCATGATGTTTTAATTCCAGCAGTTTTAACGTACAACTAATCATCTGGTAAGGCAATATTCCTTCTTAGTATTTTTGTTTTTCAGACTTTTCCAGCGATACTTGCATATTCTTGAAAGTGAACTTTAGAATTGTTTTGTCAGGTTCCTCATTACCCTTCCCACAAAATGTAGGGATTTTGAATGATAATACACTCTGTAGAGTAAATTTAACCAAATTAACCTCTTTTTTAAAAATAAGCCTGTTTTTCTTTTTTTTTTTTTTTAAGCCTGTTTTTCTAAGGTTCTCTCTCCATTTATTCAAACCTTTATTCATATTCTCAAATTTCTTTGTCATACTATTATGTAGAATGCTATCATTTTATTCATCTAGTTACTACATGTTTCTTAACATTTCTAGATACTGGATACTATTTAGTTTTAAATGTAAATGGAATATTTTCCCTTTATATTTTTTTTCCCCAAAGATTTTTAAATTTGAGAGAGAGAGAGAGAGAGAGAAGATGAGTAGGAGAGAGGTAAAGGGAGGTAGAGAGAGGTAACTCTCCGCTGAGCACAGAACCTGACATGGGTCTCAATATCATGACCCTGAGATTATGATCTGAGCTGAAATCGAGTCAGATGCTTAACTGACTAGCCAACCAGGTGCTCCCCCACTTTATATTTTCTTTATAAGGATGTGGTATATGAGAAAACTATTGATTTTGTTTATTTTATAATCATTCACATGAATGAATATCCTTTTTCTTTTTTCCAAATTTATGAAGATGTAATTGACAAATAGCATTTTATAAGTTTTAGGTGTACAACATGCTGATTTGATTTAATCAACGTTGATAATCCTGCAGAATGATTACTGGGATGTTTAGTTAATGCTCATCATCTTAAATAGATAAAATATTTTCCTTGCAATGAGAAATTTTACATACTTCAGCACTTTTTCTTTTTTTAAAAAAGGATTTTATTTATTTATTCATGAGAGACAGAGAGAGAGAGAGAGAGAGGCAGAGACACAGGCAGAGAGAAAAGTAGGCTCCATGCAGGGAGCCCGATGTGGTACTCTAGGATCTCACCCTGAGCCTAAGGCAGACACTCAACCACTGAGCCACCCAGGCGTCCCAGCACTTTTCAGATATATGAAACAGATTTTAAATTTAGTCACTATGTTGTACATTACATGTCCAGAATTATTTTATAATTGGAAGTTGTACCTTTGACTACTTTGATTCATTTTGTCCAACTCCCTATGGCTGGCCTCTAGCAAGCACCAGTCTGCTCTCTGTATCTGTGAATTTGGCTTTAGATGCCACATATAAGTGTTTTCATACAGTTTATCTTTCTCTGTAGGACCTATTTCACTTAGCATAATGTTGTCAGAGTCCAATCTATGTTGTGACAATTGGCAAAATTTTCTTCTGAATAATATTTCATTGTATATGTATATACCACATCTTTATTCATTCATCTGTTGATGGACACAAATTGTTTCCATGTCTTTCTTTGCATATAATGTTGCAATGAACATAGGGGTGCAGATACATTTTTTAGATAATTATTTCCTTTTCTTCAGATATATACCAGAAGTAGAATTGCTGGACCATGTGGTACTTCTGTTTTTAATTTTTGGAGAACTGCCACACTTATTCCACAGGGCTGTACCAATTTGCACTCACACCAACAATGCACAAGAGTTCCCTTTTCTCCACATCCTCACCAACACTACTACTTCTTTTTTTTTTTTTTTTAAAGATTTTATTTATTTATTCATGAGAGACAGAGAGAGAGAGGCAGAGACACAGGCAGAGGGAGAAGCAGGCTCCATGCAGGGAGCCCGATGCAGGACTCCATCCTGGGACTCCAGGATCATGCCCTATGCCGAAGGCAGGCGCTAAACCACTGAGCCACCCAGGGATCCCCCAACACTTGTTTTTGATACTAGTTTCTTACAGGTATGAGATGGTATCTCATTATGGTTTTGATTTGCATTTTCCTGATGATTTCACTAATTGAGCACCTTTTCACATACCTTTTGACTGTCTAAAAAATGTCTTACTCAGTTCCTCTGCCCCTTTTTAAATTAGATTGTTTGATATTTTGCTGTTGAGTCTTTCATATATTTTGGATATTAACCCCTTATCAGACACATGGTTTATAGATAGTTTCTCCCATTTTGTAGGTTGCCTTTTCATTTTGTTGATGATTTCTTTTGATGTGCAGAAGATTTTTAATTTGATGTAGTTCTATTTGTTTATTTTTGTTGTTATTTCCTGTGCTTTTGGTGTCAGATCCAAAAAAATAATTGTTAAGACCAATGTTAAGGAGCCTATTCCTTAAGGAATTTTATGGCTTCATGTCTTAAGTTCAAGTCTTTAACACATTTTGAGTTGGTTTTTGTGTATGGCATAAAATAGGTGTCAAGTTTCATTCTTTTACAGGTAGTTGTCCCATTTTCCCATTACCATTTATTGAAGAGACCATCCTTTCTCCATTGTATATTTTTGGCTCATTTGTCCTTCATCATTGTATATTCTTGGCTCCTTGCATGTGTTTTTTTTTTTTTTTAATATTTTATTTATTTATTCATGAGAGAGAGAGAAGCAGAGACACAGGCAGAGGGAGAAGCAGGCTCCATGTAGGGAGCCTGATGTGGGACTCGATCCTGTGGGTCTACAG
Organism: Canis lupus familiaris; assembly: GCF_011100685.1. Lineage (NCBI taxonomy): Eukaryota > Metazoa > Chordata > Mammalia > Carnivora > Canidae > Canis > Canis lupus. Next base: position 426,595 of record NC_049250.1, on the reverse strand, counting down.
GATCACACCCTGCGCTGAAGGTGGCGCTAAACCGCTGAGCCACCAGGGCTGCCCTCCTTGCATGTTTTATACTTGGGCTTTCTATCCATTGATCTATTTGTTTTTATGTGAATATTATACTATTTTGATTAGTTTGACATGATATAATATGAAATCAGGAAGCATAATGTTTCCAATGTTGTTCTTTCTAAAGATTGCTTTGGTTATTCAGGGTCTTTTGTGATTCCATACAAATTTTAGGATTGTTTGTTCCATTTCTGTGAAAAATGCCATTGGAATTTTGGTAGGGATTGTACTGAATCCGTAGATTGCTTTGGATAATAACATTTTACCAATATGAATTATTCTATTCCATGAGCATGGAATATCCTTTCATGTATTTGCATCTTCAATTTTTTTCATCAGTGTCTTTCAGTTTTCATCATACCTCCTTTCATTTTAACCTCCTTGGTCAAATTTATTCCTAGGTGTTTTATTCTTTTTGATATAATTTTGGTGCAATTTGATTATTTTCTTAATTTTGCTTTCTGATAGTTGGTTATTAGTATATAGAAACACACCTAGTTTTACATCTTGATTTCGTATCTGCAACTTTACTGAATTTGTTGATTAGTTTTCACAGTTTTTTTTTTTTTTTTTTTGGTGGAGTCTTTAGGGTTTCCTGTATATAAAATCATACCATCTGCAAACAGTGTTACTTCTTCCTTTCTGTTTTTGTTGCCTTGTATTTTTCTTGTCTGATTGCTATGGCTAGGACTTTTAATACCATGGTGAATAAAAGTACTAAGAGTAGACATCCTTGTTTCTGATTGTAGGGAACACAGCTTTCAGTTTTTCACTATCAAGAATGATGTCAGCTGTGCATTTATCATATATGGCTTTTATTATGTTGAAGTATGTTCCCTCTGTACCTGAATTGTTGAGTTTTTATCATGAATCGTTGTTGAATTTTATCAAATGTTTTTTCTGCATCTATTAAGATGATCATATGATTTTTATCCATTATTTTGTTAATGTGGTGTGTCACAATAATTGACATGCAGATGTTGAACCCTCCTGGCATCCCTGAAATAAAACTCACTTGATCATGGTATGTGATCCTTTTAATGTATTGTTGAATTTGATTTGCTGATATTTTGTTGAGTTCTGCATCTGTGTTCATCAGGGATAGTTTACTGTAATTTTCTTTTCTTATAGTTTCCTTGTTTGGTTTTGGTATCATGGTTATTGCTGGCTTCATAGAATGAGTATGGAAGTATTTACTTGTCTTTTAGGTGTTTAGCATAATTTGAGGATTGGTCTTAGTTCTTCCTTACATGTGTGGTAGAATACACCAGTGAAGCAGTCTGGTCATGGACTTTTGTTTTTTGAGAAGTTTTTGATTACTGATTCAGCCTCCTTACTATTAACTGGTCTGTTCAGATTATCTCCTCAAGATTCAATCCTGGTAAGTTGTTTATCTTTAGGTATTTATCCATTTCTTCTAGGTTATCCGATTTGTTGGTGAATAATTGTTCATAATGGTCTTTTATGATCCTTTGTATATTTTTGGTGTAGGATTACCTTCTTGAAATAAGGAAGTTAGGGCAGCCCCAGTGGCCCAGTGGTTTAGAGCCTTCAGCTCTAAACACACACCGGGGTGTGATCCTGGAGACCTGGGATAGAGTCCCTGTGTCAGGCTCCCTGAGCCTGCTTCTCCCTCTGCCTCTCTCTCTCTCTCTCTCTCTCTATCTCTCTCATAAATAAATAAATAAAATCTTAAAAAAAAAAGAAAGAAAGAAGGAAGTTAAATGAAAGCCTCTCTGAATTCTGAAACTTGGAGGCTTTTAGTTCTCTTCCCTCAGTGTGGCTCCCAGAATATGGTCAATTAGATATATACCCTCAGGCAGGATATCAGAATATTTTGACAAGTCTAAGGGAAAATAATGATTAAGTGTTATCACTACCCAACCAACCTACACTGATCCTCATTACCAGTGAGCCTGCCTGTTGCACAGTACTTTTAGTCAGTTCCTCAATGTGTGCCAACAGCCAGGGAGCACCAGGCATTGAGGAAATGGATTCTAAAAGAGAGAGGCAGATAAAAAACCATTTGACACAGTGACTATTCAGTGAGATGGAAATATAAAGAGAAAAGAACCACAGAGAGATGAGAGATGTCAGTGTATTGACGAAATAAAAATTGCTACTGAAAAGAACACTGTTAGAAAGTAACTTTTGGGAATTAAGCATGGGCATAAGAAATTAAAATGAAATGAGTTTGAAAGATAAATTTAGGAATTCTCACAGAAAATAAAGTAAAACAAACAGAAACTAGTAGAGAAAAACATGAGGAGACGTGGGATCCACTGATAAGATTCAGCACCAGGACCTCTGCTCCAGAGAGAAGACAGGCTCTCAAGAGAATGTCCCAGAAACAAAGGCCTCGAGCTTCTGGATGGGAAAGAGTCATTGAAAATCCAGCACAGTGTATGAAAGCAGTTCTACATGGAGCAAATTTCTTGAAAATTCAGAGCCCCAGGGGCTTCACCATGAGAAAAGATTCTATTTTTTTTTTTTTTTTTTAAAGATTTTATTTATCCATTCATAGAGACAGAGAGAGAGGCAGAGGGAGAAGCAGGCTCCATGCAGGGAGCCTGATGTGGGACTCGATCCCGGGTCTCCAGGATCACACCTCAGGCTGCAGGCGGCACCAAACCGCTGCGCCACCGGGGCTGCCCTGAGAAAAGATTCCAAAGTTTCTGCGAGAGACAAGTGGATTCCATTTAAAAGGATCAAGAAATCAGATGCTGTTTGTCTTTGCAACCACACAGTGGATGCTGGAAGATTGTAGGACAAATTTCTTTCACAACTTAGCAAAGAAGATTCCAACCTGGAGTTCTGAATCTGGCCAGACTATCAGTCATGTGTGAGAGTGGAATGCAGATGTTTCAGATATGCCAGATCTCAAAGGAATCTTATCTCTTCTGCACTCAAATCATTTAGCCAAGAAAGAGAAAGATGTTGGATCTGGGAAGTTGGCTCAAACAGAGAAGGGGACCAGTCTCCTGGAAGTTACACCCAGAGGGCAGTGATCACAGACATTCCAGAGTAGGAGCTATGTTGCCACTGACATGGAGCTGATAGACCTCCTGATATGTTTAGATGTCTTGAGATTTCATTGATTCGGGAGAGTTTGATGATGAATAATGATAGGCACATTGAAAGCAGTAAAGAAAGTAAGCAAGTTAATACTTAAGAGAGATCAAAATGTTGTGTAAAAATGATTGTGTCATTATGATTAGAATATTGAATGTTAATCTAACCAAAGTTAGGATGTCAACTATTGGAAAAGTGGCAGGACAGGAAATGTGTGTGTGCAAGCATATGTATATGCTTCTGTGTATGTGCATGTGTAACAGAGGAGTGTTAATTCTTCCTCTTATTGAGAATGCCCCCAACTAAGAAAACAAGAAATAGGATAAATACGATTTCATAAAAGAGACCACTTTATGCTTTTGTGGGCAAATTTAGCTGTTAAGTTGCTCTTCTCAAATTTGAGGAGTTGTGAGGGACACCTGAGTAGCATCCTCTCCTCCTCCTTAACCTCCTCCTCTCCTCCTCCTTTGGTTAAGCATCTGCCTTGGGTTCAGGTCATGATCCTGAGGTCCTAGGATTGAGCTCGGCATTGGGCTCCTTGCTCAGCTGGGAGTCTACTTGTTCCTGTCCCTTTGCACTCCCCACCCCCGCTTGTGTGCAAGTGCGTGTGTGCACGCTCTCTCTCTCTCTCTCTCTCTCTCTCATGCGCTCTTCCTGTGTCAAATAAAATCTTTAAAAATATTTGTGGAGTTGTGAAATAAATAGCTATTACAGAAATAGCATTTTTATTTTCCAAGAATACCTTTAAACTGAAAGTAGATTTTGTCATATATCTGTCAGTCTTGATATTGAGGATTTTTCAAGTACCATACACTTGTTTCAGGTGAGTGCCATTTTGAATGGAATGTTAGATCAGAGCTTCCGGGATCGAGCCAGCCGGAAACAGCAAGGACTGAAACTTGCAAGTACAATTCTGCACAACTGGAAGAAGTGGGACTCATGGTGGGCCAAGGATTCTGCTCCTGAAAGTAAAACGGCGGTGCTGACCTTATTAGCAAAAATTTTGCAGGTATCTTGAGAACCTTAAAAATGAAGTTGTTTTGGACTCTGTAAGTTTTATCTTTAAAAATATAATGGACATTTCTTAAGAACTCATTGGTTTGATCAGTAAAAAATATTTTTATTAAGTTGCTGATTACCTTACATTTTATACTTTTTCCATTATTATGACTTATACTCATTATCCTTTCCTATACTTTGCTTTTTTAGTGTTTTTAAGTCCTACCAGATCAATTTAAAATATTTCAGAACAAGAATTGTTAAAATATTGTTGAAGCCCAAGAACAAATTTGTAGATTATTTCTGGAATTACAATCTTGGAAAATGTGTTAAAGGACATTAGAAGCATAATATAGAGATGTATCATGTTTTTACTTCCCCTCCTTTAGATCGATTCATCTGTATCTTTTAATACAAATCATAGTGCATTCCCTGAAGTCTTTACAACATATACTAGTCTACTTGCTGATTCAAACTTGGGTTTACATTTAATGGTAAGTGGTGAAAAAGATTTTTTTTCAGATTACGTTCTCAATTATTTTACCACTTTATATTTTTACATACTTACGATGCTTTCTCTTTTTTATTATGGAAAATTTCAAACATATTCAAAAGCAGAGAATAACCCCTATGTGCCTGTCACTCAGCTTCAATAGCCACCTGTCTATGGGTGTGTCTGTTTCAACTATGCAGCCATTCCCACTCTTGAAGGAGACGTTTGGCATCATGTTATCTAATCTGCTCATACTTTTGTGTGTCTCTCTAAAAGATAAATATAATCACAATGAATTTCCCATACTTAGAAGAATTAGTATTTCTCTTTGTGTATGTGTAGTTCAAATTGGCTTTTTTGAGAATTGCTATATTCGTGAATGACAGAATTTAAAGTATTAATCATTTTTCTATTAATAAATATATCTGGGTAATTTTTAGGTCAAGAACTTAATACTATAATTTTAAAATCTTACAATAATTAGATTTTATGCTATAATAAAACGTAGCCTTAATGAAAGACGTCTTTTTAGTAGATCATAAGGATATTTCTTTGAAAATTTCTGTTCTGTGGTTAATCAAGTTTCTCATTCCTCAGTATGAGGGAGCTTGGGAACTTTCTTGCCACACAAGGGAGATAGGAAATATCACCTAGTTTCTTTTACACTTGTTATAAAGTTCTGTATTAATTCTGCAAGGAATATTTATAAATTATCCCATAGGTTGTTCAGTATGCTCTTCCACACTCTACTAGAGTCTGTATTTGTAGAAGGAAAAATCACACAGCATCATCATACAGTGTCCTATTTAATTACACATTAATAGCCCTGAGTTGGCCCACTGGCCTCTACAGTAGAAGCCGAGATACAGCATTGTGTTTGGGTTGGCTTTCAGTGTAATCTGGAAGGTATTCTGAAGTCATTCATTCAATCTACACAGTGTATTATTTGCAAAGCCATTAGAAAACTGTATTTTATTTTTCCTGTGGGATTATAAGCCCCAACTGGTGCAATTTCATATGTCTGCATTGCTCCCACAGGGTCAGGCTGTAATTCTTCTTCCATTCTTCACCAATCTTACTGGAGGCAATCTTGAGGACCTTGAGCATGTTCTTGAAAAGCTTATTGTTTCTAATTTCCCCATGAAGTCTGAAGAATTTCCCGTGGGAACTCTGCGGTACAGTAATTATGTAGACTGCATGAAAAAGGTTAGTTTTTAGTAATACCAAGTGAAATTAAAACATTGTTTTTCTGTTACATTTCTTCATGAAAATAAGTGAAATATTCAGAGTCAGTGAATTTTTGCAACTTTTAAGAATTCAGTTCAATTCATTTTGAAAGCTGGGTAGCTGTAGATATGCAGATGCATATCTAAATCCTTTGGAATTTATTCCTATTTTATTTTTATTTTATTTATTTATTTATTTATTTAAATTTATTTTTTATTGGTGTTCAATTTACTAACATACAGAATAACCCCCAGTGCCCGTCACCCATTCACTCTCACCCCCCGCACTCCTCCCCTAGTTCGTTTCCCAGAGTTAGCAGTCTTTACGTTCTGTCTCCCTTTCTGATATTTCCCACACATTTCTTCTCCCTTCCCTTATATTCCCTTTCACTATTATTTATATTCCCCAAATGAATGAGAACATACAATGTTTGTCCTTCTCTGATTGACTTACTTCACTCAGCATAATACCCTCCAGTTCCATCCACATTGAAGCAAATGGTGGGTATTTGTCATTTCTAATAGCTGAGGAATATTCCATTGTATACATAGACCACATCTTTATCCACTCATCTTTCGATGAACACCGAGGCTCCTTCCACAGTTTGGCTATTGTGGCCATTGCTGCTATAAACATCGGGGTGCAGGTGTCCCGGCGTTTCATTGTATCTGTATCTTTGGGGTAAATCCCCAACAGTGCAATTGCTGGGTCGTAGGGCAGATCTAGTTTTAACTCTTTGAGGAACCTCCACACAGTTTTCCAGAGTGGCTGCACCATTTCACATTCCCACCAACAGTGCAAGAGGGTTCCCTTTTCTCCGCATCCTCTCCAACATTTGTGGTTTCCTGCCTTGTTAATTTTCCCCATTCTCACTGGTGTGAGGTGGTATCTCATTGTGGTTTTGATTTGTATTTCCCTGATGGCTAGTGATGCAGAGCATTTTCTCATATGCATGTTGGCCATGTCTATGTCTTCCTCTGTGAGATTTCTGTTCATGTCTTTTGCCCATTTCATGATTGGATTGTTTCTTTCTTTGGTGTTGAGTTTAATAAGTTCTTTATAGATCTTGAAACTAGCCCTTATCTGATATGTCATTTGCAAATATCTTCTCCCATTCTGTAGGTTGTCTTTGAGTTTTGTTGACTGTATCCTTTGCTGTGCAAAAGCTTCTTATCTTGATGAAGTCCCAATAGTTCATTTTTGCTTTTGTTTCTTTTGCCTTCGTGGATGTGTCTTGCAAGAAGTTACTGTGTCCAAGTTCAAAAAGGGTGTTGCCTGTGTTCTTCTCTAGGATTTTGATGGAATCTTGTCTCACATTTAGATCTTTCATCCATTTTGAGTTTATCTTTGTGTCTGGTGCAAGAGAGTGGTCTAGTGTCATTCTTCTGCATGTGGATGTCCAATTTTCCCAGCACCATTTATTGAAGAGACTGTCTTTCTTCCACTGGATAGTCTTTCCTCCTTTATTGAATATTAGTTGCCCATAGAGTTGAGGGTCCACTTCTGGATTCTCTATTCTGTTCCACTGATCTATGTGTCTGTTTTTGTGCCAGTACCACACTGTCTTGATGACCACAGCTTTGTAGTACAACCTGAAATCTGGCATTGTGATGCCCCCAGCTATGGTTTTCTTTTTTAAAATTCCCCTGGCTATTCGGGGTCTTTTCTGATTCCACACAAATCTTAAAATAATTTGTTCTAACTCTCTGAAGAAAGTCGAGCTCCCGGCCACGCAGCCCCCTCCGCGGAGCCGCCGCCCCGAGACCCTCCGAGCTGCTCGGGGAGCGCGCAGCCCTCTCTGCACGGAGCCTCTTCCTCTGCCCGCTCCCCCGGAGCTGCTCCCGCCCCGCAGCCCCCTCCGCGGAGCCGCCCCCGAGCCCCCCGAGCTGCTCCCCCCCGCAGCCCCCTCCGCGGAGCCGCCCCCGAGCCCCCCGAGCTGCTCCCCCCGGAGCTGCTCCCGCCCCGCAGCCCCCTCCGCGGAGCCGCCCCCGAGCCCCCCCGAGCTGCTCTGGGTCCCGCCGTGCGCGCTGCAGCCCTTAGGGAGCTCCGCGCATCTCCCGGGGCGCAGGTGTCTGTTAGTGTCCCCGGGAGCCCGAGGGCATCCTTGCCCTCCTGGGTCCTGCTCCACCTCCCTGCGAGCCCCTTTCCCCCGGGAAGGTCGGTGCAGCTCCTGCTCCTCCGGGACGGGGCTCTCCTGTCCTGGGGACACTCGCCCCGGCCTCAGCCCGGCTCCTCGCGGGGCCCCTCCTCCCTGGAGGCCTTTGTTTCTTTACTTCTTTTTCCCCGTCTTCCTACCTTGATAGAAGCTCGAACTCTTCTCACTGTTGCATTCCAGCTGTTCTCTCTTTAATTCTCAGGCCGAATTCATAGATTTTTCAGGATAATTTGAAGGTTTTCTAGGTAATTTGGTGGAGACAGGTGATTTGGGGACCCTACTCTTCCGCCATCTTGCCCCTCCTTATTCCTATTTTAAGTTGAAATCTTTTATTCAGAAAAATACTGGGAAATATTCTATGCATAATGTATACATTTTGAAAATTAATGCCAAAATGAGTTAAGAAATAGAATATTACCAATATGGTTCAGTTTCTAAAATTTAAATAGTGGTTATTTGAGAAACATGTAGTGATTATCACCTATGTTATTTAATATACAAAGGTCTCTAAAGTATCAGTGGCTTACACCAGGTGGTAGATGGTTTCTCCTGTATAATATTAGATTGTTGTTATTTTCAGCAACATATACAGGTTTCCCCTGCTATCCAAAAGTAGAACTTTTTGTAAGTAGGCTTTTTGTAAGCCAAAATGGCATAAAGCAAAGAAGCAGTTACCATTAATTTGTATGGAAATTTTTTTCAGCATTCCCAGACTCAAAAGCACCTTTCTTAGGCACTTTTGATGCCAAAGGACACATCTTGCTAACAGGTACACAGAATAAATTGAGATAAAGCACAGATGTTTACAGACACAAAGCTATGGTAGCTTGATGCTGAGATGCTGAGTGTAGATCCTGGGGAAAGAGCTTGGTGGTACCACTCTCAATGGTCAGGATACATGCTGCTTTTAACTTGCCAGTCTCCTGTCTTGAATGGTAGGTTCCTGCAATCAGCAGGTCATTGGTGGGGTGACACCATCATATAGGTACCTTCTGAGTATCCTGTTCCCAAGCAGTCTGTTACCTAACTGGTTATAGCATCCACAAAGATTGTACATAGATCTTTGGTACTTTCTCTTAATGTAAATGTGCTAATGTAAATATAAGTATAGTCACTGAACATTTGAAGAAAGCTTCCAACCTAAGAAGATGTAAACTAACAGGAAGAAGGAAATCAGGGAACTGAATCAATAAAGGGAAATGGGAGATGAGAACATTAAAGAAACTGTAAGAGTAACTTCAGAGATGAGAGAAGAAGGTATGATATCCATGAATAGAACAAATAAATGCTCTTGGAAATTAAATATGTAAAAGCAAAATTTTAAAAAACTTCACAAAACAGACAATAAAATTGAGGATATTTCCTAGAAAGTGGAACAAAACATTAGAGAGGGAAAATGGGAGAGTAGAGACGGATGTTTTAATTTTGTTTTGTTAGTACTAGTAAGAGCAAAGCAAAAATAAAAACTCAGGAAAATTATTATTTTTTTCTCCAGTTTCTAGATGCTTTGGAATTATCTCAAAGTCCTGTATTGTTGCAGTTGATGACAGAAATTCTCTGTCGAGAACAGCAGCATGTTATGGAAGAATTATTTCAATCTACTTTCAAAAAGATTGCCAGAAAGTAAGTCATTCTGTTCTAGTCGGGGACACCAGGAACCATACATATTTTATTTCTGTAGGAAATTATCCTTTCTGTTCCAAAAAAAGTTGAGTGGCAATTGCAGTCCACTGTTACAACTGAATTTTATTTATTTATTTTTTTAATTTATTTTTTATTGGTGTTCAATTTACTAACATACAGAATAACCCCCAGTGCCCGTCACCCATTCACTCCCACCCCCCGCCCTTATTTTGTTTTTCTTGGTGGAGAAAAAAAGACTTACTGTGAAAGTTTCAAACATGCTCAAATCTACAGAATAAGACTGTAACTGGGCATCTAGATCAGAATAAACTAAGAAAAATCCAAATGCATAATGCAACTAAAGTAAGTACTTTGAGAGGAATTTGTAGCTTTTAATACCTATATTAGAAAATAAGAAATCTCCTGAATCGATATTATAAACCTCTGCCTTAAAATCAAGAAAAATAAAACTGAACTGAAAACAAACAGAAGGAAGGGAATAATAAAGATTAGATTGAAAAGTAATGAAATTGAAATTAGAAAAATGGTGGGAAAAAGTCAGTGAAACCAAAATTGGTTCTTCGAAAAGTTAGATGAAATTGACACTGTTAACTTGAAAAACTAGGAATAAAAGAGAAATTACAGTTCATGAAAATTAGGAATTAAGAGGGAAACATTACCACTGACCTCTCAGAAGTTAAAAAGATTATGGGAAAATATTATGAATGATATCATGCCAACAAATTCAACAAATTCAGCAACTTAAAGGGGACAAATTCCTAAAAAGTCACAAATTACCAAACTGACTCAAGATGAAATAGTAAATCTGAGTATATTTAATATATATAATTACGTATAATATATAATAAAATATATTTAATTTCATAACTTCTTCAGAAAATAGAGGAGAAAAGAGTACTTCCAAACTCATCCTGTGAGGCTATTATCACACTGTTAACAAAGGCAGATAGAAACATTACAAGAAACATATAAACCAATATCCTTCATAAATACAGACACAAAAGTTTTCAAAAATATATTTAAAAACTCTGGGGGTTATACTATATGTTGGCAAATCGAACTTCAGTAAAAACAAATGAAAAAAATCCAGCAATATGGTATATGTATAATAGATAAATATTATAGACTATGATATAAATATTACCTTTTATAAATATAATAAATATGTACAATATAGATATATAATATATATAACTTATGTAATATATATTTTATATATACATATATATATAAACACAATAACCAATTGGGATTTGCCCTAGGAATGCAAAACTAGTTTAATATCTAAGAATCAATAGTAAATACTATATTAAAAGAATAAAGGACAAAACCACATTATCATTTCAGGAGATATAGATAAATTTTTGACAACATCCATTCATGATAAAAAGGACAAAAGGTCACATATGAAAAACCAATAGCCAACAAAATATTTAATAGTAAAAGACTGAATGTCAGAGCAGCCCAGGTGGCTCAGGGGTTTAGCGCTGCCTTCATCCCAGGGCCTGATCCTGGAGACCCAGGATTGAGTCCCGCGTCGGGCTCCCTGCATGAAGCCTGCTTCTTCCTCTGCCTGTGGCTCTGCCTCTCTCTGTGTCTTTCATGAATAAATAAATAAAATTAAAAAAAAAAAAAAAAGACAGTGCTTTTCTACTAAGTTTGGGAACAAGGCAAGGGCGTACGCCCTTTTCATTCAACAAGATACTGAGATTCTAGCCAGTGCAGTCAGGTAAGATAAAGAAATAAAAGGTAACTAAATTGGAAAAAGGAGTAAAACTCTTTTTAGAGAGAGAGGGAGAGAGAGAGAGAGAGAGAGAGAGAGAGAACACATGCACTCATAGGGGATGAGGTGTAGAGGGAGAGGAAGAAAAGCCCAAGTAGACTGTGAGCTGAGTACATCGCTCGACTGTGCTCAATCCCATGACCCTTGAGACCATCACCTACTGAAATCAAGAGTTGGAAGCTCAGCTGACTGAGCCATCCAGGTGCCTTAAAGCTGTCTTTTTTTTTTTTTTTAATATTTTATTTATTTATGAGAGACACAGAAACACATGCAAAGGGAGAAGCAGGCTCCCCATGGGGAGCCCTATGTGGGACTCGATCCCAGGACCCCAGGATCGCGCCGAAGGCAGGCACTAAACCGCTGAGCCACCTAGGAGCCCCATAAAGCTGTCTTTATTCATGAATAGCATGAGGTAGAAAATCCTAAAGATCTACAAAAAAGTTATTAGAACTAATAAACAATTATAAAAAATTTTAGGATATAGGATCAATGTTAAATCCATTGCTTTCTATAAATGAGCAGAAAACATTCAAAACTATATTTAGGAATATAATTGCATTCATAATAGCATCAGAAAGGAAAAAAACAGGAATAAATTTAACAAAAGAAGTATAAGACTTGTACAATAAAAATTACAGCTCATTGCTGAAGAAAATTAAAAACTTAAGTATTTAAACATTAAACATTAATTTAAAAATTAAAGATTTAAATAAATGGAGAAACATTCCATGTTCATGAATTTGAAGATTGGGTATTGTTGACATGGCAGGTAAAGTTGATATGTAAATTTAATGCAGTCTGTCAGAATGCAAGCAAGACTTCGTGTTTGTGCAGTTTAAAATTTTCATTTTAATTAAACCTTACTGAAAATATACTCTCTAAGGATACAAAAATTTTGTATACTAAAATCACCTGGTATTTTTCAGTATATGGTTATTATGCCAATTAGGTATGCTTATTTCAGCTAATTATGAAATTTTAAAAATTGTTTATATTTTATCTTTCGATGTAATTTTCTTTTGAAAATGTAAAATATTTATATAATTTGAAAGTCATAACTGTAAGTTCGCCCGGTGGCCCAGTTGGTTGTGTGTCTGCCTTTGCTTCAGGTCATGATACCAGGGTCCTGGGATCGAGCGCCATGTTGGGCTCCCTGCTCATGGGGAGTCTGAATCTCCCTCTCCCTCTGCTGCTCCTCCCCCTGCTTGTATGTACACATGCACATGCGCACTCTCTCTCTCTTGCTCTTTCTCTGTCAAAGAAATAAAATCTTTTTAAAAAAAAGTCATAACTGAGGTTTATTTAAGAGTCTTTCTTCTGTCTGTGTCCCCTCTCTTATTCCTATTCACCTGCGTTTTTTTCTACCTATCTATTACAGATCACTCCATGTCAGTACAAAATCTTTCTCAATCCTTTTTAATTTGAATAACTATATAACTAATATAAATAAGTTATTGATTGTGAAGAAGTAGCATAGTATTTTGAAGCAGCCCTATTGATAGACTTTTGGGCTCAATTTTTTACTACAAAAAAATAACAGTGAATAGTTGTGTGTATATGTCATTTTGTATTTTGCCAATATATCTTTGGAGTGGATTCCGAAACATAATTCAAACGTAAATGCATTTGTAATTTGTGTGTGTGTGTGTGTGTGTATTGAATTTTATTTATATGTATATTTTTTATTGGAGTTTGATTTGCCAACTATAGCATAATACCCAGTGCTCATACAGTCAGGTGCCCTCCTCAGTGCCCATCACCTAGTCACCCCATCCCTCCGCCCACCTCCCCTTCCACCACCCCTTGTTAGTTTCCCAGATTTAGAAGTCTCTCATGTTTTGTCACCCTGATTTTTCCCACTCATTTCCTCTCCTTTTCCCTATAATCCCTTTCACTATTTTTTATATTCCCCAAATGAATGAGACCATGTAATGTTTGTCCTTCTCCAGTTGACTTACTTCACTCAGTATAATACCTTCCAGTTCCATCCACATCGAAGCAAATGGTGGGTATTTGTCCTTTCTGATGGCTGAGGAATATTCCATTGTATATATACATAGACCACATCTTCTTTATCCATTCATCTTTCGATGGACACCAAGGCTCCTTCCACAGTTTGGCTATTGAGGCCGTTGCTGCTATAAACCTTGGGGTGCAAGTGTCCTGCCATTTCACTGCATCTGTATCTTTGGGTAAATCTCCAGCACTACAGTTGCTGGGTCATAGGGTAGTTCTACTTTTAACTCTTTGAGGAATCTTTTTAATTCTTCTCTAATTTCCTGGTTGAACCTTTCATCTTTCAGCAGGATGCTCTTTAACCTCCACATGTTTGAATTTCTTCCAAATTTCTTCTTGTGATTGAATTCTAGTTTCAAAGCATTATGGTCTGAAAATATGCAGGGGACAATCCCAATCTTTGGTTCGGTTGAGACCTGATTTGTGACCCAGTATGTGTTCTATTCTAGAGAAAGTTCCATGTGCACCTGAGAAGAATGTGTATTCATTGAGTTTGTATGGAAAAGTTTTGTATATATCTGTGAAATCCAATGGTCCAGTGTATCATTTAAAGCCCTTGTTTCTTTGTTGAGGTTGTGCTTAGAATATCTGTCATTTGCAGAAAGCACCTTGTTGAAGTCGCCTATTAGTGTATTAATTATTTATGTCTTTACCTTTGTTACTAATTAATTGATATACTTGGCAGCTCCCACATTAGGGAGATAAATATTCATGATTGTTAGGTCTTTTGGTTGGATAGATCCTTTAAGTATGATATAGTGTCCCTCTTCATCTCCTAATATAGTCTTTGGGATAAACTTTAATTTATCCAATATGAAGATTGCTACCCAGCTTTCTTTTGAGGATCATTTGAATGGTAAATGGTTCTCCACCTTTCATTTTCAGACCGGAGGTGTCTTTAGGTCTAAAGAGTCTCTTGTAGACAGCAAATAGATGGGTCTTGCTTTTTTATCCAGTTTGAAACCCTGCGTCTTTGATGGGATCATTTAGCCCATTCATGTTCAGAGTAAATATTGGAAAATAGGCATTTAGTGTCATCATAATACCTATTCAGTCCCTGTTTTTTTATATATATTTTTTATTTATTTATTTATTCATGAGACACACACACACACACACACACACACACAGAGGCAGAGACACAGGCAGAGGGAGAAGTAGACTCCATGAAGGCAATCTGATGTGGGACTCGATCCTGGGACTCCAGAATCATGCCCTGGGCCAGAGGCAGGCGCTAAACCGCTGAGCCACCCAGGGATCCCCAGTCCCTGTTTTTGTGGCTTATTTTTTGGGCTTCCTCTTTCTTTTACGGGGTCCCCCTTAATATTTGTGTAGATTTGGTTTGGTGGTCACATGTTCTTCCTGTTTCTGCCTATATGGAAGCTCTTTATCCCTCCTTCCATTCTAAATGAGAGACTTGCTGGATAAAGTATTCTTGGCTGTATGTTCTTCTCATTTGGGACCCTGAATATATTTGCCAGCCCTTTCTGCCCTGGCAGGTCTCTGTGGATAGGTCGGCTGTTAATCTCACATTTCTCCCTGTATAAGTTAGGAATCTCTTGTTTCCTGTTGCCCTAAGTTTTTTTTTTTTTCTCTATATCTTTGGAAGTTGCAAGTTTCACTGTTAAACATCAAGGTGTTTAATGGTTTTTATTGATTTTGGGGGGGAACCTCTCTATTTCCTGGATCTGAATTCCTGTTTCCCTCCCCAAATTAGGGAAGTTCTCAGCTATGTTTTGTTCAAATACATTTTCTGGCCCTCTGCCCAGTTCACATTTTCTGGAACCCCAATTATACATAGTTTTTTTTTTTCCTTCTGAGACTGTCATTTATTTCCCTTAACCTTTCCTCATGGTCTTTTAGTTGTTTTTCTCTTTTTTCCTCACCTTCCTTCCTTGCCATCAACTTGTCTTCTTTGTCACTCACTCTTTCTTCCATCTCATTAACCCTCGTCATTAGGACCTCCAGTTTGGATTTCATCTCATTTAATTGATTTTTAATTTTGGCCAGATTAGATCTAAATTCTGCAGTTGAAGTCCCTTGAATCCTTTATGCCTTTATCCAGAGCCACCAGTAGCTTTATAATTGTGCTTCTGAATTGGCTTTCTGACACTGGTTTTTTTTTTTCTCTCTCTCTTTTTTTTTTAGTAATAAATTTATTTTTTATTGGTGCTCAACATGCCAACATACAGAATAACACCCAGTGCTCATCCCGTCAAGTGCCCACCTCAGTGCCGCCACCAAGTCACCCCCAACCCCCGCCCACCTCCCCTTCACCACCCCTAGTTCGTTTCCCAGAGTTAGGAGTCTTCCATGTTCTGTCTCCCTTTCTGATATTTCCCACTTATTTTTCCTCCTTTCCCCATTATTCCCTTTCACTATTATTTATATTCCCCAAATGAATGAGACCATATAATGTTTGTCCTTCTCCATTTGACTTACTTCACTCAGCATAATACCCTGCAGTTCCTTCCATGTCGAAGCAAATGGTGGGTATTTCTCATTTCTAATGGCTGAGGAATATTCCATTGTATACATAAACCACATCTTCTTTATCCATTCATCTTTCGAAGGACACCGAGGCTCCTTCCACAGTTTGGCTATTGTGGACATTGCTGCTATAAACATTGGGGTGCAGGTGTCCCGGCGTTTCATTGCATCTGTATCTTTGGGGTAAATCCCCAGCAGTGCAATTGCTGGGTCGTAGGGCAGATCTATTTTTAACTCCTTGAGGAACCTCCACGCAGTTTTCCAGAGTGGCTGCACCGATTCACATTCCCACCAACCGTGTAAGAGGGTTCCCTTTTTTCTCCGCATCCTCTCCAACATTTGTGGTTTCCTGCCTTGTTAATTTTCCCCATTCTCACTGGTGTGAGGTGGTATCTCATTGTGGTTTTGGTTTGTATTTCCCTGATGGCAAGTGATGCGGAGCATTTTCTCATGTGTTTGTTGGCCATGTCTATGTCTTCCTCTGTGAGATTTCTGTTCATGTCTTTTGCCCATTTCAGGATTGGATTGTTTGTTTCTTTGCTGTTGAGTTTAATAAGTTCTTTATAGATCTTGAAACTAGCCATTTATCTGATATGTCATTTGCAAATATCTTCTCCCATTTTGTAGGTTGTTTTTTAGTTTTGTTGACTGTATCCTTTGCTGTGCAAAACTTCTTATCTTGATGAAGTCCCAATAGTTCATTTTTGCTTTTGTTTCTTTTGCCTTTGTGGATGTATCTTGCAGGAAGTTACTGTGGCTGAGTTCAAAAAGGGTTGCTTGTGTTCTCCTTTAGGATTTTGATGGAATCTTGTCTCACATTTAGATCTTTCATCCATTTTGAGTTTATCTTTGTGTATGGTGCAAGAGAGTGGTCTAGTTTCATTCTTCTGCATGTGGATGTCCAATTTTCCCAGCACCATATGTTGAAGAGACTGTCTTTCTTCCAATGGATAGTCTTTCCTCCTTTATCGAATATTAGTTGAGCATAAAGTTGAGGGTCCACTTCTGGGTTCTCTATTCTGTTGCATTGATCTATGTGTCTGTTTTTGTGCCAGTACCACACTGTCTTGATGACCACAGCTTTGTAGTACAACCTGAAATCTGACATTGTGATGCCCCCAGCTATGGTTTTCTTTTTTAAAATTCCCCTGGCTATTCGGGGTCTTTTCTGATTCCACACAAATCTTAATTTATTCTAACTCTTTGAAGAAAGTCCATGGTATTTTGATAGGGATTGCATTAAACGTGTAAATTGCCCTGGTTAGCATTGACATTTTCACAATATTAATTCTTCCAATCCATGAGCATGGAATATTTTTCTATTCCTTTGCGTTTTCCTCAATTTCTTTCAGAAGTGTTCTATAGTTTTGAGGGTATAGATCCTTTACCTCTTTGGTTAGGTTTATTCCTAGGTATCTTATGCTTTTGGGTGTGATTATAAATGGGATTGACTCCTTAATTTCTCTTTCTGCAGTCTCATTGTTAGTGTATAGAAATGCCACTGACTTCTGGGCATTGATTTTGTATCCTGCCACGCTACCAAATTGCTGTATGAGTTCTAGCAATCTTGGGGTGGATTCTTTTGGGTTTTCTATGTAGAGTATCATGTGATCGGCGAAGAGGGAGAGTTCGAAGAGGGAGAGTTTGACTTCTTCTTTGCTAATTTGAATGCCTTTTATGTCTTTTTGTTGCCTGATTGCTGAGGCTAGGACTTCTAGTACTGTGTGGAATAGCAGTGGCGAGAATGGACATCCCTGTCTTCTGACATTGAATTTTAATCCAAATTGTAACTCTGTGGTAGATAGTGCTGTTTCTGATTCTTTTTTGGTGAATTCTTCCTTCTTGTCATTTTGCTCAGTGCAGAGTGGCTGTAAGTGGCCTTGGTCATGAATATTAGCCACCACCTAAATGAATTTCACCTAGATGGTTCTTGTTAGAAGGAGAAAACCTTTCTCTCTGTGGCGTTCTGGCTCTTCTCTATTTAAATCCCAGGTTCAATTTGTAGTTGCTCAGTATGTTTTGAAAGTTATCCACGTAAGTTGGTGTGACCAGGAGAGTTGAGGATCCCTACTCTTCCACCATCTTGCTCTCCCCCTTGCATTTGTAATTTTGCAAGCTTTCATTATATCCCTTTTTCGGGGGTTGATATTATTTGATCCCTCGGCAGTAAATGAGTGTCTATTTTGTCAGTTTTGCCAGTAGAGAGTATCGTGTCAAACACTTGTATTTTTTCCCATTTTTTATAGGTGGGAAAGAATTTCGAAGTGTTGTTTTAATTTGTATTTCTTTTATTATAATTGAAGTAGAACATATAGTTAAAGCTCATTTGCATTTATTTTCAGTAAACTACTGTCTTATTTTTTATAATCAGACTTTGTTCTTTTTCTTTTCTTCTCCTCCTTAGTTTTCTCTGTAAGTGTTTTAGGGCTGTGTTTCTACCGTGCTGTCAGAGAGCTCCTCAAAATAATTTAAATCAAAGGCGGTGCCCAAGTAAATATTACAGAAGCCCATATACCATCTAGTAATGTCCTGAGTCTTAAAATTTTCTGACTGAATTATCTTCTAAATTGAACATTTTGGCCCTGGTTCATCCTTCTACGAATCAGGATTTTAGATCTGGAAAAGGATTTTAATGATCATTTAGTCCTAAGCTCATATTTTTGTAGGTGAAGAAACAAACTCTGTATTCTTGGTTTATAGACTTACAGAGAAAATCTTATAGATGATCATACAATATTTTATATTCCAGATGAGAATATAAAGGGCCAGGTGAAAAAAAAAAAGGGGGGGGGGGCAGGTGAATATATCTCTGTAGGAAATAGGAATGGCTGTTTGTTTTTAGGAAGAGACTAGATTTTTTATAACTCATGAGTATCAAATTCTGAATCTGTGATCATCTTTAGGCCCGAGACTCTCCGAAAGCCTTCCAGCTATTTTCTAAAAATGGTCAGATTTAAAAGTAATGAAAACAATTCTCCTTAATGCCTAAATTGCGCTTGAAGATTTCTGGGGATGAGTACAATAATATGGTTCATGTACAAATGCTACTTGTATTTCATGGTTTTTATATGATCTTTAAAGTTACTTTTAAAATTTGTAGTCATTGGTGTTTATTTTGCTTGTTATGTGGGTAGGCACTCATAAAATATTTGTTCAAAGCAGGCATGTTCATATAATTCTTTTTTTTTTCCTTAGGAGTTCTTGTGTCACACAATTAGCCCTTTTGGAAAGTGTATACAGAATGTTCAAGAGGGATGACCTACTTTCAAATGTCACTCGCCAAGCATTTGTAGATCGCTCTCTTCTCACTCTGTTGTGGCATTGTGGCCTGAATGCTTTGAGAGAATTCTTTGGCAAAATTGTGGTGGAAACCATTGATGTGTTGAAGTCTAGATTTACAAAGGTATTTGTACATCTGTTATTAAATTTAATGGTAATGAGAATTGACCAATCTCCTTGATCAATGTCCTTAAAAACTTCAATGTGTGGTTGGAACTAGAGGGTATTATGCTAAGTGAAATAAGTTGATCAGAGAAAGACAATTATATGATCTTACTCATATGTGGAATTTAAGAAACAAAACAGAGGATCATAGAGCAAGAGAGGAAAAAATAAAACAAGATGAAATCAGAGAGAAAGACAAACCATAAAAGACTCTGAATCATAGGAAGCAACTGAGGGTCGCTGGAGGGGAGGAAGTGGGGTGATGGGGTAACTGGGTGATGTAATGAGCACTGGATATTACATTACATAAGACTGATAAATCACTTTCCTCTACCTCTGAAACCAAGAATACATTATATGTTAATTAATTGAATTTAAATAAAATTAAAAAAAAACTGCAATGGATCATTGTTGCTCAAGGAGTATTACCTCAACAGTTTGATAACAATCTGTAGTTACATGGAGTCTCCATTAGTTTCCTGAGGGTGTTTTAACAAATTACCACCAACGTGGCTTAGAACATCAGAGATTTATTCTCTCTTAGTTCTGTAAGGCAGAAATCAGAAATCAGTTTCCTTGGGCTTTCGTCAAGGTGTTGCAAGGCTATAGAGGCCCTAGGGATAAAGCCTTTCTTTGCCGCTTCCAGCTTTTGTGACAGCCTGTATTCCTTGGCTTGTGGCTAAGTCACTTCTCTCTTTGCTTCTGTGGTCACATTGCCTCCTCTTCTTTTGTCTAATCCCTCTTTGCCTCTCCTATAAATATATGATTGCATTAGGACCCACTTTGATCATCTGCTAATTCCAGATCCTTTACTTGATTTTATCTTTATAATCCTTTTTTATCATCTAAGGTAACGTTCAGGATTCCAGTGATTGGACCGTGGGTATTTGTAAGGGGATGTTATTCAGCTTAATATAGTCTCCCTGCATCAAATGTTCTCACTCGCAAAATACATTTTTCACATCCTAACATCTCCCAGAGTCTAAACACATCACCTCATCAACCTTTAAGTCAAAATTCAATCTGAGTATCATCAGCTCAGAGTCCTTGCTTTCATCATTCAAACTGTAATGAATCACGTATGGGTAAGATTCTGGGTATGATCCATCTTTGGGCAAATTTCTTTCCATTTGTGGACCTGTGAAACTAGAAAACAAATAATTTGTTTCCAAAAGACAGTGGTTCAACAGGCATAGGATGACAATTATAGTCATTCCTATTTTAAAAAAGAGAAAATGAGGTAAGGAAGAAATCAGTGTTCCATAGGTGCAGGCAGGCAGATTCTGCCTGGATAATATAATGCTTTGTGCTTGGTGTTCTGCCCTCTAGACCAAGACTCCATTCTTAGAGTCATTCTTTTTTCTTGAAGGATGGCATATATTTGCAGCTGAGTAGTTTTTATCAATCTGTTTCTTGCCTGTGGAATTCAGGGAGTACAACAGCTTTGTCCACCACCCCCCCACCCCCCATTTAATTTTGTCTCTGTCTGCTTCAGTCTAAGCTGGTGGTGTTTCCTCGGGTATGACATTCTCAACAACTCATAGCTCTCCTGTGTGTGTCTTGGTGGTTTACTCCATTAGATGAGAGTCCTTCACAGGTCTTTGTTGGATAATTACATCTCTGTTCTTGGTTCTATTGAAATGGATGAGGGCATCCAGGAGTCCCATGCTAATTTCTTCAGTACTGGCTCAAGAATGTCCAGCCACACCCTTGTTCTTCTCTCCCAAGCCACTTTTCTAACAGTGAATTTCCTAATGTTAGCATCTTTCACAATCTGGGTAAGCTGAGAATTTCTCAAATCAAGTTTTGGTTCTTATTGCTTAGTAGTTTTTTTTTTTTTTTTTAAGATTTTATTTATTTATTCATGAGAAACAGAGACAGAGAGGCAGAGACACAGGCAGAGGGAGAAGCAGGCTCCACACAGGGAGCCTGATGTGGGACTCCATCCCAGGTCTCCAGGATCAGGCCCTGGGCTGAAGGCGGCGCTAAATCACTGAGCCACGTGGGCTGCCCTCCCTGCTTAGTAGTTTTTTTTTTTTTTTTTTTTTTTTTATGATAGTCACAGAGAGAGAGAAAGAGGCAGAGACACAGGCAGAGGGAGAAGCAGGCTCCATGCACCAGGAGCCCGATGTGGGATTCGATCCCGGGTCTCCAGGATCGCGCCCTGGGCCAATGGCAGGCGCCAAACAGCTGTGCCACCCAGGGATCCCCCTGCTTAGTAGTTTTTAATTCAATTTGTCTCTTGCACCTCACATGTATTATAAGCAGCAAAGAAGAAAGCAGCCAGCACCTTCAACAAATTTGCTTGGAAATTTTTTCAGCTAAATATTCAAGTGCATGGCTTACAAGTTCTGCTGTGTATATAACTGTAGAACACTTTCTCAGCCAAGTTTTCTTGCCACTGTATAACAAGGATCCTCTTTCCTCCAGTTTCCAAAAGTATGTTCCTTATTTCCTTTTGAGACCTCACTAGCAACTACTTTAATGTCCATATTTCTACCACAAGTGTGTTTATGATGATTGAGAAGTTCTGTAAGACAATTTTAGCTTTTTCTGTCAAGCTTTTTACTTCCTTCTGAGCTCTCACCAGCAATGCCTTCAGTGTTGATTATTTCTGCCAGCAGTCTCTATAGGCAGTTGGCTTTTTCCGTCATGCATGGCAAATTTCTTTCAGCCTTTACCCATCATCCATGTGTTAGAGCAGGTCCAACTCTTGATACCAAAATGTGTATTAGTTTTCTAAATTTTCAGTAACAAATTACTGTCAGCTTGGTGGCTCAAAACAACAGAATTTTATTCTCTCCCAGTTTTGGAGGCCAGAAGTCTAATTAGTTTCACTGAGCTGAATTTGTGATGTTGTCATGACCACAGTTGTCCCAGCAGCCCTGAGTATCCGCTCCTTGCCTCTTCCAGCTTCTGGTAGCTGCTGGCATTCCTCAATATGTGGCTGCATCATTCTGGCCCCTAATTCCGTCATCACATAGCCTTTTCCTGTATGTCTCATTTCTCTCTCTTTCCTCTTGTAAGGTTACATATGGTTTCATCTGTGGCTGAATGAAAACCCAGAATTGTCTCCCTATCTTAAGATCCTTAACTTAATCACATTCACAAAGTCCTTTTTTGCCTTATGAGAGTGTATTCACAGGTTCCAGGGATTAGGATGTGGATATCTTTAGAAAATTCTGTAAGTACTTGAAAATTTTGTTTTTTATTACTTTGAAGTTTCACCTGCTATTGGTCATGTCTTTGATAAGATTTTGTGCAAAAGCCCTATATTCACATTCTAAGGTCACTATTTGGACGTTGTGCATTACTTCCTGCTACACTCAGTATAACACATCAGTATTTAGATCTATGTTTCTGACCTTGGGTGGTCTCCTATTGAAGTGATTCAACAGCCATGTTAAAATTATGTTATATGTAAAAAGCATTGAATATTAAATATATGTATTTGAGTATTTGATATATTCAATAAATAATTTTTCATATTTGATTAGACCAAAGATAATCATTTGTTACCTTTCCTTAGCTAAATGAATCTACTTTTGATACTCAAATCACCAAGAAGATGGGGTTTTATAAGATGCTAGATGTGATGTATTCTCGTCTTTCAAAAGATGATGTTCACTCAAAGGAATCTAAAATTAATCAAGTTTTCCACGGCTCATGTATTACAGAAGGAAATGAACTTACAAAGACACTTATTAAGTAAGGTTTTAGTCAACTTTTGGTTTGTTTGATTGGTTAATATTTTTGATGCATGTATCATTATGCTTGTATATAATGTGAATAAATGTTTAAGTATGAGTTTTTATAATTTTCTTTTTATGTACAAACTACTTAGACTTCAATTTAGCAGGTTATTGGGTAGCATGTTTTATCCTATACTCATCTTTTATAAGGAATAAAACTCGAATTGTTTTTTTTCCTCCCATTCCCCCACTCCTTAATAGCTTGATATATTTTTAGTGGTGTGATTTACAATATAAAGGGATTTATATATTTTCCTGACCGCCATTTGAAATTAAAGGAATAGATTGTGTGCTGATAAAACTGTTTTCAACAGTAGTTGGTCACCTGGGCAGTTTGGAGACCCCATCCTGCAGAATGAACTCTTAGCTCCTTAGCATGGCAGGCGAGCTCTTTTAAGAATGCACCCCCCTCTACACCTTTTGCTCACTGCCAGCCACTGCTGCTTCCCACCACATCTTCTGAACACACCATGTGGCTTATCCCTCACTATAAGTAACACTCTTCTCTCTGTTCATAATCCTTACATACATTTCCCCTTTGACTTAGAATTCAAAATACGGTTCATATTTTTTCTTTAAACCGTTGCTGGCTCCTGTGCCTGGCTTACTGTTGATCCTCCTTGCTTCCATCTCTTAATTTACTGGGCTGGTTGCTGTTGCTGTGCGTACCACAGTGTGGTGAAATCCCTGGACCCCACCTTTACCTTGAGATGTGCGTGGGTTCCGTGACTTAAGTTGTCTTTCTTTTTTTTTTTTTTTTTAAGTTGCCTTTTATTTCCAGTACCTAGTATTATGCCAGACACAAACGTGACACTCAGAGAAGGCTAAACTGAATTCAGATTCTGTTGTCTGGCATTGTTGGGCTTATGCTTCAATTTCCCTGTTATATGAATTAATTTTTAACCTGCATCTATTCTACAGATTGTGCTATGATGCATTTACAGAGAACATGGCGGGTGAGAATCAGTTGCTGGAGAGGAGAAGACTTTACCATTGTGCTGCATACAACTGTGCCATTTCTGTTATCTGCTGTGTCTTCACTGAATTAAAATTTTACCAAGGTTTTCTGTTTAGTGAAAAACCTGAAAAGGTAGACTTTTCATAAAACTTCCAGTTGCCATCAGTGCAGGATTTCAAGTTAATTATCTAAATTAAAATTATATCATAATTTGCCCATAATTTGCACATCCTCAGAATATTGAGGATGTAGTTCTTGTAGTTCTGCATATATAAAGCTAAAGTGCTTCACCATGAGTTATTAAGTATAGTAGCATCAGCAATAAGGTTCTCCACTATTCAGATATTTTTTCTATGACTCTTTGGATTTACAGAACTTGCTTATTTTGGAAAATCTGATTGACCTGAAACGCTGCTATACTTTTCCTATAGAAGTTGAGGTGAGTGAAATTTTTTATTGGTGTTCCTGAGTTTGAAAAATTTATCAGATGCTTATAGAAAAAACATATTATGTTAAACATGTGAAATTCCTAGTATTCAATTTGAACTATAATATCTGGTACAATTGCAGGCAACTATAGAAAAATGATCATAACTTGATTTTTCCCTCTCTTAACTAGTGAAAGATAGAAAATGGCAATAAAAGATGCTGTTAGAACATATCCCAGAAGTTGTTTGCTGAGTAAATTCCTCTGGTCAGTGAAATTGAGATCTATCCAGATATAGCATTATAATGCTGTGGCCCTGCTTGGGTAATTTGGCAGGATAATGGGAGTTGTCTGAGCAGAAGTCATGGTAATAGTTGGGAAACTTGCTGTGGCAAATGTGACAAGCTTAATTTTAGCCAAGCTAAGTTTGACATGCCAGCCTCAGCAATTGGTGGGAGATTGTAGGTGCAGCCTTTCACAGCCCACTGGAGATGGGAATTGGGTAGAGTGCCAGGGCTTGTACACCATGGTATAGGTCAGGAGCTGTCACTCATATTAGCATGCGTGGCTGCTGACCTTATCAGGTCTCAGGGGTTCATGAGTTCACATAAGTGGTTGCTACCTGCCTTGTTCCCTTTTGGGACAAGACTAGGAACTTTTTTCAAGGTGTATGTTCAAAGAACTAAAAATAAAAAAAATATAATATCATTCAGACAGTTGCTGTATGTTACTTCTAAACTTTACAATAGCATTGTAAGGTGCTGTGTTATACCATAACTGTATAGTTCAGGAAACTGAGGCTTATAGGTCAGGTATAGTCTATTGATAATCTGGGCATGTGGCTGCCAGAGCTTTACCCACATTAGGTGCCAGAGCCCAGAGGGGAAACATGTGCCTCAGTGGGGTTCTGTGGGAAAAGCATTTCTTAAGGGCACTCACCTGTCTTTGTGGATATATTTAGTGATTTTATATTTGATAAAAGTCTTGTTCAAAATTTAGTTTTTTTGGTCGAATTGCTATTAAAATAGAAAATGTGTGATCATGATTCTAAAAAGTTTTAAATTGTATATTTGTTTTGCTTAACAGGTTCCTATGGAAAGAAAGAAAAAGTACATTGAAATTAGGAAAGAAGCCAGGGAAGCAGTAAATGGGGATTCAGGTGGGATATTTTCAAAATGATAAGATTCTAATTTGTTATGTAACCAATGATATTTGTTATGTGAATAAAAAAATTTTTAAATATCCAAAAAACATTGAATTGGAGTTCAAAAAGCTTTAAGTGGCAAATAGAATTCTATTTTGAAAGAAATGCAGTTAGCTAAACTTTAGCTTCATAGAAGGACCTCAGAATGGGCAAAGAGGGCTAAGAAGAAATGGTATGCTTTTTCTAAAAGTGCAAGATTGGTTGATAGCTATTTTTTGCTTATGCATTATGTCGTTTGCTTAAATGCATTCAGAAATCAGTGTTGAAATAAAAGACCCATGCTGCCACTCATCTGTTTCAGACCTCCCATCAATTCCCACCTCCCTGAGAACAGAGCTGCCTAAGTCCCCTTGCCCTGCCTGGCTCCCCCCTGCGACTCTGCCCCAACGGCACTGTCCCCTGGCTGTGCTTGTAGGCACAGGGCTCATTTGGCTCCTGGGCATTTTTACGTGATGTCTCCTCCGCCTAGAATAATCTTGGTCCCAGATATCAACTTTTGTTTAATGCCAACCTTTGAAGGAAGTTCTCCCTGGCTTCCCTATTCAAAATTAACCCTCTTTTGCTCCCCATGCTCCTTGTTTTAGTTTTTTGGTTAATTTTTCTTCATAGCTTTTTGGTTTTTTTTTGAGGATAAAATTGGGACCAGTCTTATGTGTAGATTACTTGTTTTTCAGTAGTATCTTTCCCCATGTTTCTGTTAGACTTTTTTATTAAGGTTTTTATTTATTTATTTGACACAACAAGAGAACATAAGCAGGGGGAGCAGCAGAGGAGAGGGAGAAGCAAGCAGACTCTGCACTGAGCAGGGAGCCCAGTGCAGAGCTCTATCCCAGGATTGTGGGATCA
Source organism: Canis lupus familiaris (assembly GCF_011100685.1). Classification (NCBI taxonomy): domain Eukaryota; kingdom Metazoa; phylum Chordata; class Mammalia; order Carnivora; family Canidae; genus Canis; species Canis lupus. Next base: position 400,019 of record NC_049250.1, on the reverse strand, counting down.
TGACCTGAGCCGAAGGGAGATGCTGAACTGACTGAGCCACCCAAGCGCCCCTAGACTTTATATACAAAATATACCCCATCAAAAATTTAATGCAAGAAAATTTTGTTAATATATCCAAAAATAATATATAGTTTACCTTAATGTCTCTATCCATGACAGTAGAAAATAACTGCTCAATAATGACAAAAACAAAAGGAGATCTTTCCCCATTTCTTTTGCTTTGTTAATCTAGTCAGTCTGTTGAGAATCACAGGATTGATGAAAACTTTAGTTAACACTTTTAATTTTATTAAAAAAAAACACTTTTAATTTTAATATCGTTTGAGCTTAGAGAAATACATTTTTTCACCAATTTGAATAAATGTATTCTCTTTATATTTCAGATGGCCCTCATTATCTGTCTTCCTTGTCATATTTGGCAGACAGCAGCCTGAGTGAGGAAATGAGTCAATTTGATTTCTCAACTGGCGTTCAGAGCTATTCATACAGTTCCCAAGACCCTAAATCTACCCATGGTCATTTTCGGAGACGGGTGATCACATTTCATATATTAAAAAATATTATTGGCATTTGTAAAGGAAGAGAGGTGTCATTGTTAGTGGAAGCCAGTTCTCTGTGGGTAGTCCTCAGAGGATAGTGTGTGGAGAATTTTCTAGGATCTCTTAGCCTTCCTTTGTATAGGCTCAGCAATTGGAGTTCACCAGTATAGGAAAGAAGGCTCTCTTCAAGGGCTGATTCACCTTAGTCAGTCTCCATGAAATTAGTGTTTGAAATCATAACTGCATATAAAGGTTTCCAGTGAGAGAGATAACAGTCATAGAGACTCAGATGCCATGCTGATATGACTATTGCATTATCCTCTGCAGAAGATGAAGAAGTTGTTCAAATATTAGATGTTATCAAACTGAAATGACTGAATGCATCTGGTTCACAAATGATAGCTTAACCTCATGAACAGAGATAGGAAACTGTAGACACATACCTATGCACTTACATAGGGACACAAATGTGTACACATATGGAAAACCATGAGCTCCATGGAACATCTGTTTCCCATCTAGGGTTCATTCAAGTTTTTCCCTTTGGTTTCTTTGAAATGCACTGACTCACTTCTTCTTTCCCTTAACCCCTCTGAAGCTCTCCTGGTGTAGGTCCTGAAGAATAGGTGGGCACCCCACTCTCTCTGTCTCTACTTCCGGGTACTGTTAGGCAGTTCTTGCCCCACTTTGGCCTGCCCGTTGGCTTTTTGCCTGAGAAGGGCTTGAGCAGTGCAGTGTTTTTGAAGTTGAGTTGGACTGTAAAAGTACAACATAAAGATGTTGCCCGTAGGATTGGCTTCTTCCTTTGTATTGAATACTTCAAGAGGAGCCCATTCATTAATTCTTTCATCCAGATTGTGTCATACACCTGTACTGGGCAATAAAAGAGTACGATTTCGTTCTGTTATGACTACATTGTCTAGTGAGACTCCTCCTTTGTGAATAGGCCATTTCCATTGAGGCATCTTGGGTTCAGTCCTAATGCCTTCAATTTGATTGCGTGACTTGACTCTCTGGTTTCAGATCTATCCAGTCTTTGTGAGCAGCATCTTGACATGCAGTAATTTTGACTGAAAAACATATTGAGTAGAACTGATTGCAGTCAGATACTGTAATTAATTCCTTTGACACCTTACCAGGTATCTGGAAAATGGGTCATCACCGTTACTCTGATTTTTCTTTTTTTTTTTTTATGGCTCATTGTTTTTTTTCTTATTTCTTGTAACCCTGATTGTGTATGATATAACCCTGATTGTGTATGAAATTTACTATTTGAGTGCTCATTTAGCACTTCTCTTACTACAACATAACACCACTTTCTATCATTTCTAAACCTCCAATTTATGGAAATTTCCATTATCTTTGGGAAGAAAGAGACCATGGGCACGGGTTACAAGAGGAGTACTTTTACAAATACTGTGCAGCCTGGGAAGTGATGTTCTTAGATAGCTCCTGCTGCCAGAGAAGAATGAATTACTGAACTATCTAGGGACATTTTTTTTTTAATAATAAATTTATTTTTTATTGGTGTTCAATTTGCCAACATACAGAATAACACCCAGTGCTCATCCCGTCAAGTGTCTAGGGCCATTTTTATTCCTCTTTCTATTCAGTCTCTGCAAGCACTGAATTTCCCCATGCTTAATTTTAATTTTAACTGTACAAAAACTTCTTAGCATCTCTCAAATCTTTCTTTCCTGGAAGTGATCTGTGCTTGGAAATATCCAGATAAATAGTTTCACTTTTTGTGTGTGTGTAAAATTTACTGTACAGGTATGTAAAACCTCAATTTAGCATTACACTTATAAAATGATTACCTCTGCTGTGATTTCTGAGAATTTTAGGGCCAACAATGGTTTAAAAGTTTTGTTCTTTTATTGATTAAAATTTCAAGACAAGGACTTTACAGAATTTTTTCAGAGAAAAACTCTTTTTCAGTTTACTGAGAAAAAAAATATAGGTAAAAATTTATCTTATAGTTTAACTTCAGTAGCTCCACTTCCTCCATAATGTGTCCAATAAGAATTATTGTTCTTAAGGAGTTGAGAGTTCTGGGGCCTCCCAAGACAAACATTTGTAAAGATCTTGCTGTCTGTACAAAGCAGCATGTGTGGCATTGATGCTGTGATCTGAATGTGACGCTGAAGGGAGTCACCATGCGTATAAGAGATCAGAGAGGAAATCTGTATCTAGAATGTAAGGAAGACATGAAGTCCTGGGTTATTTTTAGTTGTTTAATAAGAAAACCTAACAAGTGTATTCAATATTATTACTAATATATCATTGTTACCTAAGTATGTCTTTTATGATACTGTCTCAAAAGTCAGAATATCAGATACACTGAAATTTTAGCAGTGTACTCTTCATCATCAGATTCTTCCCTTTTCCTAGGAGCATAAAGACCCCATGGTCCAAGATGCTGTCCTAGAGTTAGAGATGGATGAGCTCAATCAACACGAATGTATGGCAACCATGACAGCCCTGATTAAGCACATGCAGAGAAATCAGATACTATCTAAAGATGAGGTTTGTATCTGCTAATCTTGTCTCATTTAATTCTGTTTATTAGTATCATAGTAAGAATAAACACTTAATATCAAATACCAAATTCTGTATCTAATAAACATGATTTTTTTGTTCATGTCTTACTTTGTCATCTCATAATATCAAAATGTGAAGTTATTTCATTCCACTTTTTAATGTAATCTTGAATGTATCATTTCAGGGTTCAGTACCAAGAAATCTTCCTCCTTGGATGAAATTTCTTCATGACAAACTAGGAAATCCATCGGTATCATTAAATATCCGTCTCTTCTTAGCTAAGCTTGTTATTAATACAGAAGAAGTAAGTAATTTATTTCCTTAAAAATTCTTTGCAGTTGGTAAGATGGCAGAGAAATAGGGGGACCCTAAGTTTGTCTTATCCCTCTGATGCAACTAGAAAGTTAGCAAATCATTCTGAAGTCAGTCAGAGGTCTGAGAAAACAAATGCCACAAATTTACCAGAAGAGCGACCACTGACCACCGTTTGGAAGGTAGGAGGTGCAGAGACTTGAATCCATTTGTGGCATAGCAGAGGATACAGCTGGGGGAGGGAGCCTGCTTAAGGAGGCTACTGCAGAATATAATTAGTGGAGTGCAAAATCAGGACTTTTAGAAGTCTGCTAAGTGGGGGATGTTCATAACTTAAAGTAGCTTGGGTGCTGAAGCAGGGCAGAATCGCAGGTGTGACAGCATAATCTTAGGATCCCTGGGGTCGCAAGAAGAACATCTGGTGCCTAAGTGTGGTGGAGCCCCCAAGCATAGGAGCAGAGAAGCGGGCTGAGAACACTCAGTCTAGGTTCTGGCTCTGTGCTCTGTGTTGCCATAAACTGCGCAGTGATCGTGCTACCACTTTCCTGGGAGGGGTCTAGCAAAAGGTAGAAATGGGCTGACACCCTTACACTCCCGTAGGAAGAATAGCATGGGTCCACCCCACAGGAGTCCCTAAAATTTGGTTTGAAACTCAGTCGTATGCCTGAGATGAAAGGGCATAGTCACCGGCTGAGTGAACACAGTTCTCATGGAAACTGGGGAGACAAGAGTGATGGCTCTTCTGTGAGGGCTCCCTGAAGAGTGGGGAGTGGGGAGCACCACCATGTTCATTCTGCCCATCTGAGCTGAAAGCCTTCAGGGAGCAAAACAGCGCCACTTAGTGGAGTCCGGAGCTGCTAACACCAAGCTCTGCCTTTGCTCACTGGAGATGCATTTCCATGAGAGCAGGTGCGCCTGAGAATCAGTGCAACAGGCCCCTCACCAGAAGGCTTGCAAATAACTCACTCTCACCAAGTTTGCTGATGATAGAGGGCTACAAGACTTCAGCTCTAGGGGAAAACACTATATACCATTCTCTTTTTATTCCTTAGTCTTTTAGTATTTCTTTTTGTTATTTTTAATTTTTTTCATTTAATTTCTTATTCCTATAAAATTTTTATCTACGTATATACTTTACATGTATATCTTATTTTTCATTTCCTTTCACTGTATTTTATTTTATAATTGCATATATATATATATTTTTCTTTCTTACTTTGGGATCTAATTTCTTTTAACAAGAAGATCAAAACACAATCAGGATCTAGTTTTGTTTTGTTGTTTTTTTCTGTTGTCATTGTTACTGTTTTTTTTCTTTCTTTATTCTTTTCTTTCTGAACAAAATAACAAGATGAATAAATTCACCCAAAAAGAAAGAACAGAAGATAGTATTTACTGCCATGGATTTCATCAATATGGATATAACTAAGATGTATGAACTAGAATTTAAAACAACGAATAAAAAAATAATATTAAAACAAAACAACGAATATAAAGATACTAAGTGGGCCTGAAAAAGCATTAGAAAACCCTAGAGAGAGAAAAAAGGAAAAAAACCTAGAGAATCTCTTACTGTAGAGATAAAAGAACTAAAGTTTAGTCAGGCCAAAATTTTAAAAAGCTATAACCAAGATGCAGTCCGAAATGGAGTCTAAAAAATGAGGATGAATGAAGCCGAAGAGTGAACCAGTGAGTGATACAGAAGATAAAATGATGGAAAATAAGAAAGCTGAAAAGAAGAGGGAAAGAAACATACCAGATCAAGAAGATAACTGAGGGAATTCAGTGATTCCATAAAGCAAAGTAATATCCATATTATAGGAGTCCCAGAAGATGAGAAGAAAGGGGGATAAGGTTTATTTGAAGGAAGTATAGCTAAGAACTTCCCTAATCTGGGGAAGGAAACAGGCATTCCAGTCCACAAAGCACAGAGAACCCCCCTCAAAATCAACAAAACCAGATCAACACCTCAACATATTATGGTGACCCTTGCAAATTATAAAGATAAAAGGAAAATCAAGGTGCCTGGGTGACTCAGTTCGTTAAGCATCTGCCTTTGGCTCAGGCCCGTGATCCCAGGGTCCTGGGATTGAGCCCTACGTCAGGCTCCCTGCTCAGTCAGCAGTCTGCTTCTCCCTTTCCCTCTGCCTTGGCTGGTGCTCTTGCTCACTCACTTGCTCTCCTCTCAAATAAATAAAATCTAAAAAAAAACAAAAAAAACAAAAAATCTTGAAAGTAGCATAGAATAAAAAGTCCTTAACATATAAGGGTAGACACATAAGGCTGGGAGCAGACCTGTCCACAGATCAGGGAAGCCAAAAAGAACTGGCATGGTATATTTAACACGCTAAGTGGGAAAAAATATGCAGAAAAGAAATCCAGCAAGGCTGTCATTCAGAATAGGAGAGGTAAACGGTTTCCAGGACAAACAAGAACTAAAGGAATTTGTGAACACTAAACGAGCTGTGAAAGAAATATTAACGGGGATCCTTTGAGGGAAGAGAGAACCCAAAAGTAACAAAGACCAGAAAGGTCTTTGGAACAGTGACCTACAGGTAACGCAATGGCACTAGATTCGTATCTTTCCAGAATTACTCTGAATGTAAATGGACTAAATGTTACAATCAAAATGCATAGGGTATCAGAATGGATTAAAAAAAAAAAGACCCATCAATATACTGTCCACCACAGACTCATTTTAGACCCAAAGACACCTCTAGATTGAAAGTGAGGGGGTAGGGAACCATTTATCTTGCCAGGGTACATCAGAAGAAAGCTAGAATAGCCATTCTTAAATCTGACATATAGATCAAAGACTACTAAGAGATGAAGGACACTGTCTTATAATTAAAAGGTCTGTATAGCAAGAAGATCTGACAATTATAAATATTTATGTTCCTAACTTGGGAGCAGCCAAATATATAAACCAATTAATAACAAAATTATAGAAACTCATTGATAATACTACAATAATAGTAGGGGAATTTAACACCCTACTCACAGCAATGGACAGATAATCTAAGCAGCTAATCAACAAGGAAACAAAGGCTTTGAATGACAGACACACTGGACCAGATGGCGTTTACAGATACATTCAGGTCATTTCATCCTAAAGCAGCAGAATATATATTCTTCTCCAGTGCACGTGGAACATTCTCTAGAATAGATCGCAAACTGGGTCACAAATCAGGTCTCAACCACTACAAAAAAAATTGAGATAATACCATGCATATTTTCAGACCACAGTACTATAAAACTTGAAGTCAACCACAAGAAAAATGTTGGAAGGACCACAAAAACATGCAGATTAAAGAGCATTCTACCTTTTTAAACAATAATTAATTAATTAATTAATTAATATATTCATTTATTCATGAGAAACAGAGAGAGGCAGAGACACAGGCAGAGGGAGCCTGATGTGGGACTCGATCCCAGGATCCAGGATCACGTCCTGAGCTAAAGGTAGATGCTCAACCACTGAGCCACCCAGTCATCCCAAGAGCATCTTACTAAAGAATGAATGGGTCAACCAGGAAATAAAGAATTTAAAAAAATTCATGGAAACAAATGAAAATAAAATCATGACAGTTTAGAATTTTTGAGATACAGTAAACATGATCCTAAGATAGAAGTATGTAGCAATAGAGGCCTTCCTCAAGAAACAAGTCTCAAAAGCACAACTTAACCTTATACCTAAAAGAGCTGGAAGAAGAACAGCAAATAAAGCCGAAATCTAACCGGAAAAGAGAAATAATAAAAATTAGAGCAGAAATCAATGATACAGAAATCAAAACAAATGAAAAGCAATCAGAACAGTACAATGAACTGAGGAGCTGGTTCCTTGATATAATTAATAATTTTGATAAACTCCTAACCAGACTTATCAAAAAAAAAAAGGGAAGAAAAAGATCCAGATCAATAAAATCATGAACAAAAGAGGAGAGATCACAACCAACACTGAAGAAATGCAAACAATTAGAGAATATTATGAATAATTATATGCCAGCAAGGCAATCTGGAAGAAATAGAATCATTCCTAGAAACATAAAACTATGCCAACTGAAACAAGAAGGAATAGAAAACCTGAACAGACCCATAATCAGCAAAGAAATTGAATTAGTAATCCAGAATCTCCCAACAGCAGGAGTCCAGGGACAGATGGTCTCCCAGTGAAATTCTACCAAATATCTGAAACTGTTCCCAGAAACGGAAATGGAAGGAAAACTTCCATACTCATTCTATGAGGCCGTCATCAAACAAGGCAAAAACCCCCACTGAAAAGGAGAATTACAGACCAGTATCTCTGCTGAATGTTGATGCCAAAATTCTCACCAAGATACTAATAAGATCCTAAGGTACATTAACAGGATATTCACCATGACTAGGTAGTCTTTATTCCTGGGCTGCAGGGGTAGTTGACATTCCTCAGTTCAATGAAGGTGATACACCACATTAATAAAAGAAAGGACAAGAACCCTATGTCCTTTTGATAGATGTAGAAAAACCATTTGACAAAATGCAGCATCCATTTTCTGCATCCTCACCAGCATTTGTGTCCCATCTTGTTAATTTTAGCCATTCTGACAGGTGTGAAGTGGTATGTCATTGTGGTTATGATTTTGTATCCCTGATGATGAGTGATGTCGAGCTTCTTTTCATGTGTCTGTTACCCATCTGGATGTCTTTCTTTGGAAAACTGTATATTCATGTTTTCTGCACATTTTTTAACTGGACTATTTGTTTATTGGTTATGAGTTTTATAAGTTCTTTATATATTTTGGATACTAGCCCTTTATTAGATAAACCATTTGCAAATATCTTTTCCCATTCTGTAGGTTGCCTTTTAGTTTGTTGATTGTTTACTTTGCTGTGCAAAAGCTTCTTATCTTGACAAATTCCTAATAGTTCATTTTCTTTTATTTCCCTGCTTCAGGAGACATATCTACGGAGAAGTTGATATGTCATAGATGTTACTGCCTGTGTACTTCTGTAGGATTTTGATGGATTTCTGTCTCACATTTAGGTCTTGCATCGATTTCGAATTTATTTTTGTGTATGGTGTTAGGAATTGGTCTAGTTTCATTCTTCTGCATGTTACTGTCTAGTTTTCCCCACACCACTTGTTGAACATTCTCTTTCCCACTGAATATTCTTTCCTGCTTTGTCAAAGATTAGTTGGCTATAGGATTGAGGGTCATTTCTGGTTTCTCTGTTCTGTTTCATTGATCTATGTGTCTGTTTTTATGCCAGTACCATGCTGTTTTGATGGTCACAGCTTTACAATATAGATTGTTAAAGTCAGGAATTATGATGCCTCTAGCTTTGGTTTTCTTTTTTTCAGCATGCTTTTGGTTATTCAGTGTCTTTTGTGATTCCATATAAATTTTAGAATTGTTTGTTGTAGTTCTGTGAAAAATGCTTGTGGTATTTTGAAAGAGATTGCATTGAATGTATAGATTGCTTTGGGTAGTATAGACATTTTAATAATATTTGTTCTTCCAATATGTGATAATGGAGTGTCTTTCCATTTCTCTGTGTTCTCTTCAATTTCTGTCTTAAGTGTTCTATAGTTCTCAGAGTACAGATCTTTAACCTCTTTGGTTAGATTTATTCCTAGATATCTTATGGTTTTTGGTGTAATTGTAAATGGATTAATTTCTTGATTTCTCTTTCTTTTTTTTTTTTTTTAAAGATTTTATTTATTTATTCATAGAGATGCAGAGAGAGGGAGAGAGAGAGAGAGAGAGAGAGAAAGGCAGAGACACAGGCAGAGGGAGAAGCAGGCTCCATGCAGAGAGCCTGACATGGGACTCGATCCAGGGTCTCCAGATCACGCCCTGGGCTGCAGGCGGTGCTAAACCACTGCGCCACCGGGGCTGCCCTTGATTTCTCTTTCTGCTGCTTCATTATCAGTGTAGAGAAATGCAGATTTCTGTATGTTGATTTTGTATTCTGTGAATTTGCTGAATTTGTGTATTAGTTCTGGCAGTGTTTTGGTGGACTTTTTCAGGTTTTCTACATAGAATATGACATCATCTGCAATAGTGAAAGTTTGACTTCTTCCTTGCCAATTTGGATGCCTTTTATTTCTTTTTGTTGTCCGATTGCTGTGGCTAGGACTTCCAGTATGGTGTTAAATGACAGTGGTGGAAGTGGACATCTCTGTCGTGTTCCTGATCATAGATGAAAAGCTCTCATTTTTCCCCATTGAGGATAATATTAGCTGTGGGTTTTTTGTAGATGTCCTTTATGATATTGATATATGTTTTGTCTAGTCCTACTTTGTTGAGGGTTTTTATCATTAATGGATGTTGTGCTTTTCAAATGCTTTTTCTGCATTTGTTGAAAGCCTCATATGATTGTATTCTTCCTTTTATTATCATATCACGTTGATTGACTTGCTCATATTGAAACACCTTGCAGCCCAGAAGCAAATCCCACATGATCGTGGTGAATTATTCTTTTTTTTTAACCTACTGTTCAATTTGGTAGTATCTTTTTGAGAACTTTTATACCCATGTTCCTCAGGGATATATTGGCCTTTAGTGTTCTTTATTAATGGAGTCTTGGGTTTGGGTTAAAATTTCAACTCTTAAATTTATTGATTTTGCAGATCTTCCTTGACTTATGATGAGGTTACATCCCAATAAACCCATCATAAGTTGAAAATACATAGGGGATCCCTGGGTGGCTCAAGTTTAGTGCCTGCCTTTGGCCCAGGGCGCAGTCTTGGAGTCCCAGGATGGAGTCCCACTTTGGGCTCCCAACATGGAACCTGCTTCTTCCTCTGCCTGTGTCTCTGCCCCCCTCTCTCTCTCTGTGTCTATCATGAATGAATGAATGAATGAATAAATAAATAAATAACTTAAAAAAATACATGTAGTACACTTAGTTTGCCAAACATCATAGCTGAACTTCACCTACCTTAAACATGCTCAGAGGAAAAAAAAAAAAAAAACATGCTCAGAGGACATATGTCAGCCCATAGTTGGGCAAAATCTAACAGAAAGCCTATTTTATAATAAGGTGCTGAATATCCCATGTAATTGATTGAATGCTGTACTGAAAGTGAAAACCAGAATAGATGTACGGGTGCAGAATGGTTTTAAGTATATCATTTGTTTACCCTTGTGATAGCATAGCTACTGGGGAGCTGTGAGTGCTGCTTGCCTCTGTGCAGCATCCCAGGAGTATCATCCTACACATCGTTTGCAAGCTCAGGAAAAGATACAAATCCAAAGTACAATTTCTACGGAAAGCATATTGCTTTTCTTAGCATCATGAAGTCCAAAAATCTTAAGATTTAACTTAGTCCTGGTAAGTCAGGGACTGTCTATAATTTAATAATCAAGAAGTTTATATTTGTTATTTATAAATCAACAGACATACATGGAGAGTGCAGACTTTTTTTTACTTATGGTGTGCATAAACAAGATTTGAGAGCATATGGATTTAAGTTGTGAGAGAAACTCTGAGGAAGCATATTTAATGAAAACGAAGTGGCAAAGGTTAAGAAGATAGGTAGCTTGAATTTTACTTTAGTTCCTTTGAATCAAAATGGCATTCTCTTGACATTTTTAAAATAAACTAGTGGACCTTAGCATATGGATACATTTTATTTAGATTTTATAGATCTTGGGCAGATGAAGTCTATAACACTGTGATTTCTGTAATACAAGAAAAATGAGAAAAAATTAGCCACATGCACCTACCTAATTTTTATGTTCTTATTTGTCATATGCTCTATGCATTTGCATATAATAACGGAATTCTCTAGAGCTGCATATTATTCAGGTGGGACAAGATTGATATAGAGAATATTTCCTTTTGATTACTAAGATCATAGTTATATCATGTTTTCAATGAAGAAAAGATCAATAATCCATTTCCCTCAAATTGTGGTTTTAGGAACCCATGAGGCTAGAGTTCAACAGAGAATCTGATTAAGCAGAGTAATTGCTGGAATTTACGTCTGCTTTAGATTTAGGTCAAATGCTAATATTAAATTTTAGCTGATGCAGGATACGTTCTTGAATTAACATTTTGGTGATTCGAAACCATTTTTTGATATTTGACTTTTAAATTTTCTTGTAGGTCTTTCGCCCTTATGCGAAGTACTGGCTAAGCCCCTTACTGCAGCTGGTGGTTTCTGAAAATAATGGAGGAGAAGGAATTCACTATATGGTGGTTGAGATAGTGGTTACTGTTCTTTCATGGACAGGATTAGCTACTCCTGTGGTAAGAATGGATACATCTTTTATGCCGTACTATATTAGTCTCTTGCTGATATCATACCAGAATTTATGACAAATAATCCAAGCTCCTTTTAATGAAAAGAGTTAACATTTTTAGCATTGTCATATTGCTGTACTAAGTGGCCTCATAATGCTAGTCTCATAATGCTAGTCTATTTGTTTTCTTTTGTGTCTGCTTTTGATAATTCCTCTGACTTTGTGTTTATTTTTAAGCTATCAGGTGTTTGTTTTGTTTCTTGTTTTTACTTGCTAGGAGCTTGGAAATTAGGTAACTGATATATTAAAAATAAGCTTGAAATAAATGTCAGTATAGGCCCTGAATATGAGGTCCTGAAAAGTTCTGCTGTAACTAAAGTCCCTGGATTTTTTTTGGCATTTGTTTTGCCAGCTTACCTACTTAGTATTGTCTCTGGCTCATTAATGGTTGAGATTGCCAATAAGAAGGTGACTACCAGGTGAATGATACTATGTCATACTCAGGCAGTCTTGTGGCTTCCTCCAGTTTAGATTCATATGTGCTAGAGCTTTGCCCATCACTTAAAAACTTTAGCACAAAAGTTTTCATGTAATATCCTGTGAACACTCCTCAGTAAACATGATATACAGACATAAGATTTTTACATATGTGTACCTATATCTGGATATGCCGGTCTGATTTCAGAGTAAATCAAATTTAGATTTCTTAGCTTTAGTGTGATAAAATAATTTGTACTATGCTAATAAAATGAAAGAATTGAGAGAGTATATAGTTTAACTCAGGAACCATTGGGAAAGATTGAGTTAAATGTCAGGTGCTTGGCTGAGCTTGAGAAAGCTGAACTGTTAGGTGTCAGAATAGCTGCATAAAATAATAGTGAGTCAAAGTGAAAATCAAGTGAAACCTTTAATCATTTATTGTGGTAGTAGAAACAAGAGGCTAAGGCCAGAGGAAGCATTGACTCCCCATTTGTTTCCCCCATGGAACATAGCAACATGGTCTGGTCTGGTAAAGGGTCAGGTGGATTAATTAGAAATTCAAATATATGACAGAGCATAACCACTTGGGATGGGGGTCATGGATGGCTAAGGGTCTGACTGCAACTTCCTTGGATATTACAGAGCCCTGGCTGTGTCCCAGGCTGGTGCATGAGGGCAGTGCACCCATGAGGCCTGCCAGGTAAAGCCTTTGTCACTACCTGTGCTTGGAACTGAAAAATCAGGCATAGGCTTTTCATCAAAAGCCAGAAGCCTCAGGAGACTGACAGATTTCTTTTATAAATGGACTTTTGGATTAAAAAATGCTTTTCCTAGCATTCTGTGCACGTGAATTAGAAGAAGAAACATTGTTAAAATGTCTATACTACCCAACGCAATCTCCACATTTAATACAATCCCTATCCAAATACCACCAGCATTTTTCACAGAGCTAGAACTAAACAATCCTAAAATTTCTATGGAACCGCAAAAGACCCTGAATAGCCAAAGTAGTTATGAAAAAGAAAAATGAACTGGAGGCATCACAGTTCTGATTTCAAGCTGTATTACAAAGCTGTGATCATCAAGACAGTGTGGTTCTGGCACAAAAGAACCCAGACACATAAATCAGTGGAACAGAATAGAGAACCCAGAAATGGATGTTCATTCCTATAGTCAACTAATCTAATAAACAGAATATCAACTAATAAACAGAAAAGAATATCAAATGGAAAAAAGTCTCTTCAACAAATGGTGTTGGGAAAACTAACAGCCACGTGTAGAACAATGAAACTAGACCACTTTTAACACCATGGACAAAAATAAATTCAAAATGGATGAAAGACTTTAATGTGAGATAGGAAACCATCAAAATCCTAGAGGAGAACAAAGCCACCTCTTTGACCTCAGCCATAGCAACTTATTAGATATATCACCACAGGCAAGGGAAGGAAAGCAATGAACTATTGGGACTTCATCAAGATAAAAAGCTCTGCACAGTGAAGGAAACAATCAACAAAACTAAAAGGCAGTCTTCAGAATGGGAGAAGATATTTGAAATGACATACCTGATGAAAGGCTAATGTCTAAAATCTACAAAGAACTTCTAAAACTCAACACCCAAAAACAAATAACCCAGTTAAGAAATGGGCGGAAGACATGAATAGATGCTTTTCCAAAGAAGACATCCAGATGGCTAAAACATACATAAAAAGATGCTCAACATCACTAATCATCAGGAAGATACAAATCAAAACCACAATGAGATAACATTGCACACCAGTCAGAATGGCTAAAATGAGCAAGGCAGGAAACAACAGATGTTGATGAGAATGTGGAAAAAAACAAATGCTCTTAACAAGGTGTTGGTGGGAATCCAAACTGTGCAGCCACCCTGGAGAACAGCAGAGAAGTTCCAGAAAAATGTTCAAAGTAGAACTACCCTACAATCCAGCAATTACACTACTGGGTATTTACTCAAAGGATACAAAAATACAGATTTGAAGGGATACATCCACCTCAATGTTTATAGCAGCATTATCAACAATAGCCAAACTATGGAGACAGTCCAAATATCCATCAACTGAAGAATGGCTAAAGATGTATCTATACAATAGACTATTACTCAGCTATCAGAAAGAATGAAAACTTGCCATTTGCAATGATGGGAATAGAGCTAGAGTGTATTATGCTAAGTGAAATAAGTCAGAAATAGACAAATACCATATAATCTCATGCGTGTGTAGAATTTAAGAAACGAAACAGATGAACATATGTGAATGGGGAGAAAAAAAAAGTAGAGGGAAACATGAGCCATGAGAGACTTTATAGAGAAGAAACTGAAGGTTGCTGGAGGGTGGTTGGTTAGGGATGGGCTAGATGGTGATGATTAAGGAGGGCACTTTCATGATCAACATTGGGTGTTGTATAAGTGATGAATCACTGAATTCTACTCCACACACCAATATTGCATTGTGTGTTCACTACCTAAATTTAAATTGAAAAAAAAAATGCTTTTCCAGAATGGAATGCTACATATTAATATAAATTTCTGTACTTTTTTAGGGTGTCCCTAAAGACGAAGTGTTGGCAAATCGATTGCTTCATTTCCTAATGGAACATGTTTTTCATCAAAAAAGAGCTGTGTTTAGGCATAACCTTGAAATTATAAAAACCCTTGTTGAATGCTGGAAGGATTGTTTATCTGTTCCTTATAGGTATAAATTCACTGGATTTTGCAATATCATTTAGACGTTTTAAAAATGTAGCATGATGTAAATGGTGATTTCAGTGAAATTTAATTACTCGAAATAATAAAAGAAGGAATATAATTTGAAATCACATCATTTATAAGGGTATAATATTGCTGCTAATAAAACTATAACCTCCAAAATTTGACAGTAGAAGCACCTCTGGGCAAGTCATTGCCTCTAGGTGGCTCCTGTTCCATCTTTCAACTCACCTGTGCTTTTCTCACACACTGGGCATGTGGGGTGCTCTCTGCTCTTCACTGTTCCAGTTCAGGGGTAGACTGTACGATTTTTCTTCCCTTTTAGCACAGCCTGAGGTGAGCTAAAACTTTCTGAAGGTTTCAGTATCAACTAAAGGTGAATGGGGGAAATAATTATATCATGAGAAATGTAGATGTGTTGTCTGTGTTGCACAGCTAGAGTAATGTGAATGCGTACAAAGAGGGTATTTGCAAGAAGGGTGTTAAACATGGGGAAAGATAAAGTATTTCTTATCCTGAATATTAGTCATAGAAAATTGTATATCTTGCTGCCTATTTTATTATATGATAACCTATAACCTATATTTATTCTTTATTCTTATGTTTCAGGTTGATATTTGAAAAGTTTTCCAGTAAAGATCCTAATTCTAAAGACAATTCAGTAGGAATTCAATTATTAGGCATTGTAATGGCCAATAACTTGCCTCCCTATGACCCAAAATGTGGCATAGAGAGAATAAAGTGAGTATTTTATTTGGTATATTTTTTATTGGAGTTTGATTTGCCAACATATAGCATAACACCCAGTGCTCATCCCATCCAGTGCCCCCCTCAGTGCCCATCACCCAGTCACCCTATACCCCCACCCACCTCCCTTGCTACTACCCCTTGTTCGTTTCCCAGAGTTAGGTGTCTCTCGTGTTCTGTCACCCTCACTGATATTTCATCATTTTCTCTCCTTTCCCCTTTATTCCCTGTCACTATTTTTTATATTCCCCAAATAAATGAGACCATGTAATGTTTGTCCTTCTCCGATTGACTCCCTTCACTCAGCATAATACCCTCCAGTTCCATCCACATCGAAGCAAATGGTGGGTATTTGTCATTTCTAATGGCTGAGTAATATTCCATTGTATATATACATAGACCACATCTTCTTTATCCATTCATCTTTCGATGGACACCAAGGCTCCTTCCACAGTTTAGGCTATTGAGGCCGTTGCTGCTATAAACCTTGGGGTGCAAGTGTCCTGCCATTTCACTGCATCTGTATCTTTGGGTAAATCTCCAGCACTACAGTTGCTGGGTCATAGGGTAGTTCTACTTTTAACTCTTTGAGGAACCTCCACACAGTTTTCTGGAGTGGCTGCACCAGTTCACATTCCCACCAACAGTGCAGGAGGGTTCCCTTTTCTCCGCATCCTCTCCAACATTTGTGGTTTCCTGCCTTGTTAATTTTCCCCATTCTCACTGGTGTGAGGTGGTATCTCATTGTGGTTTTGATTTGTATTTCCCTGATGGCAAATGATGCAGAACATTTTCTCATGAGCTTGTTGGCCATGTCTGTGTCTTCCTCTGTGAAATTTCTGTTCATGTCCTTTTGCCCATTTCATGATTGGATTGTTTGTTTCTTTGCTGTTGAGTTTAATAAGTTCTTTATAGATCTTGGATATTAGCCGTTTATCTGATATGTCATTTGCAAATATCTTCTCCCATTCTGTAGGTTGTCTTTTAGTGTTGTTGAATGTTCCTTTTGCTGTGCAGAGGCTTTTTATCTTAAGTCCCAATAATTCATTTTTGCTTTGGTTTTCCTTGCCTTCATAGATGTATCTTGCAAGAAGTTGCTGTGGCCAAGTTCAAAAAGGGTGTAGCCTGTGTTCAAAAGAAATAAAAGGCATTCAGATTGGCAAAGAAGAGGTCAAACTCTCCCTCTTTGCAGATGACATGAAACTGTACATAGAAAACCCAAAAGACTCCACCCCAAGATTGCTAGAACTCATACAGCAATTCGGCAGTGTGGCAGTATACAAAATCAATGCCCAGAAATCAGTGGCATTTCTATACACTAACAATGAGACTGAAGAAAGAGAAATTAAGGAGTCAATCCCATTTACAATTGCACCCAAAAGCATAAGATACCTAGGAATAAACCTAACCAAAGAGGTAAAGGATCTGTACCCTAAAGATACAGAACACTTCTGAAAGAAAATGAGGAAGACACAAAGAGATGGAAAAATATTCCATGCTCATGGATTGGCAGAATTAATATTGTGAAAATGTCTTTGCTACCCAGGGCAATTTACACATTTAATGGCAATCCCTATCAGAATACCATGGACTTTCTTCAAAGAGTTGGAACAAATCATCTTAAGATTTGTGTGGAATCAGAAAAGACCCCGAATAGCCAGGGGAATATTGAAAAAGAAAACCAGAGCCAGGGGTATCACAATACTGGATTTCAAGTTGCACTACAAAGCTGTGATCATCAGGACAGAGTGGTACAGGCACAAAAACAGATACATAGATCACTGGAACAGAATACAGAATGCAGAAATGGGACCTCAACTCTATGGTCAACTAATATTCAACAAAGCAGGAAAGACTATCCACTGGAAAAAGGACAGTCTCTTCAGTAAATGGTGCTGGGAAAATTGGACAGCCACGTGCAGAAGAATGAAAGTAGACCATGCTCTTACACCATACACAAAGATAAACTCAAAATGGATGAAAGGTCTAAATATGAGACAAGAATCCATCAAAATCCTAGAGGAGAACACAGGCAACACCTTTTTTGAACTTGGTCATAATATGTTTTAAATTCATTTGTATTTCCTTGGTATTGGTTGTGATCTCTCCATTTTTATTTGTGGTTTTATTAATTAGAGTCTTTTCTCTTTTGTTTTAATAAAGCTGGCTAATGGTTAATTTATCTTACTAATTTTTTCAAAGAACCAGCTCCTGGTTTTGTTGATCTGTTCCACAGTTCTTCTGGTCTCTATTTCACTGAGTTCTGCTCAAATCTTTATTAACTCTCTTCTTCTGCTTCGTGTAGGTTTTATTTGCTGTTGTTTCTCCAGTTCCTTTAGGTGCATGGTTAGCTTGTGTTTTTGAGTTTTTTCCCAATTTTTTGAGGGATGCTCGTATTGTGATGTATTTCCCTCTCAGGCCTGCTTTTGCTGTATCCCAAAGATTTTGAACGGTTGTATCTGCATTCTCATTAGTTTCCAGGAATCTTTTTAATTCTTCTCTAATTTCCTGGTTGAACCTTTCATCTTTTAGTAGGGTGCTCTTTAACCTCCACGTGTTTGAATTTCTTCCAAATTTCTTCTTGTGACTGAGTTCAAGTTTCAAAGCATTATGGTCTGAAAATATGCAGGGGACAATCCCAGTCTTTTGGTATCGGTTAAGACCTGATTTGTGACCCAGTATGTGGTGTATTCTGGAGAAAGTTCCATGTGCACTTGAGAAGAATGTGTATTTAGTGTCATTTGGATGTAAAGTTCTGTAAATATCTGTGAAATCCATCTGGTCCAGTGTATCATTTAAAGCTCTTGTTTCTTTGGAGATGTTGTGCTTAAAAGATCTGTCATTTGCAGAAAGTGCTGTGTTGAAGTCTGCCAGTATTAGTGTATTATTATCTAGGTAGGTATGTCTTCATTTTGGTTATTTATTTTTATTTTTTTTTTATTTTTTATTTATGATATTCAGACACACACAGAGAGAGGCAGAGACACAAGCAGAGGGAGAAGCAGGCTCCATGCACCGGGAGCCCGACGTGGGATTCAATCCCAGGTCTCCAGGATCGTGCCCTGGGCCAAAAGCAGGCGCTAAACTGCTGCGCCACCCAGGGATCCCCTCATTTTGGTTATTAATTGATTGATATACTTGGCAGTTCCCCTATTAGGGGCATAAATATTCATGATTGTTAGGTCCTCTTGTTGGATAGTTCCTTTAAGTATGATATAGTGTCCCTCTTCATCTCTTACTACAGTCTTTGGGATAAACGTTAATTTATCTGATATGAGGATGGCTACCCCTGCTTTCTTTTGAGGTCCACTTGAATGGTAAATGGTTCTCCATCCTTTCATTTTCAGGCTGGAGGAGTCCTTAGGTCTAAAATGAGTTTCTTGTAGACAGCAAATAGATGAGTCTTGCTTTTTTATCCAGTCTGAAACCTGTGCATTTGATGATATCCTGTAGCCCATTCACGTTCAGAGTTACTATTGAAAGATATGAATTTAGTGTCATCATAATACCTATTTAGTCCCTGTTTTTGTGGATTATTTCTTTGGGCATCCTCTTTCTTTTACAGAGTCCCCCTTAATATTTCTTGCAGAGCTAGTTTGGTGGTCACATATTCTTTAGTTCCTGCCTGTCTTGGAAGCTCTTTATCTCTCCTTTTATTCTGAATGAGAGCTTGCTGGATAAAGTATTCTGGGCTGTATGTTCTTCTCATTTAGGACCCTGAATATATCCTGTCAGCCCTTTCTGACCTGCCAGGTCTCTGAGGAGAGGTCTGCTATTAATTTCATATTTCTTCCCATATATGTTAGGGATCTCTTGTGTCTTGCTGCTTTAGGATTTTCTCTTTATCTTTGGAATTTGCAAGTTTCACTATTTAATGTCAAGGTGTTGAACGGTTTTTATTGATTTTAGGGGGGGAATCTCTCTATCTCCTGGATCTGAATACCTGTTTCCCTCCCCAAATTAGGGAAGTTCTCAGCAATGATTTGTTCAAATATGCTTTCTGGTCCTCCGTCCTTCTCGGTGCCCTCCCAAGTAAATGTAGATATTTCCCTCTGAGTCTGTCATTTATTTCCCTTAACCTTTCCTCATGGTCTTTTAATTTTTTTTCTCTTTTTTTCTCAGCTTCCTTCCTTGCCATCAACTTGTCTTCTATGTCACTCACTCTTTCTTCTACCTCATTAGCCCTTGTCATTAGGACCTCCAGTTTGGATTGCATCTCATGTAATTGATTTTTTAATTTCGGCCTAATTAGATCTAAATTCTGCAGTCATAAAGTCTCTTGATTCCTTTATGCTTTTTTCCAGAGCCACCAGTAGCTTTATAATTGTGCTTCTGAATTGGCTTTCTGACATGGCATTGTAATCCACATTCTGTAACTCTGTGGCAGAGAGTACTGTTTCTGATTCTTTCTTTTGTGGTGAGTTCTTCTTTCTAGTCATTTTGCTCAGTGCAGAGTGGCTAAAGACGAGTTGTACTTGTTAAAAGCACAAACTCCTCTCTGTAGCATTCCAGCTGTTCTCTCTTTAAATCTCAGGTCGAATTCGAAGGTTTTCAGGATGTTTTGAAAGTTATCTAGGTAAGTTGGTGGAGACAGGTGACTTGGGCACCCTACTCCTCCACCATCTTGCCCCGCTGTCGCATAAAATGAGTACTGAGGAGTTCGGCTTTGCTTCTTTTCTAGATTAAGATATAGATGAATTGGACTGACACAGTGAAATATGGTCTAATTTTGATGAATTTAAGGAACTTAGACCCATGTAAAAATATTTTTACTAAAATTTAGGTAGTTGGGCTTACAGGTCATTTGATAGAAGAAATATGTTAATGGAGTGAATGCAGAAAGTTAAGGTTTTAAAATAAGTATAATTTGTTTCAAGTGTGTTTTAGCAAATAGGAGGTGTTAGGTATTTTCTTTAGTATTTTCTAATGTCACATTTTCAGCATTTGCCCTAAAGCAACATAAGCTCTGTGGGATCATTTGTTACTGGATCATGACTTGAAAGCCCTCTCACTGTACTTTTTGCTATAGCTATAGCCTCTGATCCCTCCATTAGGACCCTGTGTGCGTGGGGATAGATGCGGCCCAATGCCTGCAGGGAGGGATGCTAGTGAGATACATGATGTGATGAGCACTGAGTGTTATATACTTCAGATGAATTATTGAAAATTGCATATGAAACTAATGATGTACTATATGATGACAGATTGAATTTAAATTAAAAAGAAAGATAATCTGTACCATCATAGAATGGAACTTCATTGTCCTACTGTTTTAGGATTTTTGAAAAGTCAGTGTTTGCATCACTGTTACTGTAGATTTCAGCATCCACCTTCTGAGCTTTTCCCATTATTTTTAAAGTGTCTCACTTTGGTTGGCCTTCCTGCATTAGCCTCCTGGCACTAGTTACACCAGTCACCTGATACTGTATACAGACATGTGAATCCATAAAGACTCAATGGGAAATAGTTTACTTTTAGATGAATTACATTTTTTGAGCTTTGATTCACTCAATGACAACTGAACAGAGCTTCTCTGGAGGTGGAGCCTAATATGCTGTGGCCGGTGGCATCCGGGGGCCCTGCACTGGTGTTCACTCTCCTCATTTCTGTGTCCTGCTCTTGTCATAGCAGATGGCTTTCAAGGGTTGTTGGTAAATCATGATATTGGATAGTAGCTTTCTTTGCACTACGGTTTCTGTATACTATCCAGCACTATGTTTTACTTTGACTAAAACTAGGTCCTGTGTGATTGAACTGGGAACTTTAATGTACATTCCTGGTCATGATGTAACAGCCTTAAGTATATCTTCACATGTATTTTCACATAAATAACTTGGATTATGTTTTATGTTTTGTATTTTCTCAATTTGTGCTATTGTGGCACAAAGAGTAAAGTTGTTATATTTTTAAGTCAACAGTATGTATTATTTGATACATATTTATTTTCTATATTTGTTACAGATACTTTGAAGCTTTGGTCAGTAACATGTCCTTTGTAAAATATAAAGAGGTATATGCAGCAGCAGCAGAAGTTCTAGGACTTACTCTTCGATATATTACCGAGAGAGAAAATGTGAGTGTGTTATACAATTTTAATAAATACTTCTTTTTCAGATTTGATTTATCATAACACTTGTTACTTATATCCTCTATAATGTAATAAAGCAAAGTGGCCATTCTGCATTTATTAATACTTTAGTCTTTCCGGTTGTATACACTGCTCAATTTTTTTTAAAGAGGACATATGATTTTTTTGAACACTTGTAAACTTAGTGAACATTTAAAGATTGGTAAATTTTTATTGTGAAAGTCAGAATATGAATATATAACTGGTTTTCATTCCTCTGAAAGTAATGCCAGGATTTCCTTTTGGAGAAAATTATTTTGTTGGCTACCTGCCATGGTTAGTTAGAGCTAAGGTAACTAGGAAAATGCCCTACTTCCAATCTGGGACAGAATATAGCTGTGAGACAGGACAGGGTACCTCAGAGACCATTTCTTAGTCTTGCGTGCCCTACCCACTTTACAGAATAACCTCACTGTATCTTCAAGTGCAATGTACATTCAGAGTACTGTAGTACTCAATAGCATGTGTAATTATTACAAATATGTAAATTTCTTGGACCAGTGTATGGAAATTACATGTTCTAAGTTACTTGAAAATAGCATAGTGGAATGGTGCTTACATTGCTGTCCTTCCATGATTAGTAAGTGAGGTGCTATGTATTTTGGAGCCCTCAAAACCACTGTCACTCATTGTGATAAGCCACTCTTGGCAAGTCTTTTTGCAATCTGTCCAAGATGACATAGTTGATCATTCCTCCTGATTTCCCTTTGTCATTGTTTCTAGGACACTCTTTTGGCTCTCTTCCTACTTCCCGGGCAGTTTCTTCTTTCTTCTATGGCTCCATGTTTCTTGGCCACCTCCCTAGCTCTGGTCCTCCTGTTCCCTGTCACTGGTCCTCCTGCTCCCCTGTCAACTATCCAGCCTGTGGCTTTGAAAACTGCCTGTATGTTCATGATTCCCAACTTTATACCTCCAGTCCACATCCTCTTCTGAAAGTAAACATGCAGAGTAGAGATTGGGCTGTTTTCACTATGTGACTAGGCGAGGAGTTTAGGGAAGTCAGAAGATCCTGAAGGCACCCAGCATACCCCAGCACAATGTAGTGGACCCCTGCCCATTTTGCTAGTTGGGCATTTATTTATGTTTAAAAAAAAGTTAAGGGAAAGAGACCTGTTTGAGATTAGTCTTCATTTATAATTTATTTTAGGGATTACCAGCTATTTTTGTAAAATAAGATTTTAATATTTAGAATAACCTTGTTGTTATTACAGGATTCTGATGTCCCTAGATGTTAGGTTTCAGATTACATAATATGCTAAATTTTCAGTACAGATGGATCAAATTATAGCAGATCCCAGGTTTAATCTCTCTTCACTTAAATTTCATGTTAGTAAGAATGATAAATACTTTTGTTTTACATAGTTCTTTTCTGAATATAAAATGGTATTGATTTAGTATAGAAATGAGAAAAAGTGAAATATAAGGAAGTGAGAGTCACTCATATTCTAACCACTAAATTGCTTTTAGTGCCTGAGATGTAGTCTCCAGTCATCAGCATGTATGTGCATGCATTTGTCTTCTGTTGTTCACCCATATTGTATTGTTTTATAATTTTGGTTATATATGTCAGGTACTTACTGGCTGGCTCTGGGCTCTGAGAATGCAGCCAGGAACAGGGCAGGCCAAGCCCCTGCCTCAGGAAGCTGGCTAGCATTTGGTGAGGGAATACAGACAATACACGAGCAAATCTATCATGGTAGATAGTAACACGTGTTGAAGAGAAAACTATAGGGAGATATACAGTGATGGGGTTGGTTGTTTAGATAAAGTTGCTTAAAAATTCTGGTCTGTATGAATATTTGACCAGAGATATTAACCCTGGCATCATAAAATATGTTTACCTAGCATTTAGTTACTGATTTTAGTTCAGCTTCTCAAATAACTTGTTAGCAGTATTTCAGGTATCAGAGGAAGCACTAATCTTTACTAACCTGCCGTCGGACAGCAGCTGGATGCCACCAGTGGTAGCAGCACAGAGCAGGCATGGTGATGGCTTGGTTCACCCAACTCACAGCCCCAGAGCTTCTTGTGCCCAGGGGTTAATGCCAAACCTGTGCATACGCCTGACACTGTACCCTGTGAACACCTTTACTTTGTATGTGATAGCATGGAACACCTTCCTTGAGTTCACTTAACTATTCAAGACAAACCTGTTTTCATTAAACAGTGTAAGTTTGCACCTTTGTGAAATTGAAAAAAAAAACTTAATTTTTCAGATATTGGAGAATGTGGTGTATGAACTGGTCATAAAGCAGTTGAAACAACATCAGAATACGATGGAGGACAAATTTATTGTGTGCTTGAACAAAGTTGTGAAGAACTTTCCTCCTCTTGCCGATAGGTAAGATGTCAGTTATGGTGGACATCGTGTTGCAAGGGACTGTCTGTAGCTGTCCTCTCACTCATTGGCCATGTCCACTGGTTAGATTTATGAACGCCGTATTCTTCCTGCTGCCAAAATTTCACGGAGTGATGAAGACCCTCTGTCTGGAGGTGGTGTTGTGTCGTGCAGAGGAAATAACAAATATCTACTTAGAGTTAAAGAGCAAAGATTTCATTCAAGTCATGAGACACAGGTGAGTGTGAAGCTAGCTCTGTATTCTCAGAGGCAGCTGGCTCATAAAATTTTGATTTGTTCAGCTGTCTCCTTCAACTCAAAGAATTTGTAGGTTTTCATAAAATATATTTGTTAAATTTTAATCAGAATTAAAGGTGGTAGAGCGTGCCCTCCTGCCTCCTATAATGTGACACTTTGGGAAAGCCACACCTCAAGCATTGTCTGTGGCTCTTTTCAGATTTAAAATGTGTGGTTTTGAGTTCTGTAGTCATTTTGCCAGCTAGGAGCCTTCCATTATTTGTTAAAATTATTCATTTATTTTCACATTATACTACTAAAATATTAAAGGTGATGTTGATCACTTACAGTGATTCAGTATTTCCCTGTAGAAATACTGATTACAGTATTTCTCTGTACTCTTTTTCAGACTTGTCTGTATACATATTTTTTACATAGGGATAAATTATTAATGCCAATAACAAAGAATATATGTCATTGTGTTGTGTTATCCTTCAGTAGAAATTTACTGAGTATCTACCGTGAGTAAAGCATTAAGCTGGGGGCTTTGAGGAGGAAAAAATACATAAAACCAGGAAACAAGTGTGCACTTTATTTGAGGCCCAGGCTACTCTTAACTCGGTTTTGACCTGCCCAGGTGGCTTGACTAGCACTTGAAATCATTTTTTCAAAATGTGGAATCCTTTATTTTTAATTTACTCTAATTTATTAATTTTATTTATTTAACTTATTTTTAATTTATTTTGTTGACATTTGGGATTTTTAAAAAATGAACTTTTATTTTGGAATAACTTTATATTTACAGAAAAGTTGAAAGATAATGCACAAAGTTCTCATGTACCCTTCACCCAGTTTTTCCGTGTCTCATAATTATGGTACATTTGTCAAAACTAAGAAATTCACATTGGTATGTTACTGTTAACGAAACAACACTTTATATAGATTTTACAGTTTTCTCACTAATGTCCTTTTTCTATTCCAGGATCCAATGCAGGATACCACAGTGAATTAATTTGTTTATTTTCAACATTCTAGCTCATGATAATTTTTTTAAATGTAATTTTTATGTTTCTGTTGTAACAAATTTTGCAATAGCACAAAGAAGAAAAAGTTACTTGTCATATCTGAAAGTATAATAAAAATTGTTAAATTTGTGTGTTTTTAAAAATCTCTCTTTATAGAGATGATGAAAGACAGAAAGTGTGTTTGGACATAATTTATAAGATGATGGCAAAATTGAAACCAGTAGAACTCCGAGACCTTTTGAATTCTGTTGTAGAATTCATTTCTCATCCTTCTCCAGTGTGTAGGGAACAAATGTATAATATTCTAATGTGGATTCATGACAATTACCGGTAAGCTCTACATTAACTTAAATTTTTTTTTTTTTTTTTTTTTTTTTTTTTTTTAGTGGGAGGTGGTGGTGAAGGGGCAAGAAGAGGGAGAACAAGAATCTTAAGCAGACCCCACACCCAGCACAGAGCCTGACATGGGGCTTGATCTCATGACCTGAGATCATGACCTGAGCTAAAACCAAGAGTTGGATGCTTAACTGACTGAGCTATCCAGGCGCCCCACTACATTAATATTTTGTATTACTATTTTTAAGGGAATATTTGGGTGCTTATAGCAATCTGGAACAGATTATAATAAATAATAAAACACTTTTAAACATATGTTTAATGATTAAAACAAGTTTATTTTAGTACATTGACATGTATCCTTATTTTAACTCCTTTTGTGTACCTATGGGAAATATTCAGAGTATGCAGTTATTGGTTGAGTTAATAGTGTAATCTGTTTTTATAGTTATCCCTTTAAGATCTGACAAAATTAAGGAAATGAACTCTGTGGGATGTCTTTATCCTATAGGACGTCCATCACACCACTTCCTAGGAGAGGTCTGATCCTCTCCAGGGACCTCTTAGCACTCCCAGGGAGCCCAGTGCAGCCCTGCTTCCATTACCCATCCACTCTGCCTCATGCATGTGAGCCCTATCTCTTTGCAGGAGTGGGGGGTGATGACAGTCACTTTGATGGGCTCACAGAGGCATCAGAGGAGGGTGTCAGGGTACATACATATGAGGGTAGGTTCTGTTGTGATTTGGGAAGTTAAAATACCATGGGAAAAGCCGAGATTATTTTCCTTTAATTATAGGTGGTGTTTTGGGGTTGAACAAAACTGATAGAAGACAATATTAATGTTTCATCATTTTGTTATTTTTTTCTCAGAGATCCAGAAAGTCAAGCAGATGATGACTCTCGGGAAGTATTTAAGTTGGCAAAAGATGTGTTGATTCAAGGATTGATTGATGAGAACGCTGGGCTTCAGTATGTGCTCCTCCTGGAATAATTGGGCCAGGACAAATAAATTTAGGGGTATTTCTTTCTAGATTTGCACAAAGTATTTTTCAGCAGTTTTAGAATTATATTTGAAATCACATTAAGACTTAAAAGTCCTGACAAGTTATTTCGATAGAAAACTCTTAAAAAGTGGTAAGGATAAAATTTTCTCTGCTCATGCAGTGAGCATGAGTGTTTCAAAATAAAAAAATCTGTGGGACGATTATTATGTGTCTGATTTAACTCAGATAGTTGAGATCACACTATACATATTGAGTGAAATGTTTGAAATTTTAGAAATATGAGGAAACTATAATATTGATTATATCTAGGAATGTAAATGATTATTTTCTTCTAAAATGCCTACCCTGGTGGTTTTGTGAGCATTTTTTCAAGTGCTAAGAAAGGGCAGAAACTTTTTGTATGATTCTCTATATCAGTTTTCCATTCTGCAATTTTAAACTCCTTTCAATTTCATAAGCATTCATAAATTATAGAGTCTACCCTGTTTTTTGTTTGTTTTAGCGGGTGAGAGGGGCAGAGGGAAAGGGAGAGAGAATCTTAAGGAGGCTCCACACACTGTGGGCTTTGATCTCACAATTCTGAGATCAGACCTGAAATCAAAACTCAGGTACTTCATTAACTGGGCCACCCAGGCACCCTGAGCATAACCTAGTTTTTAACTAGTTTAAATTTTGAATATTTTATGGCACTAATTCTTGGAGTGAGTTGTTTTAGCAAGGCAGTGAAGGAGTATATATAATTTCTTAAGGTGTTTTCTCAGTTTCCAAATACTTATATTATATAATCATCATTGAAAATAATAGATCATTCTCACGTAATAGAAATGAGAACAAAATCATCCAGTTTTTCACCTCTTGTTAAATATGTTAAAGTTTTGGAGTATTCCCTTCTTTCAGTGCATGTTATTGTTCATAACTCAGATTAAGCTCTTTATACAATTTTGAATGTAGTTTTCCTGTATGTTAAGCTTTATAGAGACAACAAACTGCCTTCACGTGACACTGTGTGTAGGACATTCTTTCTCATTTACTAATATCTGAGAAATATGCTTATTTCCTCTCTGCTCTTCAGATTAATTATTCGAAATTTCTGGAGCCATGAAACAAGATTACCTTCAAATACTTTGGACCGATTGTTGGCACTAAATTCCTTATATTCTCCGAAGATAGAAGTGCACTTTTTAAGTTTAGCAACAGATTTTCTACTTGAAATGACTAGCCTGAGTCCAGATTATGCAAACCCTGTGTTTGAGCATCCTCTGTCAGAATGTGAATTTCAGGTGAAGTACTTATCTCTAATAATAAATATTATAAGCTTTTCCTGTCTTTTAGTCAACAAACATTTTCTTTTTTTTTCTATAGAGTTCTTTATTCATGAAAGACACAGAAAGAGAGGCAGAGACATTGACAGAGGGAGAAGCAGGCTCCCTATAGGGAGCCCACTGTGGGACTTGATCCCAGGACCACCCCCTGAGCTGAAGGCAGACACTCAACCACTGAGCCACCCAGGCGTCCCAGTCGACAAACATTTTCTAATAGAGTTAAACTGGTTGTCTTTCTTTTATTGTGATATAATTAACATCTATTAATTTCAAGTGTACAGTATAATGATTTGATATTTGTGTGTATTGTGAAATAATCAACACAGTAAGTCTAGTTTCACCATGTACGTACAAATTTTTTTTCCTTGTGATGAGAACTTTTAACATCTACTCTCTTAGCAACTTTAAAATATACAATACAGTATTACTAACTATAGTCACCATGCTGCACATTCTGTCTCCATGACTTATTTATTTTTTAACTAGAAGTTTGTACCTTTTAATCCCCTTTCCCTATATCCCCTTCCCTCATCCTCAGCCTCTGGCAATCATCAGTCTGATCTCTGTATCTATCAGTTTAGGTTTTTTTGTTTGTTTTGTTGTTACTTTTTAGATTCCACATGTAAGTGAGATCATGTGGTATTCTCTGACATATTTCACTTAACATAATGCCCTCAAGGTCTATCCATGTTGTTGCAGATGGCAAGATTTCCTTCTTTTTATGATTCAGTAATATTCCATTAAATCACATCACATCTTCTTTATTCATTCATCCATTGATAGATATTAAGGTTGCTTCCATGTCTTGGTTATTATGAATAATCCTTCAGTGAACATCAAGGTGCATATATCTTTCCAAGTTTTGCTTTATTTGGATAAATACCCAGAAGTCGAATAGCTGGATCCTATGGTATTTCTATTTTTAGTATTTTTGAGGACCTCTGTACTGTTTGTTTTCCTTAGTGTTTGCACCAATTTATATTCCACACATCAGTGCATGAGGGTTTCATCTTCTCCATATCCTTGCCAATACTTGTCATTTCTTATTTTCTTGATCATAGCCACCTGACAGATGTGAAGTGATGTCTTACTGTGATTTTGTGTTTCCCTGATGATTAGTGATATACTGGGCTTCTTATTTTACTGGAAATACTCACACATTCCTTTCCAAAACACTCACATTTGCTTCAGCCTCATCTGCTCACACTTGTCTGCCTTTTAGCCTCCACTTAGATTTTCCTTTCTCCATAATGCCATCCTTCCTCATCAGTCCCCTCATTCATTTAGTAGATGCCAAGTGTGAACTTTCTCCTGACAGCCTTAACAACCTGTGATGACTTACATATTTACGGACATGCTCACTTTATCTCTGCCAAGCTGGGCAGTAGCACCTGACTGTTTTGCCTGCACTTGTCCTCCTAGTGATTTTCCTAGTGTCAGGCACATAATGGGACTTTGGAAGGAGCTGAGCCCTTTAGCTTGTTACAGCTGTGGTGCCATTTTTGAGTATGGCATGAAGCCATTTAATTCAGAATGTGAAGGAGGAGAAATATGGTTTTTCTCCCCTACTGCTAATCAGTATTTCTAGTTGGCAAATTGTTAAAGTCTTTAAGTTTGGAAAGGTTCTTCTTCAGTTGCTTCTCACAGATACATGAAATCATAGTACATATTTGTTGATAATACCAATGAATTCTAAATGAAAATATTATGGGGGCATATTTGGGTGGCTCAGTGGTTGAGCGTCTGCCTTTGGCAGGGTCCTGGGATTGAGCTCCATGGGGCTCAGGCAGTGGGGCGGAGTGGGGGGGTGTCCCTGCTCAGAGGGAGTCTGCTTATCTCTCTCCTCTGCCCCTTCCCCTTCTTGTGCCTGCTTCTGTCTCTGCCCTCCTGGTCTATCATGAATAAATAAATAAAATCCTTAAAATATAAATAAAGTAAAATAAATGTATTTCAGTGTTGCTAAAGAAGGACTATTATTTCATTTGGAGCTCTCTTACATTCAGGAATATACCATTGATTCTGACTGGCGTTTCCGAAGTACTGTTCTCACTCCGATGTTTATTGAGACTCAGGCTTCCCAAAGTACTCTTCAGACTCGGACGCAGGAGCGATCCCTCCCAGCTCAAGGAGTGATGGCTAGGCAAATACGGGCCACCCAACAGCAGTATGACTTCACACCTACACAAACTGCAGGTAACTGTTCACCTGAACACCTGCCTGTTCTGCACCAGGCAATATGATCTGTGGAAGTGGCCTCTACTGCAAGAACATTGACTATAAGAAAAGTAAAACAATAAGAGAAAAGAGTAAGAACCAACAGAAAAGCTATATCAGTCAAAGGAGAAAAGCACTGAGATTCCAAGAGTCATCAAATTCTTAGAGATAAAAAGTGGAAGGGGAGGGCTGGGGAAGAGTGATGGGCTACTGGTGTTTGAAGGTTATGGAGTTTCTGTTTGAGAAGATGGAAATGATCTAGAGATGAATTGTGGCGATGGTTGTACAACTGTGTGAAAATATTTGACACCATAGTACTGTACACTTTAAATGGTTAAAATAGTTAATTTGGTGTTCTCTAAATTTTACAACAAAAAAAAAGTAGAAAAGGATTATTTTTGATTGGAAAAAACAAAAGTTACAGTACATGTATGTGTTATTTTGATTTTGTCCAGAAAAATCCATTTAGTGCATCAAATTTAAAACCCCTTATCTCAAAAGCAAAGAACTAAAGAGCCAGACCAAAGTCATTTACTAGGTTTATAGTTTATTAAACTTTTCTTTCTTAAATTGTTCACCTGTTTCCTTTGATCAGAGATGTGTAAGTTGTACAGTAAAATGCCTAAATCATTTCATGTAAATGTTTCAGTGTTGTTCCTTTATATAAATTTAAATTTTTTCATGTTCTCTTGGTTCTAGAAGTAGGATTGATTTGAATGATGAATATTTTATGACACTATATTAGGCATCATGAATTTTAGTACCTTTTGGTAGATACAAAGTATCAGTCCTGTAATGATCACAGTGGCTTGAGGGAGCAGGTAGGGTGTTTCCTGCTTCACAAATGAGGACACTGAGGCTCAGACACTTGAGCTGCCTCAGGTCTCCCACTAGAAACCTGATAGAGCTTCCGCCTAGTGTCTTTCTGCTGTGACATAGTGTCTTTCTGCTGTGACATGGCTGTCTCCCTGGAGGAGCTGTCCCCAGTGACTGTGGCAGGTGAGCACATGGAGGCACTAGGTGCCACCAGGATGATGCCATCGTTTTGTCTCACACATGTGTCAGGCAGTTGGCACTGCTCCAGCTGCAGTGGCGGGGTGGTGTGGGCTTGGCAGTGTTGTGCAGTCCTGAGCGTGCTGTGACATGCTCTGGTCATGTCTGTTTGCAGATGGTAGAAGCTCCTTTAATTGGCTGACTGGGAGCAGTATTGACCCACTGGTGGATTATACAGTCTCATCATCGGATTCTTCATCTTCCTCCTTACTGTTTGCCCAGAAGAGGAATGAGAAGTCACAGAGAGCACCCTTGAAGTCAGTCGGACCTGATTTTGGGGAAAAAAAGCTGGGCCTTCCAGGGGACAAAGTAGATAACAAAGCAAAAGGTAAAAGTAAGCTTGCTGAAGTGTACTTAACATTAGTTAATGCAGAGGCTTAGATAAAGAAAGTGCATTTCCGACTGCATTCACATTTCCTTATAAATAAGGCCATTAAAATTTAATTCAGGGGTTCCTGATAACTAGTCAATAGAGTATGCAACTCTTAATCTTGGGGTCGTGAGTTCAAGCCCCATGTTGGGGGTAGAGTTTACTTAAAAAAAAATAGTAATAAAATTTAATTCAATAAATCTTGTTTGGGTACTTACCATGTTGAAAGCCTCGTTTTAGGTGTTCCAGAAAAGCTGTTGAATAAATTAAAATCAGTCCATTCATTTAGTGACTTTCTGAACATCAGAGTAAGTAAGCAAATAGGTGATCTTGAGATGAGACAGAATTAGTAAATCTCAGTAAAGCTCAAGGAAGGACCTGGGGAGAAGAGGCTGTTGTTGGGAGTAGCCTTGGGGGCTCGGGGTATGGGAAGGGGGAGGGTGAACAAGGACTGAAGCAGGAAGTATGGAGCATGTTTGGGAAGATTGTTTACAGACTGGCAGTCTTGTAGCAGTCTAGCCAAATAGGGTGCTGTGGGACAAGCCCACTGGGAGCATGGAGCAGACAGCTATGGATATGGGCCTGCAGATTTAGGAGGCTACCGAGGTTTTCCGTAGTGAACCAAGCAGACAGGTAGGGTTCTCTGGATGACCTCTTGGGGGATCCGCACAGAGCAGCATGTGCAGTGCCTGAGGAGGCCCTGGAAACCAAGGGTTCTGGTGGGGAAGAAGAGGGGGGACAAGTCACGGGGGTTGCAGGGAAGTGCTGGCAGACCTTGAAGACCCAGCACTGGCTGAAATGGTGCCACTCAGCTCTTGATGAGAATGGCAGCTCTGGGAGTGAGTGAAAACCCAGAGAATGGAAACAGAGAAAAGGTCCTAACACAGAACCTTGGGGAAATGCTAACCATATGAGTTTGGATATAAAGAAGTAAAATTAAGAGCAAGGATTACCATTTGCTTCAACGTGGGTGGAACTGAAGGGTATTATGCTGAGTGAAATAAGTCAGTCGGAGAAGGACAAACATTATATGGTGTCATTCATTTGGGGAATATAAAAAATAGTGAAAGGGAATAAAGGGGAAAGGAGGAAAAAATGAGTGGGAAATATCAGAAAGGGAGACAGAACATGAAAGACTCCTAACTCTGGGAAACAAACTAGGGGTGGTGGAAGGGGGGGAGGTGTGTGGGGGTTGGGGGTGACTGGGTGATGGGCACTGAGGTGGGCACTTGACGGGATGAGCACTAGGGTTATTCTATATGTTGGCAAATTGAACACCAATAAAAAAATAAATTTATAATAAAAAATAAGAGCTAGGATAAATTTATTTTATTATTATTTTTTATTAAGTTTTTAATTTTACATTTCAGTATAGTTAACCTACAGTGTTATATTAGTTTCAAATGTAAAATCATACAGTGATTCAACAATTCAATGCATCATTACTCGGTGGTCTTCATGATAAGTGTACTCTTAATCCCCTTCACCTATTTCTCTCATCCTCCCACCTACCTCCTCCCTGATATGCTTTATTTATTTTTTAAGATTTCTTTGGAGGTAATCTCTACATCCATTGTGGGGCTCAAACTAACAATCCCAAGATCAAGAGTCACACACTCCATTGACTGAGCCATCCAGGCACCCTGATACACTTTATTTTAAACGAGTAAATGTAAATTCCTTTAAATTAATTGTAGGAATTAAACACACATGAAATACTTTCCTCACTTCCTCACTTCACAATTCTGTGAATTTAAAGTAGGTGAGGTAAATCTAGCTTCCTTTTGCTCAGCACTCTGGGTTTGAAGGGGGCTAATGAGGCCCTCCTGCTTTGTCTGTTCTG
Source organism: Canis lupus familiaris (assembly GCF_011100685.1). Lineage (NCBI taxonomy): Eukaryota > Metazoa > Chordata > Mammalia > Carnivora > Canidae > Canis > Canis lupus. Next base: position 366,571 of record NC_049250.1, on the reverse strand, counting down.
CCCCCGGCTTTGTTGCTTCCCACCAGTCTTTTTTCTTTTATATCTTCCTCTGCTGTTTCTCCACCAAACTGTCATCCAGAGTGCATGGTTCTATGTCCTTCTGTAACTTTGACAATGAAAGCCTCAGGGTTAAAATGTAGTCCCAGAATGACTATTACCTTCTCATAGCTCGTTAATTGTCTTGCTCACCTCGAAACCATGGCACGTGCATCTTCCCACAGAATTGTTGAACGGGTGTTTGGGGCAGCCTGCAATACAGTTAATGGATGGAGATTGCCCGTGACCCACTCTACTCAGTGGGGAGGAGGCTCAGAAGACAGAAAGAAGTGGCTGAGGTTAGCAGCATAGTCCACAACTCAAACTGTTGAGCAATTTTTCCCTGTTTTCATTGACTTGTATAGAAATTAAGGAGGATAAGAGGTGAAACCTAATTTTTAAACCATTTTCTTTAAAAGTTTTATATGTGAATTTGAAAAAACTTGTAGAACTGAGTAGGTAAAATGAATACTATTAGCTATCCATTTTAATTTGATTAATGTATTTGAATCACCCCTTGTGCCTTTGTAAATGTAAAATATTTCCCATACTGTCTGTCTTTTTTGGGGTTTATGCATTTTCTTGCCTAAACAGGAATATTTAAAAATTCATAAAATGTGGTGAATTAATCCTTACTATGATACTATTATCATTGACATTTAAAAACTTGAAATTGTAACCTAATTAAAATGTCACTTTTCAGCCATTATTTTAATTCTTTACTACAGTTTCCTTCAGTTATTTGTATCAGAGTAATACATGCATGCAGTTTAAAGAGTCAAATACTTTGCCAAAGCTTTTTAGAATAACAACCCTCCATACCCGTTTCCCGAATTCCAGACACAACGGCTTAGACCCTTCTGAATCTCTAAACAGTATTTATATTGCTACTCTACCTTTTTTTTTTTTTTCCCTTGTAGCATTAGTCATTCTCTTTAAGCTTACATTATGGACATTGAAGATTTGGCTCCTTCTTGTCCCTCACTCCCACCCACCACACAGATGCTCACAGTGAATTCTTCTTGTGTCTTTATTCTCTTGATATAATTAAGTCTTCATCTTGGTTTCATCAGTAGTTTCCTCTTATTTGATTACATACAATTATGCATGTTCAAGTCATAGTGCTTCTATGACTATTTTTCCTTTCCTATTGTATAGTAATTTTTCTTGCGCATTGATAATTATTTTGGTTTAGATTTCTATATATTCATCACTTGATTCCCTCTGAGTTGTACCATTGTCTTTTTCTGTGTCCCAACATATAAATGTTTCATCTTAAAAGAAATCTCTTCTATGGCTTTTGAGCCACCCTGTCTTGAGATGTCTCTATTCAACCATGGTCTAGAGACCTGAGGGCCTTTTCACTTCTCTTGGATTGGATTCTTCTTTTTGGATGGCTCTTCTTTCTGGTGGAGCACTTCCTTGAGTAGCTTCCTGAGAAAAGGGGTCAGAAAGAGTAAGTTGTTTTTGATGCCTTGATGCCATACATTGCTTTTGATGGCACTCATACCTGCTAGGTAATTTAGCTGTAGAATTCTGAGAACTCACTAGGGTTCTCTATTACCCAGGGTTGGGTTGGGAAACCTGATGGCATTCTTTTTTTGATTCTTTATAAGAGTTGGATTTTTTCTCTGCAGAAGATCTTAGGATCCTTTCTTTTAAATCAATTTTAGGAAATTACACCAAAGTGTCATCTGGAGTGTGCAGGTCTGTTGTAGTGCATTTTTCTGGGCGGTAGGAGGGCCCTTTTAGACTGCTAACTTACTTTCCAGTTCTAGAATATTTTTTTGGGTGATTTTGTTGATGATTTCCTCATCTCATTTTCTTTTTGGAATCCTGTTGCTTGGATATCGGACCTTATCAGATCTTGTAATTTTCTTGTCATTTTTTTCCTTTTTGCTTTGTATTCTGGGAAATCACTTCAACCGATTTTCTAACCCTGGCTTTTATATCATATTTTTGGTTTCCATGAGCTTTTTATGTTCTCTGAATACCCTTCCATCCTTGATCCACTGTTGCAATTTCTACTCTTCTTTGATAATGTTTGAATTTTTTTTTTTTTTTGGATGGTCTGCTTTCATCGGTTGCTCTTTCCCTTTTGTTTATTTTTTGTTTCTGTTTTTTATATTTGAAGCTTTTCTCAAAATGTCTGGTGGCTTGTCTTTTGGCTTATACTCCCAGATGGGGCACTAAAAAGACATTTGGAATAGCTGCACATTGGAGTGCAGAGGTCCAACTAGACCAGGACATTGAAACTCCTGATGTATTGCTCTCTTTGCCTGTGCTTTTGAACTGGTGGATTACCCAGAGGCAAAATATCCAGTCTCTTGCCAGCAGGCTATAGGCCAGGGTGCCAGCACTCCAGAGGCCAAGCTGGAGCAGGCAGCTGCAGTTTCCAGAAGCCCATGTGGTTGCTGGGTAGAGTTGCTGTGTCTGCAGCCATGCTGGCCCTGTGCACCCGCAGGGCCACAGGGCCCTGCAAGCTCCACACCTGCAGCACGAGGAAACGTGCTTTCTAACCACACCTCCTGCTGCAGCCTCATCTTCCTCCTTGCCCCTAGAGGTGCTGGGTGCTGCCAGGTTTTGAGTCTTCCAGGTCTTCTCCACTGTTATTGCTTTGTCCCTGTTCTGTGCATGGTAGCACTGGGATTGGACTGAGTTCTCTCCAAAACTGGTTAGTTGTCTCCTGTGCGATTCTCTGTAGACTTATGTCATTAAAACAAAGCAAAACAACTAGATGAAAATTAAAAAATGGAGATAAGCGAATAATTCTATTTTGAGAGGATTCTAGAAAGAAGGCAAAGTCAACTGCAAATGTCAAATTGGCCATCTGTAACAAACCTTTATATTCTTTAGGTATAGACAATCGGACAGAAATATTAAGATTACGCAGACGATTCATAAAGGACCAAGAAAAGCTCAGTTTGATTTATGCCAGAAAAGGTATTGCTGAACAAAAACGAGAGAAGGTTTGTATCTGTTTTGAGAATTTGATCAGAAATATTTATTTTATATCAAAAGATATATACTAAGGAATAAGTTTGTCAGATATTTCTTCCCTAACAAAATTATGGAAGTAGCACTATATGCATTAAAGTTACTTATGAACCAAGGATTTTTCCCCTGACTAATGTAGATATAAAGGACAGTCATGACTCACTAATGAGGTCATGGGGATCTTGGAATGGAGCCTGTGTGGGTAGTCCCTTGAATCTGCAGTATGTTGAGTTCACAGGCGCTGCCAGGACCTCATCCCTGCCCCTTATCTCAGACTCTCACTGAAGCTTGACTTTGTTGTTTGTGTACAGACTGGCTTTCTCCATGTGGTGAGACACGGCCTCAAGTTGTTCCTGAATGATCTTACAACATTAGCTGCTGGGAGGGATTGGCCAGAACCTTGACCTAACTTGGGTCTGAGGCCACTGTGGGACCACGTAACAACCAGCCACTCTCCTGAGGGTGCCTGGATGAAGAGGGAATGGTGAGCCCAGAGAAAGGGGTGAGCAGGCCAGGCAGATAGATGGTCCAGGGTTATCTGCTGAAAGCAGTGACCTAGTGTGGCATGAATTAAACATTTCTCAAAATGTGGGATTAATGAAAGAATTTTTTTATCCATAGCTTCAGTATTACTTACAAATTAGTAATTACCACAGAATTTTCAAGAAAGATGAGATTATGAGTTAAAACACCCGAGTTTGTTCTAATTTAGTTTAAATCCTCACTTAATTAACTTCCAAATCTGAATATGAAGTAGTTGAGTGGTTCCACTGTATCTTCTGTGGGAAGAAAATGTACTTTTCATCTTTCTCTTGTCTCTGTAAATATAGCTGTTCTCTTAAAGAGGAGGGTCCCAAATCAGTGCCCACAGTCATCCCACACCCCTTCTTATTGGCCCCACCACATGTGGAGGGCATTCTGCTTTGTGCACTCGAAGAGGTAGCCATGAGCTACTAATTAAGCCTGAAATCTAACTAGGTCTGCCTGAAGGATATAACAAGCAGAATATGAACAGAAGGAAGAGATAAAATCAGGATTGTTGGATAGAAATCACAGGGAGATATTTTGGTCTGATATAAAGAGAGTCCTTTTAATAATTAGTAAATGTGGGATGGTCTGCTGTATGTATGAGCCAAGCATTTGCTCTGACACAGGTGTTCTCATCTGAAGTGGCTGACCTCACAGTAAGAATGGCATGGAGGTAATCAGGCACTGGAAGGCCATGTGCTTTATTTGTTGGGAGCATTGTGCTCCATGTCAGGCACTACTCTCAGTGCTAATGGTATAGAAGTAAATATAACATAAGCACTCATGGAGCTACAACGCAGTGAGTACAACAGACAAAAAAAGAGAATGAGTTAAGATTATAATGTGATTGTTGGAAATTAACCAAGTGATGAGAATGTGTGGGGAAGACTGTTAAAGAGGAAGTGAGAAAGCAAGCCTCTTTGAAGATGATTTCTGAGATAGGAACCAAATGATGAGAGAGAAACTGAAAAGACATTCTAGGCAGAGGTGAAGAGATATAGCAGCCCTATGTGGTGGGGACTCAGGGGTGAAGCCAGCCTGGCCTGAACAGGTGAGCAGGGTCGGGAGGAACCAGGTGTTGGGAGCTGTGATGATATCACCCGGCTGGATAGCTAAGGTTTTTCTAAGAGGAATTAAGGGGGGAAAGAACCCTGTGAGATATGGCTTTAAATGTTTTAATTCAAGTTCTCTGAATTTACCAATATTCACATTATGTTGTGATGAACATTTAAATAATGTTTTTACTGCTCATTTGCTAGTAATTTTTATTTTGGATTTATTGTCTGTCATAGACTGGTAAAGCATAGTGACCAAACCAATTTGTATAAAAATTGTCATCAAGCCCTGGGTGGCTCAGGGGTTTTGTGCCTGCCTTTGGCCCAGGGCGCGATCCTGGAGTCCCAGAATCGAGTCCCGTATCGGGCTCCCGGCATGGAGCCTGCTTCTCCCTCTGCCTGTGTCTCTGCCTCTCTGCCTCTCTCTCTCTCTCTCTCTCTCTCTGTCTATCATAAATTAAAAAAAATAAATTAAAAAAATTGTCGTCAAGTTCACCTTTATGTTAAGGATAGGTACTGACTGATCGTGCATAGTTCATGCACTACAGATTTTTTCAATAAAAATTCTAATCTTCCTTCTTTGGTTCTAATGATTATAGGAGATCAAGAGTGAGTTAAAAATGAAGCACGATGCCCAAGTCATTTTGTACAGAAGTTACCGCCAAGGAGACCTTCCTGACATTCAGATTAAATACAGTAGCCTGATCACCCCCTTGCAAGCTGTGGCCCAGGTTGGTCCTTGAATGCTTCATTTTTCTATTGACAGATAAAAACTGTTTTGCAGTTCCAGGGGGCTACTATGTACAAGGAAAAGTGGTTGATGCTACAGTATATCATAAACGAAGTGTTGATTTGTCTTTAACAGTGGACTTGGTTAAAAGTCATTGGTCCCAGTCTTGGCCCTGTTCTTAACTTTCCCAGGTGTGACTCATGTAGAGTCATCTAGAAGGTAGTCCTGCAGTTGGGTCCTTGTCAAGACACTTAATGCTCTGAGTCACAGTGTCTTCTATAAAACCAGGCAGTGAAATCTATTTTTCCTACCAATAATGTTGGTCAGTAAAATAATGTGTAATTTTAAACTTAAAAGTGCTAAGCCACTTAAATAATTTCTTATACAAGATCCTTTTGGTGGATGGGGGTGGATCAGGAGAATATCAGTTTATGGCTGGAATTCCTTAATTCCACCCACAAGAAGGAATTCTTCCTTCTTTGTTAATTTTCTTAATAGCAGAGGATTGGAAAAATTTTCCAAGTTGTTAGGGTTGAGAGTGAATGAAGTTTCCTAGCTGAATTCTCTGACAAATACAAGATATTTACTCCCTAAAAGCCTAATTAAGATTTCTTTGACTTTTATTGAAATAACTTTAAAAATTGGAGAGTATAAAAAAAAAATTGGAGAGTATTACATATATATATATATATATATATATATATATATATAGCATTATGCTAGGTGCTGAAATATAATGCCATATTTTATTCTACATAAATTTTCAGAACTAATGTTGCTTATAATAAGTTATATTTCCATATTCTTTTACCTTTTTTTTTAAGCGTTTTATTTAAATAAATATAGATTGATAGGAATTTGCAAAAGTAGTACATAGTCCCATATACCCTTTACCTAGCTTCCCCCACTGGTGGTATCTTACATAACCATAGTACATTATTTTTATCTAGAAATTGACATTGGAACAAAAGTGTTAAGTGGACTGCAGTCTTATCATTTTTTCCCTGCATTTGTGTATGTATGTGTGTGTGTGTGAGAGAGAGAGAGAGAGAGAGAGAGATTCTGTGCAATTGTAGCATACATATTGATTCATGAACTAGTATCACAGAAGAGCCCTTGGTTGTTATGGACTGCTTTCACATTCCTCTCATTAGCTTCTCCCAGTAATTTTGTGACATAATGGCAGTTGTTAGGTACATTTACAGATGAAGAATTGAAGATTAGCAAAGAATGGCAAATATAGTCAAAACTGTATATCAAAATAAAAGAAAAAATAAAGCTACAAATTTAATATAAAAAAAACCCACAACTGTATATTTTGATGGGTGTGGAACTAAGACAACACCCCTCTGTTTTGACATCTGGCCCAGTGTTCTTGTTCATCCCCACTATTTCCCAGTTTCTCTAATGCCTTGCATGTATGTATTTACTCACCGCCTCAGAAATGATGCTGCCACCTGCTCACCTGTGCCCAGATCAGTTCATCTCATTGGTGCTTGGAAAATATTAAGATGGTGAATATTGTTTTGAAAAAACATGACTACATTTTTTCTCTTCTTTGAAGAGGAATGTGTTTCCTTATGTTTCTCAAGTTCTAATACTTTATTCAATAAATATTATATATGGAGCAACTCCTTCTGGATGCCAGGGACTGTTCTAAGCACTAAAGGGCAACTGTGGCCTCCTCTGCTATCCTGGGCTCCCCTTCTTCACTATGAGCCTTGCACATGAGAGCGGAAGAGGAGCCTATAAAGGAGCCATTACAGCACGTGTCCAGCGGCAACATTCTGTTGCTCTGAAAACTTCTTTATCTTAATCACCACTGCATTGTCATGACAGAAGGAGCTTTTGAAGCTCCCTGAGAAATGAAGGAATTTGTGCATAAGACCCAAGAATTGGGGTTGTAGACATGGGAACCTGTGTGCCACAAGTTAAATGAAAAAAGAGTTAGCAGACACCATATAAGAGAGTGTGCATGTCAGTAGAAGATCCATCTGTGGCAGTGACTGTCTTCATGCAGTTTATGAGTGATACTTTCTTTTTTCCTAATCTATATTTTCTGAAAATTTTTATAGCAACCATATAACTCTATATGAGACAAATACATTACTTAAATAACAAAGAATAAATCAAATTGTACTTTTTATCCAGACACAAGTTTTTATCAAGCAAAATAATTCTTAAGTTTTTTAAATTCCTGTGTTCGTGCCTTCTTTTAAAAAATATAGACACTGGGCAGCTCCGGTGGCGCAGTGGTTTGGCGCCGCCTGCAGCCTGGGGTGTGATCCTGGAGACCCGGAATCGAGTCCCGCATCGGGCTCCCTGCATGGAGCCTGCTTCTCCCTCTCCCTCTGCCTGTGTCTCTGTCTCTCTCTCTGTGTCTATGAATAAATAAATAAAATCTTAAAAAAAAATATATAGACACTGCATGCTAGGGACTGTTCTTAGTACTGGTGTCACAGGCACAGATGAAGGATAATGTTCCTGTGGTCATGGAGCATGAGGATAGAAGCCAGAGGAGATCAGGTGGCATTCTGTTAGAGCTAAATATACCAAACATGAAAACTACTGATGGTTTTAACAGTTTAAATGGTCATAATGATGGGACTATGAAATTTAAATTGGCATTTTATTTAAGCTTCAGTTAGTTTTTTAAGCTTTATGATGATACTAATGTGAAGATAGTACCTAAAAATTTCATTTACTCTGTCTTAAAGGTCTTATCGATTACTGCAATGGTCACTTTCTATGCATTATCTTGGCTGAGCCTCACCACAACCCTATTATCCCCACTTTAGAGATGAGGAATCTGAAGGTCCAGACTTACCCATGAGTTAAGCTATTGGCTACATATGTGATTAAGCCAGCTTACATATTTCTGCATCCAAAATCCATGGTATCACAGGCATATTTGGTTAAATTTCAAGTAGTAGCCATGTCAATTCCTGTTAAAATTTTCTAAACAAAATTGAGATGTAAATTACTTATGTTGGCAGCACTTTGTGTTTTCAAATAAAACTGTGATAGTATTAGTGAATTATAGCATTTTTTACCTCAGATCCTAATTTGTCTTTGAATATTTTACAGAGAGACCCAGTAGTTGCAAAACAGCTCTTTGGCAGCTTGTTTTCTGGAATTATAAAGGAGATGGATAAGTACAAGACCATGTCTGAAAAAAACAACATTACTCAAAAGTTGCTCCAGGATTTCAGTCATTTTCTTAACTCCACTTTCTCTTTCTTTCCACCTTTTGTCTCCTGTATTCAGGTAAGAATCTATACGCACACTTCATAAATATGCACTATCTACTTTACCATCATATGTGTATGTCATAAAAACTTCATTTGTTTCACAAGCTGAAGCACAAGGTATTTAACAGAGTAGATGCTCTGTGTGGTTACCTCTTCCCAGATGGGCTGATGTGATTGATTGATTGATTGATTGATTGATTTAAATCACATGGGGGTGTCTGACTCTTGGTTTCGGTTCAGGTCATGATCTCAGGGTCATAGGAACGAGTCCCACTACAGGCTCCATGCTCAATGGGGGGTCTGCTTAAGAATTCTCTCAGCCCATGCCCCTCCCCCCCCCCCCCCCCCCCCCCGACTCAAACCCACTCTCTCACTCTTTAAATAAATGGATGAATCTTCGAGGGGAAATAAAACACACCTCCAAAACCCCAAACCTATATATGACTGAATAATTAGAAACCAGCCTTGGTATAAAAGTGTTCAGATTTATAATAAGCCATAAGCTAGTCCCTTCAGTGTTTTGGCTAAACTCTGAATGTTAGTTTTTTCCTTACATAATGCTTCACCAGCTTATTTCCTGCCTCCTGGTTGCCATTAACAGATCGCATGTTATCAATGTTGATTGAGCATATTCCTGACTTTGTTCTAAGTGACAGGGACAATGAGTGATGCAAGAGGAACAAATCTCTGCCCTTCCGGAATTACAGTGGGTGACCATTCTGACCGGTGTACGGTGGTATCTCATTGTGGTTTTGATTTGTATTTCCCTGATGCCGAGTGATATTGAGCATCTTTTCATGTGTCTGTTGGCCATGTTTTAAGTCTTCCTTGGAGAAATGTCTGTTCATGTTTTCTGCCCATTTCTTGACTGGATTTTTTGTTTTTTGGATATGGAGTTCGATAAGTTCTTTATAGATTTTGGATACTAACCCTATATCTGATGATATATTCACAAATGTCTTATCTCATTCTGTAGGTTGCCTGTTAGTTTTGTCAACTGTATCCTCTGCTATGCAGAAGCTTTTTATCTTGATGAAGCTTTTTATCTTTATCTAGTTCATTTTGCTTTTGCAAAATGCTTTTAATCTTTTTATCTTGATGAAGCTTTTTATCTTTATCTAGTTCATTTTTGCTTTTGCTTCCTTTACCTTTGGAGATGTGTCTAGTGAGATGTTGCTACAGCCAAGGTCAAAGAGGTTGCTAACTGTGTTCTCTAGGATTTTGATGGATTCCGTCCCACATTTAGGTCTTTCAGTCATTTTGAGTTTATTATTGTGTCTGGTGTAAGAAAGTGGGAGTTAAGGGTCCATTTTTGAGTTCTCTCTTGTGTTCCATTGATCTGTGTATCTGTTTCTGTGCTAGTACCAGGCTGTCTCGAGGAACACAGCTTTGTAGTACAACTCAAAGTCAGTCATTGTGATGCTTTCGCCTTTGCTTTTCTTTTTCAACATTCTTTTGGCTGTTTGGGGTCGTTGCTAGTTCCATACAAATTTTCAGAATCTAAATGTTGAGGTACTTTGATAGGAGTTGCCTTGAATATGGAGATTGCTTTGGGAAATATAGACATTTTAACAATATTTATTCTTCCAATCCATGAGCATGGAATGTTTTCCATTTCTTTGTGTCTTCCTCAAATTGTTTCTTAAGTGTTCTATAGTTTTCAGAGTACAGATCCTTTACCTTCTTGGTTAGGTTTATTCCTAGGTATCTTATGGTTTTTGATGCAATTGTAAATGCGATTGATTCCTTAATTTATCTTTCTTCAGTTTCATTGTTAGTGTATAGAAATGCCACTGATTTCTATTATTTGATTGCATTATTTTTATATCCTGTGACTTTGCTGAATTCCTGAATGAGATCTAGCAATTTTGGGGTGGAGTCTTTTGGGTTTTCTACAGAGGGTATCATGTCATCTACGAAGAGTGAGAGTGTGACTTTTCTTTGCCGGATTAGATGCTTTTTCTTTCTTTTTGTTGTCTGATTGCTGAGAAGGACTTCCAGTAAAGTAGAAAAACTGTGGTGAAAGTGGACATTGCTATCATGTTCCTAACCTTAGGAGAAAAGCTCTCCGTTTTTCCCTATTGAAGATGTTAATTTGCTGTGGGTTTTTTGTATATGACTTTTTTTTTTAAGATTATTTATTTATTTCTTTATTCATGATAGACACAGAGATTGAGAGAGAGGCAGAGACACGGGAGTAGGGAGAAGTGGGCTCCATGCCAGGAGCCCGATGCGGGACTCGATCCCGGGACTCCAGGATCGCGCCCTGGGCCAAAGGCAGGCGCCAAACCGCTGAGCCACCCAGGGATCCCCTGTATATAACTTTTATGATATGGAGGTATATACCCTCTATCCCTACATGGCAGAGAGTTTTAATCAAGAAAGGATGCTGTGTTTTGTCAAATGCTTTTTCTGCATCTATTGAAAGGATTATATGGTTATTGTCCTTTCCTTTATTAATGTGGCATATCCCCTTCATTGATTTGTGGATGTTGAACCACCCTTGCAGCCCAGGAATAAATCCCACTTGGTCCTGGTGAATAATCCTTTTAATGTACTGTAGAATCCTATTGGCTAGTATTTCAGTGAGAATTTTTGCATTCATGTTCATCAGGGATATTGGTTTGTAATTCTTTTTAGTGGGATCTTTGTCTGGTTTTGGAATCAAGGTAATACTGACCTCATAGAAAGAATTTGGAAGTGTTCCTTCCATTTCTGTTTTTTTGAACAGCTCAGAAGAATAAGTATTATTTCTTCTTTAAATGTTTGGTAGAATCCTGCTGGGAGGCCATCTGGCCCTGCACTCTTGCTGTTGGGAGATTTTTGATTACCAGTTCTATTACTTGGCTTGCTGTGGATCCGGTTAGGTTTTCTATTCCTTCCTGTTTCAGTTTTGGTGATTTATATGTTTCTGTATAGAAGAAATGCATTCTTTTCTTCCAGATTGCCTAATTTGTTGGCATATCATTCCTCATAATATGCTCTTTTAATTGTATTTCGTCAGTGTTGGTCGTGATCTCTTTTGTTCATGATTTTATTGATTTGGGTCCTTTCTCTCTTCTTTTTGACAAGGCTGGCTAGGGGTTTTTTGATCTTCTTAATTCTTTCAAAAAACCAGGTCCTAGTATCTTTGTTCTGTTTTGTGTGTGTGTGTGTGTGTGTGTTTTATTTCTATATTACTGATTTCTGCTCAAATTTTATTATTTTTCTTCTCCTTTAGGAGTAAGGTTAGGTTGTGTGTATCTTGAGAGAGGCTTGTATTGTTATATACTGAAACTCTTAGGACCGCCTTTGCTGCATCTCAACGGTTCTAAACTGTTGTGTTTTCATTTTCATTTGTTTCCATGTATTTTTAAAATTCTTCTTCAATTTCCTGGTTGACCCATTCATTCTTTAGTAGGATGCTTGTTAACCTCCATGTATTTGTGTCCTTTCCAAATTTTTCTCCTGTGATTGCATTCAAGTTTTATAGCATTGTGGTCTCAAAATAAACATGGTATAATCTCAGTCTTTTTGTACTGGTTGAGACCTGATTTTTGACCAACTTTGTGTGACGTATTCTGGAGGACATTCCATGTGGACATGAGAAGAATGTATTCAGTTGCTTTAGGATGGAATGATCTGAATATATCTATGAAGTCCATCTGGTCCAGTGTGTCTTTTCAAAGCCTGTTTCCTGTTGATCTTCTGCTTAGATGATCTGTCCATTGCTGTGAGTGGGTCATTAAAGTCCCTTACTATTATTCTGTTATTAACAATTAGATTCTTTAATTTTGTTATTGATTGGATTCTATAATTGGCTGCTCCCAAGTTAGGGCATAAATATTTACAGTTGTTAGATCTTCTTGTTAGAGTTAGACCCTTTTATTATGAGATAGTGTCCTTGTTTATCTCTTATTACAATCTTTGATTTAAAATCTAGTTTGGGATCCCTGGGTGGCGCAGCGGTTTAGCGCCTGCCTTTGGCCCAGGGCGCGATCCTGGAGACCCAGGATCGAATCCCACATCAGGCTCCCGGTGCGTGGAGCCTGCTTCTTCCTCTGCCTGTGTCTCTGCCTCTCTCTCTCTCTATGTGTGACTATCATAAATAAATAAAAATTAAAAAAAAATTAAAAAAAATAAATAAATAAAATAAAATCTAGTTTATCTGATAGAAGGATGGCTACTACTCCAGCTTTCTTTTGATGTTCATTAGCATGATAAATGGTTCTCCTTCACTTCACATCTCACTTTCAGTCTGGTGGTGTCTTTGGGGTTAAAATGAGTCTCAGCATATCAATGAGTCTTGTTTTTTTTAAATCCAATCTGATACCCTGTGTTTATTTTTTAAATTTATTTTTTATTTTTAAAGAACATTTTAAAAGATTTTATTCATTTATTCATGAGAGATAGAGAGAGAGGCAGAGACATAGGCAGAAGGAGAAGCAGCCTCCCTGTAGAGAGCCCGATGTGAGACTCCATTCCAGAACCCCGGGATCACACCCTGGGATCACACCCTGAGCGGAAGGCAGATGCTCAACCATTCAGCCACCCATCTGTTTAATTGGAGCCTTTAGCCCATTTTCATTGAGAGTAAGTCTTAAAAGAAATGAATTTAGTGCCATTGCATCACCTGTAAAGTCACTGTTCCTGTAGATTATCTCTGTGTTTTTCTGATTTTTGTTACTTTGGGCTCTCTTAGCTCAAAGAATCCCCTTCAGGGCTGGTTTAGTGTTCACAAATTCCTTTAGTTTTTGTTTGTTCTGGAAACTCTTTATCTCTACTTCTGTTCTGAATGACAGCCTTTCTAGACAGAATATCCTGGGCTTTACTTTTTCCAATTTAGCACCTTGAATATATCATGCTGGTCCTTTCTGGCCTGGCAGATCTCTGTGGAGAGGTCTGCTGCTGGCCTTATGTGTCTACCCTTGTAGGTTAAGGACCTTTTGTCCCGAGCTGCCCTAGGATTTTCTCTATCTCTGTGAAATTTATAAGCTTTATTATTATATGTCAAAGTGTGACCTATTTTTTATTGATTTTGAGGTGGGTTCTCTGTCCTTCCTGGAGTTGCATCCCTGTTTCCTTCCCCAGAATAGGAAAGGTCTGATCTATAATTTGTTCAAATAAACCTTCTGCCCTCCTCTCTTCTAGGAACTCTTCTGGGACCTCTGTTATTTGAATATTATTTTGCTTTAATGTATTGCTGATTTTTCAGTCTCCCCTAGTGATACAGTAGTTGTTTTTCTCTTTTTCTCAGCTTCCTTATTCCCCATTATTTTGTCTCCTATATCACAGACTCTTTCCTGCCTTGTTTACCCTAGCTGTTAGAACCTCCATATTTGACTGCACCTCAGTCATAGCATTTTTAATTTCGGCCTAATTAGATTTTAGTTCTTTTATTACTATAGTAAGGAATTCTCTTGTGTCTTCTATGCTTTTTAATGGCCAGCTAGCATCTTTATAGTCATTGTTTTGATTTCTGGTTCTGACATCTTACTTATATCCATATTATTAAATTTGTGGCAGAGTACCTCCTACTCTTTCTTTTGTAATGAATTTCTCCTTATAGTCATTGTGTTCAGTAAAATAAGGAGAAAGGGAAAAAAAACACAAAAGAGCAAAAAGAGCAATAACAACAACAAAAGCCTCAGGAAGTTGTTTCTGGTGTATATGCTGTGTACACTCTGCTGTTGTATTTTGGCTGCTCTTTCCCCCTGGTCCTTCCTCTACAGAGTTCCTTCTTGCTTGTAGTGGAGAGTGTTTGAACTTTTAAGTAGGTGTGCTTTGATATGTTTGTGAAGTTAAGCCTATAAAGGAAAAAATTAAAAATAAAAATAAAACAAAAACAAAGCCTGATTTAAGACAAGAGAAAAGGAAACAGAACAAAAATGGATACAAACAGGCAAACAATAAACTGTAAGCCTGATTTTAGAAAAATAAGGAACAAGGAAGGAAAGAAGAGTAGGGAAAGAAGAAAAGAGAAAGAAAAGAAAGAAGCCTGCACAAAAAATAAGAGAAGGAAACATGAACCAACAACTGAAAAAAAGTTATAAGCCTGATACAAAAAAAGAAGTAAAGGAAAAGAGAAAAAAATATAAAGAATAAAAAATAAGAAATAGAAAAGTACAAAATGAAAAAAGTTTTAAAAAATTAACAGAAGAAAAAAAAAAGAAGCAAGCCTGGTCCTATTTCCAGTAGAAGGTGATATTTTGGAGTTTTCTTTAATCACTGGACTTGGTAGATGTGAGGGCCTTTGTTGGTCTTCTGTGGGAGAGGCCTGCTGTGCCTGTTCATGGGCCAGCTGCCCTTTTAAAGATGTTCCTGCCAGGCTCTGGGGAGGAAGGGTGTAGTGCAGGGGCCTCTAGCCTCCACTGGAGGTGCTGTGTCTCTCTGTGTCTCTCTGCAGTTCTACTGTGCTGGTGGGAGGGAGGAGGGAGAAAATAGCATCACCTGCACCTCTTCCTTGTGGAGCAGAACTCCCTGCCACCATTGTTCAGGAGGCCCTTTTAGAAGAGCAGTCTCCTGTGACCTGCACTTTCGTCAGTTCCCTGCCCTGACCTGTCTGTGCCCAGGTCTTTGATATACCCAGAGCCACAGATCTCCTGTATTTTATCTCTGGCTGGTGGCTGGGATTCAAAACTCCCAAGATTTAAAGGGCCTGGTAAGGTGCAGGCCAATCTGTCTAGGGGAGGAGATGATCTGCAGGTACCCACCACCATCACATGCCTAACGTTGTCTCATCCTTTCCCTGAAAGGACATTGCACAGTGCGAGCACAGAGGCTAGAGTTTATTGTAATACTCAGCGAAAAGCTGAACCCAGGTTATCAGCCTTACGCGCTTGACTCAGTCCTCTGTTCCCTTCTGTCCCAGGGAAGCCATGGCAGAGGCTTGGATTTATTGCAGCAGACAGCAAAAACTGCCACTAGGTTATCTGCAATTTTCTCCAGTCTCTGCTTTCTGTTAGTTCTGCCACAGAAAAGCAGCCACTCAACGTGCACACAGAGGTTTAAGCCTACTGTGGCTCAGAGTAACAAGTTGTCTTCTGCTCTCTGGGAGCACCTCTGACCTTGCTGATGAGCACTGCTCAGTGGCTCTGGCTGGCCTTTGGTCCTTTGAGAGGCAAAATCTGCTCTTCAAATGCCCTCTGGAAAGGGAGTGATTTCTCCCTGTGGGACCCAGGGGATCTCCTCACTGCAGCTTATTGTGTGGTCCCTGCCTGCTGGGCAGGAAACTGCTTTCCTCCCTCTTCCTGACTTGACCCCAAGAATTGGGTTCCATCCCGTTTAGGCCTTGTGGCTTTTCTCTCCCCCAGATCAGGGCTCCAAACCCCACATCTGCTGTGTTCTCTTGCTCCAACTGTGCAGATTGTTTCCTTTATCCTCAGATTGTCTGTCTTCCTAGTTATTCAAATTAATTGAATGTTGATCTAGCTGTGTTTGAAGGACCAGGCAAGTTCAGAGTCCCTCTACTACTATACCATCTTAACCACTCCCCCCCAAAGCCCATTTTAGTTATTCTGTAACTAGTAACCTCATTGGAGGTTTGCATTAGTTAGCAAACTAATTGGTTAATAATTCGCTGAGATGAAATAGCAGCTTTTCCTGTTTTGTTCTTATGTAGCATGAAACTATTAATATAGTTTCTTTTTTTTTTTTAAAGATTTTATTTATTTATTCATAGAGACACAGAGAGAGAGAGGCAGAGACACAGGCAGAGGGAGAAGCAGGCTCCATGCAGAGAGCCTGACATGGGACTCGATCCAGGGTCTCCACGATCATGCCCTGGGCTGTAGGTGGCGCTAAACCACTGTACCACCAGGGCTGCCCTATAGTTTCTTTTTATGTATTCTATTTTTACTGGTTTAAATTTACAAGTAGAATTCCTTCATTGTTTTTTTTCTTGGCTACACTAAAGATAAGATTTGAGAAATTATATTGAACTAGCCAGTATTTCAAAATAAGTTTCTCTTTACATTGTGTTCTGAAGTGATTTTTTAAAATCTGAATTCCTAGTTTTGTCCCTATATTTATTTTAAAAAGCTAGCTTTTTCCATTGTTAGGAGAATCGTTAATTGTCATTAAGTAAATAAATGACTTCTATGCACTCCAGAGCTTGCTATTGAAAAAGCAGCACAAATGCAAATCAGTGCGTTAAATTTGCAATATTTCCATTATGATTCCTGTTTGTGGTTCATATCTGAAAGTATGATTTTTTTTCCCTTTCTCCATAGCATTTTAGTATATTTGGCATGGCATTCACATGAGTTCTTGTTCTAGCAAGTACTATCTCTTTGAGATGCCGCTGCCCAACCATGACATCCCAGAATGAGTTTCTTGTCTGCCACATATCCTGTTTTTGTCAGACTGTTCTAACTATATCTCTCAAACTGGAAGAAAAATCTATTTAACCATTTTTCCATGACATAGTCAATTACTATTAATTTGGTATCCAACACTTAAGCAACAACATTGCTTGTTGATCTTTTTAAAAATTTTGTTTTCTTTACAAAACATTTATTGAGGATATTATATGTGTAAACCTCTGTTTAAGAACTACAGAGGGGCACTGGCTGGTTCAATTGATTAAGCATCTACCTTTGCCTTGGGTCATGATCCCAGAGTCCTGGAATCAAGCCACATCAGACTCCCTGCTCAGCAGGGGAGTCTGCTTCTCCCTCAACCCCTACCTCTGCCACCTCATTCTCTCTCTTTCTCTTGCTTGTTCCCTCTCTCAAATAAATAAAATCTTTTAAGAAAAAGAGAACTATGGAATATTTGAAATGAAGAAATGTCCCTTGCCTTTACCTAATACAGTGAAATAAGGGTCCAAACCAAGAATATTATTAATAATTCCAATAGATTGTCAACATTTTAAAAATTAGATTTCATTACTTTATTCTGTTTTGGAATTTATAAAAAGTGAAATCAGTCAGCTGAAGTTTTTTTGTTTAGCAAATCATTCTTTTATGATACTATCAACAACTTTATACAGAATAATCAATCTTCTTAAAAATAGACTTATAGAACTCATTTAAATTATGAGAATACATTTATATATAAAGGAATGATATACCAGTAATAGTTGTTTGTTTATTTTAAACTTCCACAAAAGACTTCTATTGACAAATGAGAATAAATCTTAAGCTACATGCAGTCTGGTACAACATTGTTTACTACAATGTCTGGATGTAGAAGGTATTCAGTAAGTATAGAATGAGTTGATTCTTGGAAAATTAAAAGTATATTTATTTTAGAGATTTTATTTATTTATTTGGGAGAAAGAAGGAGTGAGTACGGGCATATGTGCTCTCAAGCAGTAGCAGAGAGAGGAGCAGAGGAGGAGGGAGAGGATAAAAGAGAATCTCTCAAGCAGACTCCATGCTGAGCATGGATCCCAATGTGGGGCTCAGTCTCGTAACACTGAGATCATGACCTAAGCCAAAATCAAGGTTTAGACGGTCAACTGACTGAGCTACCCAAGGGCCCCCAAAATATATTTATTTTAAAATAGTCTTTGTAACTCAGGATTTCCCTTTCTAAATTTAGAATGATGTTATCTCAAAATCGGATACATCAACTAAGACCAAGACTTTGCTGTGTTATTAATTTTTTTAAAGATTTATTTATTTATTTATTTATTTATTCATGATAGACATAGAGAGAGGGAGAGAGAGGGGCAGAGACACAGGAAGAGGGAGAAGCAAGCTCCATGCTGGGAGCCTGACTCGGGACTCGATCCCGGGACTCCAGGATCGCGCCCTGGGCCAAAGGCAGGCGCTAAATCGCTGAACCACCCAGGGATCCCCTGCTGTGTTATTAATTAAAACAGAATTTTATTTGGACTTTCTTTCCAGTGCCACTAGTTCCTTCTAAGAGTGACATTTTTGTTTGCTAGCTTGCTTTGGAGAATTTATATTCTTTCAAGTCCCATAATGTAGAATTTAAGTTGGCTTGGTCAGACTTATCAAGTGGTCCATGCGTGGCACAACTGTGAGGAAAGTGTTGTGTTTTTGGCTCAGGGGGTCTGTCTTCACTGTCTTTTCCAGATATCTGCATGTATGTGCATGCACAGACACACAAGAACTATATGCACACATTCAGGTGTGTTTTAATGAAATGTTGCCATACTATTTATATTCTTTATATTGATTTGTAGTTTATTTTTATTGGTGTATATAGGACTCTCAAATTCAGAGTTGCAAAGTAAAGGTCATATAAAAATTCCTAAAATCCTCTAATTAAGTATTGTGAATAAGCCCCTGAGTGGAAGGAGATGGAAAAAAAGATGCTAAATATTGTAATGGAGATTAGTGTACCTACTTTTGGTGATTAGGCATGAAATCTTTGTGTTTCAGCTGTTTTTATAACCTATTCAGGCTAAATATTCCTGGAAACTGCAATTGTTTGGATATATAAATTATACATATAAAAATTTTCATGTTTTGCTAGTGGTTTTCTTGCTTTAAATTAATCTCTGAATTGGAAGTGTAAAAATAAAAGGTCATTTCTTTCAGTAAGCTGAATGTTGAGGAAATTTTGTTAATAGAGGTACACAGAGAAATTTTTGGTTATATCACTACTTATGTTAAAATGTTCTTTTATGTTTAGTAAAATGGCTTATTTACTTGTGAAGATACAGTCAAAGTACCATAGGCAAAATAGCTGCATGTATTTGTGGTTTTGCAGGAAATCAGTTGCCAACACACAGACTTGCTGAGCCTGGACCCTGGTTCTATCCGTGCCAGCTGCCTTGCCAGTCTGCAGCAGCCTGTGGGCGTCCGTCTCCTCGAGGAGGCCCTACTTCACCTGGGGCCTCAAGAGCCACCTGCCAAGCAGTTTAAGGGGAGGATGCGTGTCTCTCCTGATGTTGTCAGATGGATGGAACTTGCTAAGTAAGTTTGGTAATCCAGACTGTTGGGAGAACAATGAATTTGACTGAAGTAATACAGAAAAAACTTTTCATTCTGGTGGAAATTGAGCAAATAAAATTGATAATAACACTTCTATGAAATTTAAAAAAAAAATCTCTCTGGTGAAGTACCATTCGATAAGTCAAGAGTAGATGTCACAACAAGGAGAAAAGAGAACATCAATGATACTTGTTCTTTCAGTATACAATCTTTTTGGATTCAGGGTCCTATTTACCAAGTTTAGTTTCCTGTCAAGTGTGGCCATAACTTACAGTTTTATATGTTTTTATTGCTTAACTAAACTGAATAGAGGGTAATCCATTATTTTCAGCAGGACTCATACTTTTAGAAACAATTTAATCCAGTTACTTTGTTAATTTGGGAAGAACAAGTACTATTTTGTTGCTAAGCCATTTTGCATTATGTCTGCTTTTTTCCTTACTTGTGCTTTTATCATAAAGCCAATGCCTAATTCTGAGAAGGATATTAGGTTAAAATTAAATTTGAACTTCTATTTTATAGTGCTGATTTTTGGATCTTCAGGTTCTAGGAAAAAGAGTAGAGAGAAGGGTGGGGAATCCTTGTACTAATCACTGTTTTATGGTCATATCTTTCTATATTGAGCACTATGTGTGAGCAATACATTGTGTCAGGTATTGAGAAGACTTAGGCATGTCTTGCACACTCACAAAACTAGCCATCTAGTAGGAAATGTATATACTTACATGCATAACTAACCATACATGGAATGGGAAGCAGTAAGTTCTCTGAGAAGCCAGGTAAATACCAGGGCAGTTCAAACCGTGCATCTTGGTTTATACTGATTCTAATTAGTAATCATTTTTAGCTTGTTGTTTCAGATGTATAAGTGCATAGTCAGTAACACTTCGTATATTTAACATTTCCAGGGAATGAGAAACTCATCTAATGTGTATTTGCTGGGTAAATGAAGTACACAGCTTTTAAGAGCCTAAACTTTAAACTTTTTTTTCTGACTTAAATATTTAATACTTCCTAATATTTTTGGAGCACCTGGGTAGCTCAGCCAGTTGAATGTCTGACTCTTGGTTTCGACTCAGGTCATGATCTCTCAGGATCATGAAATCGAGCCTTGCATCAGGCTCTGCACTCATTGGGGAGTCTGCTTGGGATTCCCTCCCTCTCCCTCTGCCCCTCTCTCAGCTCACTTTCTTACTAAAATAAATCTGTAAAAGAAATACTTCCTCAAACAGTATTAAGAACATAATTTTGCCTATCCATGATATGTCACAGTCATTATTTTGACCATGTTATAGTGTGTATCATCCTAGAAACACGGGGCTAGTGCAAAGTGGGTATGAGACTGATATAAGTTCCAATAACTCAGAGAACTCTCTTCTCTGAGTTATTGGAAAATAATTGTAGTTCTCATCTTCTCTTGGACTGTGAACTGTTATCCTACCTCCCATCTCCCCACTTCTGCCTCTGTTTGTTACCCATAGCCCTTTACAAACAGGGCAAGAGAGGGCCATGTCTACTAGATTTTAATCTAAATTTGGAATCCTTAGGCTCTGAGAGAGCCCTTAGGACTTTTTTGATGTAATAAATACATGAGATTTCATACCTGGTTAAGGACCAAAGTGCAGGAAAGCCAAGGAAGAAGCAGTCCTTGCTGGGTAGCTGTGTGATTGTGGTTTCAGGAAGAGATGACATTTGTGTGGAGACTTAAAAGATGGAAAAAATTCCAAGGGAAGGGAACAAACTTCTTAACACTTACTTGAGACTATCTTAGTGGGGAAGGTTGATTGATGGGGTGAAGTAGATTTTTGTTAATGGGAAGAGAGGAATGAGTGCTCCAGCAAATAGTAAGGCTGCAAGAAAATTACTTGTTGGTAGAATTGAGATGGCCCATAGAATGTGGATTAAAACATGGCCTTATTAGGACCAGGATTAATTTTTACACACTCTGGGTTCTTGACTACATTCCAAATTTTAGATATAGAAATACCTAAAATACCAGGATTTCAAATAGGTCATCCATGGATATGTACAATGTTACTGTAATAGATTTACACAGGATGGTCTTATTGTATGAGACAGTTTATCCACTGTAAACTTAATATTTTTAGATTTCACTTTAAATGCACTTTAGAGTAATCTCTGTCTCCTGTAGGACTAAAGTAGTAAAACCTAATGGTAACTTCACAATGTCTAAGATTTTATATTTTTATAGAACAAAAATAATGTATATCCTTTTTTGGCTAACATAATGAGACCTCTTGATTTAATTATCATTTCATTAGAATTAACACTTGAAAAATATTGGCATATTCATTGATTGAGACTTTCTTTTGGTTTGTTTTTTAGACTGTATAGATCTATTGGAGAATATGACATCCTCCGTGGTATTTTTAGCAGTGAGATAGGAACAAAGCAAATCACTCAAAGTGCAATTTTAGCAGAAGCAAGAAGTGATTATTCTGAAGCTGCTAAGCAGTATAACGAGGTAAAATTGATGTCTAGCAAATACGTCAGTTGCTTAAACACTTTTGTTTTCTGAAAAACTGTTAACTTTAGAATTTAGAGCTTCATTAATAATTCAACTTTATTCCTTAGTTTTTATACAGAGATTAATAGGGAATAGTTTAATAACCAAATGTGAAATAATTATTGCTTTATCTTTTACTCTTTTTAAGAAAACATCACTGAATAAAAGAGAAAGCATTTCATATAAAATACTATAAAACTGTAAGATGTTATTTCATTATGTGCTGTTATTATATAATTTCTATTTGGGTAGATTGTTTTCCTTCAGTAAGTAAAAAGTTTATGAAGTGGTAAGTAAGAATTGGTTTTTAGAAGATGACTATAAATTCAATTTTTACATTTGTGTTTTGAGTTGCCAGTGGCTATCCAGGTATAGATGTCCAGCAAGTAGTTGAAATTCAGAGTTTGTGATCTGTTAGATTCTTGAATGAGTAATCCAGGTTGTAAAGTCTTCTGCAATTTTCAGTAAATGTCCTATTTTCTGACTTTTAATCTCAGAACTCTTTAAGTGGTAAATAGCCCATAGCATTGATTTAAATCAAATTTTGGGTCAATCAGAGTCTTTAGTTTATTAATTGGCTTAATTTGTAAGTTTCTTAGAGAAATAGTTTCCTCTTGGTTTTTCTGTTCGTTTGCTTCCATAAGATTTCTTTTGGTTTATTTTCTTTTATTCAGTGTTACTCTATTTTCGGTTTTCTTTCCTATTGTCATAAATTCGAAAATGATTGTCCTTAGCATGAATGTTGACACTATGTATAATACAAATGTTGTCATTTATATTCTTTCCAACTTTGTAAAATAAATTTATGAACTTTTCTTCTTGAGGCTCTCAATAAAGAAGAGTGGGTTGATGGTGAGCCTACGGAAGCTGAGAAGGATTTTTGGGAACTTGCATCCCTCGACTGTTATAACCAGCTTGCTGAATGGAAGTCATTAGCATACTGTTCTATAGTCAGTGTTGATAATGAAAACCCTCCAGATCTAAATAAAATGTGGAGCGAACCATTTTATCAGGTGAGTAGAATTGTTGTTTTTTAAGGATTTATTTATTCCGTTTCGAGCAGAAGGGGCAGAGGGAGAGGGAGAGAGAATGTCAAGCAGGCTCTGCACCCAATGCAGAGCCTGACTCAGGGCTAGATCATGTTGCCCTGAGACCAAGATTGGCGCTGAAACCAGGAGCCGGATGCTTAACCAGCAGCACTACCAGATGAACTAGAATTATTTTTCAGGTCACTGAGATAAATGTTTTAGATGGTTAGCTATTTTCTAATTAGTGAAGTTGTTTAAAACTTTAAAAAAAAAATAGCAGTAGTTTTGAAATATAGGATATTTATAAAACCTGACCCCCCCACGAACTCCATATATTGTTAAATCACTTACCACTTTTGGCTAACACTTTCCAAATAAATGGGAGGCATTGAAAAATAAATATTAACACCCATCCTATGACTACATGGAAGAATATTTCATGGTGTCTTTATCCTGAGTAGCCTTGACCCCTGGAGTGGGACAGTTCCCCTCCCATGGTATAGCCCCAACTCTTGGAGGGAAGCAGCTTACTTGGTCCCCACAATGCAGCTGTCCTCACTTGTATGTAATTTCCAATGATCTTTTAGCTTTAAAAGTGGTTTCCGTTTTCTATAGGACATGTTCCTGTGTATTTTGTGGTTACATAATGAATAATTTTAAGTGAACATGTTTTAAAAATTGTAGTTTTAGGTTTGAAACATCAGACACCATCACTTTAGCTCTAAATCTTAACCTAAAAAATTATTCCAAAGGATATTATAAAATAATTAGGCATATTCATACTAGCTTTCTAAAGTTACAAGTAGAGTCTTCTGTTTCTTAGGAGACCTATCTACCTTACATGATCCGCAGCAAGCTGAAGTTATTGCTACAAGGGGAGGCTGACCAGTCCCTGCTGACATTTATTGATGAAGCTGTGAACAAGGATCTTCAGAAGGCTCTTATAGAGCTGCATTATAGTCAAGAGTTGAGTCTTCTTTATATCTTACAAGATGACATTGACAGAGCCAAATATTATATTGAAAATTGCATTCAGATTTTTATGCAGGTAATAAATGAATTAAAAAAAATCAAGTGAAAACTTTCCTTTACTATTTGATACCACCCATTTTCTTCTTTTCTATTCTTCCAGTTTCTTCTAAAATCTCTTCACTCTGTCTTACTGCATTTTTAATCCGCCCTCCCCCCCCCCCTTTTTTTTTTTTTTGCTTTTCCTTAGGTTTTTTTATCTTTCTCACACTGTTAAAGAACACTTGTGTAGACTTTTCATCTGGATTGGCTGAGTGGAAGTTTGATTGTTTTGTGGAGAAAATGAACTAATCTTAGCTGTTCATTTACTACCATTGTGCCTTCTTTCCTTTTATGAGAATCTTCTGATATTTGTTTTTAAATTCAGTGTCTTTATAGAACCTGTTAACATTTATCATTGGCTTATATTGACCATAGAAGCATAACCATTCATTGCCTTTGATTTTTATTTATTATTTATTTTTTAAGTAGACTCGTGCCCAATTTGGATCTATTGTGAACTCACAACTGTGAGTTCAAGACGTGAGCTGACGTCAAGAGTTGGTCATTCAACCAACCCAGATGCCCCAAATTTTGAATTTGTTCTGTTCAAGGGGAAGTTTATCAAAGAAGGAATTGGCTTCTGTAGTTGGCAGTTCTATATTATAAGATATTGTTAGTTTTAAAAATTGGTGGTGAATAGAGGCAACAATGCCTAATTATATATTGATATGTGACTAAAATTTGACTAAAAACCAAAATTATTTTTAAAACCTTAGACCATTTGTTAATTGCTTCTGTGTGCTAACTGGTAACTGCTCTAAGATACATTGTGTAATTGATATAGGATAGTTGCTGTATTTCACATTTTAGGGAGCTATATTGAAATTTAAAGTAATAAATTGATTTCTAAACAGTGTTAAATATTTTTTTTCTAGAATTACTCAAGTATTGATGTCCTCTTACACAGAAGTAGACTCACCAAATTGCAGTCTGTACAAACTATGATAGAAATTCAGGAGTTCATCAGTTTTATAAGCAGACAAGGTAATTTTTTTCACCTACCACTTTTTTCTTTTATAATTTTGGAAAAGTTTTGATGTGATTTTTTTTACTTAGTGAAAGGACAGGTTTCTTATGTATGGGTTAGAAAATACCTTGAGTTCATTCTACAAATACATATTTTGAGATCATTGAAATAAAGTCTAGGCACTGGAGATGCAAAGTCAAATAAAATGTATTGCCTTGCTTGAAAAAGCTTTCAAAAGAGTGAGGTAATCCCCACATGATGTGATCCTTACTGAGGCAGAGGGATAGCCCATGTCAAATATGGGTAACAGAATGTGCCCTGGACTGAAGGGTGCAGGAGGCTCCTGGAGGAAGGGCCTGAGTTGGGTATAGAAGAGTCAGGGGGACTTGCAGAGAATTTGCCTTATAGAAGGGCTGCAGTGTCTTGGATGGGCTGAAAGTTCAGTGACTGGGTGCCACATGCCCTGGCCTGAGGGGAGGTGAAGCTGCTGGCAGCAGTGTGCAAACCCTGAAGGTCTTTCCGAAGCCAACAGGAGATTTTATTCTGTCACCTACGAGACACCACCCAGAGTCAAAGGGAAAGAATACATCTTTGCATCAGTTATATGTCTTAGTTATAAAGTAGAATTCAACTTGTATGCTAAATAATTAAAAATAAAAATGAAAGACTCTCAGAGTACTAATAAAAATGGATATTTATATATATCTACAACTATTCATACTCTGCTTTAAATTTGGAGAATTCTTTTTCAAGTACATATTGTTAATGCAGATCATTAAGTGTTTTCTACTTTCCAGGACTTATGTTAATCTCCTTTTTCTCTTTTACATAGTTTTTATGACAGCCTCGTGAAATTTAGATTTTTTTCCTTCTCATTTTACAGAAACATAGGTTATTAAATAGCTTACCTAAACTAATAAGTGAAAGATCCTAATCTTGAACCCAGGACTGTCCTATTTAAGCTTGTGTTCTTAACCGCTGCTTTCCCACCAACAGAAAGAGAAAACTAAAGCTTTAAACAGTAGTAATGTAAAATTTAAATTTCCTGAGGGTTATCATGAATCTCTTGAGGCCAGATTGCTTTGGCTGTTGTTATCATGTAATCCTGTGCACATACCAAGGTCTGGGGCAGTATTTTCAACACAGTGAGTGTCTCCAGCTTAAATGGTGAATATTCACACAAATGACATAAACCAAGGTAAGTATCCCTATGCTGATTCAGATCAGATTTTGCCAACAAGAAAATTGGCTGCAGCCCTATGAAAACTCTTCAGGTTTCAGAACTTTCTAGATCTTGGAATTGTGGATGAAGGACTGTGAACCTATGCTAAGTGTAAAAATTACATATGTTTGTTTCCCCAGTTTTACTCTATGTCCTTAAAAAATTGAATTTTGGGGATGCCTGCGTGGCTCAGCGGTTGGGTGTCTGCCTTCGGCTCAGGTCGTGATCCCGGGATCCGGGATCGAGTCCCACATAGGACTCCTGTGACGAGCCTGCTTCTCCCTCTGCCTATGTCTCTGTCTCTCTCTCTCTCTCTCTCTCTGTGTGTGTCTGATGAATAAATAAATAAATCTTTAAAAAAAATTGAGTTTTGATGTCAAAATATATTAGATTTACTGTGATAAGTTTTTGTTTCTGTAGTGAAAGACGAAACAATTTTAATTTGGACAAGAAATTTGAATTAAGTTTCTGTTTACTAACAGTAGCCCAACTTTGTAAATTGGTCTTGTCATTGAGCTGTGGATATAGTCATCTTCTAATATTTTTAGGTAATTTATCATCTCAAGCTCCCCTTAAGAGACTTCTAAAATCCTGGACAAACAGATACCCGGATGCTAGAATGGACCCAGTGCACATCTGGGATGACATCATCACCAATCGGTAAGATGTGATCTTTTCAATCTGAATCTGGATTTTTTTCTGAAATTGCCAGAAAGGCTTCTCTCCAAAACTGTGGTTTAGGAGAATGTGGGGTTTGAGTGTAGATAGTTCTTATCTTGCTGATTTCCCCCGTAAGTTGTTCTCAGAAGACTCTGCGTGTCAACAGTTCCTTTGCCCCAGCTTGTCCCCTGTGAGAGGATTTCTTTTTTCTTTCTTTTCTTTGTTTTTTTTTTCTTTTTTTTTTTATTAAAGATTTTATTTACTCATTCACGAGAGAGACAGAGAGAGACAAGTGGAGAAGCAGGCTCCATGCAGGGAGCCCGACGTGGGACTCGATCCTGCGAAGGCAGGCACTAAACCACTGAGCCACCCAGGGATGCCCTGTGAGGGGATTTTTGCCCACTGACATTGACTTCATCGTGTGCCGAGAGGTTGATTATGAATATCCTTCTGGCAGTGAAAGAAGGCAGGGGGGCAGCCCCGGTGGCATAATTATGTTCTGAACCATTTGAAGTTAAGTTGCATATGTATGTCTTTTTAGCTCTTCATCATTTCCTAAGAGAAAGGGTGTTCTCTTATATAACCTCAGTTCAATAATAACTTTGCTATTTTCATTTTCATTTTATTTTTTTTAAAGATTTTATTTATTTATTCACGATAGACCTAGAGATAGAGAGAGGCAGAGACACAGGCAGAGGGAGAAGCAGGCTCCATGCCAAGAGCCTGACGTGGGACTCGATCCCGGGACTCCAGGACTGTGCCCTGGGTGGAAGGCAGGCACCAAACCGCTGAGCCACCCAGGGATCCCCTATTTTCATTTTTAATCTACAGACCCAATTTCACATTTGTCAGGAGTCCTATTAATGTTCTTTAAAGCATTTTCTCCATGTCTTAGACAGAATCCAGTCCAGAATCTCATACAGCATTTAGTCAATATGTCTTTCTGGCCTCTTAATCTGAAACACTTCCTCAGCTATCTTTCATGAAATTGACGTTTTAGAAGAATGTTCATCAATTTGGATTTGATGAACTGTATATTCTCACAGATTCAGTGAAATACTAGTGAAAATACTACTTAAGTGAAGTATTCTCAGGGTATCACATCTAGAAGCACAGTGTTCACATGGTTTTTACTGGAGATAGTAATTTTGATTGTATGGTTAAAAAACTCTCTCATATGAAAAGATGGTCAGCATCACTCATTGTTAGGAAAATACAAATTAAAACTATAATGAGATATCACCTTACACTTGTCAGAATGGCTAAAATCAACAATACAAGAAATAACAGGTATTGGTGAGGATACAGAGAAAGGGGAAACCACTTGCACTGTTGGTAGAAATGCAGACTGGTGCAGCCTCTGTGGAAAACCGTTAGGAGGTTCCTCAAAAAGTTAGAAGTACCATGCAATCCAGCAATTGCACTAGTAGGTATTTACTCAAAGAATACAAAAATAATAACTCAGAGGGATACCTGCATGCCAGTGTTTATAGCAGCATTATTTATGATAGCCAAAGTATGGAAACAGCCCAGGTGTACATCCACTGACAGACAAATGAATAAAGAAGATGTAGTATATACAAATACAGTGAAATATTAGCCATAAAAAGGAACAAAGTCTTGCCATTTGCAATAACTTGGATGGAGCTAGAGAGTATTATATTAAGCAAAATAAGTCATTCAGAGAAAGACAAATACCATATTTATTTCACTCAAATGTGCAATTTAAGAAACAAAACAAACAAGCAAAGGGAAGTAGAGAAGCAAGCCAAGAAACAAACTCTTAACTATAGAGAACAAACTAATGGTTACCAGAGGGATGATGAGCTGGGGGATGGGTGGGATAGGTGATGAGGATTAAGGAGTACACTTGTTGTGATGAGCACCGTAATTTATATGGATGTGTTGAATATATTATACATCTGAAATTAATGTAACATTGTGTGTTAACTAACTGGAATTAAAATAAAAACTTTAAATGTATACACACACACATACATACATACATACATACATACACACACAAGAACATTAAAAAGCAGAACTCAGAGAAAATATTGTCTGGTCTCTCCAGTGAATAACGCTTGGGAATTTTTGTTGTTTCAATGCCTAATTTTTTTCCTTTGCAACTAATTAACAGGGTGAGAGATGCTTTGAATATGCATATATCCTGTTTCTCATAAGACTTAGCCATCTATATTTTATATCTGTGAATGACTTTTGGCTGAAACCAATCTTGACATTGATCATTGCAAGGTGATGATTTTCTAACTCCATGTTTATCAGTCTACATCTTAGTGTAAAGAAGAGGCTTATCTTTTCCATCTATTTATTTATTCATTTACTTAAATTTTATTTACTTAGATTTAGTTATTCATATTCTATATGAATCATGGATTCCAATTTTATTTAATGGAATATAATCCATTACTGTTCTTATTTCATGTTGAGATTGTCTCAGATTTGGCCAGCAGGATCCCCTTCAAGCTAATATTACAGGCACATCTTGCAAAATTATTCTGTTTTTTCTAGAAATGCACAGTTTTATTTCTTACATTTGGGTCTGTGATCCAAGGATAATATTTGTAGATGGTATGAGGTGGGTAGATGCTATGATGTTTATATAGTTTTTTCATATTGCTGTCTAGTTGTCTAGTCCCATTGTTGTCTTTTCATAATTGAATTGCCTCAGCACCTTTTTTGAAAATCAATGACTATATGTATATGGATCTGTTTTTGAATGCACTGTGCTATTCCTTGTTTGTATATATTTTTTTTTCATATATCAACTCTCTTCATTACTGTTGCTTTATATTGTTTTGAATCATGTAGGGTAAGTACTCTAACTTAGTTTTTCTTTATGAAAATTGCTGTAGTTTAGGTTATTTATATCTATATATACATTTTAGAAACTACTTGTCAATTTCTTCCAAAAACAATCAGAATTTGGGATTTTGTTGACTGTAGGTCAAGTTTGGGAATTGCCATCTTAACAATATAGAGTTATACAATTCATGAATATTTTATGTCTATTTAGGTTTATTTAGGTTTCTTCCAAAAAATTTTTTTTGTTTCATTTTAATTATGCTCTTAATTCCCTTTATCTGTTTCACCCATGCACCACCCACCTCCCCTCTGGCAGCCACCAGTATGTTTGCTGTATTTAAGAATCTGTTTTTTTGGGGTTTTTTTTGTTTCTTAAATTCCACATACAAATAAAATCATATAGTACTTGTTTTTCTGTGACGGATTTCATTTAGCATTATACTCCTTAGGTACATCCACTTTATTGCAAATGGCAAGATTTTATTCTTTTTTATGACTGCATAATATTCCATTGTATACATACCACATCTTCTGTATCCATTCATCTATCAGTGGACTCTTAGGCTGCTTCCATGTGGTGGCTCTTGTAAGCATTGCTGTGATAAACATATGAGTGCCTTTATCTTTCCAAATTAGTGTTCTCATTTTCTTTAGATACCCAGTAGTGAAGTTGCTGGATCATATGGAAGCTCTATTTTTAATTTTTTGAGGAACCCTCATATTGTTTTCCATAGTGGCTGTACCAATTTGTATTCCTACCAGCAGTGCATGAGGATTTCTTTTTCTCCACATCTTCACCAACACTTGTTATTCTTGTGTTTTTATTTTGGTGATTCTGACAGGTGTAAGGTAATATCTTATCGTGGTTTCAATTTGCATTTCCCTGATGATGAGTAATGTTGAGCATCTTTTTGTGTGTCTGTTGGCCATCTGTATGTCTTTTTTAGAAAAATGTTTATTCAGGTCCTCTGGCTATTTTTAAAATCAGATAATTTGCTTTTTTTAGTATTGAGTTATATAAGTTCTTACATATTTTGGATAACTCCTTATCAGATATATTATTTGTAAACATATTCTCCCATTCAGTAGGTTGCCTTTTTTTTTTCGTCCTTGGTTTCCATCATTGTGCAAAAGTTTTTTACTTTGATATAGTCCCAATAGTTTATTTTTCGCTTTTGTTGCATTTGCCAGAGGAGGCATATCTAGAAGAAGGATTCTATGGCTGATGTCAAAGATATTACTACCTATGTTTTCTTCTGGGAATTTTCAGAGTTAAGCCTTTGAAAAGAGACAGGGGCAGTTAATCCATTTTGAGTTTATTGTTGTATATGTTATAAACAGTGATCTAGTTTCACTCCTTCACATATAGCTGACCAATTTTCCCAGCATCATTTGCTAAAGAAACTGTCTTTTCCTCATTGTATAATCTTGCCTCCTTTCTCATAGATTAATTGACCATATGATAAGGATGGGTTTATTTCTGGACTTTCGGTTCTTTTTTTTTTTAATTTTTTTTAAAATTTATTTATGATAGTCACACAGAAAGAGAGGCAGAGACACAGGCAGAGGGAGAAGCAGGCTCCATGCACCGGGAGCCTGACGTGGGATTTGATCCCGGGTCTCCAGGATCGCGCCCTGGTCCAAAGGCAGGCGCTAAACCGCTGTGCCACCCAGGGATCCCTGGACTTTCGGTTCTGTTCCATTGATCTGTGTGTCTGTTTTTTGTGTCTGTATGACACTACTTTGACTACTATAGCTTTGTTATATATTTTGAGGTCTGGGATTCTGATACCTTCAGCTTTATTCTTCTTTCCCAAGATTGTTTTGGCTATTTGGAATCTTTTGTGGTTCCATCTGCATTTTAGTATTCTTTGTTCTAGTTCTGTGAAAAATGTTTTTGGTATTTATTTATTTGTTTTAAAAGATTTCATTTATTTATTCATGAGAGACACAAAGAGACAGGGGCAGAGACACAGGTAGAGGGAGAAGCAGGCTCCATGCAGGAAGCCCGATGTGAGACTCGATCTCTGGACTCTGGGATCACACCCTGAGTCAAAGGCAGATGCTCAACTGCTGAGCCATCCAGGCATCCCATGTTTTTAGTATTTAGGTAGGGATTGCATTAAATCTCTAGATTGCTTTGGGTAGTATGAACATTTTAACAATACTGAATCTTCTAATCCATGAGGATGGGATATCTTTAGTTTGTGTCATACTCACTTTTAAAATCAATGTTTTATAGTTTGCAGTGTTCAGATCTTTCACCTCCTTGGTTAAGTTTATTCGGTATTTTATTCCTTACAGTACATTTATTTGTAATTAAGATCGTTTTCTTAACTTCTTTTACTACTACTTCATTATTAGTGTATAGAAACAAAATAGGTTTCTGTATATTAATTTTGTATCTGCAACTTTATTGACTTCATATAATAATGCTAATAATTTTTTGGTGCATCATTATGGTTTCTATGTATAGTATGTCATCTGCAAATAGTGAAAGTTTTACTTCTTCCTTTAATTTCAGTGACTTTATTTTTTCAGTAAAGGTGTCTTTTGTTAGATTTGTTACTAGGTATTTTATGTTTTTCAGCAGTGTTCCAATTATTTGCCATTCATGTTTTCTGAAAGTTTTATCATGCATGAGTGTTGAATTTTATTAAATGCTTTTTCTGCATCTGTTTAATTGATCATATACTTTTTCTCCATTTATGTTTTTAGGTCTATCATCAGATGTTTTGTCTATAGTGTTGTACACAAACATTGCTTCCTTAATGATGCTCTGTTTGGATTATCTGTCCATTTTTGAAAGTGAGATCTTAAAGTCTCTAGCTATTATTGTATTGCTGTCTAATTTTCCTTTCAATATTTGTTTTATATATTTACATGCTCCAGTGATAGGTGCATAAATATTTTACAGTTGTTATATTTTCCTGACCACTTTATCATTATAAATGAACTTTGCATCGTTTTACAATTGTTAGCTTAAAGTCTGTTTTGTCTGATTTAGTATAGCTACCTCTGATTTGTGTGTGTGTGTGTGTGTGTGTGTGTTTGTGTGTGTGGCTACCATTTGCTTGAAATATCTCTTTCTATGCCTTCACATGTAGTCATTGTTGTCTTTAAAGCTAACATGAATCTCTTGTATGGAGCATATTGTTGGATTTTGGTTTTTAATCCCTTCACCTATTCTGTGTGTTTTGGTTGGAGAATTTAACCCATTTACATTTAAAGTAGGTATTGATAGGTAAGGGTTTACTTTTGCCATTTTATTCTCTGACAGTTTTGTAGATCTGTTCCTTGCTTCTTTGTCTTTTGTGATTTGGTGATTATTTGTATGTATATACTTTGAATTCTTTATCATGATCTTTTGTAATTACTGAGGCCTTTCTTTGTGTTTACCACGAGGCTACATAAAATATCTTCTAATATCCTATTAAAACTGACAACAACTTAACTGCAATAGAATTTTTAAACTTTATGCTTTTATTTCCTTATGATCCTCACATATTAGGTTGTTGATGTTATAATTTAATTTTTATATTGTACATCTAATAGATTATTATGGTTATTTTTTAATACATTTGTTTTTTAATTAATTTTTAAAAGATTTTATTTGTTTATTCATGAGAGACACAGAGAGTCAGAGACATAGAAAGAGAAGTA
Organism: Canis lupus familiaris; assembly: GCF_011100685.1. Classification (NCBI taxonomy): domain Eukaryota; kingdom Metazoa; phylum Chordata; class Mammalia; order Carnivora; family Canidae; genus Canis; species Canis lupus. Next base: position 333,121 of record NC_049250.1, on the reverse strand, counting down.
GGCTCCCTGTGGGAGCCTGATGAGGGACTCGATCCCAGGAACCTGGGTTTACACCCTGAGCTGAAGGCAGACACTTAACCACTGAGCCACCCAGGCATCCCTGTATTTTTAATTTAAACGGACATTGTAGGTGAATTATACACCACTATTGCCATATTAGAGAATCTGACTTTGGCTCTGTATTTATTTTAGCAGCAAATTTTATATAACTTCACATGTTCTTATGATGTTAATTAGTAGTGGTTTATTTCTGCTTGAAAAACACCCTTTAGCATTTCTTATAAGCCAGGTTTAGTGGTGATAAACTCCCTTAACTTTTGCTTGTTCAGGAAAGTCTTTCTCCTTCATTTCTGAAGGACAAGTTTGCCACGTATAGTATTCTTGGTTGACATGTTTTTTTCTTTCAATATTTTGAATATATCATTCCATTGTCTTCTGGCCTGAAAAGTTTAAAAAAGTTTCTTTTGAGAACTCCACCTGTAATCTTAGGGAGGTTACTTTTTATGTGATGTGCTGCTTTTCTCTTGCTACCTTCAGAAAGTCTGTCTTTGACTGTTGACAATTTAATTATGTGTCTTGGTGAGCCCTGTTTGAATTCAGTCTACTTGAGGTCCTTTGGGCCTCATGGGTCTGGAAATCCATTTCTCTGCCCAGGTTTGTGAGAAGTTTTCAGCCATTATTGTTTTAAATATACTTTATAGCCCTTTCTCTTCTCTTAGGATTCCCATAATGTATTTATTGTTTTATTTATGCTGTCCCAGAAGTCCAGAGACTTTCTTCACTCTATGTTTGTTTGTTTGTTTGTTTGTTGTCTGTTTTGGCTTCTCTGGATAATTTCACTGATTCTTCTGCATGGTCAAATCTGTTTTTGAAGCTTTCTATTCATCAATTCAATCTTAGTATCCTTTGGCTCTAGGATTACTGGTTTTTGGTTTTCGTTTTGTTTTATGGTCTCTATTTTTTGTTGTTGTTGAACTTCTCATTTTGTTCATGCATTGTTTTCCTAATTTTGTTTAGTTATCTATCTCTGTGTAATTCACTAAATTTCCATAAAAGCATTATTCTGAATTCTTTTGCTGACAGTTTATAGATGTCCGTATCTTTAGGGTCATTTGTTATAGCTTTATTATTTTCCTTTGATTGTGTCATGTTTACCCACTTTCATAATCCTGATTATTTACATTGGTATCTACACATTTAAGTAAGTTATATCCTCTTCTAGAATTTGCAGGTTCACTTTGACAGAAAGAGTCCTTCACCAGTCAGCTTAGCTTGGGGTTCTGGATATGTCAGCTGTAGCATCCTTGAGGAGGTTGGGATTACTCCTAGCATATTTTTTAGGGTGAAGCCACTGCCCAAGTTGTAAGGCTGGGTTGGAGTGGTTGCCAACAGCTGAAAAGAGCGAGTGACTTGGTTCCCTGCTGACGTGAAGCTGTAGGATGGGCTCTGCAGTTTCCTTTATTCTCTGGTCAGTCTTCTAGATAGTCAGGACTAGGTACTATACTCAGCATTAGGCAGGGCTCTGAATTAACTTCCTCTTACCCTGAGGTGAGACAGCACACTGGCCCCAAGGCCAGCAGAGCCTTGTCTGGGAGGCCCAGATCAGGCATGGATGGGCTGTATTTTCCTGCCAGAGGGAGCACGTTTTGCTCTGCAGGGAGGGAGAAGTACTGGCTATGCTCTTTGCTCTGGTACTACTCTATGTGGGGTTATAGGATGGGCTGTACAGTTTCCTGTGTGCTCTGGGCAGGCCAGCTGAAGGTACTTGCTGTTTAAACAAGTGAGTTTCCCTGCCAGTGTGCACAACCATTGTACAAGTGCCAAGATGGGCAGATTTCTTGTTTGGAAACCATATTAAGCAGAACTCTGTGCTGAGTTCTGTGGCCTAAGAAGCCACCATCTTGGCTCTATAGATGGGTGGGCCACCTGCCAGGTCCTCTGCTCATGTGCTCCTGTAATCACAGTTGCAGGAGAGACTGTGCATATTCCTGGGAGCTCTGATTAAGCTAGAGCCTGTATTCAGCAGCAGTGGGGTTATACATTAGCTTCTTGTGTGGTTGGGATTGAGAAACAGACCTTTTGTGCTAGCAGGGCCCTTTGTTTAGGAGACCAAATCAGGCAGAGCTGTGCACCAAGATCTCCGGTCAGAAGGGTCAGCATATTGGCTCTGTAGACAGAGGGCTGCTGCTTGGGCTCTCCATTCAAGCGCCAGTTGCATGGTTGGCTGCACAGATGCCTAGGAACTCTGGTGAAGGTTCTTGATTGGCAGGGTTGGAGGTTGTATTCAGCAGTAGGTAGGGCTACTAATGAGATCCTTGCCTGAGTGGGGGACACAGAACAGATACCAAAGCAGGCAAGGCTCTCATTGGGAAGCAATTTAGGCAGAACTGTGTGGCAATTGTGGCCACTGGCTTGACTGCAAATAGGTAGGACTTTCTGCTTTTGTGAACTTGCTGCTCTAGTGGTTCTGGGCTGAGCAGCTTCCCAGGTGCTCCAGTCACGTCTCATGGTCAAGCAGGACAGGACCAAGACCGACATTCAGAAATAGGTGGAGCTGTTTATTAGCTTCCCTGCCCAGGCAGAGTGGCTTTTTGTTTGGGGTCTAACATCAGGTAGACCTGCACCCTACCTAGTTCCCTAGTAACACTGGGCCACTGTGTAGGCTCTGCAGATGAGCCAAGTAGATTAGAATTTCTACTTGGGCATTGCTATGAGTAGGAACTCTGGCTGCCAAAATCTGAGTGCTGGTTGCTTAAGCCTACTCCCCCCTTTTTTTTGTCACAGTCTGATCCCCAATGATCAAGCCCTACTGTAGCTTCCCTCATGATCTCTGTCAGATGAGACCCAAGTGGGCTTCCTGTTTCACAAGCTACAACACTGAGGTAGCTGAGTGTCCATCTTGAGCTCTTTTTTCCCTACTGGAACAACTGCACTTGAGGCGGGGGTGCCTCTTGGTGTGGTCCTGTCCCAGCCTGAGGTAGGGACCATGCAGTCATACAGTAGCTACTCCTTTTTCCCTTCCAATGCTGTCTGTCTCTGTGGTCTGTGTCTCTGTGTCTCTCCTCACACAGGCTTAACTCTCTGTGCTAAGATTTTCTCAATGGTGTCTTGTCCATGAATAGTAATTAGGTGGATGTTTTTTTGTTTTGGGGGTTTTTTGTGAGGGAGACTGAAGTCAAGAATGACCTGTGTCACTATCTTGATGACATCATTTTTCCTTATGCTTTAATACATTGACTGCTTTTTGAATATGAAACATGTTGAATTTTGGTGGTAAACCTTGTGTGATTACAGCGATCCCTTTTATATATTCTTAGATTTGCTAACATTTTGTTAAGAATTTTAGTGTCTTTATTCAAGTGGGATATTGGTTAGTAATTTTCTTTTTTACAATGTCTTTGTCAGGTTTTGGCATTAGGTCCCCAAGTTCGGACCTGTTCCCTTCTCTATTCTTTGAAAAAAGTTTATGTAAGATCCTTCTTATTTCTTACATGAATATTTGATAGAATTCACCAGTGAGACGTTATATGGTCCTGGAGTTTTCCTTTGGGGAAGATTTTTGATAATGCCTATAATTTCTTCAGGAGATACAGGCAATTTAAATATTCTATTTCTTTTTGTGTCAACTTTATTAAATGGTATTATTCAGTATACTTTTCTATTTCATTTAAGTTGTCCAGTTGTTTGCAGAAAGTTGCTCATATTATTCTCTTATTTATTTATTTTTATTACTTGGAGTGTCTGTGGTGGTAACCTATTTTTCATTCCTGATATTGGTGATTTTTATTCTAGATCATTCTAACTAGAGGTTTGTCAGTTCTGTTGATCTTCTCAAAGGACCAGCTTTTGACTTTGCTAATTTTCGTTATTATCCTGTGTTCTATGTCACTGATTTCTGGCCTCATCTTTAGTATTTTCTTCTTTCAATTTATTTTTTACTTACTTTGCTCTTTTTTTTTTTAACAGTGGAAACTTTGATGTTGATTTTATACTTTTATACTTTTATACTTTTTTCCCTTTATATAAGCATTTAAAGTTACATGTGTCCCTCTGTTTTAGCCACATATTGCAAATATTGATATATAGTATTTGCATTGTCATTTAGTTTAAAATATTTTCTAATTCTCTGGGGCTCCTGGGTGGCTCAGTTGGTTGAGCATCTGACATCATATTATGATCTCAGGGTTATGGGATCAAGCCCCATGTTGGGCCTTGCACTCAGCAGGGAGTCTGCTTGAAATTCCTTCCCTCTCCCTTTGCACTGCCCCCTTGCTTACACATATGCTTTCTCTAAAACAAATAAATAAGTAATTTAAATATTTTTTCTAATTCTCATGTGATTTCGTTTTTGATCCTTGAAATAGTTTATTAGTGTTTAATTTTCAAATAGATGAGGGGGTTTTTGTGTTTTTGTTTTTGTTTCTCATTGATATCTAAAGTAATTCCACTGTAGTCACAAAACTATGGTTTTAGCTTTTTAAAATATATTGAGACTTGTTTTACAGTTTAGCATATGGTCTATTTTAGTAAATGTACTATGTGTACTTGAAAATCCTGTATATGTTATGCAGTTCTTAGATGTACCATTTGTAAACTTCGATTAGATCAAGATGGTTGATGGTATTTTTCAGAAGTGTATGTCTTTATTAATTAATTAATTTATTTATTTATTTTTGTCTATCTTAAGCAGCTGCTAAAATAGGGATTTGAAAATCTCTTACTATGACTGTGGAATTGTCTACTTTTTAATTTCTATTTTTACTTTTTGTATTTTGAACTTTGTTAGTAGGCATATACATATTTGTTAGTAGGCATATACATAATTGCTAGGTCATCCTGATAAAAATGTCCTTTTTTTCATTGTCTTGAAATGTGTGTGTGTGTGTGTGTGTGTGTGTGTGTGTGTATATATATATATATTTCATATATGTATGAAGTAGCATATAGTGAAAACACTAATAGATAAAATTATATTTTTGCTTTAAATAGTCATGCATAGTGGAAAGAACTTAGGAGACAAGAAATCGTTTTATACTTATTATTTCTGATGATCATTGTTGATTTACAAAGATGCTATTTTCCTCCGGTATCTTTTCCCTTTGGCTGAAAATTTTCCTTTAAGCAGTTCTTGTAAGTTAGGCCTGCCTCTGATGAATTCTCTTAGTTTTCCTCTGAAGATACCTTTATTTCACTGAATTTCCAGAGGAGTATTTTCTGTGGATGTAGAATTCTGGGTGGATCCCCCTTCCGCCTCAGCAGGATCATTTGGCCTCCATGTTTCTGAAGAGAAAGTTACGATTATTCACATTATTGTTCCCCTGTATGTAATCTTTCATACTTTTGGTTTCAAGACTTTTTTTTATCATTGTTTATCAGCAGTCTGATATTGATGTGTTTAGGTGTAGTTTCCTTTGGAGTTTCTTGCTTACAGTTCACTGAGCTTCTCAAATTTGTACATTTATGTCACTAAATTTGGGGAATTTTCTGTTACTGTTTCATCAAATATTTTACTCCAATTTTTGTGTCTTTGCAGGCCGCCTGTTATATATTAGGCTTTTTAAAAAAAAAGATTTATTTATTTATTTATTTATTTATTTATTTATTTATTTATTTATGATAGAGGGGGTGGGGGCAGAGACACAGGAGGAGGGAGAAGCAGGCTCCATGCTGGGAGCCCGACATGGGATTCAATCCCGGGACTCCAGGATTGCGCCCTGGGCCAAAGGCAGGCGCTAAACCGCTGAGCCACCCAGGGATCCCTATATTAGGCTTTTTAACATTGTCTCACAGGTCCTTGAAGCTCTGTTCATTTTTTTTTTAAGATTTAAGCAGGGGTACTGGGAGAGGGAGAAACAGGCTCCCCACTGAGCAGGGAGCCTAATGTGGGGATTGACCCCAGGACCATGACCTGAACTGAACAGGTGCTTAACCGACTGAGCCACTTAGGTGTCCCAGCTCTGTTCATTTTTATTCAATCTTTTTTCTCTTTATTCTTTTTTTTTTTTATTTTAAGATTTTATTTATTTATTCATGAGAGAGGCAGAGAAGCAGGCTCCATGCAGGGAGCCCGACGTGGGACTCAATCCCAGGTCTCCAGGATCATACCCTGGGCTGAAGGCGGAGCTAAGCTGCTGGGCCACCGGGGCTGCCCTCTCTTTATTCTTCATATTAGATCATTTATATTAAACTATCTTCAAGGTCACTCTTCATTTTCATTTGTTTTAATTCCTCTTTAAGTCTATCCAGTGAGTATTTTATTAATTAGTGTGTTTTTTTCACTTGTAAAATTTTCATTAGGCTTTTTAAATACTTTCTACTGATATAACTGTCTTTTCATTATTTCATGTTATTCTTTGACCTCTTGCAGCATCATTAAAATAGCTGCTTGGGGTACCTGAGTGGCTCAGTTGGTTAAGCATCTGACTCTTGGTTTCAGCTCAGGTCATGGTCTCAGGGTCGTGAGATTGAAGCCTGCATCAGGCTCCACACTCACTTTGGAGTCTGTCCTTTTCCCTGTCCCTCGAGGTATCACTCCACCCCTCACTCACTTTCTGTCTCTCAAATAGATAAAAATTTTTAAAAATAGCTGCTCTAAGGTCCTTTATGATCATTCCAGCTTATGGGTCATCTCCGTTAAATCTGTTGACTCTCTTTTCCACTGAGAATGGATACATTTTCCTGGTTCTTTATATCAGGTAATTTTGGATCTTAGAAATTGTTAATATTATCTTGTGTAGATTCTGAGCTCTAATATAATTCTCAGGAATTACTGCTTTAGCAAGAGGTCAGCCCAGTTAGATTTGGACACTTGATTTACATCTCAGTTCAGGACTCAAGCCTTTCTTCACTGTTACCAGTCAGTCCTGCACATGCATATTTCAGGAGACAGTTTGAAACTTGTGTGATAACATACACAGAATTAGAGGGCCTCTTGTCTGGCTCTCCCTCTTTTAGGATTCCCACTACAGCCTTTGGTCTGCCTAGGCTCCCTTCCAGGTTTCTCTGGGCACAATACAGCAGGGTTCCAGTTGAATCTTAGTCACTCTGCCTACCATACCCTTCAGCAGCCATGGTTATCCTCATGGGAAAAACTGGAAAAAGAAAACCACAAACTCATCCTAATGGCAGTATCTCTCCCACCTTTGAGCTCCCTGCACATAGCAGTCTGCCATCTTGTATTCACTTTTGGTGGTCTCGGGTGGTTGTATTTGGTATTTTATTCAGAGTATTAGTTATCAGCAGGAAGATGGGCTGTAGGATGCTTACACTACTATGTAAGAGGACAAACTCTGTTATTTTTGGAAAGCTGGTTCTCTTCCAGCTCCATCGTCCCCTGTCTGATATAAGAACATGTCATACACTGTTAACACTTCTGTTTTTTAATTTGTTTCTTCTGTCTAGAACTTCATTACCTCTTCTACTTAAATTTGAATGCATTTTTCAAAGCCCAAGAAAAAGTCCATCTCACTTTTGGAAAACTAACCCACTGCCCCTTGTTGCCTCCCTTCCTATTTCTGTGAGCCCGGGGCACTTTACTCATAATGGAGTGTTACATTTATGTTTCAACACGTGCTTCACAATTATTTCATCAAGTATTTATCAATTACCTATCATATGCCAATTTTGCTTGTTTATTATTTTAACTATAAATAATGAAAGCTTAAAAAACAAAGCAACTTTGGGATCCCTGGGTGGCTCAGCGGTTTTGGCGCCTGCCTTCAGCCCAGGGTGTGATCCTGGAGACCCAGGATCGAGTCCTGCATCAGGCTCCTGGCATGGAGCCTGCTTCTCCTTCTGCCTGCGTCTCTGCCTCTCTCTCTCTCTCTCTCTCTCTCTCTCTCTCTGTCTTTCATGAATAAATAAATAAAGTCTTTAAAAAACACAAACAAAAAAAAAAAAAAGGAAAGCAACTTTTGGGAGGAGGGAGCCCTTGTGTGTTGGGTAGGGAGGTAGGAATACAGGCAGGTAGATGACTCGTGAGGCTTATATTTTGGGAATAACAACAACAAACAAAGGAGAGATGTATGGGACATGTCAGTCTGTCTGGCCACAGTGTTTCTAAGAAAATGCGAATTAGTCACTGGATGAACAAAAACGTGGTTGATATTGATCACGAATGGATTTTTATGTTAAGGTCCTTGTCAGTGTTATTGACATCAAAATAATGAAAATGAAATCACTAGAACAGTTAGATCTGTAAATTATAATACAAATAAAAATAATTTTATAGCAGTACAGCCTTATCTTTTCATATTCCCAGTGATCATAACCTGTTTGCTGCCTTACATTTTTCACCTTTGGGGTAGGACCTTAGATTGGAGATATGAAAAGAGAAATGGATTCTGCCCCAACATAGAGTATGTCAGCCATTCATTAAAAGAGAACATTGTTCATTTAAATGCTTTATTTTGGGGAGGTATGAGCAATAAATGATATTTGGAAAATATCTTTTAAAGAGTTGGTTAACTAAAAATGGATATTAAGTCTGATACCTAAAAAAATAAATAAATCTTGATACCTAGAGTATACATTTATAGTCTAAAAAATGAGCAAAGAATTTTTTAAAATAATTTATTTTTAGAGAGAGAGTATGTGAGCAAGCAGGTGGGAGAGGGAGTGGAGAGAGAGAATCTCTAGCAGGTTCCCTGCTCAATGTGGAGCCTGGCATAGGGCTTAGTCTCACAACCCTGAGATCACGACCTTAGCTAAAATCAAGAGCTGGATACATAACTGTACCCCCCCAAAATGAGCAAAAATTTAATGACTGTACAATTTCTGTATGTAATGCCATCCAGGAGCTTCCTATATGTCCAAGATTTCTTTCATGAGTCTTTGGCATTAACTCATTTTCTTTGTTTTGTGCAGATGTTTCTTTCTCAGCAAAATAGAGGAGAAACTTACTCTTCCTCTAGGTGATCATAGTTTGTCCATGGATGAAGAGAGAGATTCTAGTGATAAGATGGAAGTGCAGGAACAGGGAGAAGAGGTCTGTTCTCTGATTAAGAACTGTATGTTCTCCATGAAAATGAAGATGGTAGAAAGTGCAAGAAAGCAGGTAGGTTTGTGGTCTTCCATTGTAGCACAGAATTTTCTTAAATTAGCTGTTTTTTAGACTTAGCTTTTCCTTAAAATCTGAAGCCTGAATGTAATTGAGTAGTATCTTTTTCTCTTTAGTCAACTTGAAGAAACACTTAAAATCATCCAGAATACTCTAAAGTTTGTTATACATTAATTAATCATTAGGAAATGATTATTTTCTGTTATTAAAAAAAGAAAATAAATCCGGTATCAGATTTGATCTTGTTTAAAAAAATCAATGATTTCCAGTTAGTTGAAAATCATATTTAGGTTTATTTTGTGGAAATCTGTCATATGATAATAATATCCTTTCTTAATATAAATATGCTTTGCTTATATGTTACATATAAATATATTAAATCTGACTTTTCATGTAATTAAATCACATTTGAATATACTAGGGGAGCTTGCTCATTTAATGACCTGATATTAATAGATTGCTATTATAAACCAAAGAATGTATTCCAGTAGAAATAAGTAACATTTCTGTTCATAAGTGCTCATTTATAGGTTCTTCTTTGAGATGCGTTTTGTATCAGTTAGGAATTTTTATATTTCAAATAACAGAAAATTCATCCCAGAGCAGCCTAAGTGAATAAAAGAAATTTATTAGTTCCCATGAATAAAGAAGTTTAGAAGATCTGGCTTAAAATATACTCTGAACTATTATCATCAAGGGCTTGCTTTCTGTCCTTCAGTTCTCTCTTCTGCCATATGGTTTTGTCCTCAGATTCTTACATATTGGTAAGATAATCTCTGGCAGCTCATCCTTTGTATTTGGAAATGGCTGTAGATGTTTCATATCATTCTTCCTCTACACTACATCTTCTTAGAATTAAAGACAGTTTTTCTCTATTTCTTGCAGAAAAAAAGAATCCTTTTCATTTGCTCTGATTGCAGCTGGGGCCATCTTCAAGGCACACACTAAGGAGGGTCTGTGTGCCTTCTTAGGAAGTTAGGGTACTTGGACCAGATAAAGGGACAATGCATGCTACCTACTGCTATTCAGACTTCTCCAAAGTGAGGGGGAGGGTCCTGATGAGAGAGGGAAAGGAAATGAGCTGCAAGTATATTATTTAGAAATATGTAAGAATCACTAGGATCACTAAAAACCTTTCATATGGCACATTGGCTTTTCTTAGGAATTTTTCAATAATAAGTAAGGGCTAAATAGAGTTAGCTTGATAGAAGTAGTACTACTAGAGGTGAACAGAAAAAAATAGTTCCAGTCTGAAGATTACATAAACCCTTCAGTGCATTCCAGTTTACCAGCCTGTACTTTTCAAAAGAGCAGAATTGAAATTTGAGTTATGCCTCTTCATTACCAAGCACAACATTACATGGTGGAGATACTGTGTTGAATAAAATACAGAACGTAGACAAACAATTATAGTATGATAATACTAAAGGACGGTCACATGGGAAGGACACCTGACTTAGCCTTGTGGGAACAGAGAAAGCTTCCTGGAGTAGTTGGGAACTGAAAGGTGAAATAGGGTGGTGAGAATAACATAAAAGACCCAGGAATGACCCTGAGCATTTAGTTTCCTGAGTGGAGCTACCATTGAACCCCAGCTTCTATATTAGTAGTCCAGTTAATTAATAAGGGCAGCCCCTTAGGTAGTGGAGGTAAGTGGACAGGTTCAAGAAGAAGGAGGTGTGAGTGAGATACTATGATTGGTTCTGTTTGGGAGGGAAAAGTAGGATCCTTGGGGTTCTGCCTGTGTAGCTGGGTGAATGGGAATGCAGGAAAAGGAGCAGTTTGTGGGGCAGATGGTACAATCAGTTTAGGACATAGTGAATATGGGAAGCTGTTAAGCAAGTTGTGTTTTTGTTAGATAATTTGTACATAAGAAATCTAAAGTTCTGAAGAAAAATATCTGTGCTTGCGATAGAGATCCGAATGCGATCGGCATGTGGACTATCACTGAAGCCACAGGAGTAGATGAGGTGACTGAGACCAGTTGCCAAAATTGGCCTACAGCTTTAGGAGGAGCAAAGGGAGAGATGCCTACAAAGGAGCTGAAATCAAATGGTGACATTACAGTATGACCAAGAAGCTGAGCCCACAGAATTTAGATTACAATTCGATATCAGAAAGCCAATTCAGAAGCACAATTATAAAGCAACTGGTGGCTCTGGAAAAAAGCATAAAGGTTTCAAGAGACTTCATGAAGGCAGAAATTAGATCTAATCAGGCTGAAATTAAAAATCAGTTAAATGAGGGCAGCCTGGGTGGCTCAGCGGTTTAGCACCGCCTTTTGCCCAGTGCGTGATCCTGGGGACCTGGGGTCAAGTCCCACGTCCGGCTCCCTGCATGGAGCCTGCTTCTCCCTCTGCCTGTGTCTCTGCCTCTCTCTCTCTCTGTGTCTCATGAATAAATAAATAAACAAATCTTTAAAAAAAAAAATCAAATGAGAAGCAATCCAAACTAGAGGTCCTAACGACTAGGGTAAAGGAGGTAGAAGAATGAGTGAGTGACATAGAAGACAAGTTGATGGCAGGGAAGGAAGCTGAGGAAAAAAGAGAAAAACAAAAGACCATTAGGAAAGGTTAAGGGAAATAAATGACAGACTCAGAAGGAAAAATCTACATTTAATTGGGGTTGCAGAAGGTGCCGAAAGCGACAGAGGACCAGAAAGCGTATTTGAACAAATCATAGCTGAAAACTTTCCTAATTTGGGGAGAGAAACAGGCATTCAGATCCAGGAGATAGAGAGATTCCCCCCCCCCCCAAAAAAAAATCAATAAAAACTGTTCAACACCTTGACATTTAATAGTGAAACTTGAAAATTCCAAAGATAAAGAGAAAATGCTTAAAGCAGCAAGAGACAAGAGATCCCTAACTTATATGGGGAGAAGTACTAGGTTAACAGCAGACCTCTGCACAGAGACCTGGCAGGCCAGAACGGGCTGGCAGGATATATTCAGGGTCCTAAATGAGAAGAATGTACAGCCAAGAATACTCTATCCAACAAGGCTCTCATTCAGAATAGAAGGAGAAATAAAGAGCTTCCAAGATAGGCAGAAACTGAAAGAGTATGTGACCACCAAACCAGCTCTGCAAGAAATATTAAGGGGGACTCTGTAAAAGAAAGAGGAAATCCAAAGAAACAATCCACAAAAATGGACTAAATAGGTATTATGATGACACGACATTCATCTTTCAGTAGTAACTCTAAACGTGAATGGGCTTACAGATCCCATCAAAAGGCGCAGGGTTTCAGACTGGATAAAAAAGCAAGACCCATCTATTTGCTGTCTACAAGAGACTCATTTTAGACCTAAGGATACCTACAGCCTGAAAATAAAAGGTTGGAGAATCATTTTACCATTCAAATGGTCCTCAAAAGAAAACAGGTGTAGCTATCCTCATATCAGATAAAGTTTATCCCAAAGACTGTAGTAAGAGATGAAGAGGGACACTGTATCATACTTAAAGGATCTATCCAACAAGAGGACCTAACAATCATGAATATTTATGCCCCTAATTGGGGAAATGCCAAGTATATCAATTAATAACCAAAGTTAAGACATATTTACATAATAATACACTAATACTGGGAGACTTCAACACGGCGCTTTCTGCAAATGACAGATATTCTAAGCACAACATCTCCAAAGAAACAAGAGCTTTATTATTTTTTTTTTTTAATTTTTATTTACTTATGATAGTCACACAGAGAGAGAGAGAGGCAGAGACACAGGCAGAGGGAGAAGCAGGCTCCATGCACTGGGAGCCCGACGTGGGATTCGATCCCGGGTCTCCAGGATCGCACCCTGGGCCAAAGGCAGGCACCAAACCGCTGCGCCACCCAGGGATCCCGAAACAAGAGCTTTAAATGATACACTGGACTAGATGTATGTCACAGATATTTTAGAACTTTACATCAAAATGCAACTGAATACACATTCTTCTCAAGTACACATGGAACTTTCTCCAGAATACACCACATACTGGGTCACAAATCAGGTCTTAACTGATACCAAAAGATTGGGATTGTCCCCTGCATATATTCAGACCATAATGCTTTGAAACTAGAACTAAATCACAAGAAGAAATTTGGATAAAATTCAAACACAGGGAGGTTAAAGCAGGGGGATGCTGCTGAAAGATGAAAGGGTCAACCAGGAAATTAGAGAAGAGTTAAAAAGATTCATGGAAAGTAATGAGAATGAAGATACAACCGTTCAAAATCTTTGGGATACAGCAAAAGCAGTCCTGAGAGGGAAATACATCACAATACAAGCATCCCTCACATAATTAGAAAAAACTCAAATGCACAAGCTAACCTTGCACCTAAAGGAACTGGAGAAACAACAGCAAATAAAACCTACACCCATCAGAAGAAGAGAGTTAATAAAGATTCAAGCAGAACTCCATGAAATAGTGACCAGAAAAAATGTGAAACAGATCAACAAAACCAGGAGTTGGTTCTTTGAAAGAATTAATAAGATAAACCATTAGCCAGACTTATTAAAAACAAAAGAGAAAAGACTCAAATTAATAAAATCACGATTGAAAAAGGAGAGGTCACCACCAATCCCAAGGAAATACAAATGATTTTAAAAACTTATTATGAGCAGCTATACGCCAATAAATTAGGCAATCTAGAAGAAATGGACGCATTTCTGGAAAACCACAAACTCCCAAAACTGGAACAGGAAGAAATAGAAAACCTGAAAAGGCCGATAACCAGGGAGGAAATTGAAGCAGTCATCAAAAAACATCCCAAGTCACAAAAGTCCAGGGCCAAATGGCTTCCCAAGGGAATTCTATCAAACATTTAAAGAAGAAACACTACCTATTCTACTAAAGCTGTTCTGAAAGATAGAAAGAGATGGAATACTTCCAAACTCCTTCTACGAGGCCAGCATCACCTTAATTGCAAAACCAAAGACTCTACCGAAAAGAAGAATTATAACCCAATATCCCTGATGAACACAGATGATAAATTCTCAACAAGATACTAGCCATTAGGATCCAGTAGTACATTAAGAAGATTATTCACCATGACCACATGGGATTTATCCCCAGAATGCAAGGCTGGTTCAACACTTGTAATGCAATCAGTGTGATAGATCATATCAGCAAGAGGAAAAACAAGAACCATGTGATCGTCCCAATAGATGCAGAGAAAGCATTTGACAAAATACAGCATCCATTCCAATCAAAACTCTTCAGAGTGTAAGAATAGAGGGAACATTCCTCAGCATCTTAAAAGCCGTCTACAAATAGCCCACAGCAAATATCATTCTCAGTGGGGAAACACTGGGAGCCTTTCCTCTTAGATCAGGAACACGACAGGGATGTTCACTCTCACCACTGCTATTCGACATAGTACTGGAAGTCCTTACCTCAGTGATCAGGCAACAAAAAGAAATCAAAGGCATTCAAACTGGCAAAGAAGAATTCAAACTCTCCCTCTTCGCAGATGACATGATACTGTACATAAAAGCTCCCCCCTAAGATTGCTAGAACTCATACAGCAATTCGGCACTGTGGCAGGATACAAAATCAATGCCCAGAAATCAGTGGCATTTCTATATACTAACAATGAGACTGAAGAAAGAGAAATTAAGGAGTCAATCCCCCAAAACATAAGATACCTAGGAAGAAACTTAACCAAAAAAGTAAAGGATATATACCCTAAACACTACAGAACACTTCTGAAAGAAATTGAGGAAGACACAAAGAGATGGAATAATATTCCATGCTCGTGGATTGGAAAAATTAACATTGTGAAAATGTCAATGCTACCCAGGGCAATTTACACATTTAATGCAATCCCTATCAGAATACCATGGACTTTCTTCAGAGAGTTGGAACAAATCATCTCAAGATTTGTGTGGAATGAGAAAAGACCCAAATATCCAGGGGAATATTGAAAAAGAAAACCAGAGCCGGGGGCATCACAATGCCAGGTTTCAGGTTGTACTACAAAGCTGTGATCATCAAGACAGTGTCATACTTGGACAAAATCAGACACATAGATCAATGGAACAGAATTCAGAACCCAGAAATGGGCCCTCAACTCTATCAACTAATATTCAACAAAGCAGGAAAGACTATCCACTGGAAAAAGGACAGTCTCTTCAACAAATGGTGCTGGAAAAATGGACAGCCACATGCAGAAGAATGAAAGTAGACCATTCTCTTACACCATACACAAAGATAAACTCAATGGATGAAAGATCTAAATATGAGACAAGAATCCATCAAAATCCTAGAGGAGAACACAGGCAACACCCTTTTTGAAGTTGGCCACAGCAACTTCTTGCAAGATACATCTAAGAAGGAAAGGGAAACAAAAGCAAAAATAAATTATTGGGACTAAGATAAAATCTTCAGCACATCAAAAGAAACAGTCAACAAAACTAAAAGACAGCCTACAGAATGGGAGAAGATATTTGCAATGACATATCAGGTAAAGGGCTAGTATCCAAGATCTATAAAGAACATATTGAACTAAAAAAAAAAAAAAAAAAAAAAGAACATATTAAACTCAACAGCAAAGAAACAAACAATCCAATCCTGAAATGGACAAAAGACATGAACAGAAATTTCACCAAAGAAGACATAAACTTGGCCAACAAGCACATGAGAACATGGTCCACATCACTTGCCTTCAGGGAAATACAGATCAAAACCACAATGAGATACCATCTCACACCCATGAGAATGGTGAAAATTAACAAGACTGGAAACAACAAATGTTGGAGAGGATGTGGAGAAAGGGGAACCCTCTTGCACTGTTGGTGGGAATGTGAATTTGTACAGCCACTCTGGAAAACTGTGTGGAGGTTCCTCAAAGTGTTAAAAATAGAACTGCTCTACGACCCAGCAATTGCACTTCTGTGGATTTACCCCAAAGACACAGATGCAGTATAACGCTGGAACACCTGCACCCAAATGAGTATAGCAGCATTGTCCACAATAGCCAAACTGTGGAAGAAGCCTCGGTGCTAATAGAAAGATGAATGGATAAAGAAGCTGTGATATATGTATACAATAGAATATTTCTCAGCCATTAGAAACGACAAATACCCACCATTTGCCTCAACATGGATAGAACTGGAGGGTATTATGCTGAGTGAAGTGAGTCAATCAGAGAAGAAGAAACATTATAAGGTCTCGTTCATTTGTGGAATATAAAAAATAGTGAAAGGAAATAAAGGGGAAAGGAAAGAAAATGAGTGGGAAATATCAGTGAAGGTGACAAAACACGAAAGATTCCTAACTCTGGGAAACAAAACGGGTAGTGGCAAGGGAGGTGGGCGGGGGGTTGGGATGACTGTGTGACGGGCATTGACGGGGGCATTTGACGGGATGAGCACTGGGTGATAATGCTATATGTTGGCAAATTGAACTCCAATACAAAAAAAAAAATTTAAAAGACTTCCACATAACAACCAACGAAATAAAAAATAATGTATACATCAAAATTTAAAAACTCCTTTGCCTCAAATAACACACTCAAAACAGTGATGAGACAGCGCATACAATATGAGAAAATACTGGAAATCATATATCTGATAAGGGTTTACTATATAGAACACGTAAAGAACTCTTTATACCTGAACAACAGAAACACAAACTACCTTATAAAATGGGCAAAGGATTCTATTTTTTTAAGACTGTTTATTTGACAGAGAGAGAACATAAGCAGGGGGATCAGCAGGCAGAGGGAAAGGGAAGAGCAGTCTCCCTGCTGAGCTTGAGCCTGATGTGGGGGCTGGACCCCAGAACCCTGGGATTTTGGCCGGAGCTGAAGGCAGATGCTTAAGTAACTGAGCCACCTAGGAGCCCCTGGGCAAAGGATTCTAAATAGACATTTCTGCAGAGCAGATATACAGATGGTCAACAAGCATATGAGAAGATACTCAACACTATTAGCTATTAGGAAAATGCAAATCGAAACCACACAAGATACCACTTCACACCTACTGTAATCAAAGAGATATTGACAAGTATTGGTGAAGATGTGGAGAAATTGGAACCCTCCTACATTGAGGATAGGAATGTAAAATGGTACAGATGCTGTGGAGAATAGTCTGACAGTTCCTCAGAAAGTTACACATAGAGTTACCATGTGACCTAGGTATGCAGGAGAAATGAAAGTGTATGTCCACAAGAAAGTTGTATGTAGATGTTTATAGTTAGAATTATTCAGAATAGCCAAATGTTAGAAACAACCCAAAATCTATTAATAGATGATTGAGTAAATAAAATATATTCTCTCCATGCAATAGAATATTATTCAGCCATGTGAAGGAATAAGGTATGAATACACACTATAACTTAGGCGAACCTGGAAAAGGCTACACTAAGTGAGAGAAGACAGATAAAAATCACCACGTTTTCTTATTTCATTGATTGGAAATGTCCAGAATAGGCAAATCCATAGAGACAGACATGAGTGGTTTGCCCAAGGCTAGCGCAAATGGGGAGCAAATGCTTATGGACAGCGTGTTCTTTTTGAGTTGATCAGATAGTCTGCAACTAGATAGTAGTGATGGTTGCCCAACTGTATACTTGAAATGTGAATTCTATCCCCATGATAAAAAGACACGTACATAATTTAAGCTGAGGAGATGGAGTTGCTGCTCTCAGGTAAGTTGTGTCATGCAAAAATGGAAACAAGCCAATTCAAAATTTCTGTCAAAAAATTTTATTTCTAAGTCATCACCCATATGTCATCATACCACTTTTTTTCCTTCTATAGCACAATTTCTCACTTGCCATGAAACTACTAAAGGAGCTTCGTAGAGAGTCAAAAACAAGAGATGACTGGCAGGTGAAGTGGGTGCACACCTACTGCCGGCTCAGCCACAGCCGGATCCAGGGCCAGAGCTGCCTACAGCAGATTCTCTCAGCGCTGAAAACAGTCTCCTTGCTGGGTACTAGACTGTACTTATCTATGGAATTAAGTTCAGCAACACTATTTTGTATTATGTCTGTATCTTTTAAAACTCTACTTTTGCTGCTTTATCTGACATTTAGGATTTAAATCTTCTAATTTTATTAAATGTTTGGAGCCAAGGTACTTTGTGTCTTATAATGCTATAGAATATGGTACCTGGAGATTTTATTTCTTAATTGATCAAATACAATTGAAATTAAGGTTTTTTCTTTAATACTTATGCAAATTGTAGGTCTAATAGTTTAATTATTTATGAGAACCTTGTTTACCTACAAGAATTGCCTTTTAAAAAATTGAATGTGAAACACCTTTTTCCTCAGTTTTTCTCTTTTTATAATAACATAGCCTTCAAAACTGAGGGGAGAAAAAATTTGTGTGAGTTTTGGATGCATTCCACTGCTTCGCTACCTGTGTCGGGGGTGCATAGCAGCACTATTACTGACCATGCTTATAACCATATTCCCATGATTGACCCTTCAGTAGGATGGGGAATGATATCAGAGTATCAGTTTCAATAAAAATGCAAATTGAACAAAAGGCCTTCATATTTATCAGGATTAGAAAATCATCCTCATGATTGCTTAAATAATATTTTTAGGGTTTTTTGGTGGGTGGAATGGGGGAGAGGAGGAGGAGTTTGCTGATACTAAGATAACATTAATACTCATAATAATAATTCTACAGTTTTAGTAGTCGTAATATGGCTGTAGTTTTCAACAGTTTGGGGAATAGGGCCAGTAGTTTTGAACATGTATGTGAGGGTAATCTGGCAGAGAATTTTCATAGGTGGATGAGCAGTGCAGAGTGGTTGATGGCACTTGCTGAGTGACAGCCCTTCCTCTTTTGTGCCACCTCACAAAAGACTGCAGCGCGAGCTGTAGTTTTGACCAAGGCTGGTAAGCTCTCTTCCCTTAGCCACACTAGGGAAGATAGAGAATTAGACCTGTACATGCAGCATCATCTGTTGCTTTATTAGCTTTAGGTCACACTATCAACTTAAAAATCTCTAGTTATTAATGTATATGCACAAATGCATTAAAAAGAGACATTTTCTTTCCTTCATAACAGAATTAGGTGCTTTGACAAAATGTAGAATGATGGCGCTTGAATAAAAGTTCATTCAGTGTTTTAATTGCCTTAGCCTCTGTAGACTTTGATACAGTCACTGCTAACAAAGAACATTTTTCATTAATATGAGCTTATGAAATTCCCTAACCAATGTTTGAAGCCAGTTTCTTATACTTTCAAGATTTATTTTAATTTCTTAATAGAAATATGTATACTCTGAGTATCTTTTTAAATTTATGGCTTTCATTTATTTCTGAGAAAATCGTGTGTGTGTGTGCATTTTTAATCCAGCAGGAGAGAGCACATCAAGTTACTTCAGCAAAAATGTTCTGGCTTTCCATGACCAGAACATTCTCTTGGGTACAACTTACAGCATCATAGCTAATGCTCTCCGCAGGGAGCCAGCCTGCCTTGCCGAAATCGAGGAAAGCAGGGCTAGAAGAATCTTGGACCTTTCTGGATCCAGTTTAGAGAATGCAGAAAAGGTAATGAATACTGAAAGAGTGAACTTTTGATGTTTGTGTGTTGTACATCCATAATGTGCAGCTTTCAGGCTGCACGAAAGCAATAACAAGGAATGATGATTGCTTTGTGCTTTGAAAATGTATTTGACATTTATGCACAGCCAAGTTTCTTTGTGGAAAACGGACATACTCCATGTGTTTCCTGTTTATTTGAATGATACAATTTGTTTTAGTATTTGAAGTGAGAAATTTTGTTGGATTGATGTGGACAGTTCTTCTAAGAATTTTGTTAATGGATTTCACCACCAGTTGCCATTCAGACATCCCATTAACTTGTGGAGCAAACCAGCCCTTTCCACTTTTTTAGGTAGTGTCTGCTTTGCCTCGCTTTTCTCAGGTGATTTTATATTTTCCATAGTAGGCAGCCTCTTCTCATCTCACTGTGCACCTCACTTTAGTTGTTAGCCTTGCTTTCTTCCCCCTCAGTGTTACTACCAATGGCTATGCAGGGCAGTGAAGATAAAGTGCCAACTTCCATTTCTTCTTCAGTTCCTGACAGGCTGCATGACCCCCACTGATCTTTTATGCCAGGTCTGCATGACTAATGGACCATCTGGTTTTTCAAAGTCCTGAGGATCATAACTGAATCATTCACTATTTCACAATCAGGGCAGACAAACACTTTTTTCCATTTAACCAGCATTCTTTGTTATCTCATGGCTCACAAATCACAAGTGTTCTTTTTGTATCATTACAAGTAGAAAGTAGAGTTCTTCCAGAAACATTAAGCTGTATTCACAGGTTCACAACTGAGAGCTCTGTGAATTCTAGGTGATCGCAGTTCTGTACCAGAGAGCCTTCCATCACCTTTCTGAGGCTGTACGGACAGCGGAGGAGGAAGCCCAGCCTTCTCTCAGAGGCCAGGGTCCTGTAGCCAGCCTGACAGATGCTTACATGACACTGGCGGATTTTTGTGACCAGCAGCTCCGCAAGGAGGAAGAGAGTGCATCAGGTGAATTACAAATGGAAAAACCATTTAGTTTGTCACATTGTGCTAGCCAAAGTTTTAAGACTTCTTTAGGTACTTTAGGTTTCCTGTTTGCTTATTTTTCTTTTATTCTTTTATTCAGTCATTTAAAGATTTTTTTGAGAGTGTGTGTGCATGCATGAGCAGTGGGAGAGGCAGAGGGAGAGAGGGAATGTCAAGCAGATTCTGTACTGAGTGTGGAGCCAAACTCGGGCTTGATCCCATAACCCTGGGATCATAACCTGACCTGGAATCAAAAGTCAGACAGTCATCTGACTGAACCACCCAGGCACCCCTGCTTGTTTGTTTTTAAATGACAGTTATTCTGAGAAAAATCTTGTCCTTTTAAGAGGCCATGGCATGTTGCTGAGTGAAGTAAGTCAATCAGAGAAAGACACTTATGTGCTTTCACACACACATGGAATATAAGAAACAGCATAGAGTATCAGAGGGGAAGGGAGGGAAAACTGAATGGTAAGTCATCAGTGAGGGAGAAAAACCATGAAAGACTCTTAACTATAAGAAACAAACTGAGGGTTCTTGGAAGGGAAGTAGGTGAGGAACGGGGTAATTGGGTGACGGGCATTAAGAAGAGTGTATGAGGGCAGCCTGGGTGGCTCAGCGGTTTAGTGACACCTTCAGCCCAAGGTGTGATCCTGGAGACCCAGGATTGAGTCCCATGTCAGGCTCCCTGCATGGAGCCTGCTTCTACCTCTGCCCGTGTCTCCACCTCTTTCTCTCTCTGTGTCTCTCATGAATAAATAACATAAAAAAATCTTAAAAAAAAAAAAAAAAAAAAAAAGCATATGAGGGAATCCCTGGATGGCTCAGCGGTTTGGCACCTGCCTTTGGCCCAGGGCGTAATCATGGAGTCCTGCGATGGAGTCCCACATTGGGCTCCCTGCATGGAGCCTCCTTCTCCCTCTGCCTGTGTCTCTGCCTCTCTCTGTGTGTCTCTCATGAATAAATAAAATCTTTAAAAAAAAACAAAACATATAATGAACACTGGGTGTTATATGCACTGATGAATTCCTGAACTCTGCATCGGAAACTAATGATGTACTATATATTGGCTAATTGAATTAAATAATTTTTAAAAAGAGGCAATGACATCCTTAAGTAACATGACCAGCACATAAATAGCCTCAAGCTATATCTTTCCATATGCTTAGTTTATAGTTTCTACATTTTACTTGTAGCTCTTTGGTAATATTGGCTATGTGGCCTGTGTTTTACTCCTGAAATAAATTCAGTAATCAGCAGCTGCTCTATGTTCCCACGCAGCCCAAGAAGGAAACTGTGCTGCATGTAGAATGCATGATCTAATGAAGAGTCACTCTCAAGATGGAAACTTTTACATACGGCTGCAAACTGGGTCTCGTGTCTGTTGATCTAAAGTACTTGTTAAAAAGAGAACAGTGACAATACAAAATATAAGCCCAAAAAAGAAGTATCATTTGTTACATTTATAGTTTATGTGTATACAAGTGGATGTACTGACCATTGTTTTCTTCTCTCCTATACTTGGTAGTTACTGAGTCTGTAGAACTGCAGACATATCCAGGCCTTGTGGTGGACAACATGTTGAAAGCTTTAAAATTGCATTCCAGTGAAGCCAGGCTGAAGTTTCCCAGACTACTGCAGATTATAGAGCTGTATCCAGAAGAGACCCTAAGCCTAATGACAAAAGAGGTTAGTGCCTATATTCTAGTGAAGAGAACTTGACAGAACTTAAAACATGTTTCTGTTTATATCTAAACACATTAGTATGTTGCACATAGTATATAGTAAAATGCAATGCACATGTTACAGTTTTTCCTAACCAGCATTGCATTTTACTATATCCCAAAAACAAACATAATTTGAAGCCGTATAAAAAGACTGTTTACATTTACCCATTTTCCTCGGTGAGTGTTGATAAGAAAACTGTGTCTGAACAAGGATAACAGGGAGACGAGGAGGTATGTTTAGGACAAAGGTGGGAATTTTCTACAGCGCATTTGTGGCTCATAACAACTAAGGTGTAGTCTGGAACATCTGTTGGTGCCTTATGCTCAGTTTATTATTTATCTCAGGGAAAGAGAGTACATTTCAGCTGGCATCACATCCCCAGTGACCATAGTGCCTCCTGGCAGCACCAAGTTCATCAGGGTCCTGAGGCCTTTGGGTGTGTGGGTGCTCCCCAACAATATTCTGCTTACCACTTGTATGTCCTGTGCAGACCTCCCCTCCACAGGGCTGCATTAGCCTACTGTCTTCCTGTCGTTTGAGCCATCTGAAAGACTTCTTAATGACTTTTATAGATGTTTAACTGCAAAATTAAGTTGATAATATAATTGTTTAAATGAGTAACATAGCACTCAGCTTTATGTAGTAAATTTTTAAATAGTACTGGTTTCTGAGCTGTGGAGACTCAGTGCCTGGCAGGGCTTTACCACACCCTCTGACCCTTTTGTGGGTTTCGAAGGATGGGATTATTTTTAATAGGTCCTAAAAAGTAATTTCAGAAATGTAGTGTATACATGTGTGTGTGTTTTTCTTAAAGATTAGTGAAGAAATCATTAAATTATGATTTAATTTCCCCAAAATAATATTTTATTTATGTATGATGAAGATAGCATTTTGAATTTGTGAGAAATAAATGGAATGTTCAGTCAATGTTATGGCACCAGGGAGTCACTTGAGATGGGGAGCTAAGCTTTATTGAGCACTTCATTTGAGCCTTGTGAACCAATGCCTTTTACCCCCACACACTTTGCCCTTTCCTCACTTTATAGATAAAGGTAGGAAGCTTGCCATGTTCATTCCTTATACCAAAATTCCAAGTGCATCAGATTTTATCTTAAAATTAACACATTTTAAAAGCATGAGAGGAAAAAGGAATACATGAGCAAATTTTGAAAATGGCCTTGGAATAAAAAGACAAACACCAGAAGCTATAAAGGAAAAGAACACTTCCTGCAGGGGGAAAAATTCAAAAAGCAAAAATATATACAAAGTTAAAAAAAAATGCCAGAAAAATATTTGCAACACATACTAGAGATAAAGAGCTGATGTCTCCTTCTACGAAATAAATAGATCAGTAGAAAATGGTCAGAGGAAATGCATGCATGATTTAATATGTAAGGAAAATAAATGTAGGCCATTTACCCTCACAAACATGAAAATTAAAATTAGATATTTTTCACCTCTCAGATTGACAATAAATTTTTAAAAACTGTCTCCTGTGTTGGATTTTGTAGTCAGACTAATACATTTTTTTAAGTTGAAGCATGGTTGACATAACAGTATCATAGGTTTTAAGCATACAGTATAATGATTCAAAAGTTCTGTGCATTACTCAGTGCTCATCACAACAAATGTGGCTACTATCTGTCATTGTATGAACAGTACTATTGTTGAGCAATATTCCCTATGCTGTACTTTACATTTCCTTATTTTATTACAGGAACTTTGTACTTCTTAATCCCCTTCCAGCTGTTTTGCTTATCCTGCCACATCCCTCCTCTCTAACAACCACTAGTTTGATCTCTATTTAGGAGTCCATTTCTGTTTTTTGTTTGTTCATTTTTTTTTAGATTGCACATATAAGTAAAATCATACAATATTTGACATTCTTTGTCTGACTCATTTCACTTCACATACTACCTACTAGGTCCATCCACATAATCACACATGGCAAGATTTCATTCTTCACAAACCACATCCTCATTATCCATTCGTCTATCAATGGACACTTGGGTTGCTCTTATATCTTAGCTATTGTGAATAATGCTGTGATAAAATGGAAGTGCAGGTATCTTTTCGAATTGTGTTTTTGTTTTCTTTGAGTAAATACCTGCAAGTAAAAGTACTGGATTATATGGTATTTCTATTTTTAACTTTTTGAGGAACCTCCATACTGTTTTCCACACTGGCTGCACCAATTTACATTCCCACCAACACTACCCAAGTGTTGCCTTTTCTCCTCATCAGTACTTGTTGTTTCTTGTTTTTTTGATACTAGCCATTGTGACAGGTGTGAGATGATATTTCATTATGGTTTTGATTTGCATTTCCCTATTGATGAGTGATGTTGAACACCTTTTCATGTGTCTGTCAGCCATCTATATGTCTTCTTTGAAAAAATGTCTATTCAGATCTTCAGCCTAATTTTAATCAGATTATTTTTTTGTTTTGAGTTATAGGAGTTTCCATTTAGCTTTTAAAAATGAAAATTTGAAAAATCTTTTTGGAGGGAAATCTAGCAATATAATATTTCTTTATAACTGTTAATGTTCACATTAACTTCTAGAAATTTATCCTCTGGGCACATACAGCACAAGTAAGATAAATATATAGAGATGTCCATTGTAGCATTATCTGTAATAGCAAAACTTGGAAGATACCCTAAAAATGCATTATACAGCAGTAATTAAATGGAATACTATACAGCTATTAAAAGGAATGAGGTAAATATATCTATACATCTAAGAAAAACCAGCAACAGTGTATCTAGTCTGATTCCCTTCTTATAAGGAAAGGATATTTGTGTACATGCATACAAAACATCTAAAAGAATGGAATGGTGCTTCAGTGAAATAAGAACTAAGAGGGCTAAGGGCGAGAAGACATTTTATTTTAGACTTATTTTTATGCTTCTGATTGTAGACATATTTTTTATATTGGACACAATACTTTCATAATAAAACAGTGTTAAAAGTTTTATTCATTATTAAGTTACAGCTTTCTATGTTTTAGATTTCTTCCATTCCTTGCTGGCAGTTCATTGGCTGGATCAGCCACATGGTGGCCTTATTGGACCAAGAGGAAGCTGTTGCTGTCCAGTGCACTGTGGAAGAGATTGCTGATAACTATCCACAGGCAATTGTCTACCCATTTATAATAAGTAGTGAAAGTTATTCCTTCAAAGATACTTCTACTGGTCATAAAAACAAGGAGTTTGTCGCAAGGTGGGTTGATCAAATACTATATGTTATAAAGTGTATAGTAAAAGCAAACACATGAGGGCTCAGTTGTAGCATGTGACTCTTGATCTTGGGGTCCTGAGTTCAAGCCCCCTATTGGGCACAGACCTTACTTTAAAAAGAATTTTAAAAAGTAAACATATGGAAGCTTGAGTTTGTCTTCAAATCAATTAGAGCTGTCATTGAAAAGTAGAAAATCTTCGACATCTATTTGTTGGATGTATCTATTGCAGGTGTGTTATTTGTTACTGAATTTCTTTATTTTTTTTTTTCTTTTTGAAGTAAACTCTATGACCAGTGTGGGGCTCAGATTTACAAATCAAGAGTTGTATGCTGTACTGACTGAGCCAGCCATGTGCCCCTGAATTTCTTTCTTTCCTTAAAATACATTTCTTCTTAGAATGTTATTTATGAAACAATCTGTCCTTCTAATAGTAGTGGTTGATAATTAGTAATCTGTTGATTGAGGCAGACTAGATGAGATGCTTTTTGAAGGCAGTTTCTGAACTTATTCTTTAATTCAAAATATCCAAGAAGCCTCTCTTAGTAAGGGTTCAGTAGACTGCCTGAACTGTTGTCCTTTTCATTTTTCCACTTGATTTATAAGTGGAGATGGTTGACATAACTAGCAATGGTCTATTACTTTTGTAAGAATATTTGGTAAATGCGTGGTGTTTTAGGCATTCTGTGTTAAGAGCTTTTTCTGTCATGACTAGACTCTTAGTTGGTAATATATAGTTTTATATGTGACTATAAATAATTGTATTTAAATAAACTTTAGGCCTTGATCTTTGGAAGATATTTGATTACCTAACCTTGGTAATTGTTTTATAGGATTAAAACTAAGTTGGATCTAGGAGGAGTGATTCAAGATTTTATTAGTGCCCTAGAACAGCTCTCTAATCCTGAAATGCTCTTTAAGGTAATGTAATAGCTTCTAACTCATAAAACATAGAATTTGGATTGAACTTACTTGCAGTCAACTTGGTTTTTCCCTCTTTCTCTCTTTTTTTTTTTTTTTTTTGCACAGGATTGGACTGATGATATGAAAGCCGAACTGGCAAAAAACCCTGTTAATAAAAAAAACATTGAAAAGATGTATGAAAGAATGTATGCAGCTTTGGGAGATCTAAGGGCTCCAGGGCTTGGGGCTTTCAGAAGGAGGTTTATTCAGGTAGGGATAGGTGGCAGCCTGCCTATATAATAATGGAATCATTGTAACAATCAGTAGTTATATTTTCTGGCTTGTTAATAATCCTGGTTTTAAAATGTCTGTTGAATTTGTAAACTTTTCTTCATGCTCAGATTTTTAGATTTGAAGGTTATATGTAGTTTAATATATTTAATTTTTTTAAATTTAAAATTCGTGAACATACAATGCAATATTGGTTTCTGAAGTAGAATTCAGTGATTCATCCCTTAACTACAACACCCATTGCTCATCACAACTGTCCTCCTTAATACTGTAGTTAATATTTTTAATTCTCAAAGTGTTTTGAATGTTGGATCAAGAAAATATTTGTATTTTATACAAGTTGATGATTATTTTGAGCCCTTCCCTCTGTCCAAGGCATACTCCTGGATGCTGGAGGACATACAAAGAGAAGACAGACCCAGTTTCTAAATTCAGAGGGATTGTCTGACAAATACATTATATAAAGAACTGTGGCTTGAGAACAAGTATGATACATGAAATCTGTTTCTAAAGTTGCCCTAGAGTGGAAAGGAAGAAAATACCCCCGGTCTGTAGGGGATCAGGAAAGTCCCTTGGAGCCAGAGAGATTAAAAATGAACCTTGAAATGTCCAGATTTCACACCAGCATGCCTTGTGCTTGTTGCTCCCTTTAAATGGGTTTACTTTCTCCTCTTCTCCATCTGGAGAACTCACCTTTAGATTTGGCTTGGCTTATGCATCCTTTCTTCCCTAGACCTCCTTCCCCAACAAGAAGGAGGTTGTTCTGTGTTGTGTAACACAACTTAAGTATATTTCTGTTAGCATTAATCACACTGATTTTGGTCAAATTACTTTTGTTTATTAAACTCTAAGAAACTGAAGAGCATAAGTAGAAGTCCTGGTGTTCATATTGCCAGTTTTCAAGTTTCTAGTGCAAAGGAAGATCTTTGTCCCTTCTGTTGTTTTTTTTTTATATATATAACTGCTTTATTAAGATATAATTCACACACCTTATCATCTATCTATTTAAAGTGAACAATGCTATAGTTTTTATTCTATAAATATTACATCAGTTTTGAACATTTACTTTAACATTTTTTTAAAGATTTTTATTTATTAGCATGTGAGACGAGTGGAGAAGGAGAAGGGCAGTGGGAGGGGAAGAGAGAGAGGGAGAAGCAGACTCCATGCTGAGCAGAGTCCCTCATGTAGGACTCGATCCCAGGACCCTAGGATCATGACTTGAGTGGTAGGCAGATGCTCAACCACTGAGCCACCCAGGTGCCCCCTTTTAAAGATTTTATTTATTTGTTTATTTGATAGAGAGAACACTAATGGGAGGAGGGGGAGAGGTAGAGGGAGAGGAATAAGCAGAATCCCCACTGAGCACAAATTAAAGGATCTTATGATCCCAACACAGGGCTCGATCCCAGGATCCTGAGATCATAACCTGAGGTGAAGTCAGCTGTTTAACTGGCTGAGCCACCCAGGCACCTCTAGAACACTTTCATCATCACCAAAAGAAAGCCCATACCTGTTAGCAGTTACTCTCTATCCCTCCCTCCTGCCACCCTGGGCAACCACTAAAGTACTTCTGTTTGTGTAGATTTACCTCTTCTGGACATTTTGTATAAATGAAATCTTACAATGTGTGACTGACTTCTTTCACTCAGCATGTTTACAGAGTTCATCAATGCTATAGCGTGTATCAGTGTTTCATTCCTTTTTATGGCTGTGTATTATTCCACCATAAGGACATGTCACATTTTGTTTATCCTTTTGTCAGTGGGTGTACATTTGGAGTGTTTCCATGTCTTAGCTGTTATGAATGCTGCTGCCATGAATATCTGTGTATAGATTCTTCTGGGGAAATCCTCAGGAGTGGGAAGCCATATTTATCTTTAGCTCTTCCTTTAATTTATACCTCCTGAATTAATTATAATTAGACTTGTGAACAGGGATTTTTGTCTTATTCATATTTTCTCTCCGCCTCCTAGAATACTGCCTGATGTGAAACTGGCATCTTGAATTAGATGAATAATTGGTATAGTTTTGATAATTAGAGATAGATTTTGGTGGGTACTTTAGGTACATTCCCACTTAGGGTAGTTTTAGTTAGTGGTATGAATGTGGGAACACATGGGACTATCTGTTGCCTAAATGTGACCAGCAGTATATCCTAAAAGTGAAGATAAAACCATAACTTTCTGTACATCATGTTATGACATAATATTAGGCTCTACATCATATCAAATCTGTCTCCTAGTACTGAATATACAAGAGCCTCAGTACAGGAACTATACATAATGTAAGAGTACTTAAAATCAATGTATTAGCATTAACAAAATGTATAAAATTGGAGAATATTAGATTTGGAAAAGTATTTGTGTTTGTTTTAAGACCAGTGGTCTACATGCATTTTTTGTAAAGGTCCAGATTTTTGGTGTTTAGGCCATACCAGTCTCATGTTATGAATACTCAAATCTGCCATCCTAGTGCAAAAGCAGCCCTAGACAGTATGTAAATGAATAGGCATGGTTGGGAGGATTCCAATAAAATTTTATTTTTTTTTTTAAAAAAAGATTTTATTTATTTATTCATGAGAAACAGAGAGAGAGAGAGAGAGAGAGAGAGGCAGAGACCCAGGCAGAGGGAGAAGCAGGCTCCATGCAGGGAGCCTAATGTGGGACTCGATCCCAGGACTCCAGGATCACGCCCTGGGCCGAAGGCAGGCGCTAACCCACTGAGCGACCCAGGGATCCCTAAAATTTTATTTATAAAAACAGGCAGTGAACCTTGACTTGCAGGTTGTAATTTGCCATACTGTATTCTATTTTTTTTTTTAAAGATTTTATTTATTCATGAGTGACCCAGAGAGAGAGGCAGAGACATAGGCTGAGGGAGAAGCAGGCTCCCCATGGGGAGCCCAATGCGGGACTCAATCCCAGGACCCCAGGATCACGACCTGAGCCAAAGGCAGACGCTCAACCACTGAGCCACCTAGACATCCCTGCCATACCTTATTCTAAACAAAGGCGTTGGATCTGAAAAACAGGAGACTTGCCCTGTATCAAATGGAGAGAATGGCAGAATGGCAACTGACACCAGGTGCCCTAGCATAGTGGAACCAGTTCATCACCTGTGAGAAGGCTTCATTTCAGCAGTACTGTTCTGCTGCCTTCCCCCATCTGCCCTGCTCTCAGGATGCTCTGACCCCCACCCCAGAGAGAGGGCAGGGAATTTCATCCTAGTTTGCTGCCTGTCTCTCTCCTTAACCGGTGTGAGAATATCCACAGCAGCCCTTCATCACTTCATGCAGAATAATACTGTGCAGTCCCCAGTTAAGACTGCATGTTATCCCTTTGAATTTGTGGCCACTTCATTTCCCTGCATGCTGGGTACCATAGGGCTGCAGCCTGGAAATCTGTTAGGGTAGACCACTGTTCTTCCCAGGTGCTGCTCAGCACAGCTGCATCCAACCCTGAGGGAGAGTATGGTAGTGGCAGAAACATACTTCCATCATTCCTACCAGCCATCATATTTGTTTAGAGGTTAATTCTAATACCCTGAAAAATCAATCTACAACTTACTGCTTCATACCAAATCAACACATAATTTGTGTTAATTAATTAATTAAAATAATAATCTACCAAAACAGAATTTTCTCAGATTTCACTTCAGAGGGCATTATGCCATTCACATATATTGTTGGTGCTGAGTATGTTTGGGAAATACCTAATATTATCATGTATTCTAGAATTGGAGATTATTTCTATACTTTCAATTCCACTTATAGATTTAAAAATAATGGGGTACCTGGGTGGCTCAATGGTTGAGCATCTGGCTTTGGCTCAGGTCGTGATCCTGGGATCCTGGGATCAAGTCCTGCATCAGGCGCCCTGCAGGGAGCCTGCTTCTCCCTGTATCTGTGCCTCTACCTCTCACGAATAAATAAATAAAATCTTAAAAAAAAAAGATTAAGGAATAAATTCACTTTATGTATGTCAATTTTCTTGTAATGGATTATCTTAAAATAGGGCATAATTTTCATTTATACCAGGTTTATGTTTTGGGGTGAGTTTTAAATGTGGTAAAAATTTCTAATTAAAGATACTGAGTAAATCTTAGTGACTTACTACTAAGTCACTGTTAGTGATTCTCTTGAGTTTTTTTTTTTTTATTTTGATATCAGGATTATAATTTAAATGAATATTTGGGTAGAGATTAATACAAAGAAATATTTGTAATTTTCCATCTTAAAGGATTTGAAGGGGGACATGCACCCCAATGTTTATAGCAGCATTATCAACAATAGCTAGAATATGGAGAGAGCCGAAGTGTCCATTGACTGATGAATGGATAAAGAAGATGTGGTATACACATACACACATACACACACACACAATGGGATATTACTCAATCATCAAAAATGAAATCGTGCCATTTTCAGTGTCATGGATGGAGCTAGCGTGTATTATGCTCAGTGAAATAAGTCAGAGAAAGACAAATACCATTTGATCTCGTGTAATTTAAAAAGAAAACAAGTGAACATATGGTAAGGGGGAAAAGAAAAAAAGAGAGAAACAAGCCATAAGAGACTCTTAACGAATAGAGAACAAACAGAGTTTATGGAGAGAGGTCGGTGGGAAATGGGCTAGATGGGTGATGGGTATTAAAGAGGGCACTTGTTGTGATGAGCACTGGGTGTTGTATGTAAGTAATGAGTCATTGAATTCTATCCAGAAACTAATATTGCACTGTATGTTTACTAAAATTTAAATTAAAAAATAATTTAAAAATATAAATTAAGGTTTATACTAGTTTGTGATTCAAAATAATGACTTGAAAGACGTTTATCAGAAGCTCTTCAGCTCTGATGAAGAATCACAGACTTTTCATTTTATTAAATTACTCCCTTTATTTAGTACCTTGTTCCCAATTACTCCTGCTGTCATAATGATACAGATCAGTAACTAGACAATGTACTCCAAGAGGTTAAAGGTTTTTAAGCTTTATAATTTTAAGATTACAATTTAATGATTATAATTATTACTAACTGTATCCTTTCTGTCGTTTCCGAGGAACACAAACAAAAGGCAGCCTTCATATGTTTAGAGTATTGAAACATTCAAGGAAAACAAAAGTATAAATCTAGAACCTTTCCTGAAGTTCAAGCTAAACATTAATGTTTAATGTAAATTATTATTAATTTCAGGTTTTTGGAAAAGAATTTGATAAACACTTTGGGAAGGGAGGTTCTAAGCTACCTGGAATGAAACTCCGTGACTTCGGCAGTATTACCGACTCACTATTTTATAAAATGTGCACAGACTCAAAGCCACCTGGGAATCTGAAAGAATGCTCACCCTGGATGAGTGACTTCAAAGTAGAATTCTTGAGAAATGAGTTGGAGATTCCTGGTGAGTTTATTCTTGGGGTGACAAAACTGGACTTTAAGGAGAATAGTGGTGTAGCAAGGACTTTTGAGTTCTAAAAACAGGAATATTGGGTTCTTGGCAGTTATTTTTTAAGAACTTAAAATTTCACTATACTTTTTGTCATTATGACAATCTATAATTACTGTGAATTAGTACACTTTACTAAATGTCTACTTATAGTTTTCTTATTTTCCTGCTTATACAAGTATTCAGACTTGCATTTAATAATGTAACTGGTAATTTCTCTGAACATACCATGCTTTGCTTCTACTACATTCTTCAGAAATGTAATATAGGTACAAATGCAAATCCCTTCCTTGGATGTGCATATTGGTCCCATTTAAAATGACAAAGATAAAACAAAAAAAAACAAAAAAATAAAATAAAATATAAAAAAATAAAATGACAAAGATAAATGATCTACCTTCAGGACAGAATTGTGACTATGAGGATAGAGGCACAGCAGGCTGGTCTGATGTGAACACAGCAAGATTTTTCAAAGAGTCTTTATACATTCCACGTTCTTCATCCTAGAATTTGCCAAAGAAATATTTTATTATGGTTATTCATATTCTCATATAGTGGATATAAGAAAAAATTGGAAAAACACTTTGTGATTATTAACTGCTCTGCATCGCATGAAAGAAAGCTGAATATGTAGGCCTCCTCTTATGCAGCTTGATTCTCCTTGATATAATAGAGTTTTCTAGCTTATTGCATTATTTTTTCTGTTTGGAATTTTTCTACTCTATAATAGGAAGCTATTTTCCATTAGATTGAGAAATAATAGCATTATTTAAAAAAAACTCAAATTTTGTGGGGGGCACTTGAGTAGCTCAGTTGGTTAAGCATCCAACTTTTACTTTCAGGTCAGGTCATGATCTCAAGACTGTGAGATCAAGTCCTGTATCAAGCGCCGCACTTAGGGAATTTGCTTGAGATTCTCTCCCTGCCCCTCCCTCCCCCTTTCATGTGCTTTTTCTCCATCTCTCTCTTTAGAATAAATAAATATTTTTTGAAAGATTTTATTTATTTATTCATTAGAGATACATACACACAGAGACAGAGACATAGGCAGAGGGAGAAGCAGGCACTGTGGGGGAGCCTGATGTGGGACTTGATCCCAAGAATCCAGGATCATGCCCTGAGCCAAAGGCAGATGCTCAACCACTGAGCCACCCAGGCGCCCCAATAAATAAATCTTTTTTAAGGAATTCAAATGTTTTTAAAATAAAACTTAAAGTAAAAAATTTTATCACAATTTTATTATTATTATCATAAATATTATTATTATTATTATTATATATTATTATTATATAAACAGGTATATGTTAAAATACAGGGTTCTGTAACAAGCTATATTTAAGTAAGGCTTCTGTGGTTTGTCTTAGGTCAGTATGATGGCAAAGGAAAGCCACTACCAGAATACCATGCACGAATCGCTGGGTTTGATGAGCGGGTAGGTGCCAATGTCTGTGACTATTGCCAGTATATGACAAGTTTTGGTGAGTAACTATTGGATGAAGGAAGAGGAAATAGTCATAAATAGCTTCAGGTCCTATTTGTCTTCATTGTACTCTATTCTGTCCTGAAAGTATTTACATAGCAAATCTCTCATCAGTCAAAAATAATTCCTGTAAAGATTATGAATGTGGTGTTTAGTTTTTCAGGTATGAGAATGACATATTTGTCTTTACTAGAGAAAGGAGCTTTCCATCTTGATCTTAAATGCACAGAGTTTTCTGATCCTATTAGTTACTGAAGCTCTTAATACAATGCTTCAGTGCTTTAATGTAACAAATTCAAAGAGTAAACTCTGTGTACATGCTTCAGTGTTTTAATGTAACAAACTCAAAGAGTAAACTGTGTGTGTGTGTCTATTTTAAAACATAGGTAGAGTTAACTTTAGGAAGTTAACATGTTATAAGTTGCTCATTTATAAGGAATTATTTATATCTACATTTTATAAGCAATTATTTGTAACAAGGAATATGAAGTTTCTAGAGGCACAGCAGTAGGACATAAACAGGTAACAAATATTTCCCTGGCACTAGGTTCTGTATTAGTTTTCTGTCACTTCACTGTCTCTTTGAGGAATCTGTACCAACCAGCCTTACTTTTTCTCTTTTGATAATGATACTATCAGTTTTTCTATCAGTTTCTTAGACTGCACCTAAAATATTTTCTTAATTTTTAAAGATAAAAGTAATGGCTTCTATCAGAAAGCCGAAGCGCATTATCATCCGAGGCCATGATGAGAAGGAGTACCCTTTCCTTGTCAAGGGGGGTGAAGATCTGCGGCAGGACCAGAGGATCGAACAACTCTTTGAGGTCATGAATGTCCTCCTTTCTCAGGACACCGCCTGTAGCCAGAGAAACATGCAGCTGAAGACTTACCATGTTATACCCATGACCTCCAGGTGGGACCAGTGCACATAGTCATTCTAGAATAGGTTTTTTTGAGTGTAAATTTTAGGACTGGGCCAAATCCTTGTTTAAGGTTACAGAGATGGGATTTAGTATTTTAGCTTTCATAAAGACAGGGCTATAAACAGAACTAACAAGCACTTGTAGGCGCTTGCCTTTGATTTTCAAACTTAATATGGAGAAAGTAAATGAAGAACTGACTTGAGGAAATCTGCTTTGATTCTACAGAACTTTTTTCTGATGAGGAAAAAGAGGTTTAGGTTTGTGTTCATAAACTATTTATTCTCCTTTTCAGATTAGGACTAATTGAATGGATTGAAAATACTCTTACCTTGAAGGACTTCCTTTTGAGTAACATGTCACGAGAGGAGAAAGCAGCTTATACAAGGTGATGTGGAGCCTACATACTCCTCCTTCAACTCTGCCCAGACATATTGCAAGCCTGTTGCTCCCCAAGCATAATCTCCCTGAGTAATGTTGTTTTAGATTAAGTTCCTCTACCTCATGTTTCCAGTGACATTTCTGGGTCCCTTTTAATTTGGGGCTCTGAGCCACACCCTGGTCAGTTTTCTCCACCTCTGGCTAGATGAATAAACTAAATGGAATAGAGGGTTCCAAACAGTAGCTGCATAGATTCTACCACAATGAAAAAAAAATGGTATTAGCTTTGCAACAACAGTAATGAATATCTTAAGGAAATAAAAAGATTAGCAACTAACATTTAATTAAACATTTTCTGCATGCTAGGTAGTATTCTCAGTTATTAATGTGTGTGAAGTCATTTCTTTCTTACAAAAACCTGCAAATTATTATTAACAGCTCTGTACAGATGAGGAAGTTGAGGCCCAGAGAGTTTATATAACTTGTCATAGGCTGCCCAGCATGTAAGTGGGCTACCTAGGATTATTAGTAATTAATTCTAGGTCATGATATTGGTGCTTTTTATTTTTCTTTACCCTTTTATTATATTTTCCAAGTTTTCAACAACGAACATAGATTTTTAATCAGAAAGCATTTTGGTTTTTTTCTGTAAAGAAAAGTAGGGACAACATTGAAAGACATTTTGAAGAAGGAATTGAGAAGTTTGGATGAAGGAAGAGGAAATGACTGTAATTAGCTTTAAGGCCTGTTTCTTTATATGTACTCTGTTCTGTCCTGAAAGCATTTAAATAGGAGCAAAATTCTCATCAGTCAAAAATGATTTCTGTAAAATTAAGAATATTCTTACCAAAGTCTTGCTTCTGCTAAATAAGGCTGTGTGTACGAACTTTTAATTTCAATCATTTGAGTCCTTGCCTGCAGTTGTTCTGTGTTCCTTAGAGGACAGGGAAACTGATGGACAGTACTTCCTGGAGTCAGGAAGTCCAGATCTTACTCATGCTAACTTATTCTGACTTTTAGTGGGAATCTTGCAAAACTGACGTGCCCTTTCCTTTGTTCCTATGCCTCCGTGTCTAAGATGGAATAGTAATGTAAAATACATAGGGTAAACATAGGTGTTGGTGGAGTTCAAAGTGCCTTTCAAATACAGAAGTGTATAAATTACTTCTCACTACCTTTTTATAACAAGGCACTTCCAGCCCTCCATTAATAAAATCATTGCTTTTTTTTTTAAAGATTTTTTTAAAAAGATTTAATATTTATTCATGAGAGACACAGAAAGAGAGGCAGAGACATAGGCAGGGAGAGAAGCAGGCTCCATGCAGGGACCCCAAAGCAGGACTCGATCCCGGGACTCCAGGATCACGCCCTGGGCTGAAGGCAGGCGCTCAACCACTGAGCCACCCAGTCATCCCAAATCATTCCTATTTTTTTCTTAATTTGCATGTTGCAGTTTTCTAACCTAAAGATTTTCATTCCAATTGAAACTTGGAGAGAATTTAGATTGAAATGGAGGGTTGTATTGTGAAATTAACTTAGCAACTCAGAAAAGATTCACTTTAAGTAATTGAACTACTAACAGATGAAATAGTTCTATCTTTAGATTTCTTTTTAGGAAAATTTGTTAAATCTTTTGACAAACCCCAAAGTGGCCAGACATACAAAACACATTTCCAACAGCTCACTATGGCTTTTGCCTATGAACCATTACTAAAAATAGCTTTCTAAGTTCAATTCAATGCCATTGTCATTTAAGATAATTCCTTACTGTATTTTTAAAATTTTTTTTTATTGGAATTCAATTTGCCAACATTTAGCATAACACCCAGTGCTCATCCCACAAGTGACCCCTCAGTGCCCATCACCCAGTCACCCCAACTACCCGCCCATCTCCCCTTCCACTATCCCTTGTTCATTTCCCAGAGCCTTGTTGTATTTCATATGGATTTTGTATGTATCTACATGCTGGACATGGTGAAGAAAGAGTGTGACAATTCAAAAAACAGACTTAATCCATCTTCAACGCATAACTTGTCACCTTTTAGTTTGTAGTAGTAATATGGCTTATCATTTCTTGCCTACTTTGAGTAAGTTGCGTGTTGTACTGTCATCCTGTTAAGGTTCTTTTCCACTACCAGATTTTTAGAACCATATGCCTGAATCATAAACACTTATGTTTAATTTATCTTGTTCTCTGTATGGAGTGGGAAATTTATTGTATCTGATCATTTTGTGCCTGAATTTTGGCATAGAAAATGGCTTTGATTTCTTTAGGAGTAACGAACAGTGAATTATGATATATTGAGATTCTAGATCCAGAGTAACATGGGTTCACTGTTAATATTAAATATGATTAAAAGTCATATTTATTTCCCTGGCTCTTCACTATTTTTCAATGAATTCTTGGTGATCTTTGCCACTGAAATCATTATAATGCTAAATATCTTCCTAGTGCTGATTCTCTTTTTCCTACTTATTAGTGATCCCAAAGCACCACCATGTGAATATAGAGATTGGCTGGCAAAGATGTCTGGAAAATATGATGTTGGCGCTTACATGTCAATGTTTAAGTAAGTTTTGTTTTGATTTTCCTTTTTACTAGCTAGTTAATTCTTCTCAAAGTTTCATGTTACTCTTGTTTCTTAGAAAGTTTGCCTCAGATCATCAAAACCTAGTTATTTGATATTTGAGCCTCAGTATAAATTTTAAAGTTCAAGTCCCAGAAATTTGTTCTAATTAGTCATTTCCTATTAAATCATAGGGCAGCTAGTCGTACTGAAACAGTCACATCTTTTAGAAGGAGAGAAAGTAGAGTGCCAGCTGATCTCTTAAAGTAAGTATCCTCCTGATTTTATAAGCCAGCTGGTGGCATAACAGAGACTACAGAGATCATGTCTCCCTCCCCCAGGCGGGCCTTTCTGAAGATGAGCACAGGCCCTGCAGCCTTCCTGGCACTTCGCTCCCACTTTGCCAGTTCTCATGCTCTTATGTGCATTAGCCACTGGATTCTGGGTATCGGAGACAGACATCTGAACAATTTCATGGTAAGCATGGAGACAGGCGGATTGATCGGAATCGACTTTGGACATGCATTTGGATCAGCTACTCAGGTATATGCACCTTGTTCTCATTGTTCTTGGCTGGTTTAGAACCATAGTCATAGGACCTTCTGGAAATGGATAGGTTTTAAAGAAGAAATGACACATCAATTAGCTTGGTTTGTCATAGTCCTTAAATTTGACATTCTTACAGAATAAGGGAGAAGGGAGAATCTCAACTTTGTTTTGGCGTTGTTCAAACGGGTTGCAGAAGGTGTGATGATGAATTATATAATCAAAGCCAAGAATAGAATGTATTTCTATAAAGAGGGAAAACTATAAGGAAATTTTATGAAGCCCTAATCAAAATGTCTTCTACAAGATGTGATATAAATCTCTGACGTTAAACACTGAAGGTTTTTTTTTGTTTTTGTTTTTTAAGATTTTATTTATTCATGAGTGACGCAGAGACATAGGCAGAGAGGGAGAAGCAGGCTCCCCATGGGGAGCCCAATGCGGGACTCCGTCCCAGGACCCTGGGGATCACAAGCTG
Organism: Canis lupus familiaris; assembly: GCF_011100685.1. Lineage (NCBI taxonomy): Eukaryota > Metazoa > Chordata > Mammalia > Carnivora > Canidae > Canis > Canis lupus. The sequence goes on along the minus strand of NC_049250.1, from coordinate 294,582 downwards.
AGCCAAAGGCAAATGCTCAACCACTGAGCCACCCATGTGCCCCTAAACTCTGAAGTTTTCAATTATACTTGTAAATCTCTGCAGGCTGTGTGATCCTACACACATAGGTTTGTGCATTACAAAGATGATTGTGTTGATTACTCTTGGGCACAGTGGATTCACATCTGTGTAACTAATTTCAAGAAAAGAAGAGTTCATATTTTCACTGTGAATAACTGTGGGAGGATGTTTTGTGCCTTTTCTTTTGAGATTTCTAGTTCGTATGTTCTCCTTCTCATAACTATTTTTTTCTCTAGTTTCTGCCTGTCCCTGAGTTGATGCCTTTTCGTCTGACTCGCCAATTTATCAATCTGATGTTACCAATGAAAGAAGCAGGTGTTGTGTATAGTATCATGGTGCATGCACTGAGAGCCTTCCGCTCACACTCTGACCTGCTTACTAACACCATGGACGTGTTTGTAAAGGAACCTTCCTTCGACTGGAAAGTAGGCTTGTTTATATGCACTTTGCATTTTTATTACAGTATACCAGGGACTGATCTGGGATCTCTTACGTGATAGAAATACATCAGATTGTGTTTATTAATATATTAATGTTGTTTTGTAAAGTATTTCTTAAAATTAACATTTGGGGTCAGTTGGCCTGAAAACCAGATAAAAGACATAATCTTCATTTGGAAAAAAACTGTTCTTTCGTTTGAGTATATTTCTAATGAGGAGTTAATATATATAGACCCATGGGTGATGGTGTATCTGGTTTCTGAGACAACTTTTTTTTTTTTTTAAGATATACAAATTGTTTTTTTTCTTTTCTTTTTTTTTTTTTTTTTAAGATTTTACTTATTTATTATGAGAGACACAGAGAGAGAGAGAGACAGAGACACAGAGGGAGAAGCAGGCTCCAAGCAGGGAGCCTGATGTGGGACTCGATCCTGGGACTCCAGGATCATGCCCTGGGCCGGAAGGCAGACGCTTAACCACTGAGCTACCCAGGCGTCCCCGAGACAACTTTTAGTTTAAAATATGTTCCATGTGAGGTTTCTTGATTTGTTGCATAGTGCTTTCTTAAGTATTGAGTTTCTTCATAATACAGCCCAAAAGAATGAAGCTTAGTGAGGGCATCCTTATAGTGTATGGTACCTACTGTCATTGTCACTGTTATGTATAGTACTACTAGAATGTGTATAAAAAGCTATAAAGTTCTCCCCAGTTATAGATGTTTATTTTAAAATCATTACTTGTTCAATCTGTTTGGATGTAATCATATAAACTTAAAATAAGCAGAGAACATCATGTTCTTTTCTTTTAGAATTTTGAACAGAAAATGTTAAAAAAAGGAGGATCATGGATTCAAGAAATAAACGTAACTGAAAAAAATTGGTATCCCCGGCAAAAAATACATTACGCTAAGAGAAAGTTAGCAGGTGCCAATCCAGCAGTTATTACTTGGTAAGATGATTATTTGTGAAGAAAAAAACAAAACGCCAACATACTACTATTTACTGAAGAATTACTAATGTATAATGTGCTGAGTAGTTTTCATTTAGCCTGTGATATTAGCATTATTATCTTCATTTTACAGATGAAAAAAGCATGGCTTGGGGCAGCCTGGGTGGCTCAGTGGTGGGAAAGAAAGAAAGGAACAAAGGCCTCCAAGGGGGAGGGGCCCAACGAGGAGCCGGGCTGAGGCCGGGGCGAGTGTCCCCGGGACAGGAGAGCCCCGTCCCGGAGACGCAGGAGCTGCACCAACCTTCCCGGGCGGAAAGGGGCTCGCAGGGAGTTGGAGCAGGACCCAGAAGGGCGAGGATGCCCTCGGGTTCCCTGGGACAGTAACAGAGCAACTGCGCGCCCAGGAGAGTGCGCCGAGCTCCCTAAGGGCTGCAGCGCGCACGGCGGGACCCGGCTCGGAGGGGCTCGGGCGGCGGCTCCGCGGAGGGGGCTGCGCGGCCCCGGGAGCAGCTCGGCGGGGCTCGGGCAGAGGAAGAGGCTCCGTGCGGAGGGGCCTGCGCGGTTCCAGGAGCAGCTCGGAGGGGCTCGGGCGGCAGCTCCGCGGAGGGGGTTGCGCGGCCCGAGAGCGCGAATCCAACAGCGCAGGCCCCGGAGCACAGGGCGCCGGGACACAGCCCAGGATCCCGCCTCCCCCGGGACAGGCAGAGGCCGGGAGGGCCCAGGACAGCGAGGACGCTCCTGCCCCAGCTGAGCAGATCAGCGGCCCGCCCCAGGAGCCTCCAGGCCCTGCAGACGGAGCTCTGGAGTTCCTGCCGGAGCTGAATCCAGGTTTCCAGAGCTGCCCAGCCACTGGGGCTGTTCCTCCTGCGGCCTCACGGGGTAAACAACCCCCACTGAGCCCTGCACCAGGCAGGGGCACAGCAGCTCCCCCAACTGCTAACACCTGAGAATCAGCACAACAGGCCCCTCCCCCAGAACACCAGCTAGACTGACAACTTCCAGGAGAAGCCAAGGGACTTAAAGAACACAGAATCAGAAGATACTCCCCGGTGGTTCTTTTTTGTTTGTTTGTTTTGTTTTGTTTTGTTTTGCTTTTTGATTTGTTTCCTTCCCCCACCCCCTTTTTTTCTCCTTTCTTTTTCTTTCTCTTTTTCTTCTTTTTTTTTTTCGTTTTTTTTCTTTTTCTTCCCTTTTTTTTCTCTTTCTCTTTTCTTTCCTTCTTTCTCTCCTCTCTTTTTCTCTTTTTCCCAATACAACTTGCTTTTGGCCACTCTGCACTGAGCAAAATGACTAGAAGGAAAACCTCACCTCAAAAGAAAGAATCAGAAACAGTCCTCTCTCCCACAGAGTTACAAAATCTGGATTACAATTCAATGTCAGAAAGCCAATTCAGAAGCACTATTATACAGCTACTGGTGGCTCTAGAAAAAAGTATAAAGGACTCAAGAGACTTCGTGACTGCAGAATTTAGAGCTAATCAGGCAGAAATTAAAAATCAATTGAATGAGATGTAATCCAAACTAGAAGTCCTAACGACGAGGGTTAACGAGGTGGAAGAACGAGTGAGTGACCTAGAAGACAAGTTGATAGCAAAGAGGGAAACTGAGGAAAAAAGAGACAAACAATTAAAAGACCATGAAGATAGATTAAGGGAAATAAACGACAGCCTGAGGAAGAAAAACCTACGTTTAATTGGGGTTCCCGAGGGCACCGAAAGGGACAGAGGGCCAGAATATGTATTTGAACAAATTCTAGCTGAAAACTTTCCTAATCTGGGAAGGGAAACAGGCATTCAGATCCAGGAAATAGAGAGATCCCCCCCCTAAAATCAATAAAAACCGTTCAACACCTCGACATTTAATTGTGAAGCTTGCAAATTCCAAAGATAAGAGAAGATCCTTAAAGCAGCAAGAGACAAGAAATCCCTGACTTTTATGGGGAGGAGTATTAGGGTAACAGCAGACCTCTCCACAGAGACCTGGCAGGCCAGAAAGGGCTGGCAGGATATATTCAGGGTCCTAAATGAGAAGAACATGCAACCAAGAATACTTTATCCAGCAAGGCTCTCATTCAAAATGGAAGGAGAGATAAAGAGCTTCCAAGACAGGCAGCAACTGAAAGAATATGTGACCTCCAAACCAGCTCTGCAAGAAATTTTAAGGGGGCCTCTTAAAATTCCCCTTTAAGAAGAAGTTCAGTGGAACAGTCCACAAAAACAAAGACTGAATAGATATCATGATGACACTAAACTCATATCTCTCAATAGTAACTCTGAATGTGAACGGGCTTAATGACCCTATCAAAAGGCGCAGGGTTTCAGACTGGATAAAAAAGCAGGACCCATCTATTTGCTGTCTACAAGAGACTCATTTTAGACAGAAGGACACCTACAGCCTGAAAATAAAAGGTTGGAGAACCATTTACCATTCGAATGGTCCTCAAAAGAAAGCAGGGGTAGCCATCCTTATATCAGATAAACTAAAATTTACCCCAAAGACTGTAGTGAGAGATGAAGAGGGACACTATATCATACTTAAAGGATCTATTCAACAAGAGGACTTAACAATCCTCAATATATATGCTCCGAATGTGGGAGCTGCCAAATATATAAATCAATTATTAACCAAAGTGAAGAAATACTTAGATAATAATACACTTATACTTGGTGACTTCAATCTAGCTCTTTCTATACTCGATAGGTCTTCTAAGCAAAACATCTCCAAAGAAACGAGAGCTTTAAATGATACACTGGACCAGATGGATTTCACAGATATCTACAGAACTTTACATCCAAACTCAACTGAATACACATTCTTCTCAAGCGCACATGGAACTTTCTCCAGAATAGACCACATATTGGGTCACAAATCGGGTCTGAACCGATACCAAAAGATTGGGATTGTCCCCTGCATATTCTCAGACCATAATGCCTTGAAATTAGAACTAAATCACAACAAGCAGTTTGGAAGGACCTCAAACACATGGAGGTTAAGGACCATCCTGCTAAAAGATAAAAGGGTCAACCAGGAAATTAAGGAAGAATTAAAAAGATTCATGGAAACTAATGAGAATGAAGATACAACCGTTCAAAATCTTTGGGATGCAGCAAAAGCAGTCCTAAGGGGGAAATACATCGCAATACAAGCATCCATTCAAAAACTGGAAAGAACTCAAATACAAAAGCTAACCTTACACATAAAGGAGCTAGAGAAAAAACAGCAAATAGATCCTACACCCAAGAGAAGAAGGGAGTTAATAAAGATTCGAGCAGAACTCAACGAAATCGAGACCAGAAGAACTGTGGAACAGATCAACAGAACCAGGAGTTGGTTCTTTGAAAGAATTAATAAGATAGATAAACCATTAGCCAGTCCTTATTAAAAAGAAGAGAGAGAAGACTCAATAAAATCATGAATGAGAAAGGAGAGATCACTACCAACACCAAGGAAATACAACAATTTTAAAAACATATTATGAACAGCTATACGCCAATAAATTAGGCAATCTAGAAGAAATGGACTGCATTCCTGGAAAGCCACAAACTACCAAAACTGGAACAGGAAGAAATAGAAAACCTGAACAGGCCAATAACCAGGGAGGAAATTGAAGCAGTCATCAAAAACCTCCCAAGACACAAGAGTCCAGGGCCAGATGGCTTCCCAGGGGAATTTTATCAAACGTTTAAAGAAGAAACCATACCTATTCTCCTAAAGCTGTTTGGAAAGATAGAAAGAGATGGAGTACTTCCAAATTCGTTCTATGAGGCCAGCATCACCTTAATTCCAAAACCAGACAAAGACTCCACCAAAAAGGAGAATTACAGACTAATATCCCTGATGAACATGGATGCAAAAATTCTCAACAAGATACTGGCCAATAGGATCCAACAGTATATTAAGAAAATTATTCACCATGACCAAGTAGGATTTATCCCTGGGACACAAGGCTGGTTCAACATGCGTAAAACAATCAATGTGATTCATCATATCAGCAAGAGAAAAACCAAGAACCATATGATCCTCTCATTGGATGCAGAGAAAGCATTTGACAAAATACAGCATCCATTCCTGATCAAAACTCTTCAGAGTGTAGGGATAGAGGGAACATTCCTCGACATCTTAAAAGCCATCTATGAAAAGCCCACAGCAAATATCATTCTCAATGGGGAAGCCCTGGGAGCCTTTCCCCTAAGATCAGGAACAAGACAGGGATGTCCACTCTCACCACTGCTGTTCAACATAGTACTGGAAGTCCTAGCCTCAGTAATCAGACAACAAAAAGACATTAAAGGCATTCAAATTGGCAAAGAAGAAGTCAAACTCTCCCTCTTCGCCGATGACATGATACTCTACATAGAAAACCCAAAAGTCTCCACCCCAAGATTGCTAGAACTCATACAGCAATTCGGTAGAGTGGCAGGATACAAAATCAATGCCCAGAAGTCAGTGGCATTTCTATACACTAACAATGAGACTGAAGAAAGAGAAATTAAGGAGTCAATCCCATTTACAATTGCACCCAAAAGCATAAGATACCTAGGAATAAACCTAACCAAAGATGTAAAGGATCTATACCCTCAAAACTATAGAACACTTCTGAAAGAAACTGAGGAAGACACAAAGAGATGGAAAAATATTCCATGCTCATGGATTGGCAGAATTAATATAGTGAAAATGTCAATGTTACCCAGGGCAATATACACGTTTAATGCAATCCCTATCAAAATACCATGGACTTTCTTCAGAGAGTTAGAACAAATTATTTTAAGATTTGTGTGGAATCAGAAAAGACCCCGAATAGCCAGGGGAATTTTAAAAAAGAAAACCATATCTGGGGGCATCACAATGCCAGATTTCAGGTTGTACTACAAAGCTGTGGTCATCAAGACAGTGTGGTACTGGCACAAAAACAGACACATACGTCAGTGGAACAGAATAGAGAATCCAGAAATGGACCCTGAACTTTATGGGCAACTAATATTCGATAAAGGAGCAAAGACTATCCATTGGAAGAAAGACAGTCTCTTCAATAAATGGTGCTGGGAAAATTGGACATCCACATGCAGAAGAATGAAACTAGACCACTCTCTTGCACCATACACAAAGATAAACTCAAAATGGATGAAAGATCTAAATGTGAGGCAAGATTCCATTAAAATCCTAGAGAAGAACACAGGCAACACCCTTTTTGAACTTGGCCATAGTAACTTCTTGCAAGATACATCCACGAAGGCAAAAGAAACAAAAGCAAAAATGAACTATTGGGACTTCATCAAGATAAGAAGCTTTTGCACAGCAAAGGATACAGTCAACAAAACTCAAAGACAACCTACAGAATGGGAGAAGATATTTGCAAATGACATATCAGATAAAGGGCTAGTTTCCAAGATCTATAAAGAACTTATTAAACTCAACACCAAAGAAACAAACAATCCAATCATGAAATGGACAAAAGACATGAACAGAAATCTCACAGAGGAAGACATAGACATGGCCAACATGCATATGAGAAAATGCTCCGCATCACTTGCCATCAGGGAAATACAAATCAAAACCACAATGAGATACCACCTCATACCAGTGAGAATGGGGAAAATTAACAAGGCAGGAAACAACAAATGTTGGAGAGGATGCGGAGAAAAGGGAACCCTCATACACTGTTGGTGGGAATGTGAACTGGTGCAGCCACTCTGGAAAACTGTGTGGAGGTTCCTCAAACAGTTAAAAATATACCTGCCCTACGACCCAGCAATTGCACTGTTGGAGATTTACCCCAAAGATACAAATGCAATGAAACGCCGGGACACCTGCACCCCGATGTTTATAGCAGCAATGGCCATGATAGCCAAACTGTGGAAGGAGCCTCGGTGTCCAACGAAAGATGAATGGATAAAGAAGATGTGGTTTATGTATACAATGGAATATTACTCAGCTATTAGAAATGACAAATACCCACCATTTTCTTCAACGTGGATGGAACTGGAGGGTATTATGCTGAGTGAAGTAAGTCAGTCGGAGAAGGACAAACATTATATGTTCTCATTCATTTGGGGAATATAAATAATAGTCAAAGGGAATATAAGAGAAGGGGGAAGAAATGTGTGGGAAATACCAGAAAGGGAGACAGAACGTAAAGACTGCTAACTCTGGGAAACGAACTAGGGGTGGTAGAAGGGGAGGAGTGCAGGGGGTGGGAGTGAATGGGTGACGGGCACTGGGGGTTATTCTGTATGTTAGTAAATTGAACACCAATAAAAAATAAATTAAAAAAAAACACCAAAAAGCATAAGGAAGAAAAAAAGAATAGATAAATTCATCAAAATTTAAAAATTTTGTGCTTTACAGGATACCATCATGAAAGTAAAAAGACAACCTCACAAGAATGGGAAAAAATATTTAAAAGTCATAGCTGATAAGGGACTTGTATTTAGAATACATTAAAAAAAAAACTAACACTATAACTCAATAAAAAGATAATCCAATTTAAAAATGACCAAAGGATTTGAGCAGACATTTCTTTAAGAGGATATACATATGGGAAGATGCTTAAAATTATTATTACAAATGAAATACCACTTCATACCCACTAGAATGGCTATAATAATAAAATGGCATACAGAGGTGCCTGGGTGGCACAATTGGTTGAGCATCTGACTCTTGGTGTCAACTCAGCTCATGATCTCAGGGTTGTGAGATCAAGCCCCATGTTGGGCTCCACATTCAATACAGTCTCCTTGGGTCTCTCTCCCCCTCCCTTCCCCCTCCTCTCTTTCTCTCTGAAATAAATCAGTGTTTAAAAAAATGAAATATAGTACAATGTGGAAGAATGTGGAGAAATTAGAGCCCTTGTATGTTGCTATTAAGAATGTAAAATGGTGCAGCTGCCATGAAAAACAGTGGCAGTTTCTCAAAAAGTTAAATAGAATTACCATTTGGCCCTGTAATTCCACCCCTAAATACAAACCAAAGAGAAATGAAAGTGTACATTTACACAAAAACTTGTAGACAATTTTTTTTAATACTTACATTTAAATTCTGTTAGAATTTTTTTATTAGGTGAGCTTTATTTTTTAAAAAGAATCTCCACACCCAATAGGGGGACTGTTAACTACAACCCTGAGATCAGGAGTCACATGTCCTATCAATTAAGCCAACTAGGCACCTGTAGGTAGACAAGTTTTAATAGCAACATTATTCATGTTCTATGTTTCAACAAATCCAGTCTCTTGATTTTAAGGTTATAAGCCACAGAAAATATTCTATAAGTGATAAGAGGGAATGTTTGGATAAGATAGCCAGGAATGCAAGCAACAAGGGAAAATAATGAATGGTTCATGTTTTTGTATTTGTTTAATCTTTTTTCCAGCGATGAGCTGTTTCCTGGGCCATGAGAAGGCACTTGCCTTTGGAGATTATGTGGCTGTAGCACGAGGAAGCAAAGATCACAACATCCGTGCCCAACAACCAGAGAATGGACTGTCAGAAGAGGCTCAAGTAAAGTGCTTGATTGACCAGGCAACAGACCCCAACATTCTTGGCAGAACTTGGATAGGATGGGAGCCCTGGATGTGAAGAACTATGAGAGTCAGCAGATAAACAAGCATGAAAGTGGTTAAAGTATCTCCTAAACTTTCATCTATAGCCATCAATTTTCCTGAAGCACTGAAGGGAAGAAATCTATTTAGTGGCAAAGTCTTATAGCAGGAGTTTAATCAAGACCATGATGAATAAGTGAATATTGATATGAATGATTAGGTTACGATTATGATAGACTTAAAGTAGGAAAATCTACATCTAGGTTCATACAAGTATTAAATCAAGAATATAGCATATTGCAAAGTGCTACAACTTAGATAAACCAGCTCTCTTAATAAATGGTGTAAGTATGAACATTCCATGCAGTGTTCTTATTAGTAATTATGTTCATTGGAAATAAGACCCAGAAGACTTCATCACTAAGATTTTATGAGAGTGAAGCCAAAAGCATGATAAGGTGTTATATTAGTAGTATAGGAATCATAATGAATGATACAGCTTATAATACTTAGAAATGATTGCTTTTGATATTTTAGGGTATTTTTAGGCCATTTTCTTTCATTTTATTCTCTTCTAATTTAGACATTTCATGATAGATTTGTTCTCCAAAAGAGAAAGTATTTAGCAGAGAGGAAAAACCTTGGTCTTAGCACTCACTTTTGCTGTTCATATCCACAACAGGAAGGTAGATAACAGTGCTTGGCATCTCAGCCTCAGGATTTCTAACTTCAGGAATTGCAAGTATGATGATAGGGATAGCATACAGCATTTCAATTCTAGGGAAAAAAAAACAAAAACTAAACAAACCCCTATTGGAACTGAATTCCTTATTTGGAGACAAAACATACATTCTAGGGGTGCCTGGGTGGCTCAGTGGTTGAGCGTCTGCCTTTGGCTCAGGGCGTGATCCTGGAGTCCCAGGATTGAGCCCTGCATGGGGCTCCCTGCATGGGGCTCCCTGCATGGAGCCTGCTTCCCCTCTGCCTGTGTCTCTGCCTCTCTCTCTCTCTCTCTCTGTCTCTCATGAATAAATAAATAAAATTTTAAAAACACATGTTCTAAAACAGCAAGATCAAATTATGAGACACAAAAATAGGTTCCTTTCCTTCACAGAATCTCTGCCTCTCCTCTAAGCCTGCACATACCTGAACTGTTTTCAGGTTGGCTCTGAGCTTTCTGTTACTGTTTGTCTTTAAACAATTATATTTGGAGACTTTTGTGTGCTTTTGAAAAATAATAAATTTAGGAACATGAAACATTAAAATTTCTCCCAAAGTAATATAGCTCTTATGTAGTTTCAAAAACAAAATAGTCACTTTATATTTCATTATACTAATTGTCATTTTGAGAAATACAGGTTGAATACATTATGACATTAAAAATAAACCATTGTATTCTCAACAAATGGTATCATAATCAAAGAAATTTCATCTCAAAAGAAAAATAAGTGATCATGTATGTGAAAATCCAGTAAACACATGATCTAGTAAATATTATTTGCTAAGCACAAAAACCAGAACAAACTACCTTGGTGTTGATTATATTTTCTATCACAACTTAACTAACCATTTTTGCTTATGTCTTGATAATGTGGGATGTATTCATTGACTAGATCCCATGTTAAAGGAAACCCTGTTTTTTAATGACTACTTTTCATGTCAGTAAAAATTCATTGTTACAAGATGACTGTGTATATGAGTCCAGTTTCAAAGCTGTCTACTTGAAATTGTATCCAAACCAATGAGAAGGCAGTAAAAAGTCACTATACAACATTCAGAGACATTTGCACAATGGCTCAGGATGGTAAATGACTATTACACATGCGGAACTACATGTCTAACCCATATCTTGTCTCTATACTTCAACCCTATGATTCTTGTCTGCATAAAGATACTTGTTTGGATGCAAGAAATAAAAGAAGACACCCATACTGATTATAAGGAAATATGAATAATAAGAATATTTTTGGGATCTTTCTCTATGTAGGATCACATCATCTGATAATAGAGATAGTTTAACTTCTTTTCTAATTTGAGTGCTTATGTTTCTTTTTTCCTGCCTAATTGCTCTGGCTATAACATTCAGTACAATATTGAGAACATGATAAAAGTGGATATATTTGTCTTGTTCCTGATCTTTAGGAGGACATTTTAATCTTTCACTGTTGAGTATCCTGTTGGTTCTGAGACATTTACATAAATGTCCTTTCATCTAGTTGATCAAGTTTCTTTCTGTTCTTAGTTTGCTGAGGTTTTTTTTATCATCATACAGTGTTGAGTTTTGTCAAATGCTTTATTTGCATTAATTGAGACAACCTGTGGTTTTTCTTTTTTGTTTATGAATGTGAATTATAATGAGTAGTATTAAGATGTTAAACTATCCCAGAATTGCTGGTATAAATCCTGGTTGCCCATAGTGAGTAATCCTTTTACTATGCTGTTGGATTCTGTTTGCTAGTATTTTGTTGAAGATTTTTGCATCAGAGTTCGAAAGGGATATTGGTCTCAAGTTTTCTTGTGAAACTTTTGTCTAGAGTTAGTATCAGAGTAATGATGGTCTCTTCAAATGAGTTAGGAAGTTTTCACTTCTCATATATTTTAGAAGTTTGAGAAGGATTGGTATTCTTTTTTCTTAAGGATTTTAAAAAATTTCTTAGAGAAAGTGTGCAGGTGGGGAGAGTGGCAGAAGGAGAGGGAGAGAATGCCAAACAGACTCCTCGCTGGTGGTGGAGCCCAACCTGGGGCTGGATCTCAGGACCCTGAGATCATGACCTGAGCAGAAATCAAGAATTGAATGCTTAACTGACTGAGGCCACCCAAGTGCCCCAGGATTGGTGTTAATTCTTAAGTGTTTTTATAAAATTCACCAAGGAAGTCATCTAAAGGCTAGCCTGCTCTTTGTTGGGATCTTTTTTATACTTATATTTTTGTCTTGGTTTTCTTTTTTAAAAAATTGAAGTATACAGTCTTTGGGAAAAACTTTCTTTTGAGGACCATTTGAATAGTAAATGGTTCTTCACCCTTTCATATTCAGGCTGGAGGTGTCCTTATATCTAAAATGAGTCTCTTGTAGACCACAAATAGATGGGTCTTTTTTTTTTATCCAGTCCAAAACCCTGCATCTTTTGATGGGATCATTTAGCCCATTCACGTTCAGAGTTACTATTGAAAGATATGAATTTAGTATCATCGTAATACCTATTCAGTCCCTGTTTCTGTGGCTTATTTTGTTGGGCTTCCTCTTTCTTTTACAGGTCACCCTTAATATTTTTTGCAGAGCTGTTTTAGTGGCCACATATTCATGCAGTTTCTGCATATCTTGGAAGTTCTTTACCTCTCCTTCTATTCTGAATGAGAGCCTTCCTGGATATAGTATTCTTGGCTGCATGTTCATCTCATTTAGAACCCTGAATATATCCTGCCAGTCCTTTCTGGCCTGCCAGGTCTCTGTGGAGAGGTCAGCTAGCTGTTTATCTGATATTTCTCCCCATATAAGTTAAGAGTCTCTTGTCTCTTGCTTCTTTAAGGATTTTCTCTTTATCTTTGGAATTTGGAAGTTTCACTAGTAAATGTTGAGGTGTTGAACGGTTTTTATTGGTTTTGGTGGGGGGGGCCTATCTCCTGGATCTGAATGCCTGTTTCCCTCCCCAAATTAGGGAAGTTCTCAGCTATGATTTGTTCAAATATGTTTCTGTCCCTCTTGGCGTTTTCTGGAACCCCAATTATATGTAGATTTTTCCTTCCAAGGCTGTCATTTATTTCCGTTACCCTTTCCTAATGGTCTCCTAATTGTTTTTCTTTTTTCCTCAGCTTCCTTCCTTGCCATCAACTTGTCTTCTATGTCACTCTTTCTTTCACCTCATTAACCCTCATCGTTAGGACCTCCAGTTTGGATTGCATCTTATTTAATTGATTTTTAATTTCAGCCAGATTAGATCTAAATTCTGCAGTCATGAAGTCTCCAGAATCTCTAGAATCCTTTATGCTTTTTTTCCAGAGGCACCAGTTGCTTTATAATTATGTTTCTGAATTGGCTTTCTGTCATGGAATTATAATCCATATTCTGTGGCAGAGAGTACTGTTTCTGCTTCTTTCTTTAGTGGTGAGTTCTTCCTTCTAGTCATTTTGCTCAGTGGAGAGTGGCTGTGAGTGGGCTGAGTCAGTATCAACCACGACCTAAGTAAATTTCACTGTAGATGATTCTGGAGGCCAGAGACCAGAAAATGAAAACAAAGATCAGAACAAAATAAAAGGACCACTAAAGTGAAAAACAAATTTTATAACAAGGTAGTAAACAATAAAAGGCCAAAAATCCCAGAGAAGAAGGAAAAAAAAAAAAACCCCGAGTAAAAAGAGAAGAAATAAAAAAGGGGGGGGGACTGGGAGATGCTGGTGGTGAAGAAGTTGTAGTGGAAGGAGAATGCAGTCTACCTGAGGGGTCCTAGAATGTGGTCCTCTTGGTTCTGCGTGTATTAAATTCTGTATGTTAGAAGATGCTCAATCCCAAATTTGTATAAAGCAACAATACTTGTAGAAAGCCCCTACACTGACCACTGAAACATAAACGAGATAAAAGAGGGAGGGGACAAAATGAGAATGAAGAGAGAATATAATCTCAGAGAATGAACCAGCATGGTGTTCCACTTGGTTTCGGGTGCATGCTGGTCATGTATTAGAAGGTACCGCCATTGTAGAACAAACTGAGGCAGAAAACAGAAAAACCCATATTTTGTATATCTCCCAAAATTAAATTGAGTATGTTGGAATCCAGACGTGGAAAATATATCTACGACCTGTAATTGTAGAAATATGAAAGTCAAAAGAAAGAAACTTAAAAATAGGTGGTAAAATTTTGTAGTTAAGGTGGGAAAGAGAAAAAAATTGGAAAATTTCAGTCTGATATAAAAACGAGTTGTACTGGAAAAAGGACAGAGGGCAGCCCTGATGGCTCAGCAGTTTAGCCCAGGGCGTGATCCTGGAGACCGGGATTGAGTCCCACATCGGGCTCCCTGCATGGAGCCTGCTTCTCCCTCTGCCTGTGCCTCTCTCTCTCTCTCTCATGAATAAATAAAATCTTTTAAAAAGGTGGGGGGAAGGAGGGATACCCTCTAGTTCTATATACTGTAAATCCCTCAACTTCCCCTGGAGCTTTCCAGCGCTGATTGGTCAAGAACTTGCTCTTCCCCTGTCCTTCCAACTGGTCTTGGGGAGGGGCTCCTGTGCTGATTCTCAGGTGTGTGCACCTGGAGAGATGCTGCACCACCCCCCACCGGGTGCCAGGATCAGTGGGAGCTGTTTACCCCGTGAGGCCTCTGTCCCCTGGGGCCCTGCCTTTCCCGGGCACTAGGTGACATGAGGAACACCACCACTGGTGGTGGCCAGGTCTCCAGCTCTGGAGTCAGCTCCCTGCAGTAACTACCGCAACTTCAATCAGGACTGGCCAATGCTCCCAGGGGGGATGCAGGATGATGGGCTTTGTCTGCTCGGTGACCTGGGATCCAGGGCCCTGTGCTACTAGAATAGCCCTACCAGGGAGTGCAGCTCCTGAAGGCAGCAGAGCACAGACGCCTCAGTCGAGCTGCCTGGCCTGACCAACTGGCTTCTGCCAGATGCCCCGCCAATCCTATACAGAGATCAGTCCGCGCAATGTGGGAGCTGCCACGTATGTAAATTAATTAATAAGCAAAGTAAAGACATACTTAGATAATAATACACTATAGTAGGAGACTTCAACATGACAGTTTCTGCAAATGACCAATCTTCTAACATCACCAAAGAAACAAGAGCCTTAAATGATACACTGGACCAGATGGATTTCACAGATGTATACAGAACTTTCCATCCGAACGCAATGGAATTCTCAAGTGCACATGGAACTTTCTCCAGAATAGACCATATACTGGGTCCAAATCAGGTATCAACTGATACCAAAAGATTGGGATTGTCCCCTGCATATTTTCAAACCACAATGCTTTGTAACTAGAACTCAATCACAAGAAGAAATTTGGAAGAATCTCAAACATATGGACGTTAAAGAACATCCTACTAAAAGATGAATGGGTCAACCAGGAAATTGGAAAATTAAAAAAATTCATGGAAACTAATGAAAATGAAGATACAACTGTTCAAAATCTTTGGGATACAGCAAAAGCAGTCCTAAGAGGAAACTACATCACAATACAAGCCTCCTGCAAAAAATTGGAAAAAACTCAAATGCACAAGCCAACCTCCCACCTAAAAGAACTGAAGAAAGAACAGCAAATAAAGCCTACACCAAGCAGAAAAAGAGAGTTAATAAAGATTCGAGCATAACTCCCTGAAATAGAGACCAAGAAGAACTGTAGAACAGATCAACAAAATCAGGAGCTGGTTCTTTGAAAGAATTAATAAGATAGATAAACCATTAGCCAGCCTTATTAAAAAGACTCAAATTAATAAAATCATAATGAAAGAGGAGAGATCACAACCAATACCAAGGAAATACAAGCGATTTTGAAAATGTATTACGAGCAGCTACACGCCAAAAAATTAGCCAATCTAGGAGAAATGGATGCATTTCTGGAAAACCACAAATTACCAAAACTGGAACGGGGAGAAGTAAAACCTGAACAGAACAATAACCAACGAGGAAATTGAAGCAGTCATCAAAAACCTCCCAAAACACAAGTTCAGGGCCAGATGACTTCCTTTCCCAGGGGAATTCTATCAAACATTTAAAGAAGAAATAATACCTATTCTAACACTTCCGAAGGAAGGGACGGAATACTCCCAAACTCGTATTATGAGGTCAGTGTCACCTTAATTCCAAAACCAGACAAAGACCCCAGCAAAAAGGGGAATTATAGGCCAATATCCCTGATGAACACAGATGCAAAAATTCTCACCAAGATACTAGCCAATAGGATCCAACAGTACATTAAGAAGATTATTCACCATGACCAGGTGGGATTTATCCCTGGGATGCAAAGCTGGCTCAACATTCATGAAACAATCAACGTGATAGATCATATCAACAAGAGAAAAAACAACCATATGGTCCTCTCAATAGGTGCAGAGAACGTATTTGACAAAATACAGCATCCATTCCTGATCAAAACTCTTCAGAGTGTAAGGATAGAGGGAACATTCCTCAGCATCGTAAAAGCCATGTCCAAAAAGCCCACAGCACATATCATCATCAACGGGGAAACACTGAGAGCCTTTCCCCTAATATCAGGAACATGACAGGGATATCCACTCTCACCACTGCTATTCATCATAGTACTGGAAGTCCTGGCCTCAGCAATCAGACAACAAAAAGACATTAAAGGCATTCAAATTGGCAGAGAAGAGGTCAAACTCTCCCTCTTTGCAGATGACATGATACTGTACATAGAAAACCCAAAACACTCCACCCCAAGATTGCTAGAATTCATACAGCAATTTGGCAATGTGGCAGGATACAAAATCAATGACCAGAAATCAGTGGCATTTCTATAAACTAACAATGAGACTGAAGAAAGAGAAATTAAGGAGTCAACCCCACTTACAATTGCACCCAGAAGCCTAGGATACCTAGGAATAAACCTAACCAAAGAGGTAAAGGATCTATACCCTAAAAACTATAGAACACTTCTGAAAGAAATTGAGGAAGACACAAAGAGAGGGAAAAATATTCCATGCTCATGGATTGGAAGAATTAATACTGTGAAAATGTCAATGCTATCCAGGGCAATTTACACATTTAATGCAATCCCTATCAAAATACCATGGACTTTCTTCAGAGAGTTGAAACAAATAATCTCAAGATTTGTGTGGATTGAGAAAAGACCCGAATATCCAGGGGAATATTGAAAAAGAAAACCAGCACCGGAGGCATCACAATGCCAGATTTCAGGTTGTATTACAAAACTGTGATCATCAAGACAGCGTGGTACTTGGACAAAAACAGACACATAGATCAACGGAACAGAATAGAGAATCCAGAAAGGGACCCTCAACTTTACAGTCAATATTCGACAAAGCAGGAAAGACTATCCACTGGGGAAAAGAATCTCTTCAGTAAATGGTGCTGGGAAAATTGGACAGCCATGTGCAGAAGAATGAAACTAGACCATTCTCTTACGCTATACACAAAGATAAACTCAAAAAGGATGAAGGATCTAAATGGGAGACAAGAATCCATCAAAATCCTAGAGGAGAACACAGGCAACACCCTTTTTTAACTTGGCCACAGCAACTTCTTGCAAGATACATCTATGAAAGCAAGAGAAACAAAAGCAAAAATTAATTATTTGGACTTCATCAAAATAAAAAGCTTCTGCACAGCCAAAGGAACAGTCCACAAAACTAAAAGCCAACCTACAGAATGGGAGAAGATATTTGCAAATGACCTATCAGATAAAGGGCTAGTCTCCAAGTCTCCAAGATCTATAGAGAACTTATTAAACTCAACAGCAAAGAAACAATCCAATCCTGAAATGGGCAAAAGACATGAACAGAAATTTCCCAGAGGAAGACACAGACATGACCAGCAAGCACATGAGAAAATGCCTCACATCATTGGCCTTCAGGGAAATACAACGCAAAACCACAATGAGATACCACCTCACACCAATGAAAATGGTGTAAATAACAAGACAGGAGACAACAAATGTTGGAGAGGATGTGGAGAAAGGGGAACCCTCTTACACTGTTGGTGGGAATGTGAATTGGTGCAGCCACTCTGGAAAACTGTGTGGAGGTTCCTCAAACAGTTAAAAATAGACCTGCCCTATGACCCAGCTATTGCACTGCTGGGGATTTACCCCAAAGATACAGATGCAGTGAAAATCCGGAACACCTGCAACCCCACTGTTTATAGCAGCAATGTGCACAATAGCCAAACTGGAAGGAGCCTCAGTGTCCATCAAAAGATGAATGGATAAAGAAGATGTGGTCTATGTATACAATGGAATATTCCTCAGCCATTAGAAATGACAAATACCCACCATTTGCTTCGACGTGGATGGAACTGGAGGGTATTATGCTGAGTGAAGTAAGTCAAACGGAGAAGGACAAACATTATATGGTCTCATTCATTTGGGGAATATAAAAATTAGTGAAAGGGAATAAAGGGGAAAGGAGAGAAAATGAGTCAAAATATCAGTGAGGGTGACAAAACATGAGAGACCCTAACTGAGAAAGGAACAAGGGCTGGTGGAAAGGGAGGTGGGCGGGGATTTAGGGTGACTGGGTGACCGACACTGAGGGGGGCACTTGGCAGGATGAGCACTGGATGTAATGCTATATGTTGGCAAATTGAACTCCAATAAAAATAATTTTTTTTAAAAGAAAGCTGGCTTGAAGGCATACATACTTCTGAGAGTTGAGGCAATGGCTTGTCCCTTGCGCATCCACACTACCTGGAGACTTAGCTTAACACACTTCTGAAATATGCCTGACAGAAATTGTGTGAGAGGCAAGTGACTTGCTGTAGAACTGGAAGGTTTGCATCTCCGAGTTCAATACAGCGCTTTCCATAAAACCTCCTCACGTAGAATGGAGTTGCTCTAACTCTAATAGGAGAGAGGGTAGTAGAAAGCTGGCTTCAAGCCACACTTCTGAGAGTTGAGCACTGTGCTATCCCTCACGGGTCCACACTCCTTGTGCACTTAGCTCCTAACTCCTTGATATTCGATGGTAGACAGTAGTTGTGTGAAAGGCAAGTGGCAAATTGCCTGCCAAGAAGTCTTGTGGCTTGAGTTCAACACAGTACTATCCTTGAAACCTCACCGAGATTTCACCTAGATTCTAAGTGCAAAAGGAGAGATGCTTGTTGAAAGCTGGCTTCAATGCATACATACTTATGAGAGTTGAGCCAATGGCTTGTGCTTGCTCATCCACACTACCTGTATACTTAGCCTCTAACACCCTTCAGTATGATGCCTGACAGAAATTGTGTCAGAGGCAAGTGACTTCCTGTAGAACTGGATGGGTTGTGACTCTGAGTTCATTACAGCACTTTCCATAAAAGCCTCTCACATAGAATGGAGCTTGCTTCGAACTCCCCCAAGAGAGAGACTAGTTGAAAGTTGGCTTCAAGCCACACTTACTTCTGAGAGTTGAGCACCCATGCTGTTCCTCATGGCTGCACACTGCAATTGGAGTTAGCTTCTAACTCCCTTATGTTAGATGCTTCTCAGAAGCTGTGTGAGAAAAGAGTGCAGAGCTGCAGGACCAGATGGCATGTGTCTCTGAGTTCTTTACAGCTTTTTCCATGGAATGTCCTACGTGAAAATGGCGTTAACCTCTAAATCTCAAATAAGTCTACTTGTAAACTCACATCAAGGCATCGTTACTTCTCAGAGTTGAGCATGGTGTTGTCCCTCGCAGTTCCAAACTGCCTGTGGTTTTAGATTAAACAACAACCTCATTTTAGATGATGACAGAAGCTCCATGAGAGGCAAGTGTCAAGCTACCAGCCCGGAAGGCTTGGGTCTCTGAGTACATTACAGGGCATTTCATGCAACCTGCTCACCTAGAATGGTGGCAAGTTCTTACTAGTATAGTAGCAAAGGTAGTTAAAGCTGGCTTCAAGACATAGCAATTTAAATTGAGCAAAGGACCTGTCCCCTGATTTTCCACAATACCTGTACACATCGATTCTAACTCCCTTATATTAGACACATGACAGACTGTGAGGCAATTGGCAAGCTGCAGAACAGGAAGGAGGCCATTGTCGAGTTCAAGAAAGCACTTTCCATTAACCTGCTCACTTAGAATGGAGCTTACTTTGAACTCTTATAGGAGAGAGACTAGTTGAAAGCTGGCTTCAAGCTGTATTTACTTCTGAGAGTTGAGCAACCACCATATCGCTCATGACTCCACACTGCCTGTGGGTATTATAGCTTCTTACTCTATACCCACATGTTAGATGCCTGACAGAACTTGTGTGAGACACTACTGGCAATTTGGAGGCCCAGAAATCTTGAGCCTCCAGGTTCAGAACAGCACTTTCCTTGAGAAATGAGCTAGGATGAGCTAGGATGAGCTAGGTTGTAACTTCTATAAGAAAAGGAGTAATTGATACCTGGCTTCAAGGCAAAGTTATTTCTGAGAGTTGAGATCCTTGCCTGTCCCTCAAGGATACACGCTGCCTCTAAGTTTAGTTCTAGAACACTGATGTAGATGCTTGAGAGTTGTGTGAGAGGCAACGGGCAAAATGCTACCCTTCTAACATATGTAAAATGCCTGACAGAATTTCTGTGAGAGGCAAATGACTAACAGTAGAACTGGAATGTTTGCGTCACAGAGTTCAACACAGCGCTTTCCATAAAACCTCCTCACTTAAAATGGAGCTTGCTTCAAACTCTCATAGAAGAGAGGCTAGTAGAAAGCTGGCTTCAAGCCACACTTACTTCTGAGACTGAGCACCTGAGCTATCCATCGAGGTTCAACACCCCCTGTGCACTTAGCTCCTATATCCTTGATGTTCAATGCATGACACAACCTGTGTGAGAGGCGAGTTGTAAATTGCCTGCCAGAGGTCTTGTGTCTCGAACTCAAAACAGTAGTTTCCTAGAGTTGAGAGTTGAGAGCTGAGGTCACCGAGAGTTGAGCTAAGTTCTAATTGCAATAGGAGAGAGGCAGTTGAAAGCTAATTACAAGGCATAAATACCTCAGAGGGTTAAGCCAATGACGTGACCCTCTGGCATGCACACTCCCTGGAGACTTAGCTTTTAACACCCTTCTATATGATGCCTGACAGAAATTCTGTGAGAGGCAAGTGACGTCCTGTAGAATTGGAAAGTTTGCATCTTCGAGTCCAACACAGCGCTTTCCATAAAATCTCCTTCACATAGAATGGAGTTTGCTACAAACTCTCCTAAGAGAGAGGTTAGTTGAAAGCTGGCCCACCATTTGCTTCAACATGGATGGAACTGGAGGGTATTATGCTGAGTAAAATAAGTCAATCGGAGAAGGACAAACATTATATGTTCTCATTCATTTGGGGAATATAAATAATAGTGAAAGGGAATAGAAGGGAAGGGAGAAGAAATGGGTAGGAAATATCAGAAAGGGAGACAGAACATAAAGACTCCTAACTCTGGAAAATGAACTAGGGGTGGTGGAAAGGGAGGAGGGTGGGGGGTGGGAGAGAATGGGTGACGGGCACTGAGGGGGGCACTTGGGATGAGCACTGGGTGTTATTCTGTATGTTGGCAAATTGAACACCAATAAAAAATAAATTTATTATTTAAAAAAAAAGAAAAGAAAGCTGGCCTCAAGCCACACTTACTTCTGAGAGTTGAGCACCCATGCTATCTCTCGCGGCTCCAAAAGCATGGGGAGTTAGCCTCTAACTCCCTTGTGTTAGATGCTTGTCAGACGCGGTGTGAGAAAAAGTAGACAGCTGCAGGACCAGAAGGCAAGTGTCTCCGACTTCAATACAGCTTTTTCCAAGGAACGTCCTAACGTAGAACGGCGTTAAACTCTCAATATCAAACACACAAGTCTACTTGTAATCTCGCTTCAAGGCATAGTTACTTCTCAGAGGTGAGCACAGGTGTTCTTCCTCGCACTTCCTAACCACCTGTGGTTTTAGATTCAAACGTCTTCATTTTAGATACTTGTCAGAAGCTGCGTGAGAGGCAAATATCAGGCTACAGGCCTGGAAGGCTTGTGTCTCTGAGTACACTACAAGGCATTTCATGAAACCTGATCACCTAAACGATGGAAGTTTTTTACTAGCATATTATCTAAGCTAGTAGAAAGCTAGCTTAAAGCCACCCTTACTTCTGAGAGTTGAGCACCTGACCTCGCGGCTCCACACTCCCTGTGCACTTAGCTTCTACAGACTTGATGTTCAATACCTGACGCCAATCGTGTGAGAGGCGAGTGGTAAATTGCCTTCCCAGAAGTTCTGTGTCTCAAACTCAATACAATATATTCCTGAAACCTCCTCAGCCAGAGTTGTTATGTTCTAATTGCAATAGGAGAGAGACGAGTTGAAAGCTGGCATCAAGGCATACATATTTCTGACAGTTAAACCAATGACTTGTCCCCCTGGCATGCACACTCCCTGGATACCTAGCTTTTAACACCCTTCTGTATGATGCCTGACAGAAATTGTGTGAGAGGCGAGTGGCTTCTAGTTAAACTGGAAAGATTATGTCTCCAAGATCAATACACCACTATCCATAAAACCTGCTCACTTAGAATGGAGTAGGCTTTTAAATCTTCTAATACAGAGGCTAGTCGAGAGCTAGCTTCAAGCCACACATACTTCTTAGAGTTGAGTACAATACCTACACCTCCCGGCTGCACTCTATATGTGCACTTCGCTTCTAACTCCTTAATATTTAATGCCTGCCACATATTGTGTGAGAGGCTAGTGGCAAATTGCCTACCCAGAAGTCTTGTGTCTTGAGTTCAATACAGTACTTTCCTTGAAACGTCCTCACAAAGAGTTGAACTAGGATTTACCTGCAATAGAAGAGACAAGTGAAAGCTGGCTTGAAGGCCTAAATACTTCTGAGGGTTGAGCCCTTGGCATTTCCCTCTCCCATTCACAATACATGTATACTTAGCCTCTGGCAGCCTTCAGTATAATACCTGACAGAAATGGTGTAGGAGGCAAGTCTCGTCATGCAGACCTTGAATGCTTGCGTCTCCAGGCTGAACACAGTGCTTTCAAAAACTTCCTGACCTTGAATGGAGTTTGCTTCATTCTCTCCTATGAGAGAGCCTGGTTGAAAGCTGATTTCAACACACCTACTTCTGAGAGTTGAGCACCTGTTCTATCCCTTGCACCTCCACACTTCCTGTGCACTGAGCTCCTAAATCCTTGATGTTCGATGCCTGACATATATTGCGTGAGAGGTAAGAGGCAAATTGCATACCCAGAAGTCTTGTGTCTCGAATTCAATACAGTAATTTCCTTGAAACATCCTCACTGAGAGTTAAGCTAGGTTTTTCCTGCAATCGGAGAGGCGAGTTGAAAGCTGGCTTGAAGGCATACGTACTTCTGAGAGGTGAGCCTATGGAGTCTCCCTCTCCCATTCACAATACACGTATACTTAGCGTCTAACAGCCTTCTGTGTAATGACTGACAGAAATGGTGTGAGAAGCAAGTCTCCTTATGCAGACTTGGAATGCTTCTGTCTCCAGGCTGAATACAGCACGTTCACAAAAAATTCCTTACCACGAATGGAGATTGCTTCGATCTCTCCTAAGAGACAGGCTAGTGGAAAGATGGCTTCCAGCCACACTTACTTCTGAGAGTTGAGCACCTGTGCTATCCCTCATGGTTCCACACTGCATGTGGCAATAGCCTCAAACTCCCTTATGTTAGAAGCTTGTCAGAAGATGTGTGAGAAAAGAGTACACAGTGGCAGGACCAGATGGCATATGTCTCCAAGTTAAATAGAGCTTCTTCCATGGAAGGACTTACCATAGAACGGGGTAAACCTCTGAATCTCAAATAAAAGCCTACTTGTAATCTCGCTTCAAGGCATAGTTCCTTCTTAGAGGTGAGCACAGGTATTTGCATTTCCTCACTGCCTGTGGGTTTATATTTAAACAACCTCATTTTACATACTTGGCAGTAGCTGCCTGAGAGGCAAGTGTCAAGCTACAGGCCTGGCAGGCTTCTGTGTCTTAGGACTCTTCAGGGCATTTCATGCAACCTGCTCATGTAGCTCAATGGAAGTGAGAGCACAGTTTCCAATTATGGTAGAAGGTTGTTACCAGGATAAGAGTGAAACGAATTGAAACCTGGCTTCAAGGCATACATACTTCTGAGAGGTCAGCCAAAGGCATGTCCGTTGCGCATCCACACTACTAGGAGACTTAGCTTCTAACACCCTACTGTCAGATGCCTGACAGAAATGGTGTTAGAGTCTAGTGACTTCCTGTAGAACTCAATGGTTTGCAATTAAGAGTACAATACAGTACTTTCCAAAAGACCCCCTCAGTTAGAATGGAGTTTGATTCAAACTCTCCTAAAGGGAGGCTAGATGAAAGCTGGCTTCAAGCCACGCTTACTTCTGAGAGTTGAGCACCCATGCTATTCCTCGCGGCTCGACACTGCATGTGGAGTAAGCCTGTAATTCCTTTACGTTAGATGCTTGTGAGAAGCTGTGTGAGAAAAAAGTGCAAAGCAGCAGGAGCAGAAGGGCATGTGTCTCCCAGTTCAATACCACTTATTCCATGGAACGTCCAATCTTATTTGGCCCATCACCGCCCACTATCAAATAAACAAGTCTATTTGTGAGCTCGCTTCAAGGCATAGTTCCTTCTCAGAGTTCAGCACAGCAGTTATCTCTACCATGTTCTCACTGTCTGTGGTTTTAGAGTCAAACAACCTAATTTTTCATACTTGTCAGAAAGGGCATGAGAGGCAAGTGTCAAGCTACAGGCCTGGAAGGCTTGTGTCTCTGAGTACACTATAGGGCATTTCATGCCACATGCAAACTGAAAAGGTGGAAGGTTCAAACTAGCATTGGAGCGAAGCAAGTGGAAAGCTGGCTTCAACGCAAGCTTCTTTTGAGACGTGAGCAAAGTACCTGGCCCCTGAGTTTCCATGATGCTTCTACATAGCTTTAAACTCCCATATATCACATAGATAGCAGATAGTGTGAGGCAAATGGCAAGGTGCAGAACAGGAAGGAGACCATCGATGAGTTCAAGAAAGCATTTTCCATTGAACCTGCTAACTTACAATGGAGCTTCCTTAGAACTTTCCTAGGATAGAGGCTAGTCGAAAGCTGGCTTCAAGGCACACTGCCTTCTGAGAGTTGAGCACCCGCACTGTCCGTCGTGGCTCCACACTGCATGTGGAGTTAGCCTCTAACTCCCTGATGTGAGGCGCTTGTCAAAAGCTGTTTGAGAAAAGAGTGCACAGCTGCAGGACCAGAATGGCATGTGTCTCCCGAGTTCAATACCGCTTTCTCCACAGAATGTCGTACCATATTTGGCCCATCAACTCTCAACATCAAGTAAAGGAGTCTACTTGTGAGCTTGTTTCAAGGCATAGTTCCTTCAGAGTTGAACACAGGTGTTGTCCCTCACAGGTCCTCACTGCCTGTGGTTTTAGAATCCGACCACCTCATTTTCCATGCTTGTCAGAAGGGGTGTGAGAGGCAAGTGTCAAGCTACAGGCCTGGGAGGCTTGTGTCTCTGAGTACACTATGGAGCATGTCATGCCGCCTGCTCACCGAAGACGTGGAAGGTTCTTCCTAGCATTGGAGCAAAGCAAGTTGAAAGATGGCTTCAACGCATGCTTTGTTCTGAGACGTGAGCAAAGGACCTGTCCCCTGAGTATCCACGATGCCTGTACATAGAGCTTCGAACTCCCTTATGTCAGATGCAATTCAGAGAGCGTGAGGCCAGGGTGAAGGTGCAGAAGAGGAAGGACTGCCTCGCTGAGTTCAAGAAAGCATTTTCCTTTGAACCTGCTCACTTACACCGGAGCTTCCTTTGAACTCTCCTAGGATAGAGGCTAGTCAAAAGCTGGCTTCAAGGCACACTACCTTCTGAGAGTTGAGCACCCGTGCCATCCGTCGCGGCTCCACACTGCATGTGGAGTTAGCCTCTAACTCCTTATGTGAGCCGCTTGTCAGAAGCTGTTTGAGAAAAGAGTGCACAGCTGCAGGACCAGAATGGCATGTGTCTCCTGAGTTCAGTACTGCTTTCTGCATGGAACGTACTACCATATTTGGCCCATCACCTCTCAACATCAAATATACCAGGCTACTTGTACTCTCGCTTCAAGGCAGAGTTCCTCCTTAGAGGTGAGCACAGGTGTCGTCCCTCACCTTTCCTCACTGCCTGTGGTTTTTGATTCAAACAACCTCATTTTACACACTTGTCAGAAGCTGCGTGAGAGGCAAGTGTCAAGCTACAGGCCTGGATGCTCACGTGTCTGAATACTCTTCAGGGCATTTCATGCAACCTGCTCACTTAGCTCAATGGGAGATGAGAGCACAGCTCCCATTGATGGTGGAAGGTTCTTCCTAGCATAGGCGTGAAACGAGTTGAAAGCTGCCTTGAAAGCATACGTACTTCTGAGAGGTGAGCCTATGGCTTTTCCCTCTTGCATTCGCAACTCATGTATACTGAGCCTCTAACAGCCTTCTGTATAATGCCTGACAGAAATGATGTCAGAGTCAAGTTCCTCCTGCAGACCTGGAATGATGTCATCTCCATGCTGAATACAGCGCTTTCACAAATCTTCCTTACTGCGAATGGACTTTGCTTCTATCTCTCCTAAGAGAGAGGCTAGTGGAAAGCTGGCTTCCAGCCACACTTACTTCTGAGAGTTGAGCAGCCAAGTTGTCCCTCACGACTCCACCCTGCACGTGGAATTAACCTTAAACTCCCTTATGATAGAAGCTTAGCAGAAGCTGTGTGAGAAATGAGTGCAGAGTGGCAGGACTGGACGCCACGTGTTTCCGAGGTCAATAGAGCTTTTTCCATGGAAGGTTGTACCTTAGAATGGAGTACACCTCTGAATCTCAAATAAAAATAGAAAATAATCGAATCGAATTGAATTGAGTAGAAAATAATCGAATCGAATCGAATCAAATCGAAAATAATCGAATCGAATCGAATCGAAAATAATCGAATCGAATAAAAAATAATCAAATTGAATCGAATCGAATCGATCGAAAATAATTGAATCGAATTGAATCGAATCAAAAATATTCGAATCAAAACGAAACGAATCGAATCAAAAATAATCGAATGGAATCGAATCAAATCGAAAATAATCGAATCGAATTGAATCAAAATAATCGAATCGAATCAAATCAAATAGAATCGAATCGAAAATAATCGAATCAAATCGAATCGAAAATAAACGAATCGAATTGAATCGATTCAAAAATAATCTAATTGAATCGAATCGAATCGAATTGAATCGAAAATATTCGAATCGAATCGAATCAAAAATAATCAAATTGAAATGAATCGAATCGAATCGAATCAAAAATAATTGAATAGAATCGAAGCGAATTGATCGATGATAATCAATTCGAATCGAATTGAATCGAAATGAATCGAATCAAAAATAATCGAATCGAAATGAATCGACTCGAAAATAATTGAATCGAATCGAAACGAATCGAATTGAAAATAATCAAATTGAAACAAATATAGTCAATAATAATTGAATCGAAAAGAAATGAATCGAATTGAAAATAATTGAATCTAAACGAATCGAATTGAAAATAATCGAATTGAATAGAATTGAAACGAATCAAATCGAAATAATCGAATCGAAACTAATCGAATCGAAAATAATCTAATCGAAACGAAAATAATCTAATCGAAATGAATCGAATCGGAAATAATAGAATCAAATCAAAACGAATCGAATCAAAAATAATCGAATCGTAACGAATCGAATCAAAAATAATCGAAACGAATCGAATCAAAAATAATTGAATCGAATTGAAAAAAAAATTGAATCGAATTGAAACTAATCGAATCGAAAATAATCTAATCGTAACGAATCGAATCGAAAATAATCGAATCGAATCAAATCGAAAAGATTGAATCGAAAAAAATAGAATCAAAACTAATTGAATCGAAAATAATCGAATCGAATCGAATTGAAACGGATCAAATCGAAACTAATCGAATCGAAAAAAATCGAATAGAATCGATTCGAATCAAATCGAAATTAATCGAATCGAATCAAATCAAATCGAAAAGAATCGAATCAAAATTGAATCAAAAAGATACGAAAAGAATCGAATCGAATCGAAAAGAATCGAATTGAATAGAATCGAAAGAAACGAATCGAAAACTAACAAATCAAATCGAAAAAAATCTAAACGAATCGAATCAAAAAAACAAATTGAATCGAATCAAAAAGAATCGAATCGGGGATCCCTGGGTGGCGCAACCGTTTGGCGCCTGCCTTTGGCCCAGGGCGCGATCCTGGAGACCCAGGATCGAATCCCACATCAGGCTCCCAGTGCATGGAGCCTGCTTCTCCCTCTGCCTGTGTCTCTGCCTCTCTCTCTCTCTCTCTGTGACTATCATAAATAAATAAAAAAAAATTAAAAAAAAAACCCAAAAAACAAAAAGAATCGAATCGAATCAAAAAAGATTGAATCGAATCGAATCAAAAAGAATCGATTCGAAATGAATTGAATCAAATTGAATCGAAAAGAATCAAAACGAATCAAATAAAGAAGAATCGAATCGAAAAAAATCTAATCGAATCGAATTGAATCGAAAAGAATTGAATCGAAAAGAATCTAATCGAATCGAAAAGAATCAAATAGAAAATAATCGAATAGACGAATCGAAAAGAGTCGAATCGAAAAGAATCGAATCGAATCGAAAGAAATCGAATCGGATTGAATCGAATAGAAAATAAATCGAATCAGAACGAATCAGCCGAAAATAATCGAATCAAATCGAATCGAAAATAAACGAATCGAATTAAATCGAAACCAAAAGAATCAAATGGAATCGAAACAAATCGAATAGAAAATAATCGAATCAAAACGAATCGAATCGAAAATAATTGAATCGAATCGAAAAGTATCGAATAGAAACGAATTGAATCGAATCGAATCGAAAATAATCGAATTAATTCGAATTGAAGCAAATCGATTCAAAAATAATCGAATCGAAATGAATCAAATCGAAAATAATTGAATCGAATCTAATAGAACTGAATCGAATCGAGAATAATCGAATCGAATCGAATCGAATCAAAAATAATTGAATCTAATCGAATCGAAAGGAATCGAATCGAAAATAATCGAATCGAAACGAATCAACTCGTGAATACTTGAATCGAATAGAAACGAATCGAATAGAAAATAATCAAATCGAAACGAATCGAATCAGAAATAATCTAATCGAAGCGAATCTAATAGATAATAATTTAATCGAATCGAAACGAATTGAATCACAAATTATCGAATCAAAATGAATCGAATCGAAAATAATCGAATCGAATCGAATCGAAACGAATCGAATCAAAAATACTCGAATCGAAACTAATCGAATCGAAAATAATCGAATCGAATCGAAACGAATAGAATCGAAAAAAATAGAATCGAAAATATTCGAATCGAATCAAATCGAAATGAATCTAATAGAAAATAATCGAATTGAAACGAATCAAATCAAAAATAATCGATTCGAATCGAATCGAAACGAATCGAATCGAAAATAATCGAATCGAAAATAATCGAATCGAAAATAATCGAATCGAATCGAAAATAATCGAATCAAAACGAATCAAATCGAAAATAATTGACTCTAATCGAAATGATTCGAATTGAAATAATCGAATCAAAACGAATCGAATCGAAAATAATCTAATCGAAACGAATCGAACCAAAAATAATTGAATCGCATCGAAACGAATCGAAAATAATCGAATCGAAACGAATCGAATAGAAAATAATCGAATCGAAACGAATCAACTCGAAAATAATTGAATCTAATCGAAACGAATCGAATCGAATCAAAATAATTGAATCAAAACGAATCGAATCGAAAATAATCGAATCAAATCGAATAGAAATTAATCGAATCGAATTATATCGAAATGAATCGAATTGAAAATAATCAAATCGAAACGAGTCGAAACGAATCGAATAGAAAATAATCGAATCGAAACTAATCGAATTGAAAATAATCGAATAGAAATGAATCAATTGAAAATAATTGAATCGAATCGAAATGAAACGAATCAAAAATAATTGAATTGAATCGAAACTAATTAAAAATAATTGAATCGAAACAAATCGAATAGAAAATAATTGAATCGAAACGAATCGAATCGAAGATAATTGAATCGAATCGAATCGAATAGAATCGAAACGAATCGAATTGAAAATAATCGAATTGAATGGAATAAAAATGAATCGAATCGAAAATAATAGAACCAAACTATTAAATCGAAAAAAATTGAATCGAATCGAATCAAATCAAATAGAAAAGAAACAAATCGAAATTGCATCAAAAAGATTCGAAAAGAATCGAATCGAATTGAAAAGAATCGAATCGAATCAAATCAAAAAGAAACGAATCGAAAACTAACGAATCGAATCGAAAAAAATCGAAACGAATCAAATCGAAAAAATTGAATCGAATCGAATCGAATCGAAAAGAATCGAATTGAATAAAAAAAGATCGAATCGAATCAAATAAAAAAGAATCGATTTGAGTGATTCGAATCAAACTGAATCAAAAGGAATCGAAACGAATCTAATAAAGAAGAATCGAATCGAATTGAATTGAATCGAAAAGTATCGAATTGAAAAGAATGGAATGGAATCGAATCGAATCGAAAATAATCAAATCCTAAAGAAGTGAAATGAATCGATTCGAATTGAATCGAACCTAATCGAAAATAATCAAATGGAATCGAATGAATCGAATAGAATCGAATCAAAAATACTCAAATCGAATCGAATTGAAACGAATCAAATTGAAAATAATAGAATCTAAATGAATTGAATCAAAAACAATCGAAACGAATCGAATCCAAATTAATCGACTTGAAACGAATCGAATTGAAAATAATTGAATCAAATCGATCAAATCGAATCTAATCGAAAATAATCGAATCGAAATTATTTGAAGCGAATCGAAAATAATCGAATCAAAGTGAATCAAAACGAATTGAATCAAAACGAATCGAATCGAAAATAATCAAATTGAATCGAATCGAATTGAAAATAATCGAATCGATACGAATCGAATCGAAAATAATCGAATCGACACGAATAGAATAAAAAATAATCGAATCGAACGAATCAAATCGAATATAATTGAATTGAATCAAAACGAATCGAATCGAAAATAATCAAATCGAAAAGAATCGAATCAAATTGAATCGAAGAGAAAAGAATCGAATCGAATGCAATCGAAAAGAATCGAATTGAATCGAAAAAATAGAATCGAGTTGAAAAAATCGAATCGAATCAAAGAGTCAAATTGAATCGAAAATAATCGAATCGAAAAGAGAATCGAATCGAAAAGAATCGAATCGAGTAGAGAAGAATCAAATCGAAACGAAAAGAATCAAATAGAAAAGAATCGAATCGACGAATCGAAAAGAATTGAATCGAAAAGAATGGAATCAAAAGGAATAGAATCGAATTGAATCGAATAGAAAATGATCGAATCGAATCAAAACGAATCGAAAGAAAATAATGTAATCGAATCGAATAGAAAATAATCTAATCGAATCTAATCAAAACGAATCGAATCGAAAATAATCGAATCGATTCGAATCGGAACAAATCAGCCGAAAATAATCAAATCAAATCAAATCGAAATTAAATGAATCGGATTGAATCGAATCGAATCGAAAAGAATCGAATCGAAAATAATCGAATCGAAACGAATCGAATCGAAAATAATTAAATCGAATTGAAACTAATCGAATCGAAAATAATTGAATCGAATCGAAAATAATCGAATCGAAACGAATAGAATCGAAAATATTCTAATCGAATCAAATCGAAATGAATCTAATAGAAAATAATGGAATCGAAATGAATCGAATTGAAAATGATCTAATCGAAACTAATCGAATCGAAAATAATCAAATAGAATCGAAAATAATCAGATCGAAACGAATTGAATCGAAAATAACTGACTCGAATCGAAATGAATCGAATCGAAAATAATCGAATCAAAACGAATCGAATCGAACGAATCGAATAAAAAATTGAATCTAATTGAAACGAATAAAAAATAATCTAATTGAAACTAATCGAATCTTAAATAATTGAATCGAAATGACTCAACTAGAAAATAATTGAATCGAATCGAAACGAATCGAATCGAAAATAATTGAATCGAAACGAATCGAATAGAAAATAATCGAATTGAAACGAATAGAAATTAATCGAATCGAATTGAATCGAAAAGAATCGAATCGGGATCCCTGAGTGGCGTAGTGGTTTAGCGCCTGCCTTTGGCCCAGGGCACGATCCTGGAGACCTGGGATTGCATCCCACGTCGGGCTACTGGTGCGTGGAGCCTGCTTCTCCCTCTGCCTGTGTCTCTGCCTCTCTCTCTCTCACTGTGTGCCCATCATAAGTAAATAAAAAAAAATTAAAAAAAAAAAGAAAAGAATCGAATCGAAAATAATCGAATCGAAACGAATTGAATCGAAAATAATCGAATCGAATCAATCGAAACGAATCGAATCGAAAATAATCGAATCGAAACTAATCGAATCGAAAATAATCGAATCAAATAGAAAATAATCGAATCGAAATGAATTGAATCGAAAATAATTGAATCGAATCGAAACGAATCGCATCGAAAATGATCGAATCGAAACAAATCAAATAAAAAATAATCGAATCGAAATGAAACAAATCAAAAATAATTGAATCGAATTGTAAGATATCGAAAATAATCGAATCGAAAATAATCGAATCGAAAATAATCGAATCGAAACGAATCGACTCGAAAATAATTGAATCGAATCGAAAATAATTGAATCGAGGGGATCCCTGGGTGGCGCAGCGGTTTGGCGCCTGCCTTTGGCCCGGGGCACGATCCTGGAGACCCGGGATCGAATCCCACGTCGGGCTCCCGGTGCATGGAGCCTGCTTCTCCCTCTGCCTGTGTCTCTGCCTCTCTCTCTCTCTCTGTGACTATCATAAATAAATAAAAATTAAAAAAAAAATAATTGAATCGAAACGAATCGAATTGAAAATAATTGAATCAAATCGATTCAAATTGAATCGAAACGAATCGAATCGAAACGAATCGAATCGAAAATAATCGAATCGAATCGAAAATAATAGAATCAAAATGAATTGAATCGAAAATAATCGAATTGGGGATCCCTGGGTGGCGCAGCGGTTTGGCGCCTGCCTTTGGCCCAGGGCGCGATCCTGGGGACCCAGGATCGAGTCCCACATCGGGCTCCCGGTGCATGGAGCCTGCTTCGCCCTCTACCTATGTCTCTGCCTCTCTCTCTCTCTGTGACTATCATAAATAAATAAAAGTTAAAAAAATTAAAAATAAAAAAAGAAAATAATCGAATTGAATCGAATCGAAATTAATCGAATCAAATCAAATAGAATTGAAAAGAATCAAATCGAAATTGAATCAAAAAGATTTGAAAAGAATCGAATCGAATCGAAAAGAATCGAATCGAATAGAATTGAAAAGAAACGAATCGAAAACTAACGAATCGAATCGAAAAAATCGAATTGAATCGAATCGAATCGAAAAGAATCGAATCGAATCGAAAAGAATCGAATCGAATCGAAAATGATCGAATCGAAACGAATCAAAAAGAATCGATTCGAAATGATTCGAATCAAATTGAATCGAAAAGAATCGAAACGAATCAAATACAGAAGAATCGAAAAAATCGAATCGAATCGAATTGAATCAAAAAGTATCAAATCGAAAAGAATCGAATCGAATCAAATAGAATCGAAAATAATCAAATCCTAAAGAATTGAAATGAATCGATTCGAATTGAATCGAATCAAATCGAAAATAATCGAATCGAATCGAATGAATCGAATTGAATCGAATAAAAAATACTCGAATCGAATCGAATTCAAACAAATTGAATTGAAAATAATCGAATCTAAATGAATCGAACGGAAAATAATCGAAACAAATCAAATCCAAATTAATCGAAACGAATCGAATTGAAAATAATCAAATCGAATCGATCGAATGGAATCGAATCGAAAATAATCGAATCGAAATTATTTGAATCGAATCAAATCGATTCGAAACGAATTGAATCGAAAATAATCGAATCAAAACGATTCAAATAGAAAATAATCGAATCAAAGTGAATCAATACAAAACGAATCGAAACGAATCGAATCGAATTGAAAATAATCGAATCAAAAAAAAGAAAAGAATCGAATCAATTCGAATCGAATCGAAAATAATCGAATCGAATCGAATCGAAAATAATCGAATCGAATCGAAAATAATCGAATCGAATCGAATCGAAAATAATCGAATCGAATCCAATCAAAAAGAATTGAATCGAATCCAATCGAAAAAATCGAATCGAGTTGAAAAACTCGAATTGAATCGAAAAGAATCAAATCAAATTGAAAAGAATCGAATCGAAAAGAATCGAATCGAATCAAAAAGAATCGAATCGAAAAGAATCAAATCGAATCGAAAAGAATCGAATTGAAAAGAATCAAATCAAATTGAAAAGAATCGAATCGAAAAAAATGGAATCGAATCGAAAATAATCGAATTGAATAGAAAAGAATCAAATCTAATCGAAAAGAATCAAATAGAAAAGAATCAAATCAACGAATCGAAAAGAATCGAATAAAAAATGGAATCGAAAGGAATAGAATCAAAATGAATCGAATCGAAAAGAATCGAATCGAATCAAAAAGAATCGAATCAAGTTAAAAAAATCGAATTGAATCGAATCGAAAAGAATCGAATCGATTCGAAAAGAATTGAATCGAATCGAATAGAAAAGAATCGAATTGAATCAAATCAAAAAGAATCGAATTGAATCGAAAAGAAACGAATTGAGAAAAATCAAATGGAATCGAAAAGAATCGAATGGAAAAGGATTGAATCGACGAATCAAAAAAATAGAATCGGAAAGAATTGAATGGAATCGAATCAAAAACAACAGAATCGAATTGAAAAGAATCGAATCGAATTGAAATGAATTGAATCCAAATGAATCAAATCGAAAAGACTCGATCAAAAAGAATCGAATTGATTCGAAAAAAACAAATCGAATTGGATCAAATCGAATCGAAAATATTTCAATCGAATCGAATCGAATTGAATAGAATTGAAAAGAATCGAATCGAATCAAAAAGAATCAAATCAAATTGAATCGAATCGAATGGAATGGAATCGAAAAGGATCGAATCAACGAATCGAAAAGACAGGAATCGAAAAGAATAGAATGGAATCGAAAAAAAACAATCGAATCAAATCGAAAAGAATCGAATCAAAAGGAATCGAATCGAAACGAATTGAATCCAAATGAATCGAATCGAAAAGAGTCAATCGGAAAGAATCGAATCAAATAAAAAAAACGAATCGAATACAATTGAATCGAATAGAAAATAATCGAATCGAAACGAACGGAAATGAAAAGAATCGAATTGAATTGAAAAAAATCGAATCGAATCAAATCACATCGAAAAAAATCGAATCAAAACGAATTGAAAAGAATCGAATCGAAAAGAATTGAATTAAATCAAGTAGATTCGAATCAAAAAGAATCGAATCGAGGTGAAAAAATTGAATCGAATTGAATCGAAAAGAATTGAATCAAAAAGAATCGAATGGAATCAAGAATCAAATCGAATTGAAAAGAATCGAATCGAATCAAAAAGAATCAAATCAAATCGAATCTAATTGAATCGAAAAGAATCTAATTGAATCAAGTAGAATGGAATAGAAAAGAATCGAATCCAATTGAAAAAATTGAATCGAATTGAATCGAAAAGAATTGAATGAATAAGAATCAAATCGAATCGAAAAGAATGGAACCGAATCAAATAGAAAAGAATCGAATCGAATCAAAAAGATTCTAATAAAAAAAAGATTCTAATCAAACTGAATTGAATAAAAAATAATCGAATCGAAACAAATCGAATCGAATCGAAAGAATCGAATCGAAAGAATCCACTCGAAAAGAATTGAAACGAATAGAATCAAGTTGAATCAAAGAGAAGCGAATGTAATCGAATCGAAAAGAATCGAATCGTATCGAAAAGAATCGAATCGAAAAGAATTGAATGGAATCGAATCGAATCGAAAAGAATCGAATCAAATCAAATCGAAAGGGATCGAATTGAAACCAATCGATACGAATATAAATGAATCAAAACGAATTGAATCGAATACTTTCGAATCGAATTGAATCGAAAAGAATCGAATCAAATCAAATCGAAAAGAATCAAATCGATCGAATTGAAAATAATCCAATCGAATCAAAAAGAATCGAAACAAAAAGAATCGAATCGAATCGAAAATAAACGAATCGAAAAGATTGAATCGAATAGTTTCGAATCGAATCAAATCGAATAGACAAGAATTGAATCGAAAGGAATCGAATTAAAAAAAAAAAGAAAGGAATCGAATTGAAAAGAATCTAATAGAATGGATTCAAATCGAATCAAATCGAATCGAAAAGAATCGAATCAAATCGAATCGAAAAGAATCGTATCGAACCGAAAAGAATCGAATCGAATCGAATCGAAAAGAATCGAATCAAATCGAATCTAATCGAATCTAAACGAATCGAATCGAAAAGAATCAAATCGATAGAATCAAAAATAATTGAATCGAATCGCAAAGAATCGAAACAAAAGAATCGAATCGAATCGAATTGAAAAGAATTGAATCGAATAGTTTTGAATCGAATCAAATTGAATCGAAAAGAATTGAATTGAATCGCAAAGAATCGAAAAGAATTGAATCAATCGAATCGAAAAGAATCGAATCAAATCGAAAAGAATTGAATCGAAAAGAATCGAATTGAAAAGAATTGAATCGAATAGTCTCAAATCGAATCGAAACAAATACAAAAGAATCGAATTGAATCATATCAAATCGAATTGAAAAGAATCGAATCGATCGAATCGAAAAGAAACAAATCGAATCGAAAAGAATCGAATCAAAATAATCAAATCGTAGCGAATCAAATCGAAAGGTATCAAATCGAATCGAATCGAAAAGATTCGAATGGAATCAAAAAGAAACAAATCGAAAAGAATCTAATCGAATCGAAAAGAATCGAATATAATTGAATCGAAAAGAATCGAATTGAATCGAACAAAATCGATTCGAATCGAATCGAATTGAAATGAATCGAACTGAATGGAATCGAATCCAAACGAAAATATTCGAATTGAATCTAATCGAAAAGAATCGAAAAGAATCGAATCGAATCAAATCGAATCAAAAAAATCGAATTGAATTGAAAAGAATAAAATCGAATCGAAAAGAATCGAATCGAACCGAATCAAAAAGAACTGAATCGAATCAAATCAAAAAGAATCGAATTGAATCAAATCGAATAGATTCAAATCGAATCAAATCGAATTGAAAAGAATCGTATCAAATCGAATCAAATTGAATCATTTCGAAAAGAATCGAATCGAATCGAAAAGAATTGAATAAAATCGAAAAGAATCGAATCAAAAAGAATCGAATCGAATTGAATCAAATCGAATCGAAAAGAATTGATTCGAATCGAAAAGAATCGAATCAAAAAGATTGAATCGAATCGAAAAGAATCGAATCGAATCAAAAAGTAGAATCGGGGGATCCCTGGGTGGCGCAGCGGTTTGGCGCCTGCCTTTGGCCCAGGGTGCGATCCTGGAGACCCAGGATCGAGTCCCACGTCGGGCTCCCGGTGCATGGAGCCTGCTTCTCCCTCTGCCTATGTCTCTGCCTCTCTCTCTTTCTCTCTCTGTGACTATCATAAATAAATAAAGATTTAAAAAAAATAAAAAAAAGTAGAATCGAATCGAATCTAAAAGAATAGAATCAAATCAAAAAGATTCAAATCCAAAATAATCGAACTGAACAGTCGAATTGGAAAGAAACAAATCGATTCGAGTGAGGTGAGGCTCAGGTGTGGAACAGAGTAACCAGGTCCCAATGATGCCCAGGTGAGGACCAGAGACACCAGATCCAAGTGAGTTAACAGGTCCAGCTGGGTCTCAGGTTCCAGAGTCATCATGTCCAGGTGAGCCTCAGGTGTGGAACAGTGTAACCAGGTCCCAATGATGCCCAGGTGAGGACTAGAGTCACCAGATCTGGGTGAGGCCCAGATAGGATCAGAGTCACCAGTTCCAGGTGAGGCCCAGATAGGATCAGAGTCACCAGTTCCAGGTGAGGTCAAGAAGGAGTCGACAGCAATCAGGCCCAAGTGGGGAACAAGGTCACCAGGACTGGGTGAGGCCCAGATGGGGACCAGATTCACCAGGTCCAGGTGAGGCCCAGGTGGTGACCAGAGTCACCTGGTCCGGGAAAGGACCAGGTAAGGACCAGATTAACCAGGTCCAAGTGAGGCCCACAGGGGACCTGAGTCACCAGGTATGGGTGAGGCCCAGGTGGCAACCCCACTCACCAGGTCCAGGTGAGGCCAACCTGCAGGCCAGAGTCACCAGATCCAGATGAGGCCCTGGTGGGGACCAGAGTCACCAGGTAAATGTGAGGCTAGAAGGACACCACAGTCACCAGGTCCAGGTGTGGTTCATGTGGGAACAAGAGTCACCAGGTCGAGGTGAGACCCAGGTGGGCACAACAGTCACCAGGTCCAGATTGAGGCCTAGATGGGGGGGCCCAGAGTCATCAGGGCCATGTGAGGCCAAAGTGTGGATCAAAGTTATCAGATCCAGGTGAGTCCCAGGTGGGGAACAGAGTAACCATGTCCCATTGATGCCCAGGTGGGACCAGAGTCACAAGGTCCAGATGAGGCCTAAGTGAGGAGTAGATTCACCAGGTCCTGTTGAGGCCCAGTTGAGGACCAGAGTCCCCAGCTCCGGGTGAGGCCCAGAGGGGGACCAGAGTCACCCCATCCAGGTGATATCCAGGTGGGTACCAAAGGCACCAGGTCAGGGTAAGGCCCAGAGAGGGGAGAGTCACTAGGTCCAGGTGAGGCCCCGATGTGGAACTGAGTAACCAGGTCTCATGATGCCCATGTGAGGACCAGATTCACCAGGTCCAGGTGAGGTCCCTGTGGGAACCAGTCACCTCGTCCAGGTGAGGCCCACAGGAGTAGTGCCTCCAAGCTCAATCCCGCGATTTCCTCGTAATTCCTGTCTTAGACTGGTGCTACATACTAAGTTCCATACTAGCTAATTGAACCCTGCATCCATCGGCAACTTACATCCGAGAGTTGGGCTCACACGCAGTCCCTCACAGTTCCACACTGTCTGCAGAATGTCCTTCCAACGTCTTCACCAGAGACGCTTGTCAGAAGCTTGTGAGACGCAAGTGGAATAATGCAGGCCTGGAAGGTGTCTCCAGGTGGAGTAGAGTGGTATTCTTGGAACCTCCTGAGTTAGAATACTGCTGCGTTCTCAGGGCCATCAGAATGCAGCTAGTTGAAAGCTGGCTTGTAGACATGCTTCCTTGTGAGAGTTCAGGTGAGGGCAGGACCCTCCCAAAACCTAACTGCCTGTAGACATAGGTCCTAACATCCTTATGTTAGGTGCTGGAAGAGGTTGTGAAAAGCATGTAGACGTTTCAGGCTTGTAGTCACGTGTAACTGAGTTCAATACAGCGATTTCCAACAGCCTTGTTCAATTGAAGTGTAGCTAGGTTCTAACTCCCATAAAAGAGTGGCTAGCAGACATCTGCCTGCAAAGCATGCACGCTTCTCAGAGTTGAGCTTATGGCCTGTACCTCCCACAATCTGACGGCCTGTGCGGATCGCTTCCACAGCATTCTGTTCTATGCGGGACAGTAGTGGAGAACCAAGTGTCTGCATTGTCAATTTTGCGACTACCGGACACCTGCCTCCAAGTGATGCACACTCCTTTGGATGAGCTTATGGCTTGTTCCTCCCACATGCTGACCGCCTGTACCTTTCACTTCGAAAGGACGTCGTTCGATACGGGACACAAGTTTTGTGAGAGGCAAGTGTCTCCTAGCCCAATCCAACGACTTCTGAGTAATTCCTCCCTCAGAAGGGAGCTACATACTAACTTCCAAACCTGAGTACCTAGTTGAAAGCTGTCTCTCTGGGGAACTTCCTTCTGCGAGATGAGCTGACACGCGGTCCTTCCCAGTTCCACTTGCCTGCAGTTGGCGTTACGAACATCCT
This sequence comes from Canis lupus familiaris, assembly GCF_011100685.1. Lineage (NCBI taxonomy): Eukaryota > Metazoa > Chordata > Mammalia > Carnivora > Canidae > Canis > Canis lupus. The sequence continues at coordinate 254,831 of NC_049250.1, read as the reverse complement.
CACTAGACATGTTTGGTAGAAGTTCATGGGAGGCAAGGGGCAAGCTGCAGGCTTCAATGGTTGTGTCTCCAGGTGCAGTAGAGCTTTATTCATGGAACGACCTGACTTCCAATGGTGTAAAGTTTGGTTTAGGTTATGGGTTAGGGTTAGGGTTAGGGTCCTGTTTAAGCTTAGGGTTAGGGTTAGGGTTAGGGTTAGGGTTAGGGATAGCGTTAGGGTTAGGGTTAGGTTCAGGGTTAGGGGTAAGCTACGGGTTAGGGTTAGGGTTAGGGTTAGGGTTAGGTTACGGGTTAGGTTACGGGTTAGGGTACGGGTTAGGGTACTGTTAGGGTTTGGGTTAGGTTACGGATTGGGTACGGGTAAGTGTTAGTGTTAGGGTTAGGGTACGGGTGAGGGTTAGGGTATGGGTTAGGGTTAAAGTTAGGGTACTGTTTAGGGTTAGGGTTGGGGTTAGGGTTAGGTTACGGGTTAGGGCTAGGGATAAGGTAAGGGTTAGGGTTAGGATTAGTTTAGGTTAAGGGTTAGGTTTAGGATTAGGGATTGGGTTTCGTTAGGTTAGGGTTGGGGTAAGGTTAGGGTTAGGGTACGGTTTAGAGTTTGGTTTACGGTACGGGTGAGGGTTAGGGTAAGCGTTAGGGCACGGGTTAGGATTAGGGTACAGGTTAAGGTTAGGTTTAGGGTTAGGGTTATGGTTAGGGTTTGGGATACGGTTAGGTTTAGGGTACTGTTTAGCGTTAGGGTTAGGGTTACAGTTAGGGTTAGAGTACGGGTTAGGGTTAGATTTAGAGTTCAGGTTATGTTTAGGGTTCAGGTTAGGATTAGGCTACGGGTTAGGGTTAGTGTTAGGGTTATGGTTAGGGTTCGGTTTAGGCTTAGGTTTAGGGTACACTTTAGGGTTAGGGTACGGGTTAGGGTTAGGGATAGGGTACGGTTTAGAGATATGGTATGGATTATGGTACGGGTTAAGGTATGGGTTAGGGTACTGGTAACGGTTAGGGTTTGGGTTAGGTTTAGGGTACGGGTTAGGGTTAGGTTTAGGGTTAGGGTACGGGTTAGGGTTAGGTTTAGGGTTAGTGTTAGGGTTTGGGTTAGGGTACGGGTTAGGGTTAGGTTTAGGGTACTGTTTAGGGTTAGGGTTAGGGTTTGGGTTAGGGTACGGGTTAGGGTTAGGGTTAGGCTTAGATTAGGTTATGGTTAGAGTTTGTTAGGGTTAGGTTTCGGTTAGGGTTAGGGTTAGGGGTAGGGTTAGGGTTTAGGGTTATGGTTAGGGTTAGGGTTTAGGGTTAGGGTTAGTGTTAGGTTTAGGTTACAGGTTAGTGTTAGGGTTAGGGTTAGGTTATTGGTTAGGTTTAGGGTTAGGGTTCGGGTTAGGGTATGGTATACGTTAGGGTTAGGGTTAGGGAACGGGTTAGGGTTAGGGTTGGGGTTAGGGTTAGGGTTAGGGTACGGTTTCAGGTTAGGGTTAGGGGTACGTTATGGGTTTGTTTATGTGTTAGGGTACAGGTACATTTACGGGTTAGTGTACGGGTTAGGGTTAGGGTTCAGTTTAGGGAACGGGATAGGATTAGGGTTTGGGTACGGGTTAGGGTACAGGTTAGAGTGCAGGTTAGTATACGGTTTAGGGTTAGGGTATGGGTTAGAGTTAGGGTTCGGGTTAGGGTTGGCTTTAGGGTTAGGTTTAGGGTATGGGTTAGGTTTAGGGTTACGGAACGGGTTAGGGTACGGGTTAGGGTTAGGGTACGGGAGAGTTTGTGTTAGAGTTAGGGTATGGGTTTGGGTTAGGGTTAGGGTACGGCTTAGGGTTAGGTTTAGGGTTAGGGTTAGGGTTAAGGTACACGTTAGGGTTAGGGTACTGTTTAGGGTTAGGGTTAGGGTTAGGTTTAGTTTATGGGTTAGGGTTAGGGTTATGGTTAGTTTACGTGTTAGGGATAGGGTTAGGGTTAGGTTAGGGTTAGGGTTAGGTTTAGAGATAGGGTTAGGGTTATGATTAAAGTTAGGGTTAGGTTTAGGGGTAGTTTTAGTGTTAGGGTACGGGTTATGGTTAGGGTTAGGGTAGGGTACGGTTTAGGGTTAGGGTATGGGTTAGGCTTAGTTTTAGGGTTAGGATTAGGGAACGGGTTAGGGTTAGTGTTAGGGTACCATTTAGGGTTAGTGTATGGGTTAGCATTAGTGTTGGGGTTAGCTTAATGGTTAGGGTACGGGTTAGTGTTAGTGTATTGTTTGGGTTAGGGTCAGGGTTAGATTTAGGTTACGTGTTAGGGTTAGGGTACGGGTTAGGGTTAGGATATGGGTTAGGGTTAGTGTACGGGTTAGGGTTGGGGTTAGGGTATGGTTTAGGGTAAGGGTACGGGTACGGGTTACGGTAAGGGTTCGGTTAGGGTTAGGGTATGGGTTATGGTTAGGTTTAGGGTTAAGTGTTGAGGTTAAGGGTTAAGGATAGCGTTAGGGGTTAGGGTTAGGGGTTAGGGGTAGTGTTAGGGTTAGGGTTAGGTTTAAGGTTTGGGGTTACGGTTAGGGTTAGGGCTAGGGTTAGGGTTTGGGTTAGGGTTAGGGTTAAGGGTAGAGTTAAGGGTTAGGGTTAGAATCGATTCGATTCTTTTCGATTCGATTCTATTCTTTTCGTTTTGATTTGATTAGATTATTTTCAATTTGATTATTTTCGATTCAATTTGATTTGATTATTTTCAATACGATTCAAATCGATTATTTTAGATTCGATTAGATACGATTATTGTCAATTCAATTCAATTCTATTATTTTCAATTTTATTTGGTTCGATTCAATTCGATTTGATTATTTACGATTCAAATCGATTCACTTTTTTCGATTCCATTATTTTCGATTTGATCCGATTATTTTTGATTTCATTCAATAATTTTGGATTTGATTTGATTCAATTATTTTCGATTCGTTTCGATTCGATTATTTTCAATTTGATTCGATTCGATTATTTTAGATTCGATGTGATTCGATTATTTTTGATTCGATTCGATTCGATTCAATCATTTTCGATTCTATTCTATTCAATTCGATAATTTTCGACTCAATTCGTTTCGATTACATTCGATTATTTTCGATTCAATTCGATTCGATTATTTTCGATTCGATTCGTTCATTTTCGATTCGATTCGATTCAATTATATTCAATTCTATTTGATTCGATTATTTTCGATTCAATTCTGTTCGAAACCATTCGATTTTTTAAATTCAATTCGTTCGATTATTTTGGATTTGATTCGATTCAATTCGATTATTTTCGATTCGATTCGATTCAATTCAATTACTTTCGATTCGATTCGATTACTTTCGATTCAATTCAAATAAATTTGATTATTTTTTATTCGATTCGATTGGTTTCAAATCGATTATTTCGATTCGATTTGATTATTTTTGAATCGATTCGATTCTTTTCCATTTGATTCGATTATTTTCTTTTTTTTTTGTTTTTTTTGTTTTTTTTTGTTTTTTTTTGATTCGATTATTTTTGATTCGATTCTATTCGATTCTTATTGATTCGATTATTTTCAATTTGAGTCGTTTATTTTCGATTCGGTTTGATTATTTTCGATGCGATTTGATTCGATGCGATGTGATTATTTTCAATTCGATTTGATTCTTTTTATTCGATTTGATTATTTTCGATTTGAATCGATTCAATTCTTTTCGATTCGATTATTTTCAATTTGATTCAATTATTTTCGTCGATTTGATTATTTTCGATTCAATTCGATTGGATCATTTTCGAGTCGATTCGATGTGAATGGATTATTTTCGATTTGATTCGATGTGATTCGAGTTTCAATTCGATTCGATTCTTTTCAATTCGATTCGATTACTTTTTATTCGATTGGATTATTTTCAATTTGAATCGATTCGATTCTTTTCGATTTGATTATTTTCAATTAGATTTGATTATTTTTTAGTCGATTTGATTATTTTCGATTCAATTGAAGTAGATTATTTTCGATTCGTTTTGATGCGAGTCGATTATTTTTGATTTGATTCGATTCATTTATTTTCGATTCGATTTGATTCGATTATTTTAAATTCTATTTGATTCGAGTATTTTCAATTTGATTCGGTTCAATCAATTCGAATCGATTATTTTTGATTCGGTTTAATTTGATTTGATTTGAATCATTTTGATTCGATTCGATTATTTTCGATTGGAATATTTTCTTTTCTTTTCGATTCGATTCTTTTCTATATGGTTCGATATTTTTGATTCGAATTGACTCGATTCTTTTCGATTCGATTATATTAGATTCGATTCGATTAATTACGATTCGTCTTTTCGATTCGATTCCATTCTTTTCGATTCAATTAGATTATTTTCAATTCGAGTCGATTATTCTTGATTCGATTAGGTTATTTTCGATTCAAATAGATTCGATTGTTTTCGATTCAATTATATTCTATTCAATTCGATTATTTTCCATTCGATTCGATTATTTTTTATTCAATTCGATTGGATTATTTTCGAATCGATTCGATGGGAATTGATTATTTTTTATTTGATTTGATGCGATTCAATTGTCTTCGATTCGTTTCGATTTTTTCGATTCGATTCACTCATTTTCGATTCGATTCGATTATTTTCTATTCGAATCATTTCGATTCTTTTCGATTCGATTCTTTCGATTTGATTCATTATTTTCATATCGATTTGATTATTTTTGATCAATTCAATTTGATTATTTTCGATTCCATTTGATGCGATTCGATTATTTTTGATTCGATTCGATTTGATTCGATTATTTTCGATTCAATTTGATTAGATTAGTTTCGATTCCAGTTATTCGATTATTTTCATTTCGATTCGGTTCGATTCGATTCGATTCAATTATTTTCGATTTGATCGATTCGATTCTAATCTTTTTGATTCGATTCGATTATTTTTGATTTGACTCGGTTCTTTTCAATTCGATTATTTTCGATTTGGTTCGATATTTTCGTTTCAAATCGACTCGATTCTTTTCGATTCGATTGTATTAGATTCGATTCAATTAATTTCTATTCGATTCTTTTCGATTCGATTCGGTTCTTTCCAATTCGATTTGATTATTTTTGACATTCGGTTATTTTCGATTCAAATCGATTTGATTGTTTTAGATTCAATTATATTCTATTCGATTCGATTATTTTCCATTCGATTCGATTATTTTCGATTCAATTCTATTGGATTATTTTTGATTCGATTCGATGGGAATCGATTATTTTTGATTCAATTCGATGTGATTCGATTGTTTTCGATTCTTTTCAATTTTTTCGATTCAATTCGATTATGTTTGATTCGAATCGCTTCGGTCGATTTGATAATTTTCGATTTGATTCGATTTGATTATTTTCGATTCGATTCGATTTGATTCCTTTCGATTCAATTCGATTATTTTCAACGCGATTCGATTCAATTCGATTATTTTCTATTCGATTCCATTGGATTGGATTCTTTTCGATTCGATTGGATTCTTTTCGATTCGATTGGATTCTTTTCGATTCGATTCGAGTTTTTTTGATTCGATTCGATTATTTTTGATTCGATTCAAGTATTTTCGATTCAATTCGATTCGATTATTTTTGATTCGATTTTATTCAATAGAATCGATTATTCTTGATTCGATTCGATTCGATTATTTTCGATTTGATGCGATTCGGTTAAATTATATTTGAGTCGATTAGATTTGATTCAATTATTTTCGTTTTGATTTGATTCTTTTCGATTTGATTCGATTGTTTTCTATTCTCTTTGATTTTTTTTGATTCGATTGATTCGATTGGATTATTTAGATTCAATTCAAATCGACTCGATTCTTTTTGATTAGATTATATTAGATTCGATTCGATTAATTTCAATTCGATTCTTTCGATTCAATACGATTCTTTTCGATTAGATTCGATTAGATTAAATTTGATTGTTTTCGATTCGATTTGATTATTTTTGATTTTTTTTTATTGGTGTTCAATTTACTAACATACAGAATAACACCCAGTGCCCGTCACCCATTCACTCCCACCCCCCGCCCTCCTCCCCTTCTACCACCCCTAGTTCGTTTCCCAGAGTTAGCAGTCTTTACGTTCTGTCTCCCTTTCTGATATTTCTCACACATTTCTTCCCCCTTCCCTTCTTTTCCCTTTCACTATTATTTATATTCCCCAAATGAATGAGAACATATAATGTTTGTCCTTCTCCGACTGACTTACTTCACTCAGCATAATACCCTCCAGTTCCATCCACGTTGAAGCAAATGGTGGGTATTTGTCATTTCTAATAGCTGAGTAATATTCCATTGTATACATAAACCACATCTTCTTTATCCATTCATCTTTCGTTGGACACCGAGGCTCCTTCCACAGTTTGGCTATCGTGGCCATTGCTGCTAGAAACATCGGGGTGCAGGTGTCCCGGCGTTTCATTGCATTTGTATCTTTGGGGTAAATCCCCAACAGTGCAATTGCTGGGTCGTAGGGCAGGTATATTTTTAACTGTTTGAGGAACCTCCACACAGTTTTCCAGAGTGGCTGCACCAGTTCACATTCCCACCAACAGTGTAAGAGGGTTCCCTTTTCTCCGCATCCTCTCCAACATTTGTTGTTTCCTGCCTTGTTAATTTTCCCCATTCTCACTGGTGTGAGGTGGTATCTCATTGTAGTTTTGATTTGTATTTCCCTGATGGCAAGTGATGCAGAGCATTTTCTCATATGCATGTTGGCCATGTCTATGTCTTCCTCTGTGAGATTTCTGTTCATGTCTTTTGCCCATTTCATGATTGGATTGTTTGTTTCTTTGGTGTTGAGTTTAATAAGTTCTTTATAGATCTTGGAAACTAGCCCTTTATCTGATATGTCATTTGCAAATATCTTCTCCCATTCTGTAGGTTGTCTTTGAGTTTTGTTGACTGTATCCTTTGCTGTGCAAAAGCTTCTTATCTTGATGAAGTCCCAATAGTTCATTTTTGCTTTTGTTTCTTTTGCCTTCGTGGATGTATCTTGCAAGAAGTTACTATGGCCGAGTTCAAAAAGGGTGTTGCCTGTGTTCTTCTCTAGGATTTTGATGGAATCTTGTCTCACATTTAGATCTTTCATCCATTTTGAGTTTATCTTTGTGTATGGTGCAAGAGAGTGGTCTAGTTTCATTCTTCTGCATGTGGATGTCCAATTTTCCCAGCACCATTTATTGAAGAGACTGTCTTTCTTCCAATGGATAGTCTTTCCTCCTTTATCGAATATTAGTTGCCCATAAAGTTCAGGGTCCACTTCTGGATTCTCTATTCTGTTCCACTGATCTATGTGTCTGTTTTTGTGCCAGTACCACACTGTCTTGATGACCACAGCTTTGTAATACAACCTGAAATCTGGCATTGTGATGCCCCCAGATATGGTTTTCTTTTTTAAAATTCCCCTGGCTATTCGGGGTCTTTTCTGATTCCACACAAATCTTAAAATAATTTGTTCTAACTCTCTGAAGAAAGTCCATGGTATTTTGATAGGGATTGCATTAAACGTGTATATTGCCCTGGGTAACATTGACATTTTCACAATATTAATTCTGCCAATCCATGAGCATGGAATATTTTTCCATCTCTTTGTGTCTTCCTCAATTTCTTTCAGAAGTGTTCTATAGTTTTGAGGGTATAGATCCTTTACATCTTTGGTGAGGTTTATTCCTAGGTATCTTATGCTTTTGGGTGCAATTGTAAATGGGATTGACTCCTTAATTTCTCTTTCTTCAGTCTCATTGTTAGTGTATAGAAATGCCACTGACTTCTGGGCATTGATTTTGTATCCTGCCACGCTACCGAATTGCTGTATGAGTTCTAGCAATCTTGGGGTGGAGACTTTTGGGTTTTCTATGTAGAGTATCATGTCATCGGCGAAGAGGGAGAGTTTGACTTCTTCTTTGCCAATTTGAATGCCTTTAATGTCTTTTTGTTGTCTGATTGCTGAGGCTAGGACTTCCAGTACTATGTTGAATAGCAGTGGTGAGAGTGGACATCCCTGTCTTGTTCCTGATCTTAGGGGACAGGCTCCCAGTGCTTCCCCATTGAGAATGATATTTGCTGTGGGCTTTTCATAGATGGCTTTTAAGATGTCGAGGAATGTTCCCTCTATCCCTACACTCTGAAGAGTTTTGATCAGGAATGGATGCTGTATTTTGTCAAATGCTTTCTCTGCATCTAATGAGAGGATCATATGGTTCTTGGTTTTTCTCTTGCTGATATGATGAATCACATTGATTGTTTTACGGGTGTTGAACCAGCCTTGTGTCCCAGGGATAAATCCTACTTGGTCATGGTGAATAATTTTCTTAATGTACTGTTGGATCCTATTGGCCAGTATCTTGTTGAGAATTTTTGCATCCATGTTCATCAGGGATATTGGTCTGTAATTCTCCTTTTTGGCGGGGTCTTTGTCTGGCTTTGGAATTAAGGTGATGCTGGCTTCATAGAACGAATTTGGAAGTACTCCATCTCTTTCTATCTTTCCAAACAGCTTTAGGAGAATAGGTATGATTTCTTCTTTAAACGTTTGATAAAATTCTCCTGGGAAGCCATCTGGCCCTGGACTCTTGTGTCTTGGGAGGTTTTTGATGACTGCTTCAATTTCCTCCCTGGTTATTGGCCTGTTCAGGTTTTCTATTTCTTCCTGTTCCAGTTTTGGTAGTTTGTGGCTTTCCAGGAATGCGTCCATTTCTTCTAGATTGCCTAATTTATTGGCGTATAGCTGTTCATAATATGTTTTTTAAATTGTTTGTATTTCCTTGGTGTTGGTAGTGATCTCTCCTTTCTCATTCATGATTTTATTAATTTGAGTCTTCTCTCTCTTCTTTTTAATAAGGCTGGCTAATGGTTTATCTATCTTATTAATTCTTTCAAAGAACCAACTCCTGGTTCTGTTGATCTGTTCCACAGTTCTTCTGGTCTCGATTTCGTTGAGTTCTGCTCGAATCTTTATTAACTCCCTTCTTCTCTTGGGTGTAGGATCTATTTGCTGTTTTTTCTCTAGCTCCTTTATGTGTAAGGTTAGCTTTTGTATTTGAGTTCTTTCCAGTTTTTGAATGGATGCTTGTATTGCGATGTATTTCCCCCTTAGGACTGCTTTTGCTGCATCCCAAAGATTTTGAACGGTTGTATCTTCATTCTCATTAGTTTCCATGAATCTTTTTAATTCTTCCTTAATTTCCTGGTTGACCCTTTTATCTTTTAGCAGGATGGTCCTTAACCTCCATGTGTTTGAGGTCCTTCCAAACTGCTTGTTGTGATTTAGTTCTAATTTCAAGGCATTATGGTCCGAGAATATGCAGGGGACAATCCCAATCTTTTGGTATCGGTTCAGACCCGATTTGTGACCCAATATGTGGTCTATTCTGGAGAAAGTTCCATGTGCGCTTGAGAAGAATGTGTATTCAGTTGAGTTTGGATGTAAAGTTCTGTAGATATCTGTGAAATCCATCTGGTCCAGTGTATCATTTAAAGCTCTCGTTTCTTTGGAGATGTTTTGCTTAGAAGACCTATCGAGTATAGAAAGAGCTAGATTGAAGTCACCAAGTATAAGTGTATTATTATCTAAGTATTTCTTCACTTTGGTTAATAATTGATTTATATATTTGGCAGCTCCCACATTCGGAGCATATATATTGAGGATTGTTAAGTCCTCTTGTTGAATAGATCCTTTAAGTATGATATAGTGTCCCTCTTCATCTCTCACTACAGTCTTTGGGGTAAATTTTAGTTTATCTGATATAAGGATGGCTACCCCTGCTTTCTTTTGAGGACCATTCGAATGGTAAATGGTTCTCCAACCTTTTATTTTCAGGCTGTAGGTGTCCTTCTGTCTAAAATGAGTCTCTTGTAGACAGCAAATAGATGGGTCCTGCTTTTTTATCCAGTCTGAAACCCTGCGCCTTTTGATAGGGTCATTAAGCCCGTTCACATTCAGAGTTACTATTGAGAGATATGAGTTTAGTGTCATCATGATATCTATTCAGTCTTTGTTTTTGTGGACTGTTCCACTGAACTTCTTCTTAAAGGGGAATTTTAAGAGGCCCCCTTAAAATTTCTTGCAGAGCTGGTTTGGAGGTCACATATTCTTTCAGTTGCTGCCTGTCTTGGAAGCTCTTTATCTCTCCTTCCATTTTGAATGAGAGCCTTGCTGGATAAAGTATTCTTGGTTGCATGTTCTTCTCATTTAGGACCCTGAATATATCCTGCCAGCCCTTTCTGGCCTGCCAGGTCTCTGTGGAGAGGTCTGCTGTTACCCTAATACTCCTCCCCATAAAAGTCAGGGATTTCTTGTCTCTTGCTGCTTTAAGGATCTTCTCTTTATCTTTGGAATTTGCAAGCTTCACAATTAAATGTCGAGGTGTTGAACGGTTTTTATTGATTTTAGGGGGGGGATCTCTCTATTTCCTGGATCTGAATGCCTGTTTCCCTTCCCAGATTAGGAAAGTTTTCAGCTAGAATTTGTTCAAATACATATTCTGGCCCTCTGTCCCTTTCGGTGCCCTCGGGAACCCCAATTAAACGTAGGTTTTTCTTCCTCAGGCTGTCGTTTATTTCCCTTAATCTATCTTCATGGTCTTTTAATTGTTTGTCTCTTTTTTCCTCAGTTTCCCTCTTTGCTATCAACTTGTCTTCTAGGTCACTCACTCGTTCTTCCACCTCGTTAACCCTCGTCGTTAGGACTTCTAGTTTGGATTACATCTCATTCAATTGATTTTTAATTTCTGCCTGATTAGCTCTAAATTCTGCAGTCACGAAGTCTCTTGAGTCCTTTATACTTTTTTCTAGAGCCACCAGTAGCTGTATAATAGTGCTTCTGAATTGGCTTTCTGACATTGAATTGTAATCCAGATTTTGTAACTCTGTGGGAGAGAGGACTGTTTCTGATTCTTTCTTTTGAGGTGAGGTTTTCCTTCTAGTCATTTTGCTCAGTGCAGAGTGGCCAAAAGCAAGTTGTATTGGGAAAAAGAGAAAAAGAGAGGAGAGAAAGAAGGAAAGAAAAGAGAAAGAGAAAAAAAAAGGGAAGAAAAAGAAAAAAAAACGAAAAAAAAAAAGAAGAAAAAGAGAAAGAAAAAGAAAGGAGAAAAAAAGGGGGTGGGGGAAGGAAACAAATCAAAAAGCAAAACAAAAACAAAAACAAAAACAAACAAACAAAAAAAGAACCACCGGGGAGTATCTTCTGATTCTGTGTTCTTTAAGTCCCTTGGCTTCTCCTGGAAGTTGTCAGTCTAGCTGGTGTTCTGGGGGAGGGGCCTGTTGTGCTGATTCTCAGGTGTTAGCAGTTGGGGGAGCTGCTGTGCCCCTGCCTGGTGCAGGGCTCAGTGGAGGTTGTTTACCCCGTGAGGCCGCAGGAGGAACAGCCCCAGTGGCGGGGCAGCTCTGGAAACCTGGATTCAGCTCCGGCAGGAACTCCAGAGCTCTCCGTCTGCAGGGCCTGGAGGCTCCGGGGCGGGGCCGCTGATCTGCTCAGCTGGGGCAGGAGCGTCCTCGCTGTCCTGGGCCCTCCCGGCCTCTGCCTGTCCCGGGGGAGGCGGGATCCTGGGCTGTGTCCCGGCGCCCTGTGCTCCGGGGTCTGCGCTGTTGGATTCGCGCTCCCGGGCCGCGCAGCCCCCTCCGCGGAGCTGCCGCCCAAGCCCCTCCGAGCTGCTCCTGGAACCGCGCAGCCCCCTCTGCACGGAGCCTCTTCCTCTGCCCGAGCCCCTCCGAGCTGCTCCCGGGGCCGCGCAGCCCCCTCCGGGGAGCCGCCGCCCGAGCCCCCCGAGCTGCTCCGGGTCCCGCCGGTCCCGCCGGGTCCCGCCGTGCGTGCTGCAGCCCTTAGGGAGCTCGGCGCACTCTCCTGGGCGCGCAGTTGCTGTTACTGTCCCCGGGAGCCCGAGGGCATCCTCGCCCTCCCGGGTCCTGCTCCACCTCCCTGGAGCCTCTTTCCGCCCGGGAAGGTCGGTGCAGCTCCTGCGTCTCCGGGACGGGGCTCTCCTGTCCTGGGGACACTCGCCCCGGCCTCAGCCCGGCTCCTCGCGGGGCCCCTCCCCCTTGGAGGCCTTTGTTTCTTTATTTCTTTTTCCCCCGTCTTCCTACCTTGATAGATGCGCGAACTCTTCTCACTGTAGCATTCCAGCTGGTCTCTCTTTAAATCTCAGGCCGAATTCATAGATTTTCAGGATAATTTGAAGGTTTTCTAGGTAGTTTGGTGGAGACAGGTGATTTGGAGACCCTACTCTTCCGCCATCTTGCTCCTTCTTGATTCTTTTCAATTCGAGTCGATTCTATTCGATTTGATTCGATTCGGTTTTTTCGATTCGTTTTGATTATTGTCATTTCGATTCGACCTTTTGATTCATTTATTTCGATTCAATTCTTTTCGATTCTAGTTCCTTTCTTTTCGATTCGATTCCTTTCGATTCTACTCGTTTCGATTCTTTTTGATTCGACTCGATTCGATTCTTTTTGATTTGATCGATTCAATTATATTCGATTAATTTTGATTCGATTCGATTTGATTTTTTTGATTGGATTCGATTCTTTTCGATTCTATTATTTTCCATTAGATTCAATTAGATTCGATTCTTTTCGACTAGATTTGATTAGATTAGATTCTCTTCAATTCTTTTCGAATCAATTTGATTCGAATGAATCGAATTGAGTCGATCTGAAAAGAATCGAATCCAATTGAAAAAATCTAATCGAATGGAAAGGAATCGAAAGGAATAGAATCGAATTGAATCGAAAAGAATCGAGTCGAAAAGAAATGAATGGAATCGAAAGAATCGAATCGAGTCAAATCTAATTGAAAAAAATCGAATCGAATTGAATCGAGTCAAAAAGAATTGAATTGAATCAAAAACAGTCGAATCCAATCGAATCGAAAAGAATCGAATCCAATTGAAAAAATCGACTTGAATCGAATGGAATCGAAAAGAATCGAATAGAATAAAAAAGAATCGAATCAAATCAAATTGAAAAGAATCGAATCTAATTGAATCAAATTGAAAAGAATCGAATTGAATCGAAAAGAATCGAAACGGATCGTATCTAATCAAAAAGAATCGAATCGAAAAGAATCGAATCCAATTGAAAAAATCGAATCTAATTGAAAGGAATCTAAAAGAATAGAATCGAATTCAATCGAAAAGAATCGAAAAGAAATGAATCGAATCGAAAGAATCTATCGAATCAAATCTAATTGAAAAGAATCTAATCGAATTCAATCGAATTGAATCGAATCGAAAAGAATTGAACAGAATTGAATCGAATGAAATAGAATTGAAAATATTCGAATTGAATCGAATCGAATTGAATCGAATCGAATCTAAAAGAAACGAATCGAAACGAACCGAAAGAAAAGAATCGAATTGAATCGTTCAAATCGAATCGAAAATAATCGAATCGAATCGAATCGAAATGAACCAAAACAGATCGAATCAAATTGAAAAGAATGGAATTGAATCGAATGAACAGAAACGAATCGAATCAAAAAGAATAAAATCAAATAGAAAAGAATCGAATCGGAAAGAAATGAATCGAATCGAAAACAATCTAATCGAATCGAAAAGATTTGAATCCAATCGAATCGAAAAGAATCGAATCAATTCAAATGAAAGAATTGAAACGAATCGTATTACATTGAAAAGAATCAAATCGAAAAGAATCATTTCGAAATGAATCGAATCGAAAAGAATCGAATCCAATTGAAAAATTCGAATCGAATCAAATGGAATCGAAAAGAATACAATCGAATGAATAAAAGATTTGAAAAGAAAAGAAACGATACGAATCGAAAGTATCGAATTTAATCGAATATAATTGAAAAGAATCGAATTGAATCGAATCAAAAGAAGTGAATCGAATCAAAAAGAATCGAATCGAATCAAATCGCAAAGAATCAAATCGAATCGTATTGAATGGAAAAGAATCGAATAAAATCGAATCAAAAACAATTGAATCGAAAATATTCGAGTCATATCGAATTGAATCAAATCGAATTTAAAAAATATGAATAAAATTGAATCGAATTGAAAAGAATCAAATCGAATCAAGAAGAATTGAATTTAATGGAAAAGAATCGAAACAAAACCGAAAGAAATGTATCGATTTGAATCGTATCGAATCGAATTGAAAAGAATCAAATTGAATCAAATCAAAAAGAATCGAATCGAATTGAAGAGAATCAAAACGGATTGAATTGAATTGAAAAGAATCAAATCGAATTGAATGAAAATAATTGAATCGAATCAAAAAGAAAAGAATCGAATTCAAGAGAATCAAATCAAATCGAAAAGAATCGAATTGAAAAGAAATGAATCAAATTGAAGAAAAGAATCTAATCGAATCAAAAAGAAAAGAATCGAATTGAATCAAATAGAAAGGTTCGAATCGAAAAGAATCGAATGGATTCAAATGGAAAAGAATAAATACGAATCGTATTGAATCGAAAGAATCAAAACTAAAAGAATCGAATCGAATTGATTCGAATCGAATCCAATCGAAAAAATCGAAACAATTCGAATGTAATCGAAAAGAATACAATCGAATTGAATCTAAAAGATTCTAATCGAAATGAAAAGAAAAGAATCGAAAGAATCAAACTGAATCGAATCTAATTGAAAAGAATCGAATCGAACCGAATTGAAAAGTATCGAATCGAATCGTATCGAATCGAAAAGAATCAAATCAAATCCAATCGAAAAGAATTTACCGAAAACAATCGAGTCGAATCAAATAAAATCGAATCAAATTGAAAAAAAAATCGAATTGAACTGAATCGAATTGAAAAGAATCGAATTGAATAAAAAATAATCGGATCGAATAGAAAAGAATCGAATTGATTCGAATAGAATAGAACAGAAAAGATTCAAATCAAATCGAATCGAAGTGTCGAATTGAATAGAATCGAATCAAAAATTGAATAAAATCGAATAGAAAAAATTGAATCAAATTGAATTTAATCAAAATGAATAGAATAGAAAAGAATCGAATCGAATCAAATAGAAGAGATTTGAATTGTATCGAACTGAATCGAATCGAATTGATAGGAAAAGATTCGAATTGAATCAAATCGAATCGATTATAAAAGAATCGAATTCAATCGAATTGAATCAAATAGAAAAGATTCGAATCGAATCGAGTTGAATAATATCGAAGAGAATAGAAACTAATTGAATCGAAAGGAATTGAACCGTATAGAATAGAATCGAGTAGAAAAGAATAGAATAGAATCAAATAGAAAAGAATTGAAATGAATCGAATAAAAAACAGAATCAAATCGAACCGAAAAGAAACGAACTGAATAGAAAAGAATAGAAGTGAATCGAATTGAAAAGATTCCAATAGAATCGAATTGAATCGAATTGAATAGAAAAGAATTGAATCGAATAGAAAAGAATCGAATCGAATCAAATCGAATAGAAAATATTCAAATTAAATCGAATAGAATAGAATAGAAAAGAATCAAATTGAATAGAATAGAATAATCGAATCGGATCAAATAGAAAGAATCGAATAGAAACGAATAGAATAGAATAGAATCAAATCAAATCGAAAAGAATCGATTCGAATCGAAATGAATTGAATAGAAAAAATCGAATCAAATTGAATCTAATCGAAATGAATAGAATAGAAAGGATAGAATAGAATCGAATAGGATACAGTAGAATAGAAAAGAATCGAAACGAATCTAATAGAAAAGAATCGAATTGAATCAAATCGAATAGAAAACAATTGAATAGAATTGAATAGAATTGAATCAAATAGAATAGAAAAGGATCGAATTGAATCAAATCTAATCGAATCGAAATGAATCGAATCGAATCCATAGGAAAAGATTCGAATCGAATCGAATGGAATCGAATCAAGTTGAAAAGAATCAAGTCAAATCGAATAGAATAGAATCCAAAGAAAAGAATCGAATTGATTCGAATTGAATATAAAAGAATAGAATAGAATAGAAACAAATAGAGTCAAATTGAATCGAATTAAAAAGAAAAGAATCCAATCGAATTGAATAGAATTGAAAACAAAAGAATCGACCCCAATCGAACAGAAAAGAATCGAATCTAATCTAATGGGATAGAAAAGATTCAAATCGAATCAAATCGAATAGAAAAGAATCGAGTCGAATCGAATCGAATCGAAAGGTGTCGAATCGAAAAGAATTAAATCGAATCGAATCAAAAAGAATCGAATCAAAAAGGATTGAATCGAAAGAAAAGAAAAAAAAGCTCGAATCGAATCAAATCGAATCAAAAAGAATCCAATCGAATCGATTCGAAAAGAAAGGAATTGAATCGAAAACACACGAATCGAAAAGAATCTAATCGAATTGAATGAAAAAGAATCGGGTCGAATCAAAAGAATCAAATCGAATAGAATTGAATAGAATCGAAAAGAATCGAATCGAATCGAATCAAATGGAATTGAATGGAAAAGAATTGAATTGAATAAAATAGAATCAAATCGAAAAGAATCAAATAAAAAGTATCGAATCGAATCGAAAAGAATTGAATCAAATGAATTGAAAAGAATTGAAAATAACCAAATCTAAGCGAATTGAATCGAAGAGAATCAAAATGTATTGAATAGAATTGAAAAGAAAATAATCGAATCGAATCGAATCGAATTGAAAATAAACGAATCAATGTGAATCGAAAAGAAACGAATTGAATCAAAAAGAATCAAATCAAATAGAATAGAAACAAAAAGATTCGAATTGAATTGAATCGAATGGAATCGAATGGAAAAGAATCGAATTGAACCAAATAGAATCGAATCCAAAAGAATCGAAACGAAAAAATCGAATCGAATTGAATCAAATCGAAAAGAATTGAATCAAAAAGAATCGAATCGAATTGAAATAAATAGAAAAGAATCTAATCGATTCGAATCGAATCAAATCGAATCGGAAAGAATCAAATGGAATCAAAGAGTATCGAATTGAATCGTATTGAATAGAATCAAAAAGAATTGAATCGAATGGAATGGAATCGAATCGAAAAGAATCGATTGGAATCGAATCGATTGGAAACGAATAGAATCGAATGCAATCGAATTGAAAAGATTCGAATTGAAAAGAATCGAATCTAATCGAATCAAATATACTAGAATAATCGAATCAAACAGAATCGAATTGAAAAGAATCTAATCGAATTGAAATGAAAATAATCGAATCGAATAGAATCAAAAAGAATAGAATCAAATTGAATGGAATCAAATCGAAAGGAATCTAATCGAATTGAAAAGAATCGAATCGAATTGAATCGAAAAGAATCCAATCGAAAAGAATCGAATAGAATAGAATAGAATCAAAAAGCATCAAATAGAATCGAATGGAATTGAATCGAAAAGAATCGAATTGAATCAAATCTAAAAGAATCAAAACGAAAAAATCTATTCGAATCGAAAAGAATTGAATCGAATTGAAAAGAATGGAATCGAATCAAATAGAAAAGAATCTAATCGAATAGAATTGAATAGAATCGAAAGGAATCGAACTGATCGAATAGAATCGAATCGAAAAAATCTAATCGAGGGATCCCTGGGTGGCGCAGCGGTTTGGCGCCTGCCTTTGGCTCAGGGCGTGATCCTGGTGACCCGGGATCGAGTCCCACATCAGGCTCCCTGTGCATGGAGCCTGCTTCTCCCTCTGCCTGTGTCTCTGCCTCTCTCTCTCTCTCTCTGTGACTATCATAAATTAAAAAAAATCTAATCGAATCAAATCGAATTCAAAACAATTGAATGGAAAAGAATCGAATGGAATCGAATTGAAAAGAATCGAAAAGAATCGAATCTAATCGAATTGAAAAAAACTGAATCTAATCGAATCGAAAAGAATTGAATCGAATCAAATAGAAAAGAATCAAATCGAATCAAAACGTAAATAATCAAGTCAAATCGAATCGAAAAGAATCGAATCGAATTGAATCAAAAAAATCGAATAGAATAAAAAAGATTCAAATTGAATCGAATTGAATAGAATCGAAAAGAATCGAATCGAATTGAATTGAATATAATCGAATTAAAAGAATCGAATTGAATCGAATAGAATATCGATTCAAAATGAATCGAATCGAAAATATTGAATCGAATCAAATAGAATCGAAAAGAAATGAATCGAATCAAATTGAATAGAATCGAAAAGAATCGAAACTAAGCAAATTTAAAGAATCGAATCAAAGAGAATCGAAAAGAATTGAAAGAATCGAAAAGAAAATAATCAAATCGAATCGAATCGAAAAGTATTGAATCGAATCGAATCGAAAAGTATCGAATTGAATCGAATCGAATCAAACAGAATTGAATCGAATCGAATCGAAAAGAATCGAATCGAAAAGTATTGAATCGAATCGAATCGAAAAGTATCAAATTGAATCGAATTGAATCGAATCGAATCGAACAGAATTGAATTGAATCGAATCGAAAAGAATCGAGTCGAATAGAAAAAAATCGAAACGAATCGAATCGAAACGAAAGATTTGAATCGAATTGAATCGAATCGAAAGGAATCGAATTGAAAAAATCGAATCGAATCGAAAAGAATAGAATCAAAGAGAAAGGAATCGAAAAGAATCTAATCAAATAGTATCGAAAAGAATTGAATCAAATCGAATGGAAAAGAATCGAATCGAATCGAAAGAAATAGAGTCGAATTGAAAAGAATCGAATCGAACGAATCGAATTAAGACTTGAATCAAATTGAATCAAAAGGAATCTAATCGAATCAAATCGAATCGACTAGAAAAGAATCTATAGAAAGGAATCGAATCAACAAGAATCGAATTGAAAAGAATTGAATGGAATCGATTCGAATCGAAAAGAATTGATTCGAATTGAATCGAATCGAAAAGAATCAAATCGAATCAAATCCCTAACCCGAACCCCTAACCCCTAAACCCTGCACAAAACCTATCCTAACCCTAACCCTTAACCCTAAACCTTAACCCTAACCCTAACCCTAACCCTAATCCTGACCCTAACCCCTAACACTAACCCTAACTCGAACAGTAACCCTTAACCCGTACCCCAACCCTAACCCGTACCCTAACCCGTACCCTAACCCTAACCCTAACACGTACCTAACAATAAACCTAACCCTAACCCCTAACCCTAACCCTAACACCTAACCGTAACACTACCCTGAACCCTAAACCCTAACCCTAAACCAAAACCTAACCCTAACCACTAAACCTAACCTTAACCCATAACCCTAACCCTAACATGAAACCCTAACCACTAACCCTAAACCTAACCCTAACCCTTAACCCTAACCCTTAACCCTAACCCTAATCCTAACACTAACCCAAACCCTTACCCTAACCCCTAACCCTAACCGAAACCCCAAACCTTAATCCTAAACCTAACCCTAACACTACTCCTAAACCCTAACCCTAACCCTTAACGCTATCCGTAACCCTTAACCTCAACACTTAACCCTAAACCTAACCATAACCCTTACTCTAACCCGTACCCTAACCCTAACCGAACCCTAACCGTAACCCATACCCTAACCCTAACCCGTACCCTAACCCTAAACCATACCCTAACCCCAACCCTAACCCGTACACTAACCCTAACCCATATCCTAACCCTAACACGTACCCTAACCCTAACACGTAACCTATATCTAACCATGACCCTAACCCAAACAATATACTATTTTTTTTTAATTTATTTATGATAGTCACAGAGAGAGAGAGAGAGAGGCAGAGACACAGGCAGAGGGAGAAGCAGGCTCCATGCACCGGGAGCCCGACGTGGGATTCGATCCCGGGTCTCCAGGATCGCGCCCTGGGCCAAAGGCAGGCGCCAAACCGCTGCGCCACCCAGGGATCCCCCAAACAATATACTAAGCCTAACCCATACCCTAACCCTTACGCTAACCCCAACCCTCACGCTAACCCTTACACTAACCCTAAATGGTACCCTAACACTAACCCGTACCCTAATCCTAACCCTAAAATTAACCCTAACCCGTACCCTAACCCTATACCGTACCCTATCCTAACCCTAACCATAACCCGTACCCTAACACTAACCCGTACCCTAATCCTAACCCTAAAATTAACCCTAACCCGTACCCTAACCCTATACCGTACCCTATCCTAACCCTAACCAAAACCCGTACCCTAACATTAAAACTACCCCTAAACCTAACACTAACTCTAACCATAACCCTAACACTATCTCTGAAGCTAACCCTAACCCTAATCCTAACCCTAACCCATAAACTAAACCTCACCCTAACCCTAACCCTAAACAGTACCCGAAACCTAACCCTAACGTGTACCTTACCCTAACCCTAACTCTAAACCTAACCAAGCCGTACCCTAAACCTAACCCTAACCCAAAACCTAACCCTAACTCATAACCCTAACCCTAACCCCTAACCCCTAAACTAACCATAACCCCTAACCGCTAAACCTAACCATAACCCGAACCCGAACCCCTAACCCCTAACCCGAACCCTAGCCCTTAACCCTAACCCTTAACCATAACCATAACCCAAACTCTAACCCTAACACTAATCCTAACCGGTACCCTAACCTTAAACCGTACCCTAACCTAACCCTAACCATAGCCCGCCCTCTCACTAAAACTACCGCTAAACTAACCCTAACACTAATCAAAACCCTAACCCTATCTCTAAACCTAACCCTAACCCTAACCCATAAACTAATCCTAACCCTAACCCTAACCCTAAACAGTACCCTAACCCTAACCCTAACGTGTACTTTAACCCTAACCCTAAACCTAACCCTAAGCCGTATCCTAAACCTAACCCTAACCCAAACCCGTACCCTAACTCTAACACTAACTCTCCCGTACCCTAACCCTAACCTGTACCCTAACCATAACCCTAATCCGTACCCTAACCCGTATAGTAACCCTAAACCTAACCCGTACCCTAAAACTAAACCTAACCCCAACACTAACCCGAACCCTAACTCTAACCCGTACCCTACTAACCGTAAACCGTAACCTAACCTGTACCCTAACCCGTACCCTAACCCGTACCCAAACCCTAATCCTATCCTGTTCCCTAATCCGAACCCTAACACTAACCCGTACACTAACCCGTAACCGTACCCTAACCCTAACCCATAAACAAACCCATAACCTACCCTTAACCCTAACCTGAACCCATACCCTAAGCCTAACCCTAACCCCAACTCTAACCCTAACCCATACCCTAACCCTAACCCTAAACGTATCCCATACCCTAACCCAAACCCTAACCCTAATCTGTACCCTAAACCTA
This sequence comes from Canis lupus familiaris, assembly GCF_011100685.1. Taxonomy (NCBI): domain Eukaryota; kingdom Metazoa; phylum Chordata; class Mammalia; order Carnivora; family Canidae; genus Canis; species Canis lupus. Next base: position 233,585 of record NC_049250.1, on the reverse strand, counting down.
AGCCTAAACTGAACCCTAATCATAACCCTAAATATAACCCTAACCTGTAGCCTAATCCTAACCCTAACCCTAAACATAACCCGAACTCTAACTCTAACCCTAACCCGTACTCTAACCCTAACCGTAACCCTAACCAGTAACCTAACCCTAACCCTAACCCTAAACAGTACCCTAAACCTAACGCTATCCAGAACCCTGACCCTAACCTTAACCCTAAACCTAACCCTAAACCTAACCTTAACCCGTACCCTAATCCTAAACCGTACCCTAACACTTACCCTAACCCTCACCCATACCCTAAACCAAACTCTAACCCGACCCTAACCCTAACATTACCCCAACCCTAAACCTAATGAAACACAATCCCTAATCCTAACCCTAACCCTAACCTAATCCTAACCTTAACCCTTACCCTATCCCTAACCCTAACCCGTAACCTAACCCTAAACCTAACCCTAAACAGTACCCTAACCCGTACCCTAACCCTAACACTAAACGTAAACCTAAACCGAACCCTAAGCTGTAGCCTACCCTAACCCTAACCCGTACCCTAACACTAACCTCTTACCCGAATCCATAACCTAACCCGTAACCTAACCCGTAACCTAACCCTATCCCTAACCCTAACCCTAACCCGTAGTGTACCCCTAACCCTGAACCTACCCCTAACCCTAACCTGAACCCTAACCCTAACCCTAACCCTAAGCTTAAACAGGACCCTAACCCTAACCCTAACCCGTAACTTAACCCAAACTTTACAGCATTGGAAGTCAGGTCATTCCATGAATAAAGCTCTACTGCACCTGGAGACACAACCATTGAAGTCTGCAGCTTGCCCATTGTGTCCCATGAGCTTCTGACAAACATGTCTAGTGAGGATGTTCGTAACTCCATCTGCAGGCAGTGTGGAACTGGGAAGGACCGCGTGTCAGCCAAATCGAATCGAAAATAAATGAATCGAATCGAAAATAATCAAATCGGATCGAATCGAAAAGAATCGAATCGAATCGAAAAGAAAATAATTGAAATGAATACAATCGAATCGAAATAAACGAATCGAATCAAATCAAATTGAATAAAAAATGATCGAATCGAATCAAATAGAAAATAATTGAATAGAATCGAATGGAATTGAATCGAAAATAATCAAATCGAATGGAATCGAATCGAATAGAAAAGAATCGAATCGAATTGAATAGAAAATAATGGAATCGAATAAAAAATCATTGAATGAAATAGAAAATAATCGAATCGAATCGAATCGAAAATATTCGAACCGAATGGAAAATAATCGAATCGAAAATGATCAAATCGAAAAGAATCGAGTTGATTTGAATCGAGTCGAAAAGAATCGGTCCAAAAAGAATCGAATCGAATCGAATTGAATAGAAAATAATCGATCGATCGAACGGAATTGAATCGAAAATAATTGAATCGAATCAAAAATAATCGAATCGAATCAAATTGAAAATAATCTATTCGCATCGAATCAAATCGTAAATTAAGAATCGAATTTAATCGAAAATAATCGAATCAAAAATAATCGAATCGAATCAAATCGAATCGAAAAGACTCGAATCAATTCGAAAAGAATCGAATCGAATTGAAAAGAATCGAATCGAATCCATTTGAATCGAATCGAAAATAATCGAATCGTATGGAATCGAATCAAATAGAAAATACTCGATCAAATCGAAAATAATCGAATTGTATCAAATCGAATCGAAAATAAATGAATCGAATCGAAAATAATCAAATCGGATCAAATCGAAAATAATCGAATCGAATCAAATCCAAAATTATCGAATCGAATCGAAAATAATGGAATCGAAAAGAAGCAAATAGATTCAAATAGAAAATAATCGAATCGAACCGAAAAGAAACAAATCGAATCGAAAATAATCAAATTTAAACGAATCGAATTGAATCGAAAATAATCGAATGGAATCGAATAAAAAATAATCGAATCGAATCAAATCGAATCGAAAATAATCGAATCGAATCGAATCAAAAATACTCGAAGCAAAAGGAATCAAATCTAATCGAAAAGAATCAAATTGGGATCCCTGTGTGGCGCAGCGGTTTGGTGCCTGCCCAGGGCGCCATCCTGGATATCCGGGATCAAATCCCACATTGGGCTCCCTGGTGCATGGAGCCTGCTTCTCCCTCTGCCTGTGTCTCTGCCTCTCTCTCTCTCTCTCTCTGTGACTATCATAAATAAAAAAAATCTAATCGAATCAAATCGAATTCAAAACAATTGAATGGAAAAGAATCGAATGGAATCGAATTGAAAAGAATCGAAAAGAATCGAATCTAATCGAATTGAAAAAAACTGAATCTAATCGAATCGAAAAGAATTGAATCGAATCAAATAGAAAAGAATCAAATCGAATCGAAACGTAAATAATCAAATCAAATCGAATCGAAAAGAATCGAATCGAATTGAATAAAAAAAATCTAATAGAATAAAAAAGATTCAAATTGAATCGAATTGAATAGAATCGAAAAGAATCGAATCGAATTGAATTGAATATAATCGAATTAAAGAATCGAATGAATCGAATGGAATATCGATTCAAAATGAATCGAATCGAAAATATTGAATCGAATCAAATAGAATTGAAAAGAAATGAATCGAATCGAATTGAATAGAATCGAAAAGAATCGAAACTAAGCAAATTTAAAGAATCGAATCAAAGAGAATCGAAAAGAATTGAAAAGAATCGAAAAGAAAATAATCAAATCGAATCGAATCGAAAAGAATTGAATCGATTCAAATCGAAAGAATCGAATCGAATCAAAAAGAATCCAATCGAATCGAACAGAATCAAATCGAATCGAATTGAAAAGAATCGAATCAAAAAGAATCGAATCAAATCGAAAAAATCTAATCGAATCGAATCCAATACAATCAAAAATCATGTAGTGCAATCGAATAGAAATAAAAAGAATAGAATCGAATCGAAAAGAATCGAATTGAATCGGATCGAATTGAATCGTAAATAATTGAATCAAATAGAAAAGAATCGAAACAAATTGACTCGAATCGAGAAGAATCGAATCGAAAAGATTGAAATCAAATCGAAAAAAATCAAATCGAATCGAATCGAATCAAAAATAATCGAATCGAATCGAAAAAATCGAATCGAATCGAATCGAATCAAATCAAATAGAAAAGAATCTAATCGATTCGAATCGAATAAAATTGAAAAGAATCGAATCAAAAAAATCGCATCTAATATCAAATCAATGAATCAAATTGAATGGAACAAAAAGATTGAATAGAATCAAATCAAATCGAAAAGAATCGAATCGAACCAATTCGTTTCCAAAAGAATAGAAAAGAATCAAATCGAATAGAATTGAAAAGAATTGAATCTAATTGAATCTAACAGAAAAGAATAGAATTGAAAAGAATCAAATCCATCGAAAAAAATCAAATCGAATCGAATCAAAAAGAATTAAAATGAATTCAATCGAAAAGAATAGAATCGAATCGAATTGAAAAGGATCGAAAAGTTTCTAATCGAATCAAAAAGAATCGAATCCAATTGAAATAATCGAATCGAATCGAATCAAGAGAATCGAAAAGAATCGACTCGAATCAATTCAAAAGGAAAGCAATTCGGAAAAAAAAGTATTGAATTGAAAAGAAACGAATCAAAAACTATCGATTCCAAACGGATATTATCGAATCGAATCAAAAAGAATTGAGTCGAATCATTTCAAATCGAAAAGAATCGAATCTAATCAAATCTAACGAATTGAATCGAATTTAAAATAATTCAAACAAATTGAATCAAAAGGAATTGAATCGAACCGAATAAAAAAGAATCGAATCGAAACGAACAGAATCGAATTGAATCTAATCAAAAAGAATCGAATCCAATTGAATGGAATCGAAAAGAATCATTCGAATCGAAAAAATCAAATCCAGTCGAATTGAATCGGTTCAAAAATCATGTAATCCAATCTAATAGAATTGAAAATAATCAAATAGAATAAAAAAGAATCAAATTGAATCAGATAGAATTGAATCATAAATAATCGAATCAATTCAAAAAGAATCGAATCAAATTGACTCGAATCGAAATGATTCAAATCGAATCAAAAAGAATCGAATCGAATCAAATCAAAAAGAATCATATCGATAAAAATCAAATCGAATCAAATCGACTCAAAAGAATAGAATACAGTGGAAGCGAAAAGAATCGAATGAATCGAATCAATCGTATAAAATAGAATTGAATCGAATCATCAAATCGAAAACAATCGAATCGAATGGATTCGAAAAGAAAGGAATCGAGTCGTAAAGAATCGAATCGAATTGAATTGAAAAGAATCGAAAAGAATCGAATCTAAGCAAATCGAAAAGAATCGAATCAAAGAGAATCGAAAAGAATTGAATCGAATCGAAAAGAAAATAATTGAATCGAATGGAAATGAAAAGAATCGAATCGAATTGAATCGAAAAGAATCAAATTGAATAGAAAAGAATCGAATCGAATAGAATAGAATAAAAAATAATCGAATCGAATATAATGTAATCGAATCGAAAAGAATCTAATTGAATCGAATAGAATCGAATCAAAAAGAATCGAAACGAAAAAATTGAATCAAATCGAATCGAAAACAAAAGAATGGAATTGAAAGGAATTGAATCGAATCGAAAAGAATCGATTTGAATCGAATCGAAAAGACTCGAATCGAATTGAAATGAAAAAATCGAATCGAATCGAATCGAAAATAATCAATTCAAAAAAAATCAAATCGAAAAGAAAAAAATCGAATCAAATAGAAAATAATCGAATCGATTGAATGGAATTGAAAAGAATCGAATCGATTGAAAATAATCGAATCAAAATGAATGGAATTGGAACAAAAAGAATCGAATTGAATCGAATCAAAAAGAATCAAATCGCAAGGAATCGAACTGAAATGAAAAGAATCGAATCGAATTGTATTGAAAATATTCTAATCAAAAAGAATTGAATCGAATCGAATCAAAAAGTTTCAAATCGAATGAAATCGAATCGAAAGAATCGATTTGAATCGAATAGAAAAGAATCGAATAGAATAGAAAAGAATCGATCGAATAGAATAGAAAAGAATCGAATCGAAACGAAAAAATCGAATTGAATCGAATCGATATGAATCAAATCGAAATGAATCAAAAAGAATCCAATCAAATAGAAAAGAATAGAATCGAAAGGAATCGTGGGGATCCCTGGGTGGTGCAGTGGTTTAGCGCCTGCCTTTGTCCCAGGGCGCGATCCTGGAGACCCGGGATCGAATCCCACGTCGGGCTCCCGGTGCATGGAGCCTGTTTCTCTCTCTGCCTGTGTCTCTGCCTCTCTCTCACTGTGTGCCTATCATAAATAAATAAAAGTTTTTTTAAAAAAAGAAAGGAATCGAATCTAATCGAATGGAATGGAATCGAAAACTATCGAATTGAATCGAATATAATCGAACCGAAAAGAATAGAATTGAAGAGAATCGAAAAGAATCGAATCGAATCGAATTGAAAAGAATCAAATCGAAAAGAATCGAATCGACTCAAATCGATTAGGAAAGAAAGGAATTCGTATCAAAAATAATCTAAAAGAAACGAATTGAAAACCTTCTAATCGAAACGAAAATAATCGAATTGAATCGAAAATATCGAATTGAATTGAATCGATATGAATCAAATCGAAATGAATCAAAAAGAATCCAATCAAATAGAAAAGAATAGAATAGAATAGAATAGAATAGAATAGAATAGAATAGAATAGAAAGGAATCGTGGGGATCCCTGGGTGGTGCAGTGGTTTAGCGCCTGCCTTTGTCCCAGGGCGCGATCCTGGAGACCCGGGATCGAATCCCACGTCGGGCTCCCGGTGCATGGAGACTGTTTCTCTCTCTGCCTGTGTCTCTGCCTCTCTCTCTCTCACTGTGTGCCTATCATAAATAAATAAAAGTTTTTTTTAAAAAAAGAAAGGAATCGAATCTAATCGAATGGAATGGAATCGAAAACTATCGAATTGAATCGAATATAATCGAACCGAAAAGAATGGAATTGAAGAGAATCGAAAAGAATCGAATCGAATCAAATTGAAAAGAATCAAATCGAAAAGAATCGAATCGACTCAAATCGATTAGGAAAGAAAGGAATTCATATCAAAAATAATCTAAAAGAAACGAATTGAAAACCTTCTAATCGAAACGAAAATAATCGAATTGAATCGAAAATATCGAATTGAATCGAATCGAATCAAAAAGAATTGAATTGAAAAGAATTGAATCGAAAAGAATTGGATAGAATCAAATAGAAAAGTATCTAATTGATTCGAATCGAATAGAAAAGAATCGAATCAAAAAAATCAAATATAATCGCATCTAATAAAAAGAATGGTATTGAATGGAAGCGAAAAGAATCGAATAAATCGAATCAAATCGAGAAGAATCAAATAGAATCGAAAAGAATTGAATCGAATCGAATTGAATCAAATATATTATAAAAGAATCTAATCGAATCTAATAGAAAAGAATCAAAACTAATTGAATCTAATCAAAAAGAAAGAATCGAAAAGAATCAAATCCAAACAAAAAAATCAAATTGAATCGAATCGAACAGAAATGAATATAATAGAAGCGAATCGAAAGAATGGAATCAAAGAGAATCGAAAAGAATCGAATCGAATAGAATCGAAAAGAATCGTATCGAAGAAAATCGAAAAGAATTGAATCGAATCGAAATGAAAATAATCAAATTGAATCGAATCGAAAAGAATCGAATCGAATAGAATCAAAAAGAATTGAATCAAATTGAATGGAATCGAATCAAAAGAATCGAATTGAATTGAAAATAATTGAATCGAATTGAATCGAATCGAAAATAAACGAATCGAATAAAAAATAAATAATCGAATCCAATAAAAAATAATCGAATCGAATTCAATTGAATCGAACCGAAAATAATTGAAACGAATCAAATCGAATTGAAAATAAACGAATCGAATCAAATTGAATCGAAAATAACTGAAATGATTCGAATCGAATAGAATTGAAAATAATCGAATCGAATCAAATCAAATCGAAAAGAATCAAATCGAATCGAATTTAAAATAATCAAATCAAGTCGAATTGAAATGAACATAATCGATTTGAATCGAATCGAATTGAATCAAATTGAATCGAAAATAATCGAAACGAATGGAATCAAATCAAATCGAAAGGAATCGAATCAAATTGAATAGAAAATAATGGAATCGAATCAAATAGAATAGAATCGAAAATAATCGAATCGAAAATAATCGAATTGAATCGAAAAGACTCAATCGAATTGAAAATAATCGAATTGAATGAAAATAATTGTATCGATTCGAATCGAATCGAAAATAATCGAATCGACTAGAATCGAAATAATCGAATCAAAACAAATCGAAATGAATAAATAATAATCGAATCGAATAGAATCGAATTGAAAATAATTGAATCGAATCGAATTGAAAATAAGGTAATCGAAGCAAATCGAATCAAAAATAATCTAATAGAATTGAAATAATTGAATCGAATCGAATCGAAAATAATACAATCAAATCGAAAATTATCAAACTGACACGAATCGAATAGAAAATCTTCGTATCGAATAAAAAATAATCGAATGGACTCAAATCGAATTGAAAATAATCGAATCGAAACCAATCGAATGAATCAAAAATTATCAAATCGAATTGAATCGAATTGAATCAAAAATAATCAAATCGAATTGAAAGTAACCGAATAAAAACGAATTGAATCGAAAATAATCGAAACAAATCGAAAACAATCGAATCACATCGAATGGAATCGAAAATAATCGAATTGAAAAGAATGTAATCGATTTGAATCGAATATAATCGAACTGAATCGAAAAGAATCGAATCAAAACAAAAATCATCAAATCGAATTGAAAAAAATCGAATCAACTCATATAGAATCGAATCGAATCTAAAATATTCGAATCGTATCAAATCGAAAATATTCGAAGCGAATGGAAAAGAATCGAATCGAATAGAAAATAATCGAATCGAATAAAAAAAATCAAATTGAAAAGAATCGAGTCGAATCTAATCAATTCGAAAAGAATCGAACTGAAAAGAATTGAATCGAATCGAATTGAAAATAATCGAATCAAATCGAACGGCATTGAATCAAAAATAATTGAAATGAATCGACAAAAAAATCGAATCGAATTGAATCGAAAATACCGAGTCGAATCGAAAAGAAAATAATCGAATCGAATCAAAAATAATCCATTCGCATCGAATCAAATCGTAAATTATAGAATTGAATTTAACTGAAAATAATCGAATAGAATAGAATCGAATCGAAAATAATCGAATTGAAAATATTGAAATCGATTCAAAGAGAATCGAATTAAATCGAAAAGAATCGAATCGAATCGAAAAGAATCGAATCTAATCCATTCGAATCGAATCGAAAATAATCGAATCGTATCAAATAAAATCGAATAGAAAATAATCGATCGAATCAAAAATAATCGAATTGTATCAAATCGAATCAAAAATACATGAATCGAATCGAAAATAATCAAATCGTATCGAATCGAAAATAATGGAAAAGAATTGAATCGAATTGAAAAGAAAATAATGGAAATGAATACAATCAAATCGAAATAAAGGAATCAAATTGAATCAAATTGAATTGAAAATAATCGAATCGAATGGAATCAAATCGAATAGAAAAGAATCGAATCGAATTGAATAGAAAATAATGGAATCGAATTGAATAGAAGAGAATCAAAAATAATCGAATCGACTCGAATCCAATCAAAAATAATCAAATCGAATCGAATCGAATTGAAACGAAAAATTGAATCGAATCAAATCCAATCGAAAATAATTGAAACAAATCGAAAAAAATCAAATCGAATCGAATTGAATCCAATCGAAAAATCGAATCGAATCGAATCGAATCGAAAATAATCGAATCGAATCAAATCCAAAATCATCGAATTGAATCGAAAATAATGGAATCGAAAAGAAGCAAATCAATTCGAATAAAAAATAATCGAATCAAATCGAAAAGAATCAAATCAAATCGAAAGTAATCGAATAAAATCGAAAATTATCGAATCGAAACGAATCGAATTGAAATGAAAATAATCAAATCGAATCAAATGAAATCGAATAGAAAATATTCTAATTGAATCCAATCGAAAATATTAGAATCAAATGGAATCGAATCTAATTGAAAAGAATCGAATCAAATTGAATAGAAAATAATGGAATCGAATCAAAAATCATCGAATTGAAAATAATCGACTTGAATCAAATCGAAAAGAATGGAATCGAATCGAAAATAATCGAATCGAATCCAATCGAATCGAAAATATTCGAAGTGAATGGAAAATAATCGAATCAAATCGAAAATTATCAAATCGAAAAGAATCGAGTAGATTCGAATCGTGTCGAAAAGAATCGATCCAAAAAGAATCGAATCAAAAAAAAAAAAGAATCGAATCGAATCGAATGAATCGAAAATAATCAAATCGAATCGAACGGATTGAATAAAAAATAATTGAATCAAATCGAAAAAAATCGAATCGAATCGAATCGAAACGAAAATAACCGAGTCGAATCGAATCAAATCATAATCAAATCGAATCATATCGAATTGAATTGAAAATAATCGAATCGAATCGCATCGAATCAAAAATACTGGATTCGCATCGAATCCAATTGAAAATAAAGTGAATAAATAAGTGACTTGAATTGAAAATAATCTAATCAAATAGAAAATAATCTAATTGAATTGAAAAGAATCGAACTGAAAAGAATCGAATCGATTCAAATAGAAAATAATCTAATTGAAACGAATATGATCGAATAGAATTGAAAAGAATCGAACCGATTCAAAAATAATCGAATCGAATTGCATCAAATTGAAAATAAACGAATCAAAGGAAATAATCGAATCGAATCGAATTGAAAATAATCAAGTCGAATCGAATCGAATCGAAAATAAGTGAACGACTCAAATCGAATCGAAATAATCGAATTTAATCAAATCAAATCGAATCGGAAATAAACTAATCGAATTGAATCGAAAATAATCGAATCTAATTGAATAGAATTGAATCTAAAATAATCGAATCAAATGGAATCAAATCGAATTGAAAAGAATCGAATCGAATTGAATGGAAAATAATGGAATCGAATAGAATAGAAAAGAATACAATTGAAAATAATCGAATCGAAAAAATCATATAGAATCAAAAAGAATTGAATCGTATCGAAAAGAATCGAATCGAATTGAAAATAATCGAATCAAATTGAAAATAATCTGATCTAATCCAATCGAATCGAATCGAAAACAATCGAATCAAATCGAATCAAAAATAATCGAATCGAATCGAAATTAATCAAATCAAATCGAATCGAATCGAATTGAATTGAATCGAATCAAATTGAAATTGATTTGAAAATAATCGATTCACATCGAATCGAATCGAAAATAATCGAAACTAATCGAATCAAATAATAATCGAATCAAATCGAAAGCAACCGAATCGAATTGAATAGAAAATAATGGAATTGAATAGAATCGAATAGAATCAAAAATAATCGTATCGAAAATAATCGAATCGAATCGAAAAGAATCGATCAAATCGAAAATAATCAAATCGAATCGAAAATAATCGAATCGAAAAGAATCAATTGATTTGAATCGAAAATAAGTGAGGCGAATCGAAAAGATTCGAATAGAATCAAATCGAAAACATCGAATCGAACTGAAAATATTCGAATCGACTCGAATCAAATCGAAAATAATCGAATCGATTTGAATCGAATCGAAAATAATAAAATCAAATCAAATCGAATAAAAAATAATTGAATTGAATAGAATAGAATAAATAATAATCGAATCGAATCGATAAAAAAATTGAATCGAATCGAATCAAAACGAATCGAATTTTAAAATAATTGAATCCAATCGAATAGAAAATATCGATTAGCATAGAATCAAATTGAAAATAATCAAATCGAATTTAATCAAAAATAATCGAATCGAATTGAAAAAAACGAATCGAATCGAAAAGAATCGAATCTATTCAAAAAGAATCAAATCAAATCAAAAAGAATCGAACCCAATCAAAAATAATCGAATCGAATCGAATTGAATTGAAAATCGAATCGATTCAAACCAAATTGAATCGAAAATAATCGAATCTAATCGAATCAAAAATAATCGAAACGAATGGAATTGAATTGAAAATAATCAAGCCGAATCTAAATTAATTGAATCGAATCGAAAATAATCGAATCGAATAAAAAATAATCGATTCGAATTGAAATGAAACGGTTGGAAAATAATCGATTCACATCGAATCGAATCAAAATAATGGAAACGAATAGATACGAAAATAATCGAATTGAAACGAAAAGAATCGAATCAAATACAAAAGAATTGAATTCAATAAAAAATAATTTTATCGAATCAAAAATAATCGAATGGAATCATAAAGAATTCATTATAATCGAATCGAATTGAAACGAAAATAATCCAACAGAATCAAATTGAAAATAATCGAAATGAATCGAAAATAATCGAATTGAATCAAATCAAATCGAAAAAATTCAAATCAAATCGTATCGAATTGAATTGAAAATAATCCAATCGAATCAATCGAATCGAAAACAATCAAATAGAATGGAATCGAAAAAAATCAAATCGAATCGAAAATAATCGAATCTAATCTAAAATAAATGAATCTATTCTAAAATAATCGAATTGAAAAGAATTGAGTAGATTCGAATAGAAAATATTGAGGGATCCTTGGGTGGCGCAGCGGTTTGGCGCCTGCCTTTGGCCCAGGGCGCGATCCTGGAGACCCGGGATCGAATCCCACTTGAATCGAATCTAAAAGAATCAAATCGAAAAGAAAAGAATCTATTCGAATGGAAAATAATCGAATCGAAAGGATTCGAATCGAATCGAAAAGATTCGATCGAATCGAAAGGATTCGAATCGAATCGAAAAGATTCGATCGAATCGAAAGGATTCGAATCGAATCGAAAAGATTCGATCGAATCGAAAGGATTCGAATCGAATCGAAAAGATTCGATTGAATCGAAAAGAATCGAATCGAATAGAAAGTAATTGAATTGAGAATAATTGAATCGAATCAAAAAGAATCGATCGCATCAAAAATAATCGAATTGAACCCAAAATAATCAAATCGAAAAGAATAGATCGATTTTAATCGAAAATTAGTGAATCGAATAAAAAAGATTTGAATCGAATCGAATCGAAAAGATTCAAATCGACTCGAATCGAATTGAAAATAATTGAATCGACTCAAGTAGATTCGAAAATAATAAAAACGAATAGAATCAAAATTAATCAAATCAAATAGAATCGAATCGAAAATAATTTAATCAAATCGAATCGAATCAATTCGAATTGAAAATAATCAATCGAATCGAATTGAATCCAAAATAAATGATTCGCATCAAATCGAATCGAAAATAATAGAATCAAATTGAATCGAAAATAATCTAATCGAATCGAAAATATTCGAATCTAATCGAAAATAATCGAATCGAACAGAATATAATTGATACGAAAAGAATCGAATCGAATCGAAAAGAATCAAATCGATTCCGTTCAAATCAAATAGAAAATAAGCGAATCGGGATCCCTAGGTGGCGCAGCGGTTTAGCGCCTGTCTTTGGCCCAGGGCGCGATCCTGGAGACCCCGGATCGAATCCCACATCGGGCTCCCGGTGCATGGAGCCTGCTCCTCCCTCTGCCTGTGTCTCTGCCTCTCTCTCTCTCTCTCTCTGTGTGACTATCATAAATAAATAAAAAAAAAATTAAAAAAAAAAAAAAAAAAGAAAATAAGCGAATCGAATCGAATCAATTCGAAAATAATCGATCGAATAGAAAATAATCAAATCGAATTGAAAATAAATGAATTGAATCGATAATAATCGAATAGAATCGATTTGAAAATAATCGAATCAAATCGAATCGAACCGAATCGAAAATAATCGAATCAGACGAAATCTACAAATTTCAAATCTATTCGAATCGAATCGAATTGAAAAAATCCAATCAAATCAATTGAATCGAAAAAAATCAAATAGAATGGAATCGAAAACAAACGAAAGGAAAAAAAACAATCGAATCAAATCGAAAGAATCGAATCGCATCGAAAATAATCGATTCATATCGAATCGAATCGAAAATAATCGAATCTAATTGAATCAAAAATACTCGAATCGAATCTAAAATAATTGAATTGGAAATAATTGAATCAAATCGAATCGAAAATAATCGATTCGAATCTAAAATAATCTTATTGAAAAGAATCGATTCGATTCGACTCGAAAAAATTCGAATAGAAAAGAATTGAATCGAATCATAACTAATCGAATCGATTGGAAAATAATAGAATCTAATCCATTCGAATTGAATTGAAAATAATCAAATCGAATCGAAATTAATCGAATTGAATCGAATCAATTTGAAAGTAATTGAATCGAAAATATGAATCGAATCGAAAACAATTGAAACGAATCGATTGAATCGAATGGAAAATAATCAAATTGAATCGAAAACAATCGAATTGAATTGAATCGAAAATAATTGAATGGTGGGATCCCTAGGTGGCGCAGTGGTTTAGCGCCTGCATTTGGCCCGGGGTGCAATCCTGGAGACCACATCAGGCTCCCGGTGCATGGAGCTTGCTTCTCCCTCTGCCTGTGTCTCTGCCTCTCTCTCTCACTGTGTGCCTATCATAAATAAAAAATTTTTTAAAAAGGAAAATAATCTAATTGAATCAAATTGAAACGAAAATAATCAAATCGAATTGAATCGAATTGAAAAACGAATCGAAAAGAATCTAATTGAATCGAAAATAATCGAATCGAATGGAATCGAATCAAATCGAAAAGAATCAAATCGAATTAAATAGAAATTTATGGAATCGAATGGAATCAAACAGAATAGAATCGAAAATAATCGAATCGAAAATAGTCAAATTGAATCGAAAAGACTTGATTGAATCAAAAATAATCGAATCGAATCTAAATAATCGATCGAATCGTAAATAATCAAATCGAATTGAAAATAATCAAATCGAAAAAATCCAATCGATTTTAATCGAAAATAATCGAACTGAATCGGAAAGAATCGAATCAAATCGAAAACATCTAATCGAATCAAAAATAATCAAATCTACTCGAATCGAATCGAAAATAATCGAATTGACTCGAATCGATTTGAAAATAATAAAATCAAATAGAATAGAAAATAGTCGAATCGAATCAAAAAGAATCGATTGAATCGAAAATAATCAAATCGAATCGAGAAGAATAGAATCGAATTGAAAACATAGAATCGAATCGAAAATAATCGAGTCGACTCGAATCGAATAAAAAATAATCGAATCGAATCGAATAAATAATAATCGAATGGAATCAAATCGAATCGAAAATAATCGACAAATCGAATCGAAAATAATCGAATCGATTCGAATCAAACCGAAAATAATCGATTTGCATCGAATCGAGTAGAAAATAATCGAATTGAATTGAACAGAAAATAATCAAATTGAATCGAAAATAATCGAATCGAATCGAAAATAATCAAATAGAATATAATCGAATATATTCAAATTGAAAATAATCGAATCGAATTGAAAATGATCGAACAGAATCGAAAAGAATCGAATCGAATCGAAAATAATCGAATCAAATCCAATCGAATCGAATCAAAAATAATCAAATCGGATCGAATCGAATTGAATCGAAAATAATCGAATTGCATCGAATAGAATCGAATAGAATCGAATAGAATCAAAAATAATCGAATCGATTCTAAAATAATCGAATCGAAAAGAATCGAGTCAATTCAAATCAAAAATATTGAATCGAATCCAAAATTATCAAAAAGAATGCAATCTTCAAATCGAAAATAATCGAATCGAATCGAAAGGATTCGACTCGAATCAAAAAGAATCGAATGGGGATCCCTGGGTGGCGCAGCGGTTTGGCGCCTGCCTTTGGCCCAGGGCACAGTCCTGGATATCCAGGATTGAATCCCACGTCGGGCTCCCAGTGCATGGAGCCTGCTTCTCCCTCTGCCTGTGTCTCCGCCTCTCTCTCTCTCACTGTGTGCCTATCATAAAAAAACAGTTAAAAAAAAGAATCGAATGAATAGAAAAGAATCGAATCGAATGAATCGAAAAGAATCAAATCGAATCGAAAATAATCAAAGCGAATTGAATCGAACCGAATCGAATCGAAAATAATCGAATCAATTCGAATCGAAAATAATTGAATCGAGTCGAATCGATTCGCATCGAATCGTATAGAAAATATTCGAATTGAATTGAATTGAAAATATTCAAATCGAATCGAAAATAATCGAATCGAATCGAATTAAAATAATCGAAACAAATCGAAAATAATCGAACCGAATTGTAAAGAAAATAATCGAATCGAATCGAACCAAATTGAATCGAAAATAATGAATCGCATTGAAGTGAAAATAAACAAATCAAATTGAATCGAATACAAAATAATCTAATCAAATTGAATCGAAAATAATCGAATCGAGCAAAATAGAATCAATACGAAAAGAATCGAATCGAAACGAAAAGAATCGAATCGAATCCATTCGAATCGAATCGAAAATAATCGAATTGAATTGAATCGTATCGAATACAATCGAAAATAAATGAATCAAATCGCAAATAATCAAATAGAACCTAATCGAAAATAATCGAATCAAATCGACTTGAATCGAATCGAAATTAATCGAAAATAATCGAATCAAATCGAATCATATTGAATAGAAAATAATCGAATTGAATCAAATTGAAAATAATCGAATCGAATCAAATTGAATCGAAAATAATCGAATGGAATTGAATCGAAAAAATTTAATCGAATTGAATCGAAAATAATGGAATGGAATCGAATCGAATAGAATAGAATCAAAAATAAATAAATCGAAAATAATCGAATCGAATCAAAAATAATTGAACCGAATCGAAAATCATTGAATCGGATTGAATCGAATTGAATTGAAAATAGTCGAATCGCATCGAACTGAATTGCATCGAAAATACTCGAATTGAATTGAATAAAAAATAATCCAATCGAATCAAATCGAAAACAATTGAATCGAATAGAATCGAAAATAATCGAATCGAAAAGAATCGAATTGAAAAGAATAGAATCGAATTGAAAATAATCTGATTGATTCTAAAATAATCAAAACGAAAAGAATCGAGTCGATTCGAATCAATATTGAATTCGAATCCAAAAAAATCGAATCGAAAAGAAAAGAATCCACTTGAATCTGAAATAATCGAATCAAATCGAAAGGATTCGAACCAAATCGAAAAAAATTCGAACGAATCGAAAAGAATCGAATTGAATTGAATTGAATCGAAAATAATCGAAGCGAATCGAATCGAACCGAATCGAATTGAAAATAATCGAATCGAAACGAATCAAAAATAATCGAATAAAATCGAATCGAAAATAATCGAACCGCATCGAATTGAATGGAAAATAATGGATTTGCATCGAATCAAATCGAAAATAATCCAATCAAATTGAATCGAAAATAATCGAATCGAATCGAAAAGAATCGAATCGAAAAGAATCGAATCAATTTGAATCGAAAATAATCGAATCGAATCTAAAATAATCGAATCAAAGCAAAAAGAATCGAATCGAATTGAATCAAAAAAATCGAATCGAATGCAATCGAATCGAATCGAAAATATTAGATTAGAATCGAATTGAATCGAAAATAATCGAATCAATTCAAAAAGAATCGAATCAAATCGAATAAAAAAAATCGAATCAAACCATCGAGTCAAGTCGAATCAAAAATAACCGAATCGGGATCCCTGGGTGGTGCAGCGGTTTAGCGCCTGCCTTTGGCCCAGGGCACGATCCTGGAGACCCGGGATCGAATCCCACGTCAGGCTCCCGGTGCATGGAGCGTGCTTCTCCCTCTGCCTGTGTCTCTGCCTCTCTCTCCCTCTCTCTGTGTGACTATCATAAATAAATAAAAATTAAAAAAAATAACCGAATCAAATAGAAAGGAATCAAATTGAATCAAATCGAATCGAATCGAATTGAAAAGAATCGATAAAATTGAAAAGAATCGAATCGAATCTGAAAGAATCGAATCGAAAAGAATTGAATCGAATCGAAAAGTATCGAATCGAATCGAATCAAAAATAATCGAAACAAAAAAAATAATCGAATCGAATCGATTTGTATCGAAAATAATCTAATCAAATTGAAACGAATTGAATCTAAAATAATCGAATTGCATCGAAGTGAAAATAATCAAATCGAATCGAATCAAATAAAAAATAATTGTATTGAATCGAGTCGAATTGAAAAAAATCGAATGGAATCGAATTGAATCGAATCAAAAATAATCGAATCGAATCAAATCGAAAATAATCGAATCGAATCAAATCCAAAATTACCGAATGGAATCGAAAATAATCGAATCGAATCGAAAATAATGGAATCGAAAAGAAGCAAATCGATTCGAATAAAAAATAATCGAATAGAATGGAATCGAACTGAAACGAAAATAATCGAATCGAATCGAAAAAAATAGAATCATATTAAATAGAATATAATGGAATCGAATCAAATAGAAGAGGAACGAAAATAATCGAACCAAAATAATCGAATCGAATCGAAAAGACTCAAACGAATCGAAAATAATTGAATTGAATCGAGAATAATCGAATCGAAAAAAAAGAATGGATTTGAATCTAAAATAATCGAAACGAATCGAAACAAATGTGAAATAATAGAATGGAATCTAATCGAATTGAATCGAATCGAAAATAATCGTATCGAATCGAATTGAATCGAAAATAATCAAATCGAATCTATTGTATCGAAAATAATCTAATCGATTCGAAACGAATCGAATCAAAAATAATCGAATCGAATCAAATCGAATCGAAAATAATCGAATCCAATCAAATTGAATCGAATCGAAAATAATCGAATCGAATTGAATTAAATCGAAAATACTCGAATCTAATCGAATCGAAAATAATTGAATCAAATCGAATCGAATTGAAATGAAAATATTCGCATCCAATCGAAACGAAAATAATCGAATAGAATCGAATTGAATCTAATTGAAAATAATCGAATCGAATAGAAAATAATCGAATCGAATCAAATCCAAAATAAGCTAATCGAATCGAAAATAATGGAATAGAATTGAATCGAAAATAATCAAATCAAAAAAAATCAAAAAAAAAAAAAGAAAGAAAATACTCAAATCGAGGGATCCCTGGGTGGCGCAGCGGTTTGGCGCCTGCCTTTGGCCCAGGGCGCGATCCTGGAGACCCAAGATCGAATCCCACGTCGGACTCCTGGTGCATGGAGCCTGCTTCTCCCTCTGTCTGTGTCTCTGCCTCTCTCTCTCTCTCTGTGTGACTATCATAATATTAAAATTAAAATAATAAGAAAATAATCGAATCGAATTGAATAAAAAAATCGAATCAAATTGAATTGAAAAGAAATCGAATCGAATCTAAATTAATCGAATCGATTCGAATCGAAAATAATTGAATCAATTCAAAAAGAATCGAATTGAATCTAAAAGAATCGAATCCAATCGAATATAATCAATTCGAATCCAACCGAATCGAATAGAAAATAATTGATTCACATCGAATCGAATCGAAAATAAACGAATTGTATTAAATCGAAAATAATCAAATCAAATAGGAAATAATAAAATCGAATCGAAAAAAATTGAAATGAATCGAAAACAATCGAATCGCATCGAATTGAATAAAAAATAATCAATTCCCATCTAATCGAATCGAAAATAAACGAATTGTATTAAATTGAAAACAATCGAATCGCATAGAATCGAATAAAATATAATCAATTCCCATCGAATCGAATTGAATCGAAAATAGTTCAATCAAATTGAATTGAAAATAATCGAATCGAATGGAAAATAATCGAATCGAATCTAAAATAATTGAATCGAAAACAATCGAATTGATTTGAATAGAAAATAACCGAATCGTATCGAAAATAATCTAATCGAATCGAAAATAATCGAATTGAAACGAATTGAATCGAAAATAATCGATTGGCATCGATGAAATCGAAAATATTCGAATGGAATTGTATCAAAAATAATCAAATCGATTGGAAAATACAAAAATCGAATCTAAAATAATCGAAACGATTCAAATCAAAACGATTCGAAATGAAAATAATCGAATTGAATAAAAAATAATCGAATCGAATCGAAAAAAATTGAAATGAATCAAAAACAATCGAATCGCAACAAATCGAATAGAAAATAATCGATTTCCATCTAATCGAATCGAAAATAATCCAATCGAATTGAATCAAAAATAATCAAAACGAATGGAAAATAATCGAATCGAATCGAAAATAATCGAATGTAACCGAAAAGAATCGTATCGAATCGAAAGAATCGAAACGAAATTAATCGAATTGAATCTAATATAATCGAATCGAAAAGAATCGAGTCGATTTGAATCGAAAATATCGAACCAAATAAAAAACAAAACAAAAAAAAACAACAACAAAAAAAGAAAATATCGAACCAAATCGAAAAGAATCGAATCGAAAAGAGAAGAATCCTTTCAAATCAAAAATAACCGAATTGATTCAAAACGATTCGAATCGAATCGAATAAAATCGAATAAAAAATAATCAAATCGAATCAAACCAAATCAAATTGAAAATAATTGAATCGAATAGAATTGAATATCATCAAATCAAATCAAAACGAAAATAAAAGAATCGAATCAAATTGAAAATAATCGATTCACATCGAATCGAATCGAAAATAATCGAATTGAATTGAAACGAAAATAATCAAATCGACTCGAATATAATTGAATCGAATAGAAAAGAATCAAATTGAAAAGAATCGAATCGATTCGAATAGAAAATAATAGAATCAAAACAAAAATAATTGAATCAAATCTAAAAGAATCTAATTGAATCGAAAATAATCGAATCTCATCTAATCCAATTGAAAATAACCTATTCGCATCGAAATGACTCGAAAATAATCCAATCGAGTTGAATCGAAAATAATCAAATCGATTCGAAAATAATCGAATCGAATCAGAAAGAATTGAATCAAAAAGAATCGAATCGATTAGAATCGAATATAATAGACTCGAATCAAAAATAATCGAATTGAATAGAAAAGAATTGAATCAAATAGAAAATAATCGAATCTCATCGAATAGAATTGAAAATAATATATTTGCATCGAAACGACTCGAAAATAATCCAATCGAGTTGAATCGAAAATAATCAAATCGACTCGAAAATAATCGAATCGAATCAAAAAGAATCGAATCAAAAAGAATCGAATCAATTCAAATCAAATATCATAGACTCGAATCGAAAATAATCGAAACGAATCGAAAAGAATTGAATCGAATCGAAAATAATCGAATCGCATCGAATCGAATCGAAATAATGGATTCGCAGCGAATCCAACCGCACCAAAAATAATTGAATCGAATCGAAAATAACCGAATCGAATCGAAAATAATCGAATCGAAAAGAATTGAATAGCCTAGAATCGAAAATAATCAAATCGAATAAAAAAGAATCGATTCGATTCAAAATAATCGAATAGATACAAAAATAATCTATTCGAATCCAATCAAATCGAATCGAAAATAATGAAATTTAATCCAATTGAATCGAAAATAATCGAATCGAATCGAAAGTAATCGAATCGAATTGAATCAAAGGGAAAATAATCGAATTGAATCGAATCGAAAATAATCGAATCGAATCGAAATTAAATCGAAATGAATCGAAAAGGATCGAGTCGAACGAAAAAAAAACGAATCGAATAGAAAAGAATCGAATCGATTTGAAAATAATCAAATCGAATAGAAAATAATCGAATTGAATCAAATTGAATCGAAAATAATCAAATCGCACTGAATCGAATCGAAAATAATAGATTTGCATCTACTCAAATCACATCAAAAATAATCGAATCGAATTGAAAATAATCAAATTGAAAAGAATCGAATCTAATCGAATCGAAAAGAATCTAATCAATTCAAAAATAATCGAATAGAATCGAAAATAATCGCTTAGAATTCAATTGAATCGAATGGAAAATAATCAAATTTAATCGAATTGAATCGAAAATAATCAAATGGAATAGAAAGTAATCGAATCGAATCGAATCGAATCGAAAATAATTGAATCGATTCGAATCAAATCGAAAAAAATAATCGATTGGCATTGATTCCCATCGAATTGAATCGAAAACAATCCAATCGAATTGAATAAAAAATAATCGAATCGAATGGAAAATAATCGAATCTAAAATAATTGAATCAAATCAAAAATAATCGAGGGGGAGGAGCAAGATGGCGGAAGAGTAGGGTCTCCAAATCACCTGTCTCCACCAAACTACCTAGAAAACCTTCAAATTATCCTGAAAATCTATGAATTCGGCCTGAGATTTAAAGAGAGACCAGCTGGAATGCTACAGTGAGAAGAGTTCGCGCATCTATCAAGGTAGGAAGACGGGGAAAAAGAAATAAAGAAACAAAGGCCTCCAAGGGGGAGGGGCCCCGCGAGGAGCCGGGCTGAGGCCGGGGCGAGTGTCCCCAGGACAGGAGAGCCCCGTCCCGGAGACGCAGGAGCTGCACCGACCTTCCCGGGCGGAAAGAGGCTCCAGGGAGGTGGAGCAGGACCCGGGAGGGCGAGGATGCCCTCGGGCTCCCGGGGACAGTAACAGCAACTGCGCGCCCAGGAGAGTGCGCCGAGCTCCCTAAGGGCTGCAGCGCGCACGGCGGGACCGGCGGGACCGGCGGGACCCGGAGCAGCTCGGGGGGGCTCGGGCGGCGGCTCCCCGGAGGGGGCTGCGCGGCCCCGGGAGCAGCTCGGAGGGGCTCGGGCAGAGGAAGAGGCTCCGTGCAGAGGGGGCTGCGCGGTTCCAGGAGCAGCTCGGAGGGGCTTGGGCGGCAGCTCCGCGGAGGGGGCTGCGCGGCCCGGGAGCGCGAATCCAACAGCGCAGACCCCGGAGCACAGGGCGCCGGGACACAGCCCAGGATCCCGCCTCCCCCGGGACAGGCAGAGGCCGGGAGGGCCCAGGACAGCGAGGACGCTCCTGCCCCAGCTGAGCAGATCAGCGGCCCCGCCCCGGAGCCTCCAGGCCCTGCAGACGGAGAGCTCTGGAGTTCCTGCCGGAGCTGAATCCAGGTTTCCAGAGCTGCCCCGCCACTGGGGCTGTTCCTCCTGCGGCCTCACGGGGTAAACAACCTCCACTGAGCCCTGCACCAGGCAGGGGCACAGCAGCTCCCCCAACTGCTAACACCTGAGAATCAGCACAACAGGCCCCTCCCCCAGAACACCAGCTAGACTGACAACTTCCAGGAGAAGCCAAGGGACTTAAAGAACACAGAATCAGAAGATACTCCCCGGTGGTTCTTTTTTTGTTTGTTTGTTTTTGTTTTTGTTTTTGTTTTTGTTTTTGTTTTGTTTGCTTTTTGATTTGTTTCCTTCCCCCACCCCCTTTTTTTCTCCTTTCTTTTTCTTTCTCTTTTTCTTCTTTTTTTTTCGTTTTTTTTTTCTTTTTCTTCCCTTTTTTTTTCTCTTTCTCTTTTCTTTCCTTCTTTCTCTCCTCTCTTTTTCTCTTTTTCCCAATACAACTTGCTTTTGGCCACTCTGCACTGAGCAAAATGACTAGAAGGAAAACCTCACCTCAAAAGAAAGAATCAGAAACAGTCCTCTCTCCCACAGAGTTACAAAATCTGGATTACAATTCAATGTCAGAAAGCCAATTCAGAAGCACTATTATACAGCTACTGGTGGCTCTAGAAAAAAGTATAAAGGACTCAAGAGACTTCATGACTGCAGAATTTAGAGCTAATCAGGCAGAAATTAAAAATCAATTGAATGAGATGCAATCCAAACTAGAAGTCCTAACGACGAGGGTTAACGAGGTGGAAGAACGAGTGAGTGACCTAGAAGACAAGTTGATAGCAAAGAGGGAAACTGAGGAAAAAAGAGACAAACAATTAAAAGACCATGAAGATAGATTAAGGGAAATAAACGACAGCCTGAGGAAGAAAAACCTACGTTTAATTGGGGTTCCCGAGGGCGCCGAAAGGGACAGAGGGCCAGAATATGTATTTGAACAAATTCTAGCTGAAAACTTTCCTAATCTGGGAAGGGAAACAGGCATTCAGATCCAGGAAATAGAGATATCCCCCCCCTAAAATCAATAAAAACCGTTCAACACCTCGACATTTAATTGTGAAGCTTGCAAATTCCAAAGATAAAGAGAAGATCCTTAAAGCAGCAAGAGACAAGAAATCCCTGACTTTTATGGGGAGGAGTATTAGGGTAACAGCAGACCTCTCCACAGAGACCTGGCAGGCCAGAAAGGGCTGGCAGGATATATTCAGGGTCCTAAATGAGAAGAACATGCAACCAAGAATACTTTATCCAGCAAGGCTCTCATTCAAATGGAAGGAGAGATAAAGAGCTTCCAAGACAGGCAGCAACTGAAAAGAATATGTGACCTCCAAACCAGCTCTGCAAGAAATTTTAAGGGGGCCTCTTAAAATTCCCCTTTAAGAAGAAGTTCAGTGGAACAGTCCACAAAAACAAAGACTGAATAGATATCATGATGACACTAAACTCATATCTCTCAATAGTAACTCTGAATGTGAACGGGCTTAATGACCCTATCAAAAGGCGCAGGGTTTCAGACTGGATAAAAAAGCAGGACCCATCTATTTGCTGTCTACAAGAGACTCATTTTAGACAGAAGGACACCTACAGCCTGAAAATAAAAGGTTGGAGAACCATTTACCATTCGAATGGTCCTCAAAAGAAAGCAGGGGTAGCCATCCTTATATCAGATAAACTAAAATTTACCCCAAAGACTGTAGTGAGAGATGAAGAGGGACACTATATCATACTTAAAGGATCTATTCAACAAGAGGACTTAACAATCCTCAATATATATGCTCCGAATGTGGGAGCTGCCAAATATATAAATCAATTATTAACCAAAGTGAAGAAATACTTAGATAATAATACACTTATACTTGGTGACTTCAATCTAGCTCTTTCTATACTCGATAGGTCTTCTAAGCAAAACATCTCCAAAGAAACGAGAGCTTTAAATGATACACTGGACCAGATGGATTTCACAGATATCTACAGAACTTTACATCCAAACTCAACTGAATACACATTCTTCTCAAGCGCACATGGAACTTTCTCCAGAATAGACCACATATTGGGTCACAAATCGGGTCTGAACCGATACCAAAAGATTGGGATTGTCCCCTGCATATTCTCGGACCATAATGCCTTGAAATTAGAACTAAATCACAACAAGAAGTTTGGAAGGACCTCAAACACATGGAGGTTAAGGACCATCCTGCTAAAAGATAAAAGGGTCAACCAGGAAATTAAGGAAGAATTAAAAAGATTCATGGAAACTAATGAGAATGAAGATACAACCATTCAAAATCTTTGGGATGCAGCAAAAGCAGTCCTAAGGGGGAAATACATGGCAATACAAGCATCCATTCAAAAACTGGAAAGAACTCAAATACAAAAGCTAACCTTACACATAAAGGAGCTAGAGAAAAAACAGCAAATAGATCCTACACCCAAGAGAAGAAGGGAGTTAATAAAGATTCGAGCAGAACTCAACGAAATCGAGACCAGAAGAACTGTGGAACAGATCAACAGAACCAGGAGTTGGTTCTTTGAAAGAATTAATAAGATAGATAAACCATTAGCCAGCCTTATTAAAAAGAAGAGAGAGAAGACTCAAATTAATAAAATCATGAATGAGAAAGGAGAGATCACTACCAACACCAAGGAAATACAAACGATTTTAAAAACATATTATGAACAGCTATACGCCAATAAATTAGGCAATCTAGAAGAAATGGACGCATTCCTGGAAAGCCACAAACTACCAAAACTGGAACAGGAAGAAATAGAAAACCTGAACAGGCCAATAACCAGGGAGGAAATTGAAGCAGTCATCAAAAACCTCCCAAGACACAAGAGTCCAGGGCCAGATGGCTTCCCAGGAGAATTTTATCAAACGTTTTAAAGAAGAAATCATACCTATTCTCCTAAAGCTGTTTGGAAAGATAGAAAGAGATGGAGTACTTCCAAATTCGTTCTATGAAGCCAGCATCACCTTAATTCCAAAGCCAGACAAAGACCCCGCCAAAAAGGAGAATTACAGACCAATATCCCTGATGAACATGGATGCAAAAATTCTCAACAAGATACTGGCCAATAGGATCCAACAGTACATTAAGAAAATTATTCACCATGACCAAGTAGGATTTATCCCTGGGACACAAGGCTGGTTCAACACCCGTAAAACAATCAATGTGATTCATCATATCAGCAAGAGAAAAACCAAGAACCATATGATCCTCTCATTGGATGCAGAGAAAGCATTTGACAAAATACAGCATCCATTCCTGATCAAAACTCTTCAGAGTGTAGGGATAGAGGGAACATTCCTCGACATCTTAAAAGCCATCTATGAAAAGCCCACAGCAAATATCATTCTCAATGGGGAAGCACTGGGAGCCTTTCCCCTAAGATCAGGAACAAGACAGGGATGTCCACTCTCACCACTGCTATTCAACATAGTACTGGAAGTCCTAGCCTCAGCAATCAGACAACAAAAAGACATTAAAGGCATTCAAATTGGCAAAGAAGAAGTCAAACTCTCCCTCTTCGCCGATGACATGATACTCTACGTAGAAAACCCAAAAGTCTCCACCCCAAGATTGCTAGAACTCATACAGAAATTCGGTAGCGTGGCAGGATACAAAATCAATGCCCAGAAGTCAGTGGCATTTCTATACACTAACAATGAGACTGAAGAAAGAGAAATTAAGGAGTCAATCCCATTTACAATTGCACCCAAAAGCATAAGATACCTAGGAATAAACCTCACCAAAGATGTAAAGGATCTATACCCTCAAAACTATAGAACACTTCTGAAAGAAATTGAGGAAGACACAAAGAGATGGAAAAATATTCCATGCTCATGGATTGGCAGAATTAATATTGTGAAAATGTCAATGTTACCCAGGGCAATATACACGTTTAATGCAATCCCTATCAAAATACCATGGACTTTCTTCAGAGAGTTAGAACAAATTATTTTAAGATTTGTGTGGAATCAGAAAAGACCCCGAATAGCCAGGGGAATTTTAAAAAAGAAAACCATATCTGGGGGCATCACAATGCCAGATTTCAGGTTGTACTACAAAGCTGTGGTCATCAAGACGTGTGGTACTGGCACAAAAACAGACACATAGATCAGTGGAACAGAATAGAGAATCCAGAAGTGGACCCTGAACTTTATGGGCAACTAATATTCGATAAAGGAGGAAAGACTATCCATTGGAAGAAAGACAGTCTCTTCAATAAATGGTGCTGGGAAAATTGGACATCCACATGCAGAAGAATGAAACTAGACCACTCTCTTGCACCATACACAAAGATAAACTCAAAATGGATGAAAGATCTAAATGTGAGACAAGATTCCATCAAAATCCTAGAGAAGAACACAGGCAACACCCTTTTTGAACTCGGCCATAGTAACTTCTTGCAAGATACATCCACGAAGGCAAAAGAAACAAAAGCAAAAATGAACTATTGGGACTTCATCAAGATAAGAAGCTTTTGCACAGCAAAGGATACAGTCAACAAAACTCAAAGACAACCTACAGAATGGGAGAAGATATTTGCAAATGACATATCAAAGGGCTAGTTTCCAAGATCTATAAAGAACTTATTAAACTCAACACCAAAGAAACAAACAATCCAATCATGAAATGGGCAAAAGACATGAACAGAAATCTCACAGAGGAAGACATAGACATGGCCAACATG
This sequence comes from Canis lupus familiaris, assembly GCF_011100685.1. NCBI lineage: Eukaryota > Metazoa > Chordata > Mammalia > Carnivora > Canidae > Canis > Canis lupus. The sequence continues at coordinate 206,596 of NC_049250.1, read as the reverse complement.
CATATGAGAAAATGCTCTGCATCACTTGCCATCAGGGAAATACAAATCAAAACCACAATGAGATACCACCTCACACCAGTGAGAATGGGGAAAATTAACAAGGCAGGAAACAACAAATGTTGGAGAGGATGCGGAGAAAAGGGAACCCTCTTACACTGTTGGTGGGAATGTGAACTGGTGCAGCCACTCTGGAAAACTGTGTGGAGGTTCCTCAAACAGTTAAAAATATACCTGCCCTACGACCCAGCAATTGCACTGTTGGGGATTTACCCCAAAGATACAAATGCAATGAAACGCCGGGACACCTGCACCCCGATGTTTCTAGCAGCAATGGCCACGATAGCCAAACTGTGGAAGGAGCCTCGGTGTCCAACGAAAGATGAATGGATAAAGAAGATGTGGTTTATGTATACAATGGAATATTACTCAGCTATTAGAAATGACAAATACCCACCATTTGCTTCAACGTGGATGGAACTGGAGGGTATTATGCTGAGTGAAGTAAGTCAGTCGGAGAAGGACAAACATTATATGTTCTCATTCATTTGGGGAATATAAATAATAGTGAAAGGGAAAATAAGGGAAGGGAGAAGAAATGTGTGGGAAATATCAGAAAGGGAGACAGAACGTAAAGACTGCTAACTCTGGGAAACGAACTAGGGGTGGTAGAAGGGGAGGAGGGCGGGGGGTGGGAGTGAATGGGTGACGGGCACTGGGTGTTATTCTGTATGTTAGTAAATTGAACACCAATAAAAAAAAATCAAAAATAATCAAATCGAATCGAAAACAATCAAATTTAATCTAATCGAATCTAATCGAAAAGAATCGTATTGAATCGAAAGAATCGAATTGAAATTAATCGAATCGAATCTAATATAATCTAATCAAAAAGAATCGAGTCGATTTGAATTGAATCTAAATAATCCAATCGAATCAATCGAGTCAAAAAAAATCAAAGAGAATAGAATAGAAAACAATCGAATCAAATCGAAAAGAATCAAATCAAAACGAAAATAATTGAATCAAATCTAATCGACTCAAATATAATTTAACCGAATCGCATCAAATCGAAAATAATCGAATCGAATCGAATCAAGAATAATCGATTCTATTGAATAAAATCGAATCAAAAATAATCGAATCGAATTGAATCGAAAATACTTGAATCGAATCAAAAATAATCGAATCGAATCAAAAAAAACTCGAATCGAATCGAAAAGAATCCAATCGAATCGAAAAGAATCCAATCGAATCGAAAAGAATCCAATCCAATGGAATCGAATAGAAAATAATCGAATTGAATCGAATCGCGTTGAAAATAATCGAATTGAATCGAAAGGAATCAAATCGAATCGAATCGAAAATAATCAAATCGAATCAAATCGAAAATTATCAAATCGACCGAAGCGATTCGAATCAAACATAATCGAATTGAATTGAAAAAATTGAAAAGAATCGAAAACAATCGAATCACATCGAATTGAATCAAAAATAATCGATTCCCATCGAATCGAATCAAAAATAATCCAATAGAATTGAATCGAAAATAATCGAATCGAATGGAAAATAATCGAATCGAATAGAATATAATTGAATCTAAAACAATCAAATCGATTTGAATCGAAAATAACCAAATGTCAAAAATAATCGAATCGAATTGAAAAGAACCGAATCGAATCGAAAAGAATCGAATAGAAATTAATTGAATCGAATCTAATACAATCGAATCGAAAAGAATCGAGTCGATTCGAAACGAAAATATCGAACCAAATCGAAAATAATCGAATTGAAAAGAACCGAGTCAAATCAAAAATAATCGAATCGAATCAAAAGATTAGAATCGAATCGATCAAATCGAAAATAATTGAATCGAATCGAATCGAACCGAATCGAAATGAAAATAATCGAATAACTGGAATCGAAACTAATCTAATCAAATTGAATCGAAAATAATCGAATCAAATCGAATCGAATCGAAAATAATCGAATCGCATCAAATGGAATCGAAAATAATCAAATTGAATTGATCAAAAATAATCAAATCGATATGAAAATAATGAATCAAATCGAAAGAATCGAATCGAAAAGAATCGAAATGATTCGAATAGAAAATAATCGAATCGAATCGAAAATAAGTGAATCGAATCGAAAAAATCGAAACGAATCGAAGACAATTGAATCGCATCAAATCAAATAAAAAATAATCAATTCCCATCGAATCGATTCGAAAATAATCCAATCGAATTGAATAAAAAATAATCGAATCGAATGGAAAATAATCGAATTGAATAGAATATAATTGAATCGAAAACAATCGAATCTATTTGAATCGAAAATAACCTAATCGAATCAAGAATAATCGACTCGAATTGAAAATAATCTAATTGAATCGAAAAGAATGGAATCGAATCGAAAAGACGAATCGTAATTAATCGAATCGAATCTAATATAATCGAATCGAAAAGAATCGAGTCAATTCGAATCAAAAATATCGAACCATATAGAAAAGAATCGAATCGAAAAGAAAAGAAAATATTCGAATCGAAAATAATCGAATCGAATCAAAATGATTCAAATCAAATCAAATTAAACCGAATCAAAAATAATCGATTCGAATTGATTGAACCGAATCAAATTGAAAATACTCGAATCAAATAGAATTTAAAATAATCGAATCAAATCGAATTGAAAATAAATGAATCGAATCAAATCAAAAATAATCGACTCGCATCAAAACGAATCGAAAATAATCTACTTCAATTGAATCGAAAATAATCAAATCGACTAAAAAATAATCAAATCTAATTGAAAATAATCAAATCGAAAAGAATCGAATCGATTCAAATTGAAAATAATCCAATCGAATAAAAAGTAATCGAATCGAATTGAAAAGAATCGAATCGAATTGAAACTCGAATCACATCGAATCGAATCGAAAATAATCCATTCACATCGAATCGACTCGAAAATGATCCAATCGAATTGAATCGAAAATAATCAAATCGACGAAAATAATTGAATCAAATTGAAAATAATCGAATCGAAAAGAATTGAATCTATTCAAATCGAAAATAATCAAATCGAATAAAAAGAATCAAATCGAATTGAAAATAATCACATCGCATCGAATCAAATCGCATCGAAAATAATCAAACCGAATCGAAAATAAACGACTCAAATTGAAAATAATCGAATCAATAAGAATCGAATAGAATCGAATCGAAAATAATCGAATCAAAAAAAACAAAAAAAAACCAAAAAAAACAAAAAAAAAGAAAATAATCGAATCAAATGGAAAAGAATCGAATCGATTCAAAAATAATCAAATCGAATCGAAATAATCGATTTGAAACCAATCGAATCGAATAAAAAATAATCAAATTTATTTGAATTGAATCGAAAGTAATCGAATCGAATCGAAAGTAATTGAATTGAATCGAATCGAATCGAAAATAATCGAATTGAATCGAATCAAATCCAAAATAATCGAATCGAATTGAATTTAAAAAATCGAATGGTTTCGAACAGAATTGAATCGAAAATAATCGAATCAAATAGAATTGAATATAATCGAATCGAATCGAATCGAAAATGAACGAATCGAATCGAAAATAATCGAATCGAATTGAATCGAAAATAATCGAATGTAATCGAAACGAATTGAGTCGAAAATTATCGAATTGAATAGAATAGAATAGAATCGAAAATGATTGAATCGAATCGAATCGAATCAAAAATAATCGAATCACATCGAATCTAAAATAATCGAATCGAATCAAATTGAAAATAATCGAATCGAAACGAATCGAAAATAATTGAATCAAATCAAATCCAAAATTATTGAATGAAATCAAAAATAATCGGATCAAATCGAAAATAATGGAATCGAAAAAAGTGAATCGATTTGAATCGTAAATAATCAAATCGAATCGAATCGAACCAAATAAAATTGAAAATAATAGAATTGAATTGAATTGACAATAATCGTATCTAATCGAATCTAAAATAATCGATTTGAATCGTATTGAAAATAATCAAATCAAATTGAATCGAAAATAATCAAATTGAAAATAATCTAATCAAATCAAAACGAAAAGAATAGAATCGAATCGAAAAGAATCGAATCGATTCTAACCCTAACCCTTAACTCTACCCTTAACCCTAACCCTAACCCAAACCCTAACCCTAGCCCTAACCCTAACCGTAACCCCAAACCTTAAACCTAACCCTAACCCTAACACTACCCCTAACCCCTAACCCTAACCCCTAACGCTATCCTTAACCCTTAACCTCAACACTTAACCCTAAACCTAACCATAACCCATACCCTACCCTAACCGAACCCTTACCGTAACCCGTACCCGTACCCTTACCTTAAACCATACCCTAACCCCAACCCTAACCCGTACACTAACCCTAACCCATATCCTAACCCTAACCCGTACCCTAACCCTAACACGTAACCTAAATCTAACCCTGACCCTAACCCAAACAATACCCTAACCCTAACCCGTACCCTAACCATTAAGCTAACCCCAACACTAATGCTAACCCATACACTAACCCTAAATGGTACCCTAACACTAACCCTAACCCGTACCCTAATCCTAACCCTAAAACTAAGCCTAACCCATACCCTAACCCTAAACCGTACCCTACCCTAACCCTAACCATAACCCGTACCCTAACACTAAAACTACCCCTAAACCTAACCCTAACTCTAATCATAACCCTAACCCTATCTCTAAACCTAACCCTAACCCTAACCTAACCCTAACCCTATCCCTAACACGTAAACTAACCATAACCCTAACCCTAACCCATAAACTAAACCTAACCCTAACCCTAAACAGTACCCTAACCCTAACAGTACCTTAACCCTAACCCTAACCCTAAACCTAACCCTAAGCCGTACCCTAACCCTAACCCAAACCCATACCCTAACTCTAACACAAACTCTCCCGTACCCTAACCCTAACCCGTACCCTAACCCGTTCCGTAACCCTAAACCTAACCCATACCCTAAACCTAACCCTAAAGCCAACCCTAACCCGAACCCTAACTCTAACCCATACCCTAACCCTAAACCGTATACTAACCTGCACTCTAACCTGTACCCTAACCCGTACCCAAACCCTAATCCTATCCCGTTCCCTAAACTGAACCCTAACACTAACCCGTACACTAACCCGTAAATGTACCTGTACCCTAACACATAAACAAACCCATAACGTACCCCTAACCCTAACCTGAAACCGTACCCTAACCCTAACCCTAACCCCAACCCTAACCATAACCCGTTCCCTAACCCTAACCCTAACGTATACCATACCCTAACCCGAACCCTAACCCTAAACCTAACCAATAACCTAACCCTAACCCTAACACTAACCTGTAACCTAAACCTAACACTAACCCTAACCCTAACCCTAACCATAACCCTAAACCCTAACCCTACCCCTAACCCTAACCCTAACCGAAACCTAACCCTAACAAACTCTAACCATAACCTAATCTAAGCCTAACCCTAACCCTAACCCGTACCCTAACCCAAACCCTAACCCTAACCCTAAACAGTACCCTAAACCTAACCCTAACCCGTACCCTAACCCAAACCCTAACACTAACCCTAAACCTAACCCTAACCCGTACCCTAACCCTAAACCTAACCCTAACCCGTACCCTAAACCTAACCCAAACCCTAACCGTTACCAGTACCCTAACCCATACCTTAACCCGTACCATAATCCATACCATATCTCTAAACCGTACCCTATCCCTAACCCTAACCCGTACCCTAACCCTAAAGTGTACCCTAAACCTAAGCCTAAACCGAACCCTAACCATAACCCTAACACTAACCCTAACCCGTAGCCTAATCCTAACCTGAACCCTAAACATAACCTGAACTCTAAATCTAACCCTAACCCGTACTCTAACCCTAACTGTAACCCTAACCCTAACGCTAAACAGTACCCTAAACCTAACCGTATCCCAAACCCTAACCATAACCCTAACCCTAAACCTAACCTTAACCTGTACCCTAATCCTAACCCGTGCCCTAACGCTTACCCTAACCCTCACCCGTACCGTAAACCAAACTCTAAACCGTACCCTAACCCTAACTTACCCCAACCCTAACCTAACGAAACCCAATCCCTAATCCTAAACCTAACCCTTAACCTAAACTAATCCTAACCCTAACCCTTACCTTATCCCTAACCCTAACCCGTAACCTAACCCTAACCCCAACCCTAACCCTAAACAGTACCCTAACTTTAACCCTAACCCATACCCTAACCCTCACCCATACCCTAACCCTAACACTAACACTTACCCGTACCCTAATCCGTAACCTAACCCAAACCCTAACAGTACCCTAACCCGTACCCTAACCCGTAACCTAACCCGTAACCTAACCCTAACCCTAACCCTAACCCGTAGCTTACCCCTAACCCTGAACCTAACCCTAACCCTAACGCTATCCCTAACCCTAACCGTAACCCTAACCCTAACCCTAAGCTTAAACAGGACCCTAACCCTAACCCTAACCCATAACCTAAACCAAACTTTACACCATTGGAAGTCAGGTCGTTCCGTGAATAAAGCTCTACTGCACCTGGAGACACAACCATTGAAGCCTGCAGCTTGCCCCTTGCGTCCCATGAACTTCTACCAAACATGTCTAGTGAGGATGTTCATAACGCCAACTGCAGGCAAGTGGAACTGGGAAGGACCGCGTGTCAGCTCATCTGGCAGAAGGAAGTTCCCCAGAGAGACAGCTTTCAACTAGGTACTCAGGTTTGGAAGTTAGTATGTAGCTCTCTGAGGGAGGAATTACTCAGAAGTCGTTGGATTGGGCTAGGAGACACTTGCCTCTCACAAAACTTGTGTCCCGTATCGAACGACGTCCTTTCGAAGTGAAAGGTACAGGCGGTCAGCATGTGGGAGGAACAAGCCATAAGCTCATCCAAAGGAGTGTGCATCACTTGGAAGCAGGTGTCCGGTAGTCGCAAAATTGACAATGCAGACACTTGGTTCTCCACTACTGTCCCGCATAGAACAGAATGCTGTGGAAGCGATCCGCACAGGCCGTCAGATTGTGGGAGGTACAGGCCATAAGCTCAACTCTGAGAAGTGTGTATGCTTTGCAGGCAGATGTCTGCTAGCCACTCTTTTATGGGAGTTAGAACCTAGCTACACTTCAATTGAACAAGGCTGTTGGAAATCGCTGTATTGAACTCAGTTACACGTGACTACAAGCCTGAAACGTCTACATGCTTTTCACAACCTCTTCCAGCACCTAACATAAGGATGTTAGGACCTATGTCTACAGGCAGTCAGGTTTTGGGAGGGTCCTGCCCTCACCTGAACTCTCACAAGGAAGCATGTCTACAAGCCAGCTTTCAACTAGCTGCATTCTGATGGCCCTGAGAACGCAGCAGTATTCTAACTCAGGAGGTTCCAAGAATACCACTCTACTCCACCTGGAGACACCTTCCAGGCCTGCATTATTCCACTTGCGTCTCACAAGCTTCTGACAAGCGTCTCTGGTGAAGATGTTGGAAGGACATTCTGCAGGCAGTGTGGGCTGTGAGGGACTGCATGTGAGCCCAACTCTCGGATGTAAGTTGCCGATGGATGCAGGGTTCAATTAGCTAGTATGGAACTTAGTATGTAGCACCAGTCTAAGACAGGAATTACGAGGAAATCGCGGGATTGAGCTTGGAGGCACTACTCCTGTGGGCCTCACCTGGACGAGGTGACTGGTTCCCACAGGGACCTCACCTGGACCTGGTGAATCTGGTCCTCACATGGGCATCATGAGACCTGGTTACTCAGTTCCACATCGGGGCCTCACCTGGACCTAGTGACTCTCCCCCCTCTGGGCCTTACCCTGACCTGGTGCCTTTGGTACCCACCTGGATATCACCTGGATGGGGTGACTCTGGTCCCCCTCTGGGCCTCACCCGGAGCTGGGGACTCTGGTCCTCAACTGGGCCTCAACAGGACCTGGTGAATCTACTCCTCACTTAGGCCTCATCTGGACCTTGTGACTCTGGTCACCTGGGCATCAATGGGACATGGTTACTCTGTTCCCCACCTGGGACTCACCTGGATCTGATAACTTTGATCCACACTTTGGCCTCACATGGCCCTGATGACTCTGGGCCCCCCCATCTAGGCCTCAATCTGGACCTGGTGACTGTTGTGCCCACCTGGGTCTCACCTCGACCTGGTGACTCTTGTTCCCACAATGACCACAACCTGGACCTGGTGACTGTGGTGTCCTTCTAGCCTCACATTTACCTGGTGACTCTGGTCCCCACCAGGGCCTCATCTGGATCTGGTGACTCTGGCCTGCAGGTTGGCCTCACCTGGACCTGGTGAGTGGGGTTGCCACCTGGGCACTCACCCATACCTGGTGACTCAGGTCCCTGTGGGCCTCACTTGGACCTGGTTAATCTGGTCCTTACCTGGTCCTTTCCCGGACCAGGTGACTCTGGTCACACCTGGGCCTCACCTGGACCTGGTGAATCTGGTCCCCATCTGGGCCTCACCAGTCCTGGTGACCTTGTTCCCCACTTGGGCCTGATTGCTGTCGACTCCTTCTTGACCTCACCTGGAACTGGTGACTCTGATCCTATCGGGCCTCACCTGGAACTGGTGACTCTGATCCTATCTGGGCCTCACCCAGATCTGGTGACTCTAGTCCTCACTGGGCATCATTGGGACCTGGTTACACTGTCCACACCTGAGGCTCACCTGGACATGATGACTCTGGAACCTGAGACCCAGCTGGACTGTTAACTCACTTGGATCTGGTGTCTCTGGTCTCACCTGGGCATCATTGGGACCTGGTTACTCTGTTCCACACCTGAGCCTCACCTCACTCGAATCGATTTGTTTCTTTCCAATTCGACTGTTCAGTTCGATTATTTTGGATTGAATCTTTTTGATTTGATTCTATTCTTTTAGATTCGATTCGATTCTACTTTTTTTTATTTTTTTAAATCTTTATTTATTTATGATAGTCACAGAGAGAGAAAGAGAGAGAGGCAGAGACATAGGCAGAGGGAGAAGCAGGCTCCATGCACCGGGAGCCATGACGTGGACTCGATCCTGGGTCTCCAGGATCGCCACCCTGGGCAATAACACCAAGAGAAACACAAACAATCCAATCTAGAAAGGCCAAAAGACATTGAAACAAGAAATCTCCCAGAGGAAGACATGGACATGGCCAACATGCAATGAGAAAATGCTCTGCATCACTTGCCACTCAGGAAAGTACAAATCAAAACCACAATGAGATACCACCTCAAACCAGGGAGAATGGGGAAATAACAAGGCAGGAAAACAACAAATGTTGAGAGGATGCGGAGAAAAGGGGGAACCTCTTACACTGTTGGTGGGAATGGTGAACTGGTGCAGCCACTCTGGAAAAACTGTGGGGGAGGTTCCTCAAACAGTTAAAAATATACCTGCCCTACGACCCAGCAATTGCACTGTTGGGGATTTACCCCAAGAGACAAATGCAATGAAACGCGGACACCCTGCACCCCGAGTTTTCTAGCAGCAATGGCCACGATAGCACAACTGTGGAAGGAGCCTCGGTGTCCAACGAAAGATGAATGGATAGAAATGTGGTTTATGTATAAATGGAATATTACTCAGCTATTAGAAAATGACAATACCCCATTTGCTCAACGGATGGATGGAAATGGGAGGGTATTATGCTGAGGGAAGTAAGTCAGTCAAGGATTTTAAGGGACAAACATATACATGTCTCATTCATTTGGGGAATATGAATAATAGTGAAGGGAAAATAAGGGAAGAGAAGAAGACATGTGTGGGAAATATCAGAAAGGGGAGACAGAACGAAAGATGCTAACTCTGGGAAACGAACTAGGGGTGGTAGAAGGGGAGGGCGGGGGGGTGGAGAGTTGAATGGGTGACGGGCACGGGGTATTCTGTATGTTAGTAGTTAAATTGAACACCATTAAAAAAATCAAAAATATAATCAAATCGAAGCGAAAACAATCAAATTTAATCTAATCGACTCTAATCGAAAAGAATCGTATTTGAATCGAAAGAATCGATTGAAATATCGAATCGAATCTAATATAATCTAATCAAAAGAAATCGAAGTCGATTTGAATTGGAATCCTAAATAATCCAACGAATCAATCGAGTCAAAAAAATCAAGAAGAATCAGAATAGAAAACAATCGAAATCAAATCGAAAAGAATCAAATCAAAACGAAAAAATAATTGTCAAATCTAATAGACTCAAATATAATTTAACCGAATCGCATCAAATCGAAAATTAATTCGAATCGAATCGAATCAAGAATAATCGATTCTATTGCATAAGAATCGAATCACAAATAATCGAATCGAATTGAACGAAAATATTGAATCGAATCAAAAATAATCGATCGAATCAAAAAAACCGAGCGAATCCCCCCCCCCCCCCCCCCCCCCCCGAAAAGAATCCAATCGAATCGAAAAACGAATCATCGATCAAAAGGAATGCCAAATCCAATGGAATCGAATAGAAAATAATCGAATTGAATCGAAATCGACGTTGAAAAATAAATCGAATTGCATCGAAAAGGAACTCAATCGAATCGAATCGAAAATAATCAAATCGAATCAAATCGAAAAAATTATCAAATCGACCGCAGCAGTCGAAATCAAAACATAAAGAATTGAATTGAAAAATGAAAAGATCGAAAACAATCGAATCAAATCGATTGAACAAAATAATCGTTCACCATCGAATCGAATCAACAATAATCCAATAGAATTGAATCGAAAATATCGAATCGAATGGAAAATAATCGAATCGAATAGAATATATAAGTGAATTCTAAAACAATCAAAATCGATTGAATCGAAAATAAAACCAAAATGTCAAAAATATCGAATCGATTGAAAAGAACCGAAGAGGAATCGAAAAGAATCGAATAGAAATAATGAATCGAATCTAATACAATCGAATCGGAAAAGAATCCGAGCGAATTCCGAAACGGAAAAATACTCGAACCAAAATCGAAAAATAATCGAATTGAAAAGAACAGTCAAATCAAAAATAACTCGAATCGAATCAAAAAGATAGATCGAATGATCAAATCCCGAAAATAATTGAAGCGAATCGAACGAACCGAAATCGAAATGAAATAATGAATTAACTGGAATCGAAACTATCTAATCAAATTGAATCGAAATAATCGAATCAAATCGAATGAATCGAAAAATAATCGAATCGCATCAAATGGAATCGAAAAATAATCAAATTGATTGATCAAAAATAATCAAATCGATATGAAAAATAATGAATCAAATCGAAAGAATCGAATCGCGAAAGAATCGAATGATTCGAAAGAAAATAATCGAATCGATCGAAAAAAGGGAATCGGAATCGAAAAATCGAAACGAATCGAAGGGGAAACCAATTGAATCGCATCAAATCAAATAAAAATAATCAAATTCCCACGAATCGATTCGAAAAATAATCAATCGATTGAATAAAAAAGAATCGAATCGAATGGCAAAATAATACGAATTGAATAGAATATAATGGAATCGAAAACAATCGAATCTATTGAATCGAAAATAACCTAATCGATCAGAATAATCGACTCGAATGAAAATAATCTAATTGAATCGAAAAGAATGGCTAAATCGGAATCGAAAAGACGAATGGATTATCGAATCGAATTATATAATCGAATCGAAAAGAATCGAGGTCAATTCGAATCAAAAATATCGAACCACATAGAAAAGAATCGAATCGAAAAAGAAAAGAAAATATTCGAAATCGAAAATAATCGAATCGAATCAAAATGATCAAATCAAATATCAAATTAAACCGAATCAAAAATAATCGATTCGAATTGATGAACCGAATTCAAAATTGAAAATACGCGAAGCAAATAGAATTTAAAATAATCGAATCAAATCGAATGAAAATAAATGAAGCGAATCAAATCAAAAAATAATCGACTCGACATCAAAACGAATCGAAAATAATCTACTTCAATTGAATCGAAAATAATCAAATCGACTAAAAAATAATCAAATCTAAGTGAAAAATAATCAAATCGAAAAGGATCGATACGATTCAAAATTGAAATGAATCCAATCGAATAAAAAGTAATCGATCGAATTGAAAAGAATCGAAATCGAATTGAAACTCGAATCACATCGAACGAATCGAAATAATACATTCAAATCGAAATAGACTCGAAAATGATCCAATCGAATTGAAGTCGAAAATATCAAATCGACGAAAATAAGTGAATCAAATTGAAAAATACTCGATCGAAAGAATTGAACTATTCAAACGAAAATAATCAAATCGAATTAAAAGAATCAATCGAATTGAAAAATAATCACATCGCATCGAATCAAAATGCATCTCGGAAAATAATTCACAACGAACGAAAAAATAACGACTCAAATTGAAAATAATCGAACCAATAAGACATGAATGAAATAGAATCGAAGCGAAAATAATCGAATCAAAAAAAAACAAAAAAAAAAACCAAAAAAAACAAAAAAAAAAGCAAATAATCGAATCCAACTGGGAAAAAGAATCGAATCGATTCAAAAAAATCAAATCGAATCGAATAATCGATTGAAACCATCGAATCGAATAAAGAAATAATCAAATTTATTTGATTGAATCGAAAGTAATCGATCGAATCGAAAGTAATTGAATTGAATCGAATCGAATCGAAAATAATCGAAATAATTGATGAATCAAATCCAAAATAATCGAAAATCGAATTAATTTAAAATCGAATGGTTCGAACAGAATGAATCCCCCCCCCGAAAAATAATACGAATCAAATAGAATGAATATATCGAATCGAGCGAATCGAAAATGAAACGAATCGAACGAAAATAATCGAATCGAATGAATCAAAAATAATCGAATGTACCCCCCCCCCCCCCCCCCCCCGAAACAGAATGAGTCGACAAATTATCGATTGAATAGAATAGAATAGACGAAATGATGAATCGAATCGAAAAACGAATAAAAATAATCGAATCAAATCGAATCTAAAATAATCGAATCGAATCAAATTGAAAATAATCGAACCGAAACGAATCGAAAATAATGAATCAAATCAAATCCAAAATTATTGAATGAAATCAAAAATAATCGGATCAAATCGAAAAATAATGAATCGAAAAAAGTTGAAAATCGATTTGAATCGGAAATAATCAAATCGAATCGAATCGAACAAATAAAATTGAAAATAATAGCATTGAATTGAATTGACAAATCGTATCTAATCGAATCTAATAAATCCGATTTGAAGCGTATTGAAATAATCAAATCAAAGTGAATCGAAAAGAATCAAATTGAAAAAATCTAATCAAATCAAAACGAAAAAGAATAGAATCGAATCGAAAAGAATCGAATCGATTCTAACCCCTAACACCTTTAAACTCTACCCTTAAACCCTAACCCTAACAAAACCTAACAATAGCCCTAACCATAACCGTAACCCCAAACCTAAACCCTAACACTAACCGAACACTACCCCTAACCCCTAACCCTAACCCTACGCTATCCGTAACCATTTAACCCAACACTGAACCCTAAACCTAACCCTAAACCAATACACACCCTAACGAACCCGACCGTAACCCGTACCCGTTACCCTACCTAAAAACCCTACCCTAACCCAACCCTAACCCGTACCACTAACCCTAACCCATATCATAAACCCTAACCGTACCCTAACCCTAACACGTAACCTAAATCTAACCCTGACCCTAACCCAACAATACCCTAACCTAACCCGTACCCTACCATTAGCTAAGAACCCCAACAACTAATGCTAACCAGACACAACCCTAAATGGTCCTAACCACTAAAACACTAACCCCGTACCCTATCCTACCCTAAAACTAAAGCCTAACCCATACCCTAACCCTAAACAGTTACCCTACCCTAAACCCTAACTAACCCGTACCCTAACACTAAAACTACCTAACCTAACCTAACTCAATAATAACCCGAACCTAGCTCTACCTAACCCTTAACTAACCTAACCCTAACCCTATCCCTAACACGTAAACTAACCAGAACCTAACCCTAACCCATAAAACTAAACCTAACCCTAACATAAACAGTACCCTAACCAAACAGTACCGTAACACAACCCTAAACCTAAACCGAACCATTAAGCAGTTACCCTAACCTAACCCAAAAACAATACCCAAACTATAACACAAACTCTCCAGTACCCTAACCCTAACCCGTACCCTAACCGTTCCGATAACCCTATAAAACGAACCATACCCTAAACCTACCCTAAAGGACAACCCTAACCCGACCCTAACTCTAACCATACCCTAACCCCTTAAACGTATACTAACCTGCACTCTAAACCTGTACCCTAACCCGTTAACCAAACCCCCTAACCTATCCCAGTTCCTAAACTGAACCCTAACACTAACCCGACACAACCCGAATGTACCTGTACCCTAAACACAAAACAAACCCATAAACGTACCCCGAACCCTAACGAAACCGTCCTAAAACCCCCTTTAAAAAAAAAAACCCTAACCCCCAAACCTTAACAATAACCCGTTTCCCTACCCTAACCCAACGTGCTACATCCTAACCCGAACCCTAACCCTAAACCTAAACCAATAACCTAACACTAACCCTAAACACTAACTGTAACGAAAACCAACACTAACCCTAACCCTAACCAATAACCATAACCCTAAACCCTAACCCACCCATAACCCTAACCCTAACCGAACCTAAACCCTAACAAACTTACAATTAACCTAATCTAAGCCTTAACCTAACCCAACCCGTACCCTAACCCAAACCCTAACCCAACCCTAAAACAGTACCGAAACCTAACCCTAACACCGGACCCTAAACCCAAAACCCTAACACTACCCTAAACTAACCACTAACCGTACCCTAACCTAAACATCAACCCTAACCCGTACCTAAACATAACCCAAACCCTAACCCGTACCCGTACCCACCCATACCTTAACCAGTACATAATCCCATACCATATCTCTAAAACCGTTACCCTATCCTAACCTAAACCCGTACCCTAACCCTAAAGTGACCTTAAACCTAAAGCTAAAACCGAACCCTAACCATAACCTAAACTAAACACCTAACGTAGCCTAATCCTAACTGAACCCTAAAAATAAACCCTGAACTCTAATCTAACCTAAACCGTACTCTAAACCCTAACTGTAACCCTAACCCTAACGCTACAGTACCCAAACCGAACGATCCCAAACCCTAACCATAAAAAACAAAAAAAAAACCCTAACCCTAAACCTAACCTTAAACTGTACCCAATTCCTAACCGTGCCCTAACGCTTACCCTAACCCTCACCCGTACCGTAAACCAAACTCTAAACCGTACCCTAACCCTAACTTACCCCAACCTAACCTAACGAAACCCAAATCCCTAATCATAAACCGAAGCCCTTAACCTAACTAATCCTAAACCCTAACCCTTACCTCTATCCCTAATCCCTAACCCGTAACCTAACCCTAACCCAAACCCTAACCCTAACAGTACCCGAACTTTGGAAACCCTAAACCCCATACCGAACCCTCACCAATACCATACCCTGAACACTAACACTTACCCGAACCCTCATCCGTAACTAACCCAAACCATAAACAGTACCCTGAACCAGTACCCTAACCCGTAACCTAACCCGTAACCTAACCCTAACCCTAACATAACCCGTGCTTACCCAGTAACCCTGAACTAACCCTAAACCCAAACGCTATCCCCTAACCCTAACAGTAACCCTAACACTAACCTAACTTAAACAGGACCTAACCGAACCCTAACCCATAACCTAAACCAAACTTACCCTTGGGAAGTCAGGTCTTCCGGGAATAAAGCTTCTTACTGCACCTGGAGACAAAACCATTGAAGCCTGCAGCTTGCCCCTTGCGTCCCATGAACTTTACCAAATGTCGTAGTGAGGAGTTCCATACCAAATTCTCGGACCATAATGCCTTGAAATTAGAACTAAATCACAACAAGAAGTTTGGAAGGACCTCAAACACATGGAGGTTAAGGACCATCCTGCTAAAAGATAAAAGGGTCAACCAGGAAATTAAGGAAGAATTAAAAAGATTCATGGAAACTAATGAGAATGAAGATACAACCGTTCAAAATCTTTGGGATGCAGCAAAAGCAGTCCTAAGGGGGAAATACATCGCAATACAAGCATCCATTCAAAAACTGGAAAGAACTCAAATACAAAAGCTAACCTTACACATAAAGGAGCTAGAGAAAAAACAGCAATAGATCCTACACCCAAGAGAGAAGGGAGTTAATAAAGATTCGAGCAGAACTCAACGAAATCGAGGACCAGAAGGAACTGTGGAAACAGATCAACCGAACCAGGAGTTGGTTCTTTGAAAGAATAATAAGATAGATAAACCATTAGCCAGCCTTATTAAAAGAAGAGAGAGAAGACTCAATTAATAAAATCATGAATGAGAAAGGAGAGATCACTACCAACACCAAGGAAATACAAACGATTTAAAAAACATATTATGAACAGCTATAACGCCAATAAATTAGGCAATCTAGAAGAAATGGACGCATTCCTGGAAAGCACAAACTACCAAAACTGGAACAGGAAGAAATAGAAAACCTGAACAGGCCAATAACCAGGGAGGAAATTGAAGCAGTCATCAAAAACCTCCCAAGACACAAGAGTCCAGGGCCAGATGGCTTCCCAGGAGAAATTTTATCAAAACGTTTAAAGAAGAAATCATACCTATTCTCCTAAAGCTGTTTGGAAAGATAGAAGAGATGGAGTACTTCCAAATTCGTTCTATGAAGCCAGCATCACCTAATTCCAAAGCCAGACAAGACCCCGCCAAAAAGGAGAATTACAGACCAATATCCCTGATGAACATGGATGCAAAAATTCTCAACAAGATACTGGCCAATAGGATCCAACAGTACATTAAGAAAATTATTCACCATGACCAAGTAGGATTTATCCCTGGGACACAAGGCTGGTTCAACACCCGTAAAACAATCAATGTGATTCATCATATCAGCAAGAGAAAAACCAAGAACCATATGATCCTCTCATTGATGCAGAGAAAGCATTTGACAAAATACAGCATCCATTCCTGATCAAAACTCTTCAGAGTGTAGGGATAGAGGGAACATTCCTCGACATCTAAAAGCCATCTATGAAAAGCCCACAGCAAATATCATTCTCAATGGGGAAGCACTGGGAGCCTTTCCCCTAAGATCAGGAACAAGACAGGGATGTCCACTCTCACCACTGCTATTCAACATAGTACTGGAAGTCCTAGCCTCAGCAATCAGACAACAAAAAGACATTAAAGGCATTCAAATTGGCAAAGAAGAAGTCAAACTCTCCCTCTTCGCCGATGACATGATACTCTACAGTAGAAAACCCAAAAGTCTCCACCCCAAGATTGCTAGAACTCATACAGCAATTCGGTAGCGTGGCAGGATACAAAATCAATGCCCAGAAGTCAGTGGCATTTCTATACACTAACAATGAGACTGAAGAAAGAGAAATTAAGGAGTCAATCCCATTTACAATTGCACCCAAAAGCATAAGATACCTAGGAATAAACCTCACCAAAGATGTAAAGGATCTATACCCTCAAAACTATAGAACACTTCTGAAAGAAATTGAGGAAGACACAAAGAGATGGAAAAATATTCCATGCTCATGGATTGGCAGAATTAATATTGTGAAAATGTCAATGTTACCCAGGGCAATATACACGTTTAATGCAATCCCTATCAAAATACCATGGACTTTCTTCAGAGAGTTAGAACAAATTATTTTAAGATTTGTGTGGAATCAGAAAAGACCCCGAATAGCCAGGGGAATTTTAAAAAAGAAAACCATATCTGGGGGCATCACAATGCCAGATTTCAGGTTGTACTACAAAGCTGTGGTCATCAAGACAGTGTGGTACTGGCACAAAAACAGACACATAGATCAGTGGAACAGAATAGAGAATCCAGAAGTGGACCCTGAACTTTATGGGCAACTAATATTCGATAAAGGAGGAAAGACTATCCATTGGAAGAAAGACAGTCTCTTCAATAAATGGTGCTGGGAAAATTGGACATCCACATGCAGAAGAATGAAACTAGACCACTCTCTTGCACCATACACAAAGATAAACTCAAAATGGATGAAAGATCTAAATGTGAGACAAGATTCCATCAAAATCCTAGAGAAGAACACAGGCAACACCCTTTTTGAACTCGGCCATAGTAACTTCTTGCAAGATACATCCACGAAGGCAAAAGAAACAAAAGCAAAAATGAACTATTGGGACTTCATCAAGATAAGAAGCTTTTGCACAGCAAAGGATACAGTCAACAAAACTCAAAGACAACCTACAGAATGGGAGAAGATATTTGCAAATGACATATCAGATAAGGGCTAGTTTCCAAGATCTATAAAGAACTTATTAAACTCAACACCAAAGAAACAAACAATCCAATCATGAAATGGGCAAAAGACATGAACAGAAATCTCACAGAGGAAGACATAGACATGGCCAACATGCATATGAGAAAATGCTCTGCATCACTTGCCATCAGGGAAATACAAATCAAAACCACAATGAGATACCACCTCACACCAGTGAGAATGGGGAAAATTAACAAGGCAGGAAACAACAAATGTTGGAGAGGATGCGGAGAAAAGGGAACCCTCTTACACTGTTGGTGGGAATGTGAACTGGTGCAGCCACTCTGGAAAAACTGTGTGGAGGTTCCTCAAACAGTTAAAAATATACCTGCCCTACGACCCAGCAATTGCACTGTTGGGGATTTACCCCAAAGATACAAATGCAATGAAACGCCGGGACACCTGCACCCCGATGTTTCTAGCAGCAATGGCCACGATAGCCAAACTGTGGAAGGAGCCTCGGTGTCCAACGAAAGATAATGGATAAAGAAGATGTGGTTTATGTATACAATGGAATATTACTCAGCTATTAGAAATGACAAATACCCACCATTTGCTCAACGTGGATGGAACTGGAGGGTATTATGCTGAGTGAAGTAAGTCAGTCGGAGAAGGACAAACATTATATATTCTCATTCATTTGGGGAATATAAATAATAGTGAAAGGGAAAATAAGGGAAGGGAGAAGAAATGTGTGGGAAATATCAGAAAGGGAGACAGAACGTAAAGACTGCTAACTCTGGGAAACGAACTAGGGGTGGTAGAAGGGGAGGAGGGCGGGGGGTGGGAGTGAATGGGTGACGGGCACTGGGTGTTATTCTGTATGTTAGTAAATTGAACACCAATAAAAAATAAAAATAAAAAAAAAACAAAAAAAAAACAAGAACTTAAGTCTCCATGACATTATGAGTTATATAATATACATCTTTAAAACCTAAAACAGGCTGTAAGGTTATGCTTCATGGAAACTTACGTCTCTTAATAATATTGAATTTCATTATCTTGTATATATTTAATATTAAATTTCAGGACAAACATTAAAAAAAAATAAAGAAAAGAATCAAATTGAATCACATCGAAAAGAGTCGAATCCAATTGAATGGAATCGAAAAGAATTGAAACGAAAAGAATCGAATCGAAAAATCAAATCGAATCGAATTGAATACAATTGAAAATCATGTAATACAATCGAATCGAATCGAATCGAATTGAAAAGAATCAAATTGCATCGGATCGAATTGAATCGAAAAGAATAGAATCGAATCGAAAAGATTCGAAGCGAATCGATATGAATCGGATCAAATCCAATCGAATCAAATCGAATCGAAAATAATCGAATCGATACAAATCGAATTGAAAAGAATCGAATCGAATTGAATCGAAAACAATCGAATCGAAGCGAATAGAAAAGAATCAAAAAGAATCTAATCTAATCGAATTGAAAATAAACGAATCTAATCAAATCGAAAAGAATCGAATTGATTCGAATTGAATCTTAAATTATCGAATCAAATAAAAAAATCGAATCGAATCGAAAAGAATCGAATCGAATTGAAAAGAATTCAATCCAATTGAATCAAATAGAAAAGAATTGAATCGGAAAAAATCGACTCGAAAAAATTGAATCGAATCGCACCGAATCTTAATATCGAATTGAATGGAAGCAAAAAGAATCGAATCTAATCTAATCAAAGGATCAAATCAAATTGAGTCCAAAAGAATCGAATCGATCGAAAAGAATAACATCGAATCGAATAGAATCGAAAAGAACAAATTGAATCGAATCGAAAATAATCAATTTGAATCAAATAGATTTGAATCGAATAGAATCGAATCGAAAAAGTCGAATCGAATTGAATCAAATCAAATGAATCGAATCGAATGTAATCTGAATACATGAATCTAATCGAAATCATTCATTTACATGAATCTAATCGAAAATAATCGAATCGAAACGAATCGAATCGAAAATAATGGAATCGAAACGAATCTAATCAATAATAATTGAATCCAATCGAATCGAATTGAATAGAAATTAATCGATTCAAATTGAATCGAAATGAATCAAATCGAAAATAATCGAATCGAAACGAATCGGATCGAAAATAATTGAATCGAATTGAAATGAATCGAAATGAAAATAATAGAATCAGAGTAAACATGTACCTTTGATGCCCAGGTGGGACCAGAGTCACAAGGTCCAGACGGGGCCTAAGTGAGGAGTAGAATCACCAGGTCCTGTTGAGGCCAAGTTGAGGACCAGTGTCCCAAGCTCCGGGTGAGGCCCAGAGAAAGACCAGAGTCACCCAGTCCAGGTGATATCCAGGTGATGTCCAGGTGTGGACCAGAGTCACCACGTCAGGGTGAGGCCCAGAGGGGGACGAGAGTCACTAGGTCCAGGTGAGGCCCCGATGTGGAACTGAGTAAACAGGTCCCAGTTGCCCATGTGAGAACCAGATTCACCAGGTCCAGGTGAGGTCCCTGTGGGAACCAGTCACCTCTTGCAGGTGAGGCCCAGGAGGGACCACAGCAACCAGGTCAGAGTGAGGTCCAGAGGGTGACCAGAGTCACCAGGTCCAGGTGAGGCCCAGGTATAGAAGAGAGTAACCATGTACCAATTGTGACAGGTAAAGACCAGAGTCACCAGGTCCAAATGAGGCCCAAATATGGATCAGAGTTGTTTTGTTACAGGTGAGGCTAGAAGGAGAACACAGAAACCAGGTCCAGGAGAGCCCCATATGGGAACCAGAGCCACCACATCCAGGTGAGGTCCAGGTGGCAACCACAGTCAGAAGGTCCAGGTGAGGCCCAGGTGGCAACAAGATTCACCAAGTCCAAGTGAGACCAAGGTGGTGACCAGAGTCACCAAGTCCAAGTGAGGACCAGGTGGCAACAAGATTCACCAAGTCCAAGTGAGACCCAGGTGGTGACCAGGGTCACCAGGTCCAGGTGAGGACCAGCTAAGGACCAGATTCACCAGGTCCAAGGGAAGCCCAGGGGGGGCCAGAGTCACCAAGTTAGGGTGAGGCCCAGAGGGGGAACCAGAGTAACCAGTTTAGTTGGAGACCCAGAGTGTAACCAGAGGTCCCCGGTCTAAGTGATGCCCAGGTGTGGAATAGAGTATCCAAATCCCAATGATGCCTAGGTGAGGACCATAGTCACTAGGGCCATGCAATGCTCAGATGGGGATCACAATCACCAGGTCCTGGTGGGGCATAGAAGGAGACCACAGTCACCAGTATCAGGTGAGCCCCATGTGGGAACCAGAGCCACTATATCCAGCTGAGTCCCAGGTCCATGTGAGGCTAACGTGAGGAACAGATTCATCAGGTCGAATTGAGGCATAGCTAAGGACAAGTGTCACCAGGTCAGGGTGAGGCCTAGGTGGGGACAAGATTCACCAGCACTGAGTTAGGTCAAAGTGGGGACGAGAGGCACCAGGTCCAGGTGAGGAGAAAGTGAGGACCAGAGTCACCAGATCCAGGTGAGGTCCATGTTGTAACGAGAGTCACCAGGTCCAGGAGACATCCAGGTGTGGACCAGAGTCACCTGATCCAGGTGAATCGGGGTGGGGACCAGAGTCACCAGGTCCAGATGAGGCCTATGTGACGACCAGAGTTACCAGGTACACGTGAGGCTCAGGTGGGGACCAGAGGCAACAGGTCCATGTGAGACCGGCTGGGGACCATGGTCAACAGGTCTACGTGAGGCCCAGGTGGAACAGAGTAACCAGGTCCAGGTGAGTACCAGGTGGTGACAACAGTCACCACGTCCAGGTGAGGCCCAGGTGGGGACCAGGAACACCAGGTAGAGGGGAGGCCCTTGAAAGAACCTGATTGAACAGTTCGAGGTGAGGCGCAGGTGGCAACCAGAGTCAGCAGGTCCAAGTCAGGCCAAAGTGGGGTTCACAGTCACCAGGAGAGGGTGAGACCCAGAGGGGGACCAGAGTCACCTGGTCCAGGTGAGGTCCAGTTGTGGAACACAGTCACCGGGTCCCAATTAAGCCAGGTTGAGGACCATGGTCAACAGAGCCAGGTGAGGCCCAGATGGGGATCAGAGTCACCAGGTCCAAGTGAGGCCCAGGTGGGAACCACAGTCACCAGATCCAGGGTAGTCTCAAGTGCAGAACAGAATCACCAGGCCCAGATGAGGTGCAGGTGGCAACCACACTCACCAGGTCCAGGTGAGGGCAACCTGCAGGCCAGTCACCAGATTCAGGTGAGGTCCTGGTGGGGACCGGAGTCACCAGGTAAATGTGAGGCTAGAAGGACACCACAATCACCAGGTCCAGGTGTGGTTCACGTGGGAACGAGAGTCACCAGGTCCAGGTGAGACCCAGGTGGGGACCACTGTCACCAGGTCTAGATTGAGGCCTAGGTGGGGGGCCCAGAGTCATCAGAGCCAGGTGAGGCCAAAGTGTGGAGCAAAGTTATCAGGTCCAGGTGAGTCCCAGGTGGGGAACAGAGTAACCATGTCCCATTGATACCCAGGTGGGACCAGAGTCATAAGGTCCAGTCGAGGCATAAGTGAGGAGTAGATTCACCAGGTCCTGTTGAGGCCCAGTTGAGGACCAGAGGCCAGGCTCCGGGTGAGGCCCAGAGGGGGACCAGAGTCACCCGGTCCAGGTGAAATCCAGGTGGGGACCAGAGTCACCACGTCAGGGAAAGGACCAGAGTTGGACGAGAGTCACAAGGTCGAGGTGAGGCTCTGAACTGGAACTGAGTAACCAGGTCCCATGATGCCCATGTGAGGACCAGATTCACCAGGTCCAGGTGAGGTCCCTGTGGGTACCAGTCACCTTGTCCAGGTGAGGCCCAGGGGGGACCACAGTCACCAGGTCAGCGTGAGGTCCATAGGGTGACCAGAGTCACCAGGTCCCGGTGAGGCCCAAATATGTATCAGAGTCGTTTGGCTCCAGGTGAGCCCAGAAAGAGACCACAGGATCCAGGTCCAGGAGAGCCCCAAATGGGAACCAGAGCCACGAGATCCAGGTGAGGTCCAGGTGGGGACCACAGTCACAAAGTCAAGGTGAGGCCCAGGTGGCAACAACATTCACAAGTCCAGGTGAGTCCCAGGTGGTGACCAGAGTCACCAGGTCCAGGTGAGGACCAGGTAAGGACCAGATTCACCAGGTCCAGTTGAAGCCCAGGCGGGGGACCAGAATCCCCAGGTAAGGGTGAGGCCCAGAGGGGGAACCAGAGTAACCAGTTTAGTTTGAGGCCCAGAGTGGACCAGAGGGCCCCAGTCAAAATGATGCCCACATGTGGAATAGAGTATCCAGGTCCCAATGATGCCTAGGTGAGGACCAGAGTCTTTAGGGCCATGCAAGGCCCAGATGGAGATCAGAATCACCAGGTCCTGGTGAGGCATCGAATGAGACCAGTCACCAGTATCAGTTGAGCCCCCTGTGGGAACCAGAGCCACTAAATCCAGTTGAGTCCCAGTTCCATGTGAGGCCCACGTGAGGACCTGATTCATAAGGTCGAATTGAGGCATAGCTGGTACAGGAGTCACCAGGTCTGGGTGACGACTAGGTGGGGACAAGATTCACCAGGTCTGAGTTAGGTCCAAGTGGGGACAAGAGTCACCAGGGCCAGGTGAGGAGAAAGTGAGGACCAGAGTCACCAGATCCAGGAGAGGTCCAAGTGGGGACCAGAGTCACCAGATCCAGGTGAAGCCCAGGAGGGGACCAGAGTCACCAGGTCCAGATGAGGCCCATGTGAGGACCAGAGTTACCAGTTACACGTGAGGCCCAGGTGGGGACCAGAGGCAACAGGTCTATGTGAGGCTGGCTGGGGACCATGGTCAACATGTCTACATGAGGCCCAGGTGTGGAACACAGTAAGCAGGTCCAGGTGAGTCCCAGGTGGTGACAACAGTCACCACGTCCAGGAGAGTCCCAGGTGTGTACCAGGATCACCAGGTACAGAAGAGGTCCTTGAAAGAACCGGAGACAACAGTTTGAGTTGAGACGCAGGTGGCAACCAGAGTCAGCAAGTCCAAGTCAGGCCAAAGTGGGGTTCACAGTCACCAGGTCAGGGTGAGACCCAGAGGGGACCAAGGTCACCTGGTCCAAGTGATATGCAGTTGTGGAACACAGTAACCGGGTCCCAATTATGCCCAGTTGAGGACCATGGTCAACAGGGCCAGGTGAGTCCTAGATGGGGATCAGAGTCACCAGGTCCAAGTGAGGCCCAGGTGGGGACCACAGTCACCAGATCCGGGGTAGTCTCAAGTGCAGAACAGAATCACCAGGCCCAGATGAGGTGCAGGTGGCAACCACACTCACCAGGTCCCGGTGAGGCCCTGGTAGGGACCAGAGTCACCAGGTCCATGAAAGCTAGAAACACTGCAGCCACCAGGTCCACATGAGGTCCATGATGGAATGAGAGTAACCAGGTCCAGGTGAGACCCAGGTGGGAACCAGTGTCACCATGTCCAGGTGTGGCCCAGGTGAAGACCAGAGTTAACAGGTCCAGGTTGGTCCTGTTAGGGAACAGTGTAACCGTGTCCTGATGCTACACAGGTGGGTACCAGAGACACCATTTTCAGGTGAGGCCCAGGTGGGGACCAGTGACATTAGGTCCAGGTGAGGTCCCGGTGGGAACCACAGTCACCAGGTCAGGTGAGGCCATGCTGAGGATCAGAGTCACCAGTTCCAGGTGAGGCCCAGGTGGGGTCAGAGTCACCTGGTACAGAAGAGACCAAAGTGAGGACAAGAGTTACCAGGTCCAGGTGAGTCCCAGTGGGGAATAGAGTAAACATGTCCCGATGATGCCCAGGTAGGGACCAGAGTCACCAGACCAGATGAAGCCCAGGTGGGGAGCATATTCACTAGGTCCAGGTGAGGCCCAGTTGAGGACCAGAGTCCCCAGGTCTGGATGAGGCCTAGGGGGGTACAAGAATCACCTGGTCCAGGTGACATCCAGATGGGGACCAGAGTCCCAAGGTCAGGGTGAATCCCAGAAAGGTTCCAGAGTCTTCAAGTCCAGGTGAGGCTCAGGTGTGAAACAGAGTAACCAGGTCCCAATTATGCCCAGGTGAGTACCAGAGTCACCAGATCTGGGTGGGTTCCAGATAGGATCAGCGTCACCAGTTTCAGGTGAGGCCAAGAAGGAGTCCACAGCAATCAGGTCCAGGTGGGGAACAAAGTCACCAGGACTGGGTGAGGCCCAGATGGGGACCAGATTCACCAGGTCCAGGTGAGGCCAAGGTGGAGACCAGAGTCAACAGGTCCGGGTTTGGACAAGGTAAGGACCAGATTCACCAGGTCCAAGTAAGGCCCACGTCGAGACCTGAGTCACCATGTATGGGTGAGACCCAGGTGGCAACCCCACTCACCAGGTCCAGGTGAGGCCAACCTGCAGTCCAGAGTCACGAGATCCAGGTGAGGCCCTGGTGGGGACCGGAGTCACTAGGTAAATGTGAGGCTAGAAGGACTCCACTGTCACCAGGTTCAGGTGTGGTTCATTTGGAACAAGAGTCACCAGGTCTAGGTGAGACCCATGTGGGGACCACAGTCACCAGGTCCAGATTGAGGGCTAGGTGGGGAGCCCAGAGTCATCAGAGCCATGTGAGGCCAAAGAGTGGATCAAAGTTATCAGGTCCAGGTGAGTCCCAGGTGGGGATCAGAGTAACCATGTCCCATTGATGCCCAGGTGGGACCAGAGTCATAAGGTCCAGACGAGGTGTAAGTAAGGAGTAGATTCACCAGGTCCTGTTGAGGCCCAGTTGAGGACCAGAGTCCCAGGCTCCCAGTGAGGCCCAGAGGGGGACCAGAGTCACCCGGTCCAGGTGAAATCCAGGTGGGGACCAGAGTCACCACGTCAGGGAGAGGCCCAGAGAGGGATGAGAGTCACTAGGTCCAGGTGAGGCCCCGATGTGGAACTGAGTAACAAGGTCCCATGATGCCCATGTGAGGACCAGATCCACCAGGTCCAGGTGAGGTCCCTGTGGGAACCAGTCACCTCATCCAGGTGAGGCCCAGGGGGGACCACAGTCACCAGGTCAGGGTGAGGTCCAGAGTGTGACCAGAGTCACAAGGTCCAGGTGAGGCCCAGGTATAGAAGAGAGTAACCAGGTCCCAGTGATGCCCAGGTAAGGACCAGAGTCACCAGGTCCAGGTGAGGCCTAAATATGGATCAGTGTCATTTAGTTCCAGGTGAGGACAGAAGGGGGGCCACAGGAACCAGGTCCAGGAGGGTCCCATATAGGAACCAGAGCCACCAGATCCAGGTGAATTCGTGTCGGGACCAAAGTCACAAGGTCCAGGTGAGGCCCAGGTGGTGACCAGAGTCACCAGGTCCAGGTGACGACCAGGTAAGGACCACATTCATCAGGTCCATTGAAGCGCAGGGGGGACAGAGTCACCAGGTAATAATGTTGAGGCCCAGAGGGAACCAGAGTAACCAGTTTAGTTTGAGGCCCAGAGTGGGACCAGAGGTCCCCGGTCAAATGGCGGCCCAGGTGTGCAATAGAGTATCCAGGTCCCAATGATGCCTAGGTGAGGCCCAGAGTCACTAGGGCCATGCAAGGCCCAGATGAGGATCAGAATCACCAGGTCCTGGTGAGGCATAGGAAGAGACCAGGTCCATGTTAGGCCCACATAAGGACCTGAGTCACCAGGTATGGGTGAGGCCCAGGTGGCAACCCCACTCACCAGGTCCAGGTGAGGCCAACCTGCAGTCCAGAGTCACCAGATCCCGGTGAGGCCCTGGTGGGGACCGGAGTCACCAGGTAAATGTGAGGCTAGAAGGACACCACAGTCACCAGGTCCAGGTGTGGTTCATGTGGGAACGAGAGTCATCAGGTCCAGGTGAGCCCCAGGTGGGGACCACAGTCACCAGGTCCAGATTGAGGCCTCAGTGGGGCCCAGAGTCATCAGGGCCAGGTGAGGCCAAAGTGTGGAGCAAAGTTATCAGGTCCAGGTGAGTCCCAGGTGGGAACCAGTCACCTCGTCCAGGTAAGGCCCACAAGAGTAGTGCCTCCAAGCTCAAACCCGCGATTTCCTAGTAATTCTTGTCTTCGACTGGTGCTACATACTAAGTTCCATACTAGCTAATTGAACCCTGCATCCATCGGCAACTTACATCCGAGAGTTGGGCTCACACGCAGTCCCTCACAGTTCCACACTGCCTGCAGAATGTGTTTCCAACGTCTTCACCAGAGACGCTTGTCAGAAGCTTGTGAGACGCAAGTGGAATAATGCAGGCCTGGAAGGTGTCTCCAGGTGGAGTAGAGTGGTATTCTTGGAACCTCCTGAGTTAGAATACTGCTGCGTTCTCAGGCCCAGAAGAATGCAGCTAGTTGAAAGCTGGCTTGTAGACATGCTTCCTTGTGAGAGTTGAGGTGATGGCGGGACCCTCCCACAACGTGACTGCCTGTAGACATAGGTCCTAACATCCTTATGTTAGGTGCTGGAAGAGGTTGTGAAAAGCATGTAGACGTTTCAGGCTTGTAGTCACGTGTAACTGAGTTCAATACAGCGATTTCCAACAGCCTTGTTCAATTGAAGTGTAGCTAGGTTCTAACTCCCATAAAAGAGTGGCTAGCAGACATCTGCCTGCAAAGCATGCACGCTTCTGAGAGTTGAGCTTATGGCCTGTACCTCCCACAATCTGACGGCCTGTGCGGATCGCTTCCACAGCATTCCGTTCTATGCGGGACAGTAGCGGAGTGAGAACCAAGTGTCTGCATTGTCAATTTCGCGACTACCGGACACCTGCCTCCAAGTGATGCACACTCCTTTGGATGAGCTTATGGCTTGTTCCTCCCACATGTTGACCGCCTGTACCTTTCACTTCGAAAGGTATGGGTTAGTGTTAGTGTTAGGGTTAGGCTTAGGGTTCGGTTTAGGTTTACGGTTAGGGTTAGTGTATGGTTTAGGGTTAAAGTTAGGGTACTGTTTAGGGTTAGGGTTAGGGTTAGGTTACGGGTTAGGGTTAGGGTTAGGGATAGGGTAAGGGTTAAGGTTAGGATTAGGTTAGGGTTAGGGTTAGGATCAGGGATTGGGTTTCGTTAGGTTTAGGGTTGGTGTAAGTTTAGGGTTAGGGTACGGGTTAGAGTTTGGGTTAGGGTACGAGTGAGGGTTAGGGTAAGCGTTGTAGTACGGGTTAGGATTAGTGTACGGGTTAAGGTTAGGTTTAGGGTTAGGTTTAGGGTTAGGATTAGAGTTAGGTTATGGGATAGGGTTAGGTTTAGGGTACTGTTTAGTGTTAGCCTTAGGGTTAGGGTTAGGTTACTGGTTAGGGTTACAGTTAGGGTTAGAGTACGGGTAAGGGTTAGAGTTAGAGTTCGGGTTATGTTTAGGGTTCGGGTTAGGGTTAGGCTACAGGTTAGTGTTAGTGTTAGGGTTATGATTAGGGTTCGGTTTAGGCTTAGTTTTAGGGTACAGATTAGGGTTAGGGTACGGGTTAGGGTTAGGGTACGGTTTAGAGATATGTTATGGATTACGGTACGGGTTAAGGTATGGGTTAGGGTGCTGCTAACGGTTAGGGTTTGGGTTAGGTTTATGGTATGGGTTAGGGTTAGGTTTAGGGTGAGTGTTAGGGTTTGGGTGGGTAAGGGTTAGGGTTAGGTTTAGGTTTAGGGTACTGTTTAGGGTTAGGGTTACGGTTAGGGTTAGGGTGAGGTTCAGGTTACAGGTTAGGGTTAGGGTTAGGGTAGGTTACGGTTAGGGTTAGTGTTAGGGTAAGGTTTCGGTTAGGGTTAGGGTTAGGGGTAGGGTTAGGGTTTAGGGTTAGGGTTAGGGTTAGGGTACTGTTTAGGGTTAGGTTTAGTGTTAGGTTTAGGTTACGGGTTAGGGTTAGGGTTAGGGTGAGTTTATGGGTTAGGTTTAGGGTTCGGGTTAGGGTATGGGATACGTTTAGGGTAAGGGTTAGGGAACGGGTTAGGGTTAGGGTGGGGTTAGGGTTAGGCTTAGGGTACGTGTTCAGGTTAGGGTTAGGTGTAGGCTATGGGTTTGTTTATGGGTTAGGGTACGAGTACGGTTACAGGTTTGTGTACGGGTTAGTTTTTGAGTTCGGGTTAGGGAATGGGATTGGGGTTTGGGTACGAGTTAGGGTATGGGTTAGGGTACAGGTTAGGTTACGGTTTAGGATTAGGGTACGCGTTAGAGTTAGGGTTCGGGTTAGGGTTGGGGTTAGGGTTAGGTTTAGGTTTACGGGTTAGGTTTAGTTTTACGGTACGGGTTAGGGTGTGGATTAGGGTTAGGGTTAGGGTACGGTTTAGGGTTAGTGCATGGGAGAGTTAGTGTTAGAGTAAGGGTACGGGTTAGGGGTAGGGTTAGGATACGGCTTAGGGTTAGGTTTAGGGTTAAGGTACACATTAGGGTTAGGGTTAGGGTACTGTTTAGGGTTAGGTTTAGGGTTAGGTTTAGTTTTCGGGTTAGGGTTAGGGTTAGGATTAGTTTACGTGTTAGGGATGGGGTTAGGGTGAGGTTTGGGTTAGGTTAGGGTTAGGGTTAGGGTTAGGTTTAGAGATAGGGTTACAGTTATGATTAGTGTTCGGGTTAGGTTAGGGGTAGTTTTAGTGTGACGGTACGGGTTATGGTTAGGGTTAGTTTAGGGTACTGTTTAGGGTTAGGGTACGGTTAGGGTTAGTGTTAGGGTTAGGTGTTAGGGTTAGGGTTTGGGTTAGGTTTAGGGTTAGGGTTATAGTTAAAGGTTAGTGTTAAGTATAGGGTTAGGAATAGGGGTTAGGGGTTCAGGTTCGGGTTAGGTTTAGGGTTAGGGTTTGGGTTAGGTTTAGGGTTAGGGTTATAGTTAAGGGTTAGTGTTAAGTATAGGGTTAGGGATAGGGGTTAGGGGTTCGGGTTCGGGTTCGGGTTAGGGTTAGGGGTTAGTGGTTCGGGTTAGTGTTAGGTTTACGGTTACGGTTAGGAGTTAGGGTTAGGGTTTGTGTTAGGGTTAGGGTTAGGGTATGGCTTAGGGTTAGGTTTAGGTTTAGGGTTAGGGTTAAGGTACACGTTAGAGTTAGGGTTAGGGTACTGTTAAGGGTTAGGTTTAGGGTTAGGTTTAGTTTATGGGTTAGGGTTATGGTTAGTTTACGTGTTAGGGATACGGTTAGGGTGACGGTTAGGGTTAGGTTAGGGTTTTGGGTAGGGTTAGGTTTAGAGATAGGGTTAGGGTTATGATTAGAGTTAGGGTTAGGTTTAGGGGTAGTTTTAGTGTTAGGGTACGGGTTATGTTTAGGGTTAGGGTAGGGTACGGTATAGGGTTAGGGTACGGGTTAGGGTTAGTTTTAGGGTTAGGATTAGGGTACAGGTTAGTGTTAGTGTTAGGGTACCATTTAGGGTTAGTGTATGGGTTAGCATTAGGGTTGGGGTTAGCGTAAGGGTTAGGGTACAGGTTAGGGTCAGGGTATTGTTTGGGTTAGAGTCAGGGTTGGATTTAGGTTACATGTTAGGATTAGGGTACAGGTTAGGGTTAGGATACGGGTTAGGGTTAGTGTACGGGTTAGGTTTGGGGTTAGGGTATGGTTTAGGGTTAGGGTACGGGTTACAGTTAGGGTACGGGTTAGGGTTAGGATTTCGGTTAGGGTTAGGGTACGGGTTAGGGTAAGGGTTATGGTTAGGTTTAGGGTTAAGTGTTGAGGTTAAGGTTTACGGATAGCGTTAGGGGTTAGGGTTAGGGGTTAGTTGTTAGGGTTTAGGAGTAGTGTTAGGGTTAGGGTTTGGGTTCGGTATGGGGTTATGGTTAGGGTTAGGGATTAGGGTTAGGGTTAGGGTTTGGGTTAGGGTTAGGGTTAAGGGTAGGGTTAAGGGTTAGGGTTAGGGTTAGGGGTTAGGGGTTGGGTTAGGGTTAGGGGTTATGTTTTGGGTTAGGGTTAGGGTTAGGATTAAGGGTTAGGGTTAAGGGTTAGGGTTAGGGTTAGGTTGAGGGGTTATGGGTTAGGGGTTAGGGTTAGTATTAGGGGTTAGGGGTAATGGTTAGGTTTAGGGTTGGGGTTGGGTTTGGGGTTTGGGTTGGTTTTAGGGTTAGGGTTAGTGTTAGAGTTAGGGGTTAGGGTTAGGTTTAGGAATAGGGGTTTGGGTTAGGGTTAGGGTTAGGGGTTAGGAGCTAGGGTTAGTGTTATGGTTAGGGTATGGGTTAGGGTTAGGATTAGGATACGGGTTAGGGTACGGGTTAGGGTTAGGGTATAGTTTAGTGTTAGGATATGGGTCAGTGTTAGGGTACGGGTTAGGGTTAGCGTACAGGTTATAGTAGGGTGTGGGTAGGATTAGGGTTAAGGTACAGGTTAGTGTTAGGGTACAGGTTAGGGTTAGGGTATGGGTTAGGGTTAGGGTTAGGTTTAGGGTATGGGTTAGGGTTAGGGTACGCGTAGGCTTAGGGTTAGGGTATGAGTTAGGGTTAGGGTACGGGTTAGGTTTAGGGTTAGGTTACAGGTTAGTGTATGGGTTAGGTTTCGGGTTAGGTTTTGGATTAGGTTTAGGGTTAAGGTTAGGGTTAGTGTTAGGGTTAGGTTTAGGGTTAGGGTTAGGGTGAGGGTTAGGTTAGGGTTAGGGGTTAGGGTTAGGGCTAGGTTTAGGTTTAGGGCTAGGGTACGGGTTACGGTTAGAGTACGGGTACGGTTAGGTTTAGGGAATGGGTTAGGGTAGGGTTAGGGTACTGGTTAGTGTACGGGTTAGGGTATGGGTTAGGGTTAGTGTATGGTTTAGGATTAGGGTACGGGTTAGGGTTAGGGTATGGGTTAGGGTTAGGGTATGGTTTAGGATTAGGGTACGGGTTAGGGTTAGGGTACGGGTTATGGTTAGGGTTAGGGTACGGGATAGGGTTAGTGTAAGGGTTAGTGTTAGGTTTCCTGTACGGGATAGGGTTAGGGTTAGAGTTTTGGTTAGGGTACGGGTTATGGTTAGGGTTAGGTTTAGGGTATGGGTTAGAGTTAGGATAGAGGTTAGGGTTAGGTTTAGGTTACGGGTGAGTGTTAGGGTTAGGGTACGGGTTAGTGTATGGGTTAGGTTTCAGGTTAGGTTTGGGGTTAGGTTTAGAGTTAGGGGTTAGGGTTAGTGTTAGGGTTAGGATTAGGGTGAGGGGTTAACGTTAGGGTTAGTGTTAGGGGTTAGGGTTAGGACAAGGGTTAGTGTTAGGGTTAAGGGTTAGGGATAGTGTTAGGGTTAGGGTTAGGGGTTACGGGTTAGGGGTAGCGTTAGGGTTAAGGGTTAGTGTTAAGGGTTAGGGTTAGGGTTAGGGGTTTGGGGTTAGGGTTTAGAGCTAGTTTTAGGGGTTAGGTGTTAGCATTAGTGTTAGTGTTAGGGTTAAGGTTAGGGGTTAAGGTTAGAGTTAGGTGTTAGGGTTAGATTTTGGGTTAGTGTTAGGGTTAGAGTTATGTTTAGGGTTAGTGGTTAGTGGTTCAGGTTACGGTTATGGTTAGGGTTAGGGTTGAGGTTAGGGTTAGGGCTTAGGGTTAGGTTTTGGTTTAGGGTTAGGGTTTAGGGTTAGGGTTAGGTGTTAGGGTTAGGGTTAGGGTTAGGGGTTAGGGTTATGGTTAGGTACGTTTAGGGTTAGGGTTAGGGTACGGGTTAGGGTATGGGTTAGTGTTAGATTACTGGTTAGGGTTAGGGTTAGGATATGGGTTAGGGTACGGGTTAGGGTACAGGATAGTGTTAGAGTACTGATTAGGGTTAGGGTTAGGGGACGGGTTAGTGTATGGGTTAGGGTACGGTCTTAGTGTTAGGGTACGGGTAGGGTACGGGTTAGGGTACGGGTTAGAGTTGGGGTACAGGTTAGTGTTAGGGTACCTGTTAGGGTTAGGGTCCGGGTTAGTTTAGGGTACAATTTAAGTTTAGTGTTAGTGTTCGGGTTAGGGTTAGGGTTTGGGTTAGGGTTTAGGGGTTAGGGTTAGGGTTAGGCTTACGGTTAGGGTTAGGGTTAGGGTTAACGGTTAGGGTTAATGGTTAGGGTTAGGATAGGTTTAGTGTTAGGGCTTAGGGGTTAGGGTTAGGGATTTGATTCGATTCGATTCTTTTCGATTCGATTCGATTCAATTCAATTCTTTTCGATTCGAATCGATTCGATTCAATTCTTTTCAATTCAATTCTTATCGATTCAATTCTTTTCGATTCGATAGATTCTTTCCTATTCGATTCGATTTGATTCGATTCGATTCAATTTGAGTCTTTTTGATTCGATTAGTTTTGATTCGATTCTTTTCAGTTCAATTCGATTCAAATCTTTTCGATATGATTCAATTCGATTCTTTACGATTCGATTCGATTCTTTTCAATACGACTTGAATTTTTTCGATTCGATTCGATTCTTTTACATTCGATTTCATTTGATTCATTTCAATACGATTCGATTCTATTCTTTTTGATTCGATTCTCTTCGATTCGATTTGATTCTATTCTTTTCGATTCGATTCGATTTTTCGATTCGTTTCGATTCCTTTCGATTCGATTCAATTCAATTCAAATCTTTCGTTTCGATTTGATTCGTTTTTTTATTAGATTCGATTCTTTTCGATTTGATTCAATTCGATTTGAATATTTTCGAATCGAATCTATTCTTTTCGATTCTATTCGATTCGATTCTTTTCGATTCGATTCGATTCTTTTTGATTCGATTCAATTCTGTTTAATTCGATTCGATTCAATTCTATTTGATTCGATACTTTTCGATTCGATTCGATTCAATACTTTTCGATTTGGTTCTTTTCAATTCGATTCGATTCTTTTCTATTTGATCGATTCTTTTCAATTCGATTCGATTCGAGTCAATTTGATTCTTTTCGATTCGATTCGATTATTTTTGATTCGACCCAATTCTATGGTTTGATTCTATTATTTTCGATTCGATTTGATTCGATTCTTTCCGATTCGATTCGATTATTTTGAATTCAATTCTATCCTAATCAAATATTTTCAATTCGATTCAATTGCATTAGATTCGATTATTTTTTATTCAATTTGATTCGATTATTTTCTATTTGATTTGAATCTTTTCAGTTCGATTCGATTATTTTCGATTCTATTTTATTATTTTCTATTCGATTCGATTATTTTCGATTCATTTCGATTCGATTATTTTCTATTCGATTCGATTCTATGCGAATCGATTATTTTCGATTCAATTCGATTCGATTTGATTATTTTCGAATCGATTTGATTCGATTCGATCCGATTATTTTTGATTAGAATCAATTCTATAATTTTCCATTGGATTATTTTCGATTCGATTCGATGCGAATCGATTATTTTTGATTCAATTTGATTCGATGTGATTATTTTCGATTCAATTCAAATCAATTTGATTATTTTTTATTCGATTTGTTTGGATTCGATTCGATTATTTTTGATTCGATTCAATTATTTTTTATTCGATTTGATTCTTTCAATTAGATTCGATTATTTTCGATTCGATTCGATTATTTCCGATTCACTTTGATTCGATTCGAATCAATTATTTTTGATTTCATTCGATTTGATTCGGTTCGATTATTTTTGATTCGATTCCATTCAATTTGATTATTTTCGATTCAATTAGATTCGATTATTTTCGATTCAATTCGGTTCAATTAGATTAGATTATTTTAGATTCAATTTGGTTCGATTCGGTTCGATTATTTTCGATTTGATTCCATTCGATTCGATTATTTTCGATTTGATTCGATTGGATTAGTTTAGATTATTTTCGATTTGATTCGATTCTTTTCAATTCAATTCGATTATTTCCGATTCGATTCGATGCGAATTGATTTTTTTGATTAGATTCGATTCGATTATTTTCAATTCAATTCGATTCTTTTCGATTCGATTTGATTCTTTTCGATTCATTTTTATTATTTTCCATTCGAATCGATTCGATTATTTTTTATTCAATTTGATTATTTTCGATTCGATTTGATTATTTTCAATTCAATTCAATTTGATTATTTTCGATTCGATTTGATTCGATACGAATCGATTTTTCTATTCCATTCGATTCGATTATTTTCGATTCGATTCGGTTTGATTATTTTTATTCAATTCGATTTGATTCGATTACTTTCGATTCGATTCGATTATTTTTGATTCGATTCGATTGTTTTTGTTTCCATTCTATTTGATTGTTTTCGAGTCGATTGATTCGATTCGATTATTTTCGATTCGATTCGCTTATCTTCGATTCCATTCTTTTCGATTCGATTTGATTCTATTCTTTTTGATTCGATAACGAATCAAATCGAATAGAAATGATTTGATTCGAATCGAATAGAAAAGAATCGAATCTAATCGAATCGAATCAAATAAAAAAGAATCGAATCGAATCAAAGCAAATCGAAAAGAATCGAATCAAAAAGAATCAAAACGAATTGAAAAAAATGTAATCGAATCGAATAGAATTGAAAAGAATCAAATAGAATCAAATCGAAAATAATCTAATCACATGGATAAAAATCGAATCGAATTGATCGAATCGAACAGAATTGAATCAAATGACATCGAAAAGAAGCGAATCAAAAAGAATTGAATCCAGTTGAAAAGAATCAATAGAATTGAATCAAATCGAAGAGAATCGAATCAAATAAAAAAGAATTGAAACGAATTGAAAAAGATTCGATTCGATTCGATTAATTTCGATTCAATTTGATTATTTTTCATTCGATTCGATTCTTTTGGATTCGATTCGATTTTCGATTCGAATCGATTTGTTTCTTTTCGATTCGATTATTTTAGATTTGATTCGATTATTTTCGATTCGATTCGATTATTTTCGTTTCAATTTTATTAGATTATTTTTGATTCGATTCGATTTATTGCGAATCGATTATTTTCGAGTCTATTCGATTCAATGATTCGATTCGATTATTATCGATTTGATTTGATTCTTTTCAATTCGATTCGATTATTTTCGATTCGATTATTTTCGATTTGATTCGATTATTTTCGATTCGATTCAATTATTTTCGATTCGGTTGGAATCGATTAATTTCGATTCGATTATTTTTGACTTGATTTGATTCAATTCGCTTATTTTCGATTCGATTCAATTCGATTGGATTATTTTAGATTCGAATATTTCGATTCGATTCGATTTTTTTATTTGATTCGATTATTGTAGATTCGATTCGACTATTTTCGATTCGATTTGATTTTATATGAATTGATTATTCTTTTTTTTTTTTTTTTAAATTTTTTTTTATTTATGATAGTCACAGAGAGAGAGAGAGGCAGAGACACAGGCAGAGGGAGAAGCAGGCTCCATGCACCGGGAGCCCGACGTGGGATTCGATCCCGGGTCTCCAGGATCATGCCCTGGGCCAAAGGCAGGCGCCAAACCGCTGCGCCACCCAGGGATCCCTGAATTGATTATTCTTGATTCGATTTGATTCGATTCGATTATTTTCGATTCGGTTAAATTATTTTTGATTTGAAGATTTGACTCGATTATTTTTTATTTGACTTGATTCTTTTCGATTCGATTCAATTGTTTTCGATTCCATTCTATTTGAATGTTTCGATTCAATTGAGTCGATTGGATTTTTTCGATTCTATTCGATTCGATTGGATTTGAGTTTTTTCGATTTGATTCGATTTGATTATTTTCGATTCGATTCGATTATAATGAATTCTTTTTGATTCGATTTGATTACTTTTGATTCGATTCGATTCGATTATTTTTTATTCGATTTTTTTGATACGATTATTTTCGATTCGATTCGATTTGATTCGATTATTATCGATTCTATTCAATTGTTTTCGATTCGATTCTATTCGATTTGATTTGATTATTTTCGATTCAATTCAATGCAATTATAATGAATTCTTTTCGATTTGATATGATTACTTTTGATTCGATTCGATTCGATTATTTTGGATTCGATTCTTTTTTTTCGATTCGATTTTTTTCGATTCGATTCGATTCGATTGGATTTGATTTTTTTCGATTTAATTCGAATCGATTCAATTATTTTCGATTCGATTCAATTCGATTATAATGAATTCTTTTCGATTCAATTTGATTATTTTTGATTAGATTCTATTTTTTCGGTTCAATTATTTCCTATTTGATTCTATTATTATCGATTTGATTCGATTGTTTCCGATTCGATTCTTTTCGAATCGACTTTTTTCTATTCGCATCGCTTCGATTCTTTTCGATTCGATTCTTTTCGATTTGATTCGATTCTTTTCGATTCGATTCGATTATTTTTGATTCGATACGATTCTTTTTGATTCGATTCGATTCGATTCTTTTCGATTCGATTCGATTCAATGTTTTTCGATTCGATTCTATTCTTTTTGATTTGATTCGATTCGATTAGAGTTTTTCGATTCGATTCGATTTTTTTCATTTCAATTCGATAGTTTTCGATTCGTTTCTTTTCAATTCTATTTGATTTGATTCTTTTCGATTCGATTTGATTCGAATCTTTCTATTCGAGTCTTTTCGATTTGCATTCCTTCTTTTCAAAACGATTCGATTCAATTCGATTCCTTCGATTTGATTCGAATCGATTCGATTCTTTTCACTTCCATTTGATTTTATTCTTTTGATTCAGTGCGATTTGATTCAATTTTTTTCGATTCGAGACTTTTCGATTCGAATTTCTTTCTTTTCAAATCGATTCAATTCGATTATTTTCATTTCGATTCGTTTCGATTAAATTAGATTAGATTATTTTCTATTTGATTCGATTCGATTCATTTCGATTCAATTTAAATCGATTATTTTGATTCGATTCGATTCGATTATTTTTAATTCGATTCGTTTTGATTCGATTCATTTCGATTCAATTTGATTTGATTATTTTCGATTCGATTCGATTATTTTCGATTCTTTTTTTTCTATTCCATTCCATTCGTTTTTTTCGATTCAATTTGTTTCGATTTTTTTCATTTTGATTCGATAGTTTTCTATTCGTCTTTTTCGATTCGATTCGATTTGATTCTTTTCGATTCGATTATTTTCGATACAATTTGTTTCGATCCGATTATTTTCGATTCAATTCGTTTTGATTCGATTATTTTCAATTAGATTCGTATCGATTCAATTAGATTAGATTAATTTCTATTCGATTCGATTCGATTCGATTGAATTATTTTCGAGTTGAGTCGTTTCGACTCGATTATTTTCGAATCGATTCGTTTCGATTAGTTTCAATTCGATTATCTTTGATTCGATTCGATTCGATTTGATTATTTACGATTCGATTCGTTTCGATTCAATTATTTTCGATTCGATTCCTTTCAATTCCATTCAATTATTTTCAAATCTATTCGTTTCGTTTCGATTATTTTCAATTCGATTAGTTTCGATTCGATTCGATTAGTTTTGATTCGATTTGATTATTTTCGATTCGATTATTTTTTATTCGATTCGTTTTGATTATATTCGATTTGATTCGGTTAATTTCGATTCGATTCGATTCAGTTATTTTCAATTCGATACATTTCCATTTGATTATATTCGATTCAATTCGCTTCAATTCGTTTTGATTCAATTATTTTTGATTTGATTCGATTCGATTATTTTCAATTTGATTCTATTCAATTTTCGATTCGATATGTTTTGATTTGATTATTTTTTATTCTATTTGTTTCGATTAGATTCGATTCGATTATTTTAGATTCGATTCGATTATTTTCGATTCAATTCGTTTTGTTTCGATTCGATTCGTTTATTTTCGATTCTATTCTATTTAATTCAATTCCTTTCGATTCGATTTTTTTTGATTCGATTCTTTTCAATTTGTGGATTCAATTCTTTTGTATTCGATTCTTTTCTATTCAATTTGATTCTTTTCAATTCGATTCGATTCTTTTTGATTCGATTCGATTCGATTCTTTTCGATTCGATTCTTTTCGAATCAATTCGATTCTTTTCGATTCGATTCGATTTTTTCAACTCGATTCAATTCTTTTCGATTCAATTCATTTCTTTTTGATTCAATTCTATTCTTTTCTATTTGATTCAATTCAATTTGATTCTTCTCGATTCTTTTTGATTCCTTTTCATTCGATTCGATTCATTTCGATTCTTTTCAATTCGATTCCATTCGATTTATTTCATTTTTTCAAATCGATTTGATTCTTTTCGATCGACCCTTTCTATTCGAATCGATTCTTTTTGATTTGATTCGATTCGATTCTTTTCGATTTGAGTCTTTGCGATTCAATTCGATTGTTTTCAATCGACTCTTTTCGATCCATTCGATTTGTTTCGATTCAAATCAATTCCTTTCGATTCGATTCTTTCGATTCGATCGATACGATTCGATTCTTTTCAATTCTTTTCATTTCGATTTGATTCGATTCGATTTTTTTCGATTCGATTCGATTCGTTTTTTTTGATTCGATTCGATTCTTTTCGATCGACTTATCGATTCCATTAAATTCTTTTCGATTTGATTCTTTTCGATTTGATTCGATTCTTTTCGAACGACTCTTCAATTCGATTCAATTGGTTTTGATTAGATTCGATTTTTTGATTCGATTCTTTTCAATTCGATCGATATGATTCGATTCTTTTCAATCTATTGATTAGATTCTTTTCTATTTGATTCGATTCGATACTTTTTTATTCGATTCGATGCTTTTCGATTCTTATCTTTTCAATTTCATTCGATTCAATTCGATTTTTTCAATTCGATTCGATTCTTTACGATTCGATTCGATTCTTTTAGATATGGTTCGATTTGAATCCATTCTTTCCTATTCGATTTGATTCTTTACGATTCGATTCGATTCGATTTTTTCGAATGGATTCAATTCTTTTCAATCGACTCTTCTATTCGATTTGATTCTTTTCTATTCGATTCGATTTGATTCTTTTCGATTCGATTCTTTTTTATTTCATTCGATTCTTTTTGATTTGATTCATTCGATTCTTTCAATTCGATTCTTTTCGATTCGATTCTTTTCGATTCGATTCTATCCTTTTCGATTCAATTCTTTTCGATTCTATTTGATTCTTTTTGATTCTATTTGATTCTTTTCGATTCGATTCAATTCTTTTCATTCGATTTGATTCAATTCGAATCTATTCGATTCAATTCTTTTCAATTGGATTCTTTTCGATTTGTTTCGATTATTTTCGATTTGTTGATTCGATCCTTTTCAATTCGAGTCTTTTCGATTCGATTTGATTCTTTTCGATTCAATTCGATACGATTAATTTCGATACGGTTCAATTTAATTTTTTCAATTCGATTCGATTTTTTTCGATTTGATTGTCCTTATTTCATTTGTTTCGATGGTTTTTGATTCGATTTGATTCGATTTTTTGAATCGATTCGATTCTTTTCGATTTGATTCGATCTTTTTCGATTCTATTCTTTTCGATTCGATTCAATTTTTTTGTCACGATTCCATAGTTTTCGATTGTTTCTTTTCGATTCAATTCGATTCGATACTTTTCTTTCTTTTTTTTAATTTGATACTTTTCTATTCGATTCCATTCGATTCTTTTCGATTCATTTCGATTCAATTTCGATTCTATTCTTTTGGATTCGATTCGATTATTTTCGATTTGATTTGATTCGATTTTTTCAATACGATTCGATTCCTCTTTTTTTGATTTGATTGAATTCTTTTTGATTCGACTCAATTTGATTCTTTTCGATTCGATTCGATTCTTTTTGATTCTTTTCAATTCAATTCGATTAGATTTGATTCTTTCGTTTTGATTCGATTCGATTTGATTCTTTTTGATCGACTCATCGATTCGATTCAATTCTTTTCGATTTGATTCGATTCGATTCTTTTCGATTTGAGTCTTTTGGATTTGATTCGATTCTTTCGATCGACTCTTTTCGATTCGATTCCATTCATTTCAATTCGATTCGATTCGATTCTTTTGATTCGATTGATACGATTCGATTCTTTTCGATTCTATCGATTCGATTCTTTTCTATTTGATTCAATTCGATTCAATTCTTTGCGAATCGATTCATTGCTTTTCGATTCATTTCTTTTCGATTTCATTCGATTCAATTTGATTTTTTCAATTCGATTCAATTCTTTATGATTCGAATCGATTCGATTCTTTTCGATTCGATTCGATTTGAATCGATTCGATTCTTTTCAATTCGATTCGATTCGATTATTTTCGATTCACTTCGATTTGATTTTTTTGAATGGATTCGATTCTTTCCGATCGATTTTTCTATTCGATTCGATTCTTTTCTATTCGATTTGATTTGATTCTTTTCGATTCGATTCTTTTCTATTTGATTCGATTATTTTCGATTGACACTTTTCGATTCGATTTGTTTCAATTTGATTCAATTCGATTCCTTTTGATTCGATTAGATTCTTTTTGATTCGATTATTTTCCATTCGTCGATTCGATCCTTTTCAATTCGATGCTTTTGATTCAATTCGATCCTTCTATTCGATTATTTTCGATTCAATTCGATTCTTTTCTATTCTATTTGATTCTTTTCTATTCGATTTGATTCTTTTCGTTCGATTCGATTCAATTCGAATCTATTCGATTCAATTCTTTCGATTGGATTCTTTTCGATTTGATTCGATTCTTTTCAATTC
The DNA here is from genome assembly GCF_011100685.1 of Canis lupus familiaris. Lineage (NCBI taxonomy): Eukaryota > Metazoa > Chordata > Mammalia > Carnivora > Canidae > Canis > Canis lupus. The sequence goes on along the minus strand of NC_049250.1, from coordinate 164,617 downwards.
GATTATTTTCGATTCGTCGATTCGATCCTTTTCAATTCGATTCTTTTCGATTTGATTCAATCCTTTTCGATTCGATTCTTTTCGATTCTATTTAATTCTTTTCGATTCGATTCGATTCTTTTCATTCTATTCGATTCAATTCGAATCTATACGATTCAATTCTTTTCTATTGGATTCTTTTCGATTCCATGAATTCGATTCGATTCATTTCGATTCGTCGATTCGATCCTTTTCAATTCGATTCTTTTCGATTCGATTTGATTGTTTTCTAAATTTTTTTTGTAAATTTTTATTTATTTATTTATGATAGTCACAGAGAGAGAGAGAGAGAGAGAGGCAGAGACACAGGGAGAGGGAGAAGCAGGCTCCATGCACCGGGAGCCCGATGTGGGATTCGATCCCGGGTCTCCAGGATCGCGCCCTTGGGCCAAAGGCAGGCGCTAAACCACTGCGCCACCCAGGGATCCCTCTTTTCGATTCAATTCTTTTCTATTCGATTTGATTTGATTCGATTATTTTTGATTCTTTTCCATTCAATTTTGATTCTATTCTTTTCGATTCAATTCGATTATTTTCGATTCGAATCGATTCAATTTTTTTCGATACAATTAGATTCTTCTTTATTTGATTTGATTCTATTCTTTTCGATTCGATTTGATTCTTTTCAAATCAATTCGATTCTTTTCGATTCCATTTGATTCTATTCGAATTTTTGCGATTCGATGCGATTCGATTCAATATTTTCAATTTGATTCATTTTGATTCGATTATTTTCAATTCCATTCGTTTTGATTCTATTCGATTCAATAAGTTTCGATTCGATTTGATTCGTTTAATGTTGATTCGATTTGATTCGATTATTTTCGGCTGATTCGTTCCAATTCGATTCGATTTGATTATTTTCCATTCGATTCGTTTCGATTAGATTCGATTAGATTATTTTCAATTCGATTTGATTCGATTATTTTCTTTTTTCGATTCGATTATTTTCGCTTCGATTCGTTTTGATTCGATTCGATTCGATTATTTTCAATTCGATTCAATTCGATTCGATTCCTTTCGAATCGATTCTTTTCGATTCGTCGATTGGATTCTTTTCTATTTGATTCTTTTAGATTAGATTCGATCTTTTCTATTCGATTCGATTCTTTTCGATTTGAATCTTTTCGATTCGATTCGATTCTTTTCGATTCAATTTTTTTCAATTCTATTCGATTCTTTTCATTTCGATTCTTTTCGATTTGATTTGATTCTTTTCTTTTTTTTGTTTTGTTTTGTTTTTAATTTTTATTTATTCATGATAGGCACACAGTGAGAGAGAGGCAGAGACACAGGCAGAGGGAGAAGCAGGCTCTATGCACCGGGAGCCTGACGTGGGACTCGATCCCGGACCTCCAGGATCGTGCCCTGGGCCAAAGGCAGGCGCCAAACCGCTGCGCCACCCAGGGATCCCCGATTTGATTCTTTTCTATTAGATTCTTTTCGATTCGATTTGATTCATTCGATTGTATTCTTTTCGATTCGATTTGACTTTTTCCATTCGATTCGATTCGATATTTTCAATTCAATTCAATTATTTCGATTCGATTCGATTCTTTTCGATTCGATTCAATTATTTTCTCTTCGATTCAATTCGATTCGCTTCTTTTTGATTCGATTCGATTCGCTTTTTTCGATTCGATTCGTATCGAATCGATTATTTTCGATTCGATTCGTTTCGATTCGATTCATTTCGATTCATTTCGATTCTATTATTTTCAATTCTATTCGTTTCGATTCAATTAGATTTGATTATTTTCGATTCGATTCGAGTTGATTCGATTATTTTCAATTCGATTGGATTCAATTCAATGATTTTCGATTGGATTCGTTTCGATTCGATTCGTTTCAATTGAATTTGATTCGATGATTTCGATTCGATTCGATTATTTTTGATTCGATTTGTTTCAATTAGATTCGATTTGATTCGAATAATTTGGATTCGATTATTTTCGATTCGATTAATTTCGATTCGATTATTTTTTATTTGATTCGTTTGAATTCGATTCGATTCGATTATTTTCGATTCGAATCGATTCGATCGATTTGATTCGATTATTTTCGATTAAATTCATTTCGAATCCATTAATTTGGATTCGATTCGTTTCGATTGTTTTTGATTCGATTCATTTAGATTCGATTATTTTCGATTCGAATCGAATTCATTTCACTTCGATTCGATTCGAGTATTTTCGATTCGAATCGATTCGATTTGATTCGATTTTTTTATTCGATTAGTTTCTATTCTATTATTTTCGATTCGTTTCGATACAATTTGATTATTTTCGATTTGATTCGTATCCATTCGATTATTTTCGATCCGTTTCGATACATTTTGATTCGATTAATTTCTATTTGATTCGATTCAATTCGATTCAATTATTTTCAATTCAATTTGTTTCGATTCAATTATTTTCGATTTGATTATTTTCGATTCGATTCAATTATTTTCAAGTGATTATTTTCGATTTGATTCGATTCATTTCAATTCGATTAATTTCGATTCAATTATTTTCGATTCAATTCGTTTCGGTTCATTTCAATTCAATTGTCGATCGAAATGTTTCGATTCGATTATAGTCGATTCAATTCATTTCGATTAGATTCTTTTTGATTCGATTCGATTCGATTAATTTCGATTCCATTATTTTCTATTCGATTCATTTCGATTTGATTATTTTTGATTCCATTCGTTTCAATTCGATTTGATTATTTTTGATTCGATTCGATTCAATTTGATTACTTTCTATTCGATTTGTTTCGATTCAATTATTTTCGATTCGATTCATTTCGATTCGATTCGATTCGATTCACTTAATTTCGATTCGATTCGATTCGATTATTTTCGATTCGATTCGTTTCCATTCGATTTGATTCGATTATTTCCGATTCGATTCGTTTCGATTCAATTATTTTCGATTCGATTCGTTTCGATTTGATACAATTCGATTCTTTTTGAATCGATTCAATTCTTTTCGATTCGATTCGATTCTTTTCGATTCGATAGTTTTGGATTCGATTTGATTCGATTTTTTCATCTCGATTTGATTCTTTTCGGTTCGATTCGATTCTTTTCGATTCAACTTGATTCTTTTCTATTCGATTTTATCGATTCTTCTCAATTCTTTTCCATTTCTTTCAATTCGATTCGATTCTTTTCGATTCTTTTCAATTCGATTCGATTCGATTCGACTCTTTCGATTCAATTCGATTCAATTTGATATTTTTCATTTCGATTCGATAGTTTTCGATTCGTTTCTTTTTGATTCTATTCAATTCGATTCTTTTCGATTCAATTCGATTCGATTTAAATCTATTTCCGTCTTTTCAATTTGAATTCCTTTCTTTTCTAAACGATTCGATTTGAATCGATTCTTTTCAATTCGATTAGATTCCTTTAACTTACATTCGATTCTTTTGATTCGGTGCAATTCGATTTGATTTTTTTCAATTCGATTCGATTCTTTTCGATTCGAGTCTTTTTGATTCGAATTTCTTTCTTTTTGAATCCTGTTGATTCGATTATTTTCGATTTATTCGTTTAGATTCAATTCGATTTGATTATTTTCGATTCAATTTGATTAGATTCGTTTCGATTCGATTTATTTCTAATCAATTCGATTCTATTTGATTATTTTTCATTTGATTCGTTTCGATTAGATTATTTCTGATTCGATTCAATTCATTTTGATTCGAATAGTTTCGATTCGATTATTTTCGATTAGATTTGTTTCGATTCGATTCGATTCAATTATTTTTTATTTGATTTGTTTCGATTTGATTAAATTCGATTCGTTTCAATTCGATTCAATTCGATTATTTAAGATCCGATTCGAATCGATTCGATTATTTTCGATTCAATTCGTTTCGATTAGATTCGATCGATTTGATTAATTTCGATTCTATTCAATTCATTTATTTTTGATTCGTTTCATTTCGATTCGATTATTTTCGATTCAATTCATTTCAATTCGATTCGATTCAATTATTTTTTATTCGATTTGATTCGATTCAATTCGTTTATTTTCTATTCGATTAGTTTCAGTTCGATTATTTTCTATTCGTTTGGTTTCCTTTCGATTATTTTCTCTTTTTTTTTAATTTTTATTTATTTATGATAGTCACAGAGAGAGAGAGAGAGAGGCAGAGACACAGGCAGAGGGAGAAGCAGGCTCCATGCACCGGGAGCCCGATGTGGGATTCGATCCCGGGTCTCCAGGATCGTGCCCTGGGCCAAAGGCAGGCGCCAAACCGCTGCGCCACCCAGGGATCCCTCCTTTCGATTATTTTCAATTCGATTCGATTATTTATGATTCGATTTGTTTTGATTCGATTATGTTCATTTCGATTCATCTTTATTCATTACTATTCGATTAGTTTCAATTCAATTTGGTTCGATTAATTTCGAATCGATTTAATTCGATTACTTTCGATTCGATTCCTTTTGATTCCTTTCGAATCGATTATTTTTTATTCGATTCAATTAGATTTGAATCGATTATTTTCGATTCTAATCTATTCTTTTCAGTCAATTCGATACAATTCGAATCTATTCGATTCAATTCTTTTTGATTCAATTCTTTTTGATTCGATTCGATTTGATTATTTGATTCCATTCTTTTTAATTCAATTCAATTCGATTCTTTTCAAATCGATTGGTTTTGATTCTTTTCGATTCGATTTTTTCGATTCAATTCTTTATTTGATTTGTTTCGATTTTTTCGATTCGATACTTTTCAAATCGATTTGATTCTTTTTAATTCGATTCGATAAGATTTGATCTTTTTCGATTCTATTCTATTCTTTTCGATATTATTGGATTAGATTCGATTCGATTTTTTTCTTTTCGATTCAATAGTTTTCGATTCGTTTCTTTTTGATTCTATTTAATTCGATTCTTTTCGAATCGATTTGATTAATTTTGTCCTTTTCGATTAAATTTCGATTCGATTCTTTTCGATTCAATTCGATTTGATTCGATTCGATTATTTTTGGTTCTATTCAATAAGATTCAATTTTTTTCGATACGATTCGATTCTTCTTTATTTGATTTGTTTCGATTATTTTCAATTCGATTCGATTTGATTCTTTTCGATTCGATTTGATTCTTTTCAATTCTATTCGATTTGATCTTTTGCTATTCGATTCGATTCGATTTTTTTCGTTTCGATTCGTATCGATATTTTTCGTTTTGATTCGATAGTTGTCGATTCATTTCTTTTCGATTCTATTCAAATCGATTCTTTTCTATTTGATTAGATTCGATTCAAATCTTTCTATTCGTCTCTTTTCGAATCAAATTCTTTTCTTTTCAAAAGGATACGATTTGATTCAATTCATTTCGATTCCTTTCACTTCCATTCGATTCTTTTGATTCAGTGTGATTTGATTCGATTATTTTCGGTTCGATTCGATTATTTTCGAATCGATTCGTTTCGATTCGATTATTGTCAATTCGATTCGATTCATTTTGATTCGATTAGTTTCGATTCGATTATTTTCCATTCGATTCGTTTCGATTCGATTCGATTCGATTTGATTCGACTTTTTTCGATTCGATTCAATTCGATTTATTTCGTTTCCATTCGATAGTTTTCGATTCGTTTCTTTTCGATAATATTTGATTCGATTCTTTTCGATTCGATTCAATTCGAATCTTTCTATTAGAGTCTTTTCGATTTGAATTCCTTTCTTTTCAAAACGATTGGATTCGATTCGATTCTTTTTGATTCGATTTGATTCTTTTCACTTCCATTCGATTCTTTTGATTCGGTGCGATTCGATTTTATTTTTTTTCGATTCAATTCGATTCTTTTTTATTCGAGTCTTTTCGATTCGAATTTCTTTCTTTTCAAATCCTTTTGATTCGATTATTTTCGATTCGATTTGATTAGATTTGATATGATTCACTTTGATTCAATTTGATTAATTTGTATTTGATTCGATTCGATTCGATTTGATTTGTTTCGATTCGTTTTGTTTCGATTCTTTTAGATTCTTTTCGATTTAATTTCGATTCGTCTGTATTCGATTCGATTCAATTTTTCTCGATACGATTTGATTCTTCTTTATTTGATTTGTATCTATTCTTTTCGATTAACTCGATTTGATTCTTTTAGATTCGATTTGATTCTTTTCGATTCGATTCGATTTGATATTTTGCGATTCAATTCGATTTTTTTCGTTTCGATTCGATTCGATTTTTTTCGTTTTGATTCGATTCGAATCTTTTTATTCGAGTCTTTTCTATTTGAATTCCTTTCTTTTCAAAACGATTCGATTCGATTCTCTTCAATTCGATTATTTTCGATCCGATTCAATTTGATTCTTTTCACTTCCATTCGATTCGATTCTTTTGATTCGCTGTGATTCGATTAGATTTTTTTCGATTCGATTCAATTCGATTATTTTCTATTTGAGTCTTTTTTATTCAAATTTCTTTTCAAATCGATTCAATTCGATTATTTTCGATTCGATTCGTTTCGATTCAATTATTTTCGATTCGAATCAATTATTTTCGATTCGATTCGTTTCAATTAGATTCGATTCGAATTGATAAATTTCTATTCGATTCGATTATTTTCGATTAGATATCTTTCAATTCGATTCGATTTGATTATTTTTGATTCGATTCGATTCGATTCAATTCGATTTGATTTGATTATTTTCGTTTCAATTCGATTCAATTCAGTGATTCAGTGATAGGCACACAGTGAGAGAGAGAGAGGCAGAGACACAGGCAGAGGGAGAAGCAGGCTCCATGCACCGGGAGCCCGACGTGGGATTCGATCCCGGGTCTCCAGGATCGCGCCCGGCGCCAAAGGCAGGCGCCAAACCGCTGCGCCACCCAGGGATCCCTCAATTCGATTAATTTTGATTCAGTTATTTTCGATTCAATTCGTTTCGATTCATTTCAATTCAATTATATTCGATTTGAAATGTTTCAATTTGATTATATTCGATTTGATTCATTTCGATTCGATTCGATTCTTTTATTTTCGATTCAATTCGATTCGAATCAATTCGATTATTTTCGATTAGATTCTTTTCGATTCATTTCGATTAATTTCGATTCGATTCGATTATTTTCTATTCGATTCATTTTGATTTGATTATTTTCGATTCGATTCGATTCAATTCGATTTGATTATTTTTGATTCGATTCGATTCAATTCGATTTGATTATTTTCGTTTCGATTTGTTTCGATTCGATTATTTTCAATTCGATTCGTTTCAATTTGATTCGATTATTTTCGATTCGATTCGATTTGATTCTTTTCGAATCGATTCGATTCTTTTCGATTCGATTCGATTCTTTTCGATTAGATTCTATTCGATTTTTTCAACTCGATTCTATTCTTTTTGATTCGATTCAATTCTTTTCTATTCTATTCTATTTGATTCTTCTCGATTCTTTTCGATTTCTTTCAATTCGATTTGATTCTTTTCAATTCGATTCGATTCGATTCGACTTTTTCGATTTTATTCGATTTGTTTTTTCAAACTGATTCTATTCTTTTCGATCGACCCCTTCGATTCGATTTGATTCTTTTCGATTTGATTCGATTTGATTCTTTTGGATTTGAGTCTTTTTGATTCGATTCGATTCTTTTCAATCGACTCTTTTCGATTCCATTCGATTTGTTTCGATTTGATTCGATTCCATTCCATTGGATTCAATTCTTTTCGATTCGATCTATTAGATTTGATTCTTCGATACTTTTCAATTCGATTCGATTAGATTCAATTTTTTTTCCATTTGATTCGTTTTGTTTTTTCGATTCGATTCTTTTCGATCAACTCTTATCGATTCCATTCGATTCATTTCTATTTGATTCTATTCGATTCTTTTCGATTTGAGTCTTTTCGATTTGATTTGATTCTTTTTGATCGACTCTTCGATTCGATTTGATTGTTTCAATTCTTTTTGAATCAATTTCGATTCAATTCTTTTCGATTCGATTTGATTCGATTTGACTTTTTGCGATTCGATTTGACTTTTTGAGATTCGATTTGATTTTCGTCGTTTCGATTCGATTCGATTCGATATTTTCGTCTCGATTCGATATTTTTCTATTCGTTTCTTTTCGATTCTATTTTATTCTATTCTATTCTTTTCGATTCGATTCGATTCCTTTCACTTCCATTCGATTCTTTTCATTCGGTGCGATTCCATTTGATTTTTTGATTCGATTCAATTTGTTTCTATTCAATTCAATTCGATTAATTTCTATATGATTAGATTCTATTCGATTCAATTATTTTTGATTTGAGTCGTTTCGATTCAATTATTTTTGATTCGATTTGTTTCAATTCAATTTGATTCGATTCATTGTGATTCGATTAGTTTCGACTCGATTATTTTCAATTCGATTCATTTCAATTCGATTCAATTATTTTTTATTCGATTCGTTTTGATTCGAATATTTTCGATTCGATTCATTTCAATTCAATTCGATTCAATTATATTTTATTCGATTCTTTTCTATTCGATTATTTTCGATATGATTCGTTTCGATTCGATTCAATTCGATTCATTTTGATTCGATTAGTTTCGATTCAATAATTTTCGATACGATTCAATTTGTTTCAATTCGATTCGATTGTATTTGATTCGATTCATTTCGATTTGATTATTTTCGATTCGATTCATTTCATTTCGATTCGAATATTTTCGATTTGATTCTTTTCGATTCGATTATTTTCGATATGATTAGTTTCAATTCAATTCAATTCGATTAATTTTTATTCTATTCGATTCAATTCAATTCAATTATTTTCAATTTGATTCGTTTCGATTCGATTATTTTCGATTCAATTAGTTTCGATTCGATAATCTGTGATTCGAATCGTTTCGGTTCGATTATTTTCAATTTCATTCGAATCATTTCAATTCGTTTCGATTCGATTCGATTAACGTCGTTTGATTCGATTCAAATCGATTATTTTCGATTTGATTAGTTTCAATTCCATTATTTTCGATTCGATTCTTTCAATTCGATTCGATTCGATTATTTTCGATTCGAATTCTTTCGATTTGGTTATTTTCGATTCGAATTGTTTCAATTCAATTTGTTTCGATTCGATTCGATTATTTTCGATTCGATTCGATTTGATTGTTTTCGATTCTATTCGTTTTGAATCGACTCGAATCGATTATTTCCTATTCAATTTGATTCGATTATTTTTGATTCGATTATTTTCAATTCGAATCTATTCAATTTGTTTCGTTTCGATACGATTCGTTTAATTTCTATTCGATTGGATTTGATTCGATTTGATTATTTTCGATTCGATTTGTTTTGATTTGATTCGATTCGATTATTTTCGATTTGATTCGATTCGATTCGATTCAATTAGATTATTTTCGATTTGATTCGATTCGATTTGATTCGTTTTGATTCTATTAATTTCTATTCGATTTTATTCGATTCGATTCGATTCGATTCTTTTCGATTCGATTTTTTTCGATTCGATTTGCTTCAATTCGATTTTTTTTCGATTTGATTCAATTTATTTCGATTCGATTAATTTCGATTCGATTATATTCGATTTGATTTGGTTCGATTCATTTCGATTCGATTCGATTATTTTCCATTCGATTCTTAGCGATTCGATTATTTTCGACTCGATTCGTTTCGATTCGATTCGATTCGATTAGTTTCAATTCGATTCAATTATTTTCGATTCGATTCATTTCTATTCGATCTTTTTCGATTCGATTCGTTTCAATTCGATTCGATTCAATTATTTTTTATTCGATTCGATTCAATTCTATTTGATTCTTTTAATTCCATTCGATTCGATTCTTATGATTCGGTGAGATTCAATTCGATTTTTTTCGATTCGATTCGATTTGATTCTTTTCGATTCGAGTCTTTTAGATTCGGATTTCTTTCTTTTCGAATCGTTTCGATTCGATTATTTTCCTTTCGATTCGTTTCGATTCAATTCGATTCGATTAATTTCTATTCAATTCGATTTGATTCAATTATTTCGATTCGATTCCTTTCGATTCGATTATTTTCGATTCGATTAGTTTTGATTCAATTCGATAATCTTCGATTCGATTATTTTCGATTTGATTCTATTCATTTCGATTCGTTTCATTTCAATTCGATTATTTTCTATTCAATTCATTTCGATTCGATGATTTTTTATTCGATTCGATTCGATTAATTTCGATTCAATTCGATTTGATTATTTTCGATTCAATTCGTTTCAATTCGATTTGATTCACCAAGTAGGGTGAGACCCTGGTGGTGACCAGAGTCACCAGGTCCAGGTGAGGACCAGGTAAGGACCAGATTCACCAGGTCCAAGTGAAGCCCAGGCGGGGACCAGAGTCACCAGTTAAGGGTGACGCCCAGAGGGGGAACCATAGTAACCAGTTTAGTTTGGGGCCCAGAGTGGGAACAGAGGTCCCCAGTCAAAGTGAAGCCCGGGTGTGGAATAGAGTATCCAGGTCCCAATGATGCCTAGGTGAGGACCAGAGTCACTAGGGACATGCAAGTCCCAGATGGGGATCAGAATCACCAGGTCCTCATGAGGCATAGAAGGAGACCACCATCACCAGTATCAGCTGAGCCTCATGTGGGTACCAGAGCCACTATATCCATCTGAGTCCCAGGTCCATGTGAGGCCCATGTGAGGAATAGATTCATCAGGTCGAAGTGAGGCATAGTTGGGACAAGAGTCACCAGGTCTGCATGAGGCCTAGGTGGGGACAGGATTCACCAGGTCTGAGTTAGGTCAAAGTGGGGACGAGAGTCACCAGGTCCAGGTGAGGCCAAACTGAGGACCAGAGTCACCACATCCAGGTGAGGTCCATGTTGGAAAGAGAGTCACAAGGTCCAGGAGAGGTCCAGGTGGGGACCAGAGTCACCAGGTCCAGGTGAAGCCTAGGTGGGGACCAGAGTCACCAGGTCCAGCTGAGGCCCAAGTGAGGACCAGAGTTACCAGGTACACTTGAGGCCCAGGTGGGGACCAGAGTCACCAGATCCACTTGCAACCCAGGTGTGGACCAGATCCACCAGGTCCAAGTGAGGCCCACGTGGGGACCTAAGCCAACAGGTATGGGTGAGGCCCAGGTGGTGACAACAGTCACCACATCCAGGTGAGGCCCAGATGGGGGCCAGATTCACCAGGTCCAGGTGACCCAGGTGGAGACCAGAGTCACTGGGTCCGGGTGAGGATCAGGTGAGGACCAGATTGGGTCCAAGTGAGGCCCTCGTGGGGACCTTAGTCACCAGGTATGTGTAAGTCCAGGTTGCAACCACACTCACCAGGTACAGGTGAGGACAACCTGCAGGCCAGAGTCACCAGATCCATGTGAGGACCTGGTGGGGACCGGAGTCACCAGGTACATGAGAAGCTAGAAACACTGCAGCCACCAGGTCCACATGTGTTCCATGTGGGAACGAGAGTCACCAGTTACAGGTGAGGCCCAGGTGGGAATCAGTGTCACTATGTCCAGGTGTGCTCCAGGTGAAGACCAGAGTTAATAGGTCCAGGTGGGTCCCTGTTAGGGAACAGTGTAACCATGTCCTGATGCTACCCAGGTGGGTACCAGAGTTACCAGGTCCAAGTGAGGCCGAGGTGGGAGCAGAGACAAGAGGTCCAGGTGAGGTCCCAGTGGGAACGACAGTCACCAGGTCAGGTGAGGCCATGGTGAGAATCAGACTAATCAGTTCCAGGTGAGGCCCAGTTGGGGCCAGAGTCACCTGGTACAGAAGAGGCCAAAGTGAGGACCAGACTTACCAAGTCCAGGTGAGTCCCAGGGGGGATAGAGGAACCAAGTCCCGATGATACCCAGGTAGGGACCAGAGTCACCAGGTCCAGATGAGGCCCAGGTGGGGAGCATATTCACTAGGTCCAGGTAAGGCCCAGTTGAGGACCAGAGTCACGAAGTCCGGTTGAAGCCTAGAGGGGTACCAGAATCACCTCGTCCAGGTGACATCCAGATGAGGACCAGAGTCACCAGGTCAGGGTGAGTCCCAGAGGGGTTCCAGAGTTATCATGTCCAGGTGAGCCTCAGGTGTGGAACAGAGTAACCAGATCCCAAAGATGCCCAGGTGAAGACCAGAGTCACCAGATCTCAGTGAGTTCCAGATAGGATCAGAGTCACCAGTTCCAGGGGAGGCCCAGGTGGTGGCCAGAGTCACCACGTTTGGGTGAGGACCAGGTAAGTACCACATTCACCAGGTCCAAGTGAGGCCCACGTGGGGTCCTGAGTCACCAGGTATGGGTGAGACCCAGGTGGCAACCCCACTGACCAGGTCACGGTGAGGCCAACCTGCAGGCCAGAGTCTCCAGAAACAGGTGAGGCCCTGGTGGGGACCGGAGTCACCAGGTAAATGTGAGGCTAGAAGGACACCACAGTCACCAGGTCCAGGTGAGGTTCATGTGGGAACGAGAGTTCAGGTCCAAGTGAGACCCAGATGGGGACCACAGTCACCAGGTCCAGATTGAGGCCTAGGTGGGGGGCCCAGAGTCACCAGGTCCAGATTGAGGCCTACGTGGGGGGCCCAGAGTCATCAGGGCCAGGTGAGGCCAAAGTGCGGAGCAAAGTTATCAGGTCCAGGTGAGTCCCAGGTGGGAACCAGTCACCTCGTCCAGGTGAGGCCCACAAGAGTAGTGCCTCCAAGCTGAATCCCGCAATTTCCTAGTAATTCCTGTCTTAGACTGGTGCTACATACTAAGTTCCATACTAGCTAATTGAACCCTGCATCCAACGGCAAATTACATCCGAGAGTTGGGCTCACACGCAGTCCCTCACAGTTCCACACTGCCTGCAGAATGTGTTTCCAACGTCTTCACCAGAGACGTTTGTCAGAAGCTTGTGAGACGCAAGTGGAATAATGCAGGCCTGGAAGGTGTCTCCAGGTGGAGTAGAGTGGTATTCTTGGAACCTCCTGAGTTAGAATACTGCTGCGTTCTCAGGGCCATCAGAATGCAGCTAGTTGAAAGCTGGCTTGTAGACATGCTTCCTTGTGAGAGTTCAGGTGAGGGCAGGACCCTCCCAAAACCTGACTGCCTGTAGACATAGGTCCTAACATCCTTATGTTAGGTGCTGGAAGAGGTTGTGAAAAGCATGTAGACGTTTCAGGCTTGTAGTCACGTGTAACTGAGTTCAATACAGCGATTTCCAACAGCCTTGTTCAATTAAAGTGTAGCTAGGTTCTAACTCCCATAAAAGAGTGGCTAGCAGACATCTGCCTGCAAAGCATACAGGCTTCTCAGAGTTCAGCTTATGGCCTGTACCTCCCACAATCTGACGGCCTGTACGGATCGCTTCCACAGCATTCCGTTCTATGCGGGACAGTAGCGGAGTGAGAACCAAGAGTCTGCATTGTCAATTTCGCGACTACCAGACACCTGCCTCCAAGTGATGCACACTCCTTTGGATGAGCTTATGGCTTGTTCCTCCCACATGCTGACCGCCTGTACCTTTCACTTCGAAAGGACGTCGTTCGATACGGGACACAAGTTTTGTGAGAGGCCAGTGTCTCCTAGCCCAATCCAACGACTTCTGAGTAATTCTTCCCTCAGAAGGGAGCTACATACTAACTTCCAAACTGAGTACCTAGTTGAAAGCTGTCTCTCTGGGGAACTTCCTTCTGCAAGATGAGCTGACACGCCGTCCTTCCTAGTTCCACTTGCCTGCAGATGGAGTTACAAACATCCTCACTAGACATGTTTGTCAGAAGCTCATGGGACGCAAGGGGCAAGCTGCAGGCTTCAATGGTTGTGTCTCCAGGTGCAGTAGAACTTTATTCATGGAACGACCTGACTTCCAATGCTGTAAATTTTGGGTTAGGTTATGGGTTAGGCTTAGGGTTGGGGTCCTGTTTAAGCTTAGGGTTAGGGTTAGGATTAAGGTTAGGGTTAGGGTTAGGGTTAGGGTTCAGGTTAGGGTTAGGGGTAGGTTCAGGGTTAGGGGTAGGCTATTGGTTAGGGTTAGGGTTAGGGTTAGGTTGCGGGTTAGGTTATGGGTAAGGGTATGGGATAGGTTACGGATTAGGGTACGGGTTAGTGTTAGGGTTAGGTTACGGGTTAGGGTTAGGGTATGGGATAGTTAGTGTTAGAGTTAGGATACGGGTTTGGACTAGGGTTTGGGTTAGGGTACGGCTTAGGGTTGTTTAGGGTTAGGGTTAAGGTACACGTTAGTGTTAGGGTTAGGGTACTGTTTAGGGTTAGGGTTAGGGTTAGTTTACGGTTTAGGGTTAGGGTTAGGTTTAGAGATAGGGTTAGGGTTATGATTAGAGTTAGGGTTAGGTTTAGGGGTAGTTTTAGTGTGAGGGTACGGGTTATGCTAAGGGTTAGGGTAGGGTACGGTTTAGGGTTAGGGTACAGGTTAGGGTTAGTTTTATGGTTAGGATTAGGGTACGGGTTAGTGTTAGTGTTAGGGTGCCATTCAGGTTTAGTGTACGGGTTAGCGTTTGGGTTGGGGTTAGCTTAAGGGTTAGGGTACGGGTTAGGGTTAGGTTTAGGTTATTGTTTGGTTTAGATTTATGGGTTAGATTTAGGGTTAGGGTTAAGGGTAGGGTTAAGAGTAGGGTTAGGGTTAGGGGTTAGGGGTTTGGGTTAGGGTTAGGGTTATGTTTTGGGTTAGGGTTAGGGTTAGGGTTAAGGGTTAGGGTTAAGGGTTACAGTTAGGGTTAGGTTTAGGGGTTATGGGTTAGGGGTTAGGGTTAGGGTTAGGGGTTAGGGGTTAGAGTTAGGTTTAGGGTTAGGGTTACGGTTAGGGTTAGGAGTTAGGTTTAGGGTTTGGATTAGGGTTAGGCGTAGGGTTAGTCTTAAGGATTAGTGTTAAGGGTTAGTGTTAAGGGTTAGGGTTATGGGTTAGTGGTAAGGGTTATGTTTAGGGTTGGGGATGGGTTTGCGTTTGGGGTTGGTTTTAGGGTTAGGGTTAGGGTTAGAGTTAGGGGTTAGGGTTAGGTTTAGGGATAGGGGTTTGTGTAAGGGTTAGGTTTAGGTGTTAGGGTTTAGGGTTAGGGTTAGGATATGGGTTAGGGTATGGGTAGGAACGGGTTAGGGTTAGGGTACGGTTTAGTGTTAGGGTACGGGTTAGGGTTAGGGTACGGGTTAGGGTACGGGTTAGGGTACGGGTTAGGGTTACTGTATGGGTTAGGGTTAGGGTTAGGGTACGGGTTAGAGTTAGGGTACGGGTTAGGGTTAGGTTTAGGTTACGGATGAGTGTTAGGGTTAGGGTATG
Organism: Canis lupus familiaris; assembly: GCF_011100685.1. Classification (NCBI taxonomy): domain Eukaryota; kingdom Metazoa; phylum Chordata; class Mammalia; order Carnivora; family Canidae; genus Canis; species Canis lupus. The sequence goes on along the minus strand of NC_049250.1, from coordinate 149,361 downwards.
GGTAAGTGTATGGGTTAGGTTTCAGGTTAGGTTTAGGATTAGGTTTAGTGTTAGGGGTTAAGGTTAGTGTTAGGGTTAGGTTTAGGGTTAGGTTGAGGGGTTAGGGTTACATTTAGGGTTAGGGTTAGTGTTAGAGGTTAGGGGTTAGGGGTAGCGTTAGGGATAAGGGTTAGTGTTAAGGGTTAGGGTTAGGTGTTATGGTTAGGATTAGGGTTAGGGGATAGGTTTTAGGGTTATGGTTAGGTACATGTTAGGTTTGGGTTAGGATACGGGTTAGTGTACGTGTTAGGGTACGGGTTAGTGTTAGAGTACTGGTTAGGGTTAGGGTTAGGGGACGGGTTAGTGTACAGGTTAGGGTATGGACTTAGGATTAGGGTACGGGTTGGGGTACAGGATAGGGTACAGGGTACGGTTACATGTTAGGGTACGGGTTAGGGTTAGGGTACGGGTTAAGTTTAGGGTTAGTGTTCGGGTTTGTGTTAGGGTTAGGGTTAGGGGTTAGGGGTTTGGGTTAGGGTTACGGTTAGGGTTAGGGTTAGGGGTTAGTGTTAGTGTTAGGGTTAGGGTTAGGTTTGGGTTAAGGGTTAGGGTTAGGATAGGTTTGTGTTAGGGGTTAGGGGTTAGGGTTAGGGATTTGATTAAATTTGATTCTTTTCCATTCGATTCGATTCAATTCTTTTTGATTCGAATCCATTCGATTCAATTTTTTTCAATCCGATTCTAAACGATTCGATTTTTTTCAATTCGATAGATTCTTTTCTATTCGATTTGATTTAATTCGATTCAATTCTTTTCGATTCGATTCGAATCTTTTCGATTCAATTTGTTTCGATTCGATTCTTTTCAGTTCGATTCGATTCAAATCTTTTCGATATGATTCAATTCGATTCTTTACGATTCGATTCGATTATTTTCAATTAGACTCGATTTTTTTCGATTCGATTCGATTCTTTTCCATTCTATTTGATTTGATTCTCTTCGATTCTCTTTGATTCTATTCTATTCGATTCAATTCGATTTTTTCTATTTGATTTGATTCCTTTCAATTCGATTCAATACGATTCGAATCTTTCAATTCAATTCGATTCTTTTCGATTCAATTCGATGTTTTCGATTAGATTGGATTCTTTTCAATTTGATTCAATTCGATTCAAATCTTTTTGAATCGATTCTTCTTTTCAATACGATTCGATTCAATTCTTTTAATTCGATTCGATTCTTTTCGATTCGATTTTTTTCAATTTGATTTGATTCTTTTCGATTTGATCGATTCTTTTCAATTTGATTCGATTCCATTTGATTCGATTCGATTATTTTTGATTCGACTCAATTTGATGGCTTGATTCGATTATTTTCGATTCGAATCTTTTCGAATCGATTCTATTCTTTTCGATTCTATTCTATTCGATTCGATTCGATTCTTTTCGATTCGATTTTTTTTATTTGCTTCGATTCGATTCTTTTCAATTCGATTCAATTCAATTCTGTTCGATTCAATTCGATTCAATTCAATTCGATTTGATTCGATACTTTTCGATTTGATTCGATTCAATTCTTTTCAATTCGATTATGTTCGGTTCGATTCGATTCTTTTCGATTTGATCGATTCTTTTCAATTCGATTCGATTCGATTTGATTCAATTTGATTCTTTTTGATTTGATTCGATTATTTTTGATTCGACTCAATTCGATGGTTTGATTCGATTATTTTTGATTCGATTTGATTCGATTCTTTTTGATTCGATTCGATTCTTTTCGATTCAATTCAATTCTATTCGAATATTTTAAATTCGATTCGGTTGCATTAGATTCGATTATTTTTGATTCAATTCGATTCGATTATTTTTTATTTGATTCGATTCATTACGGTTCGATTCAATTATTTTGTATTCGAATTGATTCGATTCTTTTCAATTCAATTCGATTTGATACGATTATTTTCTATTCGATTTGATTCGATTTGGTTCTTCTTGATTCGATTCGATTATTTTCGATTCGAATCAATTCGATTCTTTTCGATTGGATTATTTTCGATTCGATTTGATTATTTTGGTTTCAATTCGATTATTTTCAGTTCAATCGTTTGGATTATTTTCGATCTGATTCGTTGCGAATGTTTATTTTCTATTCAATTAGATTCGATGCGATTATTTTCAATTCAATTCAAATCAATTTGATTATTTTTGATTTGATTTGATTGGATTTGATTAAATTTTTTTCAATTCGAATCAATTATTTTTGATTCGATTCAATTCTTTTCGATTTGATTCTATTATTTTTGATTAGGTTCGATTTTTTTCGATTCAATTCAGTTCGATTCGAATCAATTATTTTCGATTCAATTCGATTTGATTCTGTTCGATTATTTTCGATTCGATTTGATTCGATTGGATTATTTTCGAATGGATTCGATTCGATTATTTTCAATTCGATTCGATTCGATTATTTTCGAATCAATTTGGATTGATTTGATTCGATTATTTTCGATTCAATTCTGTTCGATTCAATTCGATTATTTTAGATTCAATTTGGTTTGATTCTGTTCGATTATTTTCAATTTGATTTGATTCGATTCGATTCTTTTTTATTTTATTAGATTGGATTAGTTTAGATTATTTTCAATTCGATTAGATTCTTCTCAATTCAATTCGATTATTTTCATTTTCAATTCAATTCGGTTATTTCTGATTTGATTCGTTGCGAATTAATTATTTTCGATTTGATTCGATTCGATTCAATTATTTTCGAGTCGATTCAATTCAATTCTTTTCAATTCGATTCGATTCTTTTCAATTCGATTATTTTAGATTAGATTATTTTAGATTTGATTCGATTTGATTAAATTCGATTCGAATATTTTCGATTCGATTTGATCATTTTCAATTCTATTCGTTTCCATTATTTTCGATTCGTTTTGCTGTGAATCTATCATTTTCGAATTGTTTCGTTTTAATTCAATTCAATTCGATTTGATTATTTTCAATTCGATTATTTTCAATTTGATTCGATTTGATTCGATTATTTTCGAATCGATTCGATTATTTTCGATTCGATTATATTCCATTCGATTCGTTTCAATTATTTTCTATTTGAATAGATTTGATTATTTTCGAATCGATTATTTTTTATTCGATTTGATCATTTTCGATTCAATTCAATTCGATTATTTTCGTCTCGATTCGATTCGATACGAATCGATATTTCGATTCGATTTGATTCGATTATTTTTTATTTGATTCGGTTTGATTATTTTTGATTCAATTGGATTTGATTCAATTATTTTCGATTCAATTCGATTCTTTTCTATTTGATTCGATTATTTTCATTTCCATTCTATTTGATTGTTTTCGATTCGATTGATTAGATTATTTTTTATTTGATTCGATTTGATTCAATTATTTTCGATTCGATTCGATTATTTTCGATTTGATTCTATTCGATTTGATTAGATTCTTTTCTATTCGTATGGCCTCGATTCTTTTCGATTCGATTATTTTAGATTCAATTCGATTATTTTCGATTCGATTTGATTATTTTTGATTTGATTTGATTCTTTTCGATTCGTTTTGATTCTTTTCAATTCGAATCGATTTGATTCTTTTCGATTTGATTATTTTCAATTCGACTCTTTTCCATTATTTTCGATTCATTTCAATTGATTCGATTTTTTTATTTTCGATTATATTTGATTGTTTTTTATTCGATTCGATTCTTTTCGATTCATTTCGATTCTTTTCAATTCGAATCGATTTGATTCTTTTCGATTCGATTATTTTCAATTTGATTCGATTATGTTCGATTCATTTTGATTATATTCGATTCAATTTGATTGGTTTATATTCGATTCTATTTGATGGGAATCGATTATTTTCTATTCAATTTGATGCGATTCGATACTTTTCGATCGATTCGATTCTTTACAATTCGACTCGATTTTTTTCGATTTGATTCGATTCTTTTCGATTCTATACGATTCTTTTCCATTCGATTCAATCTTTTCGATTCCATACTTTTCGATTCGATTCGATTCGATTCTTTTCTATTCGATTCGATTCATTCAAATAATCGAAACGAATAAAATTGAACAGAAAAGATTTGATTCGAATCGAATCGAAAGGAATTGAATTGAATCGAATCGAATGGAAAAGAATCAAATCGCGTCGAATCGAATCGAAAAGAATCGAATCGAATCGAATCAAAAAGAATCGAAACGAATTGAAAAGACTCGAATCGAATCTAACAGAATTGAAAAGAATCGAATTGAATCAAAAAGAATCGAGTCAAATCGATAAAAATCGAATCAAATTTAATCGAATTGAACAGAATCGAATCTAATGACATTGAAAAGAAGCGAATCGAAAAGAACCGAATCAAATAAAAAAATCGAAACGAATTGAAAAAGATCGATTCATTTCGATTAATTTTGATTCAATTCGATTATTTTTTATTCAATTCGATTCGATTCGATTATTTTCGATTCGATTCGATTATTTTGGATTCGATTCGATTCTTTTCGATTCGATTCAATTAATTTCGATTCGAATCGATTTGATTCTTTGTGATTTGATTTGATGATTTGATTCGATTATTTTCGATTCGATTTGATTCGATTCTTTTTGATTCGATTTGATTATTTTCTATTCAATTCTATTCTATTTGATTATTTTCAATTCGATTAGATTGCATTCGATTCGATTATTTTCGATTCAATTCGGTTTGATTATTTTTGATTTGATTTCATTCTTTTCGATTCGATTTGATTATTTTCGATTCGAATCGATTCGATTATTTTCTATTTGATTCTTTTCGATTCGATTCGATTATTTTTGAATCAATTCAATTGGATTATTTTTGATTTGATGCGATTAGATTATTTTCGATTCGATTTGATTCAATTAATTTTAATTCGATACGACTATTTTCGTTTCAATTCAATTCAATTTTATTATTTTTGATTCGATTTGATTTGATTCAATGCGATTATTTTCGATTCGATTCGATTATTTTTTATTCAATTTGGTTCTATTCAGTTTGATTATTTTCGATTTGATTCGATTCTATTCGATTCTATTCTATTGGATTCATATAGATTTTTTTTAAAATATTTTATTTATTTATGACAGATACAGAGAGAGAGAGGCAGAGACACAGGCAGAGGGAGAAGCAGGCTCCATGCACCGGGAGCCCGATGTGGGATTCGATCCTGGGTCTCCAGGATCACGCCCTGGGCCAAAGGCAGGCGCCAAACCGCTGTGCCACCCAGGGATCCCCATATAGATTATTTTTTATTTGATTCGATTCTTCAATTCGATTTGATTATTTTCAATTCGATTATTTCCGATTCGATTCGATGCGAATCTATTATTTTCAATTCGATTTTATTCGATTCGATTATTTTCGATTCGATTATTTTCGATTCGAATCGATTATTTGCTTTTCGATTCGATTCTTTTCGATTCCATTCAATATTTTTGATTTGAATCGACTTGATTCTTTTCGATTCGATTAATTTAGATTCGATTCGATTATTTTAGATTCGATTCGATTATTTTAGATTCTATTCATTTCCATTATTTCCGATCGATTCGATGTGAATCGATTATTTTCTAACCGATTCATATCAATTCGATTCAATTCGAGTCAATTCGATTCTATTATTTTCTTTTATTTTTTTTTTAATTTTTATTTATTTATGATAGTCACAGAGAGAGAGAGAGAGAGAGAGGCAGAGACATAGGCAGAGGGAGAAGCAGGCTCCATGCACCGGGAGCCCAATGTGGGATTCGACCCAGCGTCTCCAGGATCGCGCCCTGGGCCAAAGGCAGGCGCTAAACCGCTGCGCCACCCAGGGATCCCTCGATTCTATTATTTTCGATTCGATTGGATTATTTTTGATTCGATTCGATTTGATTTGATTATTTTCAATTCGATTCTATTCGACTATTTTCATTTCAATTCGATTCGATTCGATTTGATTTGAGTATAATGAATTCTTTTCGATTCGATTTGAATACTTATAATTTGATTCAATTCTATTATTTTTGATTCGATTCTATTTTTTCGATTCGATTATTTTCGATTCGATTCTATTTGATTCGTTTATTTTTGATTCGATTCGTTTCAATTATTTTCGATTTGATTCTATTCTATTCGTTTTGATTCTTTTCTATTAGTATCACCTCGATTCTTTTCGATTCAATTATTTTAGATTCAAATCAATTATTTTCGATTCGATTCAATAATATTCGATTCGATACATTTTGATTCAATTCGATTCTTTTCAATTCGATTATTTTCGATTCTATTCTTTTCCATTATTTTCGATTTGATTTGATGTGAATCGATTATCTTTGTATCGATTTGTTTCAATTTGATTTGATTCGATTCGATTCGATATTATTATTTTCGATTTGATTCTATTAATTTCGATTCGATTATTTTCGATTCAATTCGATTCAATTCGATTATTTTCGATTCGATTCAATTGGATCGATTCGTTTATTTTCAATTCAAATCGATTCTTTTCGATTCGATGCTTTTCGATTCGATTTATGTTCGATTCGATTCGACTATATTCAATTCAATTCGATTGGTTTATATTCGATTCGATTCGATTGGAATCGATTATTTTCAATTCGATTTGATGCAATTCAACTCTTTTCGATTCGATTCGATTCTTTTCGATTCGACTCGATATTTTTCGATTCGGTTCGATTCTTTTCGATTCCATTCTTTTCGATTCCTTTCGATTCGATTCGATTCATTCGAATAATCGAATCGAATTGAATTGAATTGAAAAGATTTGACTCGACTCGAATAGAAAATAATCGAATCGAATCGAATCGAATCAAATCGAAAAGAATCAAATCGAATCAAAAAGAATCAAAACGATTTGAAAAAAATCGAATCGAATAGAATTGAAAAGAATCAAATCGAATCAAATCGAAAAGAATCTAATCAAATCGATAAAAATCGAATTGAATTGTATTGAATCGAACAGAATCGAATCAAATGACATCTAAAAGAAGCGAATCGAAAAGAATCGAATCCAGTTGAAAAGAATCGAATCTAAAATAATTGAATCGAAAAGAATCGAATTGAATCAAATAGAAAATAATCGAATTGATTCGAATTGAATCGAATCAAAAATAATTGAATCGAAAAAAATTGAATCTAATCGCATCGAATCAAAAGAATTGAATCGAAAGGAAGCGAAAGAATTGAATGACATGTATCGAATCGAATCTAAAAAAAATTGAAAAAAAGAAAAAATCGAATCCGTTCAATAAAATCAATTTGAATCGAATCGAACTGAATCGAATATAATCGAATCAAATCGAATAAAAAAATCGAATTGAATCAAATAGAATTGAAAAGAATCGAAAAGAATCAAATTGGAAAGAAACGAATCTAATCTAATCAAATGGAAAAGAATCTAATCGATTCAAATCGAATCAAATCGAAAAAAATTGAATCTAATCGCATCGATTCAAAAGAATTGAATCGTATGGAAGCAAAAAGAATCGAATGAATCGAATCGATCGAAAAGAATTGAATCGAATTGAAAAGAATCAAATTGGATAGAATCAAATCGATTCGAAAGAATTGAAAAGAATCTGATCTAATCGAATCGAATCAAAAAGAACCAAATCTAATTGAATCTAATCAAAAAGAATAGAATCGAAAAGAATCAAATCCAATCAAAAAATCAAATCAAATCGAATCGAACTGAATCGAATATAATCAAATCGAATTGAATCGAAAAGAATCGAACCGAAGAGAATCAAAAAAAATTGAATAGAAATGAAAAGAATCAAATCGAATCGAAAGAATCGAATCGAATTGAATCAAAATTAATCGAATCGAATCGAAAAGAATGGAATTGAATCAAATCGAATAGAATCGAAAAGAATTGAATCGAATGGAATCGCATAAAAAAGAATCGATTTGAATGGAATAGATTGGAATCGAAAAGATTCGAATCGAAAAAATCGAATCGAATCAAATCGAATCGAAAAGAATCGAATCAAAAAGAATCAATCGAATAAAAAATAATCGAATCTAATAGAATCGAAAAGAATCGAATTGAATCGAAAAGAATCGAATCTAATCGAATCAAAAAATAGAAACGAATTAAATCGAAAAGAATAGAACCAAAAAGAAATGAAAATAATCAAATTGGGGATCCCTGGGTGGCGCAGCGATATAGCGCCTGCCTTTGGCCCAGGGCGTGATCCTGGAGACCCAGGATCGAATCCCACGTCAGGTTACCGGTGCATGGAGCCTGCTTCTCCCTCTGCCTATGTCTCTGCCTCTCTCTCCCTCTGTGTGTGACTATCATAAATAAATAAAAATTAAAAAAAGAAAATAATAAAATTGAATTGATTAGAATCGAAAGAATCTAATCAAACTGAATCAAAAAGAATCGAATCGAATCGAATCAAAAAGAATCATATCGAATAGAATCGAAAAGAATCGAATCGAATTGAATAGAATCGATTTGAAAAGAATCGAAATGAGAAATTGAATCGAATGGAATCGAATCGAAAAGAATTGAATCGAAAAGGATTGAATCGAATCGAAAGGAATCAAATCAAATAGAATCAAATAGAAAAGAATCTAATAAATTCTAATCAAATCGAATCGAAAAAATCGAATTAAAAAAATAAAATCGAATCGCATCGAATCAAAAGAATCGTATCAAATGGAAGCGAAAAAAATCGAATGAATCGAATCAAATCGAATCGAAAATAATTGAATCTAATCGAATTGAAAAGAATCGAATCGAATTGAATCAAAAACAATCGAATCGATGAAAAGAATGGAATCGAATCGAATCGAAAAAATCGAATCGAATCAAATTGATTCGAAAAGAACCGAAAAGAATCAAATCTAATCGAATAAAAAAGAATAGAATCTAATTGAATCTAACTGAAAAGAATAGAATCGAAAAGAATCGAATCCAATCAAAAAATCAATTTGAATCAAATCGAATTGAATCGAATATAATCAAATCGAATCAAATCGTAAAGAATTGAACCGAAGAGAATTGAAAATAATCGAATCAAATTGAAACAAAAATAATCGAATCGAATCGAATGGAAAGAATCTAATCGAATTGAATCAAAAAGAATCGAATCGAATTGAAAAGAATGGAATCGAATAGAATCGAATAGAATCGATCGAATCAAATGGAAATACATCGAAAAGAATCGATTTGAATCGAATAGATTCGAATCGAAAGAATCGAATGTAATCGAATCGAAAAGAATCGAATCGAAGAAAATTGAAAAGAATCAAATCGAATCGAAATGAAAATAATCGAATCGAATCGAATCGAATTGAATCAAAAAGAATCAAATAAAGAAAAAAGAATAAAATCGAATCGAAAAGAATCGAATAGAATAAAAAACAATCGAATCAAATGGAATGGAATCAAATGGGAAAGAATCGATTTGAATCGAATTGATTCGAATCGAAAAGAATCGTATCGAAAGAATCGAATCGAATTGAATCGAAAAGAATCGAATCGTTCAAAAAACACAAATCGAATTGAATCAAATAGAAAAGAATCCAATCGATTCGATTCGAAGTGAAAGGAATCGAATGGAATCGAATTGAAAAGAATCAAATTGAATCGCACTGAATCAAAAGAATCGAATAGAATGGAAGTGAAAAGAATCAAATCAAAAAGAATCGAATCAAATCGAATTGAAAAAATCGAATCGAATCGCACCGAATCAAAAGAATCGAATCGAATGAAAGTGAAAAGAATCGAATCGAATCGAATCGAAAAGAATCGAATCGGATCAAATCGAAAAGAATCAAATCGACTCGAATAGATTAGAAAAGAATGGAATTCGAATCGAAAAGAAAAGAATCGATAAGAAATGAATCAAAAACTATCGAATTGAAACGAAAATAATCGAATTGAAGCAAATCGAAAAAAATCGAATCGAACCAAATGGAAAAGAATCAAATCAAAAAGGATCTAATCAAAACGAAAAGAATCGAAACCTAAAGATCAAATTTAATCAATTCAAAAAATCGAATCGAAGAGAATCGAAAACCTTCGAATCTTTTTTTTTGAAAAGCTTCGAATCTAATCGAAATGAAAATAATCTAATCGAATCGAATTGAAAGAATCGAATCAAATAGTATTGAATAGAATCGAAAAGAATTGAATCGAATCGAATGGAATCGAATTGAAAAGAATCGATTTGAATCGAATAGATTTGATTTGAAAAGAATCGAATCGAATCGAAAAGAATCGTAAATAATCAAATCGAATCGAATCAAATCGAATTGAAAAGAATCGAATCGAATCAAAAGAATCGAATTAAATTGAATGGAATCGCATCAAAAAGAATCAATTTGAATGGAATAGATTGGAATCGAAAAGATTCGAATTGAAAAAATCGAATCAAATCAAATCGAATCGAAAAGAATTGAATCGAAAAGAATCGATCAAAAAGAATCAAGCGAATCAAAAAGAATAGAATCGAAAAGAATTGAATCGAATCGAATTGAATCGAATCGAATCGAATTGATTCGATTCGAAAAGAAAGGAATCGAATGGAATCGAATTGAAAAGAATCGAATCGAATCGCACCGAATCAAAAGGAAATGAAAAGAATCGAATTGAAAAGAATCAAATCAAATCGAAAAGAATCGAAATGAAAAAATCGAATCGAATCGAATGGAAAAGAATCGATCGAATGGAAAAGAATCGAATCAAATCAAATAGAAAAGAATCTAATTGATTCGAATCGACTCGAAAATAATCGAATCGAAAAAAATAGAATCTAATTGCAGCAAATCAAAAGAATTGAATTGAATGGAAGCTAAAAGAATCGAATGAATCGAATCGAATTTAATCGAATGGAAAAATCCGAATCGAATCGAATCAAACTGATTTGAAAAGAATCGAAAGGAATCTAATCTAACTGAATCGAATCAAAAAGAATAAAATAAAAAAGAATCAAATCCAATAAAAAACATCAAATCAAATCGAATCGAACTGAATGGAATATAATCGAATCGAATCGAATTGAAAAAATCGAATTGAATCGAATCAAATCGAAAAGAATCGAATTGAAAAGAATTGAATCGAATCAAATTGAAAAGAATCGAATTGAATCAGATCGATATGAATAGTAAATAATTGAATCAAATGGAAAAGAATCGAATCGAATGGAAAAGAATCAAATTGAAAAAATTCAAATCAAATTGATAAGAATCGAATCAAATTGACACGAATCGAAAAGAATCGAATCGAAAAAATCAAATTGAATCGAATCGAATCGAACCGAATCGATAAAAATCGAATCGAATCACACCCAATGAAAAGAATCGAATCGAATGGAACTGAAAAGAATTGAATCGAATCGAAAAGAATTGAATCGACTCGAATTGATTCGAAACGAAAGGAATTCAAATCAAAAAGTATCGAATTGAAAGGAAACGAATCGAAAACTATCGAATTGAAACGAAAATAACCGAATCGAATCGAATCGAAATGAATCGAATCAAATCGAATTTAAAAGAATTGAATTGAATCGAAAAGAATCGAATCAAATCGGTTCGAATAGAAAAAAATCGAGTCTAATCAAATCGAAAGAATTGAATTGAATCGAAAAGAATTGAAACAAATCAACTCAAAAAACATTGAATCGAATCGAATCAAAAGAATCAAATTGAATCGAACAGAATCTACTTGAATCGCATCAAAAAGAATCGAATGCAATTGAATCGAATCATAAAGAATCGAATCGAAAGAATCGAATCGAATGGAAAAAATCAAACGAATCGAAAAAATCAATCGAATTGTATCGAATCGAATCGAAAATCATGTAATCCAATCGATAGAATCCAATAGAATCAAATCGAATAGAAAAGAATCGAATTGAATCTGATCGAATTGAATAGTAAATAATCAATTTGAATCGAAAACAATCAATTTGAATCAAAAAGAATCGAATCGAGTCGATAAGAATCAAATCAAATTGTCTCGGGATCCCTGGGTGGCGCAACGGTTTGGCTCCTGCCTTTGGCCCAGAGCACGATCCTGGAGATCTGGGATCGAATCCAACCTCGGGCTCCCGGTGCATGGAGCCTGCTTCTCCCTCTGCCTATGTCTCTGCCTCTCTCTCTTTCTCTTTCTGTGACTATCATAAATAAAATTTAAAAAAAAGAAAAAAAACAAATTGTCTCGAAACGAAAGAATCAAATCGAAAAGATTCAAATAGAATCGAAAAAAATTAAATCGAATCGAATCGAATTGAATCGAAAATAATCGAATAGAATAGAAAAGAATCGAATCGAATTGAATCATAGAAAAGAACCTAATCGATTCGAATCGAATAAAATCGAAAAGAATCGAATCGAAAAAATCACATCTAATATAATCGAATCAAAAGAATCGAATCGAATGGAAGAGAAAATAATCGAATAAATAGAATGAAATTGATTCGAAAAGAATCCAACCGAATCGAAAAGAATCGAATCAAATCAAATTATACGATTCCAAAAGAATCGAAAAGAATCGAATCGAATTGAATCGAAAAAAATTGAATCTAATCGAAAAGAATAGAATCGAAAAAATCAAACCGAATTGAAAAATCAAATCGAATCGAATCGAATCGAAAATAATCAAATTGAATAGAATCAAAAAGCATCGAATAGAAAAGTATCCAACGAAACGAAAAAAATCGAATCGAAATTCAATTCGATTCAATTCAATTCGATTCTTTTTGATTCAATTCGATTCTTTTTGATTCAATTCATTTCGATTCTTTTCAATTCAATTCGCTTATATTCGATTCGATTCGTTTCTTTTTTATTCGATTTGATTCAATTCATTTGATTCTTTTCACATCCATTCAATTCGATTCTTTTGATTCGATGATATTAGATGCGATTTTTTTCGATTCAATTCTTTTCAATTTTCTTCTGCTCGAATAGATTAATCTTTTTTATTGATTCGATTCGATTCGGTTCTTTTCTATTCCATTCATTTGTTTTTGATTCAATTCGATTCGGTTTATTCGATTTGATTAGATTCGATTATTTTCGATTCAATTCGATTCGATTCAATTTGATATTTCTCAATTCGATTTGTATCATTTTGATTCTTTTCGATTCGAGTCAATTTGATTGTTTTTGATTTGTTTCAATTCGATTATTTTCGTTTCGATTCAATAGTTTTTGTTTCAATTCTTATCGATTCTTTTCTTTTCGATTCGATTTCCATTCTTTTTGAATCAATTCGATTCTTTTCAATTCGATTGGATTCTTTTTGAATTGATTCGATTGGATTTGATTCTTTTCACTTGCATTCGATTCAATTATTTTGATTCGGTGTGATTCGATTCGATTTTTTTCGATTCGATTTGATTCTTTCGATTCAATTCGATGCAATACTTTTCCATTCGATTCAATTTGATTCTTTTCGATTCGATATTTTTCTATTCGATTCCTTTCTTATCGAATCAATTCGATTCTTTTCAATTCGATTTGATTCAATTCGATTTTTTCGGTTAGATTAGATTATTTTCATTTCGATTCCAAAGTTTTCGATTCGTTTCTTTTCGATTCTTTTCTATACGAATTCATTTCTTTCCTAATCAATTCAATTTGATTCGATTCTTTTTGATATGATTCGATTCGATTTTTTCGATTCGAGTCTTTGTGGTTCGAGTCAATTTGATTCGATTTTTTTCAATTCGATTCGATTAATTATGATTCAATTCGATCCGATTCAATTCTATTCTTTTCGATTCGATTTGATTCTTTACGATTCTATTCGATTGGAATACATGATTTTCGATCAGATTCGATTCGATTCCATTTGATTTTCTGGATTGATTCGATTCTTTCGATTCGATTCTTTTCAATTTGATTCGATTCGATTCTGTTCGATTCGATTCGATTCTTTCGATTTGATTCGATTCGATTCTTTTCGATTTGATTTGATTCTTTTCGATTATATTCGATTGAATTACATGATTTTCGATTGGATTCGATTCTATTCGATTTGATTTTTTTGATTCGATTCGATTCTTTTCGATTGGATTCTTTTCGATTCGATTCAATTAGATTCAATTCTTTTCGATTTGATTCCATTCGATTCTGTTCGATTCGATTCGATTCTTTCAATTTGATTAGATTCGATTATTTTCTATTCAAATCAATTCGATTCGATTCAATTATTTTCAATTCGATTCGATTCAATTCGATTTGATTTTTTCGATTGGATTTGAATCATTTCGATTCGATTCCTTTCGATTCATTTCAATTGTATTCTTTTCGATTACATCAGAGTCACCAGTTCCAGGGGAGGCGAAGGAGTCCAAGCAATCAGGTCCAGGTGGGCAAAGTCACCAGGACTGGATGAGGACAAATGGGGACCAGATTCACCAGGTCCAAGTGAGGCCCAGGTAGTGACCAGAGTCACCAGGTCCGGGTGAGGACCAGACCAGAACCAGATTCACCAGGTCCAAGTGAGGCCCACGTGGGGACCTGAGTCACCAGGTATGGGTGAGGCCCAGGTGCAACCCGACACACCAGGTCCAGGTGAGGCCAACCTGCAAGCCAGAGTCACCAGATCCAGGTGAGGCCCTGGTGGGGACCAGAGTCACCAGGTAAATGTGAGGCTAGAAGGACACCACAGTCACCGGGTCCAGGTGTGGGTTTTGTGGGAATGAGAGTCACCAGGTCCAGGTGAGACCAGGTGGGGACCACAGTCACCAGGTCCAGATTGAGGTGGAGGTGGGGGTCCAGTGTCATCAGGGCCAGGTGAGGCCAAAGTGAGGAGCAAAGTTATCAGATCCAGGTGAGTCCCAGGTGGGGAACAGAGTAACCATGTCCCATTGATGCCCAGGTGAGACCACGAGGCCTAAGTGAGGAGTAGATTCACCAGGTCCTGTTGAGGCCCAGTTGAGGACCAGAGTCCCCAGCTCCGGGTGAGGCCCAGAGGGGGACCAGAGTCACCCGGTCAAGGTGATATCCACGTGGAGACCAGAGTCACCACGTCAGGGTGAGGCCCAGAGGGGGAGAGAGTCACTAGGTCCAGGTGTAGCCCCGATTTGGAACTGAGTGATCAGGTACAATGATGTCCATATGAGGACCAGATTCACCAGGTCCAGTTGAGGTCCTGTGGGAACCAGTCACCTCGTCCAGGTGAGGCCAGGTGGGACCACTGTAACCAGGTCAGGGTGAGGTCCAGAGGGTGACCAGAGTCACCAGGTCCAGGTGAGGCCCAAATATGTATCAGAGTCGTTTTTTTCCAGGTTAGGCCAGAAGGAGACCACAGGGTCCAGTTCCAGCAGATCCCCTTATGGGAACCAGAGTCACCAAATCCAGGTGAGGTCCAGGTAGGGACCACAGTCACCAGGTCCAGGTGAGGCCCAAATATGTATCAGAGTCGTTTTTTTCCAGGTTAGGCCAGAAGGAGACCACAGGATCCAGTTCCCGCAGAGCCCCTTATGGAATCCAGAGTCACCAAATCCAGGTGAGGTCCAGGTGGGGACCACAGTCACAAGGTCCAGGTGAGGCCCAAGTGGCAACAAGATTCACCAAGTCCAGGTGAGACCCATGTGGTGACCAGAGTCACCAAGTCCTGGTGAGGACCAGGTTAGGACCAGATTCACCATGTCCAAGTGAAGCCCAGGCGGGGACCAGAGTCACCAGGTAAGGGTGAGGCCCAGATTGGGAACCAGTGTAACAAGTTTAGTTTGAGGCCCTGAGTGGGACTAGCGGTCTCCTTTCAAAGTGAGGCCCATGTGTGGAATAGAGTATCCAGGTCCCAATGATGCCTAGGTGGGGACAAGATTCACTAGGGCCATGAAAACCCCAGATGGGGATCAGAATCACCAGGTCCTCGTGAGGCATAGAAGGAGACCGGTCACCAGTATCAGGTGAGCCCCATTAGGGAACCAGAGACACTATATCAAGCTGAGTCCCAGGTCCATGTGAGGCCCACGTGAGGACCAGATTCATCAGGTCAAAGTGAGTCGTAGCTGGGGACCAGAGTCGCCAGGTCTGGGTGAGAGCTAGGTGGGGACAAGATTCACCAGTTCTGAGTTAGGTCAAAGTGGGGACGAGAGTCACCAGGTCCAGGTGAGGCCAAACTGAGGAAGAGAGTCACCAGATCCAGGTGAGGTTCATGTTGTAAAAAGAGTTACCAAGTCCAAGTGAGGCCCAGGTATACAAGAGAGTAAACAGGTCCCAGGATGCCCAGGTAAGGACAAGAGGCACCAGGAACATGTGAGGCACAAATATGGATCCGAGTCATTTTGTTCCAGGTGAGGCCAGAAGGAGACCTCAGGAACCAGGTCCAGGAGAGCCTCATATGGGAACCAGAGTCACCAGATCCAGGTGAGATCCAGGTGGGCACCACAGTCACAAGGTCCAGGTGAGGCTCAGGTGGCAACAGGATTCATCAAGTCCAGGTGAGACCCAGGTGGTGACCAGAGTCACCAGGCCAGGTGAGGACCAGGTAGGGACCAGATTTACCAGGTCCAAGTGAAGCCCAGGGGGGACCAGTCACCAGGTAGGGTGAGACCCAGAGGGAGAACCAGTGTAACCAATTTAGTTTGAGGCTCAGAGTGGGTCCAGAGGTCCCCGGTCAAAGTGAGGCGCAGGTGTGGAATAGAGTATCCAGGTCCCAATGATGCCTAGGTGAGGATCAGAGTCACTAGGGCCATGCAAGGCCCAGATGGGGAACAGAATCACCAGGTCCTGGTGAGGCATAGAAGGAGACCACTGTCACCAGTATCAGGTGAGCCCCATGTAGGAACCAGAGCCACTATATCCAGCTGAGTCCCCGTCCATGTGAGGCCCACCTGAGGACCAGATTCATCAGGTCGAATTGAGGCATAGCTGGGGATAAGAGTCACTAGGTCTGGGTGAGGCCTAGGAGAGGACAAGATTTACCAGGTCTGAGTTAGGTCAAAGTGGGAACGAGAGTCACCAGGTCCAGGTGAGGCCAAAGTGAGGACCAGAGTCACCAGATCCAGGTGAGGTCCCTGTTGGATAGAGAGTCACCAGGTCCAGGAGAGGTTCAGGTGGGGAACAGACTCACCAGATCCAGGTGAAGCCCAGTGGGGACCAGAGTCACTAGGTCCATATGAGACCCAGGTCAGTACCAGAGTTACCAGGTACATGAGAGGCCCAGGTGGGGACCAGAGTCATCAGATCCACTTGAAGCCCAGGTCGGAACCAGACTCACCATGTCCAAGTGAGACCCACGTGGGGACCTGACTCCCCAGGTATGGGTGAGGCCCAAGTGGTGACAACAGTCACCACATCCAGGGGAGGCCCAGATGGGGACCAGATTCACCAGGTCCAGGTGAGGCCCAGGTGGTGACCAGAGTCACTGGGTCCGGGTGAGGACTAGGTAAGGACCGATTCATGAGGTCCAAGTGAGGCCCACGTGGGGACCTGAGTCACCAGGTATGGGTGAGGCCCAGGTGGTAACCCCACTCACCAGGTCCAGGTGAGGCCATCCTGCAGGCCAGAGTCAACAGATCCAGTTGAGGCCATGGTAGGGACCGGAGTCTCCAAGTAAATGTGAGGCTAGAAGGACTCCACAGTCACCAGGTCCACTTTGGTTCATGTGGGAACGAGAGTCACCAGGTCCAGGTGAGACCCACGTGGGGACCATAGTCACCAGGTCCAGATTGAGGCCTAGGTGGGGGCCCAGTGTCATCAGGGCCAGGTGAGGCCAAAGTGTGGAACAAAGTTATCAGGTCCAGGTGAGGCCCAGGTGGGGAACAGACTAACCATGTCCCATTGATGCCAGGTGGGACCAGAGTCACAAGGTCCAGACGAGGCCTAAGTGAGGAGTAGATTCACCAGGTCCTGTTGAGACCCAGTTGAGGACCAGAGTCCCCAGCTCCGGGTGAGGCCCAGAGGGGGACCAGAGTCACCCGGTCAAGGTGATATCCACGTGGGGACCAGAGTAACCACGTCAGGGTGAGGCCCAGAGGGGGACGAGAATCACTAGGTCCAGGTTAGTCCCCTATGTGGAACTGAGTATCCAGGTCCCATGATGCCCATGTGAGGACCAGATTCAACAGGTCCAGGTGAGGTCCCTGTGGAAACCAGTCACCTCGTCCAGGTGAGGCCCAGGTGGGACCACAGTTACCAGTCAGGGTGAAGTCAAGAGCATGACCAGAGTCACCAGGTCCAGGTGAGGCCCAGGTATAGAAGAGAGTAACCAGGTCCCAATGATGCCCAGGTAAGGACCAGAGTCACCATGTCCAGGTGAGGCCCATATATCATCAGAGTCGTTTTGTCCATGTGAGGCCAGAAGGATACCACAGGAACCAGGTCCAAGAGAGACCCATATGGGAACCAGAGCCACCAGATCCAGGTGAGGTCCAGGTGGGCACCACAGTCACAAGGTCCAGGTGAGGCCCCGGTGGCAACAAGATTCACCAAGTCCAGGTGAGACCATGGTGGTGACCAGTGTCACCATGTCCAGGTGAGGACCAGGTAAGGAGCAGATTCACGAGGTCCAAGTGAAGCCCAGGGTGGGACCAGAGTCACCAGGTAAGGGTGAGGCCCAGAGATGGATCCAGAGTAACCAGTTTAGCTGGAGGCCCAGAGTGGGACCAGAGGTCCCCAGTCAAAGTGAGGCCCAGGTGTGGAATAGAGTATCCAGGTCCCAATGATGCCTAGGTGAGGACCAGAGTCACTAGGGATATGCAAGGCCCAGATGGGGATCAGAATCACCAGGTCCTGGTGAGGCATAGAAGAGGACCACAGTCACCAGTATCAGGTGAGCACCATGTGGGAACCAGAGGCACTATATCAAGCTGAGTCCCAGGTCCATGTGAGGCCTATGTCAGGACCAGATTCATCAGGTCGAATTGAGACGTAGCTGGGGACAAGAGTCACCAGGTCTGGGTGAGGCCTATGTGCGGACAAGATTCAGCAGGTCTGAGTTAGGTCAAAATGGGGACGAGAGTCACCAGGTCCAGGTGAGGCCAAACTGAAGACCAGAGTCTCCAAATCCAGGTGAGGTCCAGGTGGGACCCAGAGTCAAGGGTCCACATGAAGCCCTGGTGAGGACCAGAGGCTCCAGGTACACGTTAGGCCCAAGTGGGGACCAGAGGCAACAGGTCCATGTGAGGCCGGCTGGGGACCATGGTCAACAGGTCTACGTGAGTCCTAGGTGTGGAATACAGTAACCTGATCCAGGTGAGTCCCAGGTGGTGACAACAGTCACCACGTCCAGGTGAGGTCCTGGTGGGGACCAGGATCACCAAGTACAGGGGAGGACCTTGAAAAAACCAGAGTCAACAGTTCGAGGTGAGGCTCTGGTGGCAACCAGTGTCAGCAGGTCCACGTCAGGCCAAAGTGGGGTGCACTGTCACCAGGTCAGGGTGAGACCCAGAGGGGGACCAGAGTCACCTGGTCCTTGTGAGGTCCAGTTGTGGAACACAGTAACTGGGTCCCAATTATGTCCAGTTCAGGACCATGGTCAACAGGGCCAGTTGAGGCTCAGATGGGGATCAGAGTCACCAGGTCCAAGTGAGGCCCAGGTGGGGACCACAGTCACCAGATCCAGGGTAGTCTCAGGTGCAGACCAGAGTCACCAGGTCCAAGTGAGGTGCAGATGGCAACCAGACTCACCAGGTCCCGATGTTTTCCTGGTGGGGATCAGAGTCACCTGGTATATGAGAAGCTAGAATCACTGCAGCCACCAGGTCCACATGCGGTCCATGTGGGAAGGAGAGTCACCAGTTACAGGTAGGCCCAGGTGGGTATCAGAGTCACCAGGTCCAGGAGAGACGCAGGTGGGAACCAGTGTCACCATGTACAGGTGTGGTCCAGGTGAAGAACAGAGTTAACAGGTCCAGGTGGGTCCCTGTTAGGGAACAGTGTAACCATATCCTGATGCTACCCAGGTGGGTACCAGAGATACCAGGTCCAGGTGAGTCCCAGGTGGGGACAAGAGACATGAGGTCAGGTGAGATCCTGGTGGGAACCACAACACCAGGTCAGGTGAGGCTATGATGAGGATAAGAGTCACCAGTTCCAGGTGAGGCCCAGGTGGGGCAAGAGTCACCTGGTACAGAAGAGGCAAAGTGAGGACAAGAGTTACCAGGTCCAGGTGAGTCCCAGTGGGAAATAGTGTAAACATGTCCCTATGATATCCAGGTAGGGACCAGAGTCACCAGGTCAAGATTAGACCCAGGTCGAGAGCACATTCACTAGGTCAAGGTGAGGCCCAGTAGAGGACCAGAGTCACCAGTTCTGGTTGAGTCCTAGAGGTGTACCAGAATCACCTGGTCCAGGTCACATCCAGATGGGGACCAGAGTCACCAGGTCAGGGTGATGCCCAGAGGGGTTTCAGAGTTATCATGTCCAGGTCAGGCTCAGGTGTGTAACAGAGTAACCAGGTCCCAATGATGCCCAGGTGAGGACCAGAGTCACCAGATATGGGTGAGGCCCAGATAGGATCAGAATCACCAGTTCCAGGTGAGGCCAAGAAGGAGTCCACAGCAATTAGGTCCAGGTGGGGAACAAAGTCAGCAGGACTGGGTGAGGCCCAGATGGGGACCAGATTCACTAGGTCCAGGTGATGCCCAGGTAGTGACCAGAGTCACTGGGTCCGGGTGAAGACCAGGTCAGGACCAGATTCACCAGTTACAAGTGAGGCACACGTGGGGACCTGAGTCACCAGGTATGGGTGAGGCCCAGGTGGCAACCCCACTCACCTGATCCAGGTGAGGCCAACCTGCAGGACAGAGTCAACAGATCCAGGGGAGGCCCTGGAGGGGACTGGAGTCACCAGGTAAATGTGAGGCTAGAAGGACACCACAGTCACCAGGTCCAGGTGTGTTTATGTGGGAATGAGTGTCACCAGGTCCAGGTGAGACCCAGGTGGGGACCACAGTCACCAGGTCTAGATTGAGGCCTAGGTGGGGCCCAGAGTCATCAGGGCCAGGTGAGGCCAAAGTGTGGAGCAAAGTTATCAGGTCCAGGTGAGTCCCAGGTGGGAACCAGTCACCTCGTCCAGGTGAGGCCCACAGGAGTAGTGCCTCCAAGCTCAATCCCGCGATTTCCTCGTAATTCCTGTCTTAGACTGGTGCTACATACTAAGTTCCATACTAGCTAATTGAACCCTGCGTCCAACGGCAGCTTACATTCAAGAGTTGGGCTCACACGCAGTCCCTCACAGCCCACACTGCCTGCAGAATGTGTTTCCAACGTCTTCACCAGAGACGTTTGTCAGAAGCTTGTGAGATTCAAGTGGAATAATGCAGGCCTGGAAGGTGTCTCCAGGTGGAGTAGAGTGGTATTCTTGGAACCTCCTGAGTTAGAATACTGCTGCGTTCTCAGGGCCATCAGAATGCAGCTAGTTGAAAGCTGGCTTGTAGACATGCTTCCTTGTGAGAGTTCAGGTGAGGGCAGGACCCTCCCAAAACCTGACTGCCTGTAGACATAGGTCCTAACATCCTTATGTTAGGTGCTGGAAGAGGTTGTGAAAAGCATGTAGACGTTTCAGGCTTGTAGTCACGTGTAACTGAGTTCAATACAGCGATTTCCAACAGCCTTGTTCAATTGAAGTGTAGCTAGGTTCTAACTCCCATAAAAGAGTGGCTAGCAGACATCTGCCTGCAAAGCATACACGCTTCTCAGAGTTGAGCTTATGGCCTGTACCTCCCACAATCTGACGGCCTGTACGGATCGCTTCCACAGCATTCCGTTCTATGTGGGACAGTAGCGGAGTGAGAACCAAGTGTCTGCATTGTCAATTTCGCGACTACCGGACACCTGCCTCCAAGTGATGCACACTCCTTTGGATGAGCTTATGGCTTGTTCCTCCCACATGCTGACCGCCTGTACCTTTCACTTCGAAAGGACGTCGTTCGATACGGGACACAAGTTTTGTGAGAGGCAAGTGTCTCCTAGCCCAATCCAACGACTTCTGAGTAATTCCTCCCTCAGAGAGCTACATACTAACTTCCAAACCTGAGTACCTAGTTGAAAGCTGTCTCTCTGGGGAACTTCCTTCTGCAAGATGAGCTGACACGCGGTCCTTCCCAGTTCCACTTGCCTGCAGTTGGCGTTACGAACATCCTCACTAGACATGTTTGTCAGAAGCTCATGGGATGCAAGGGGCAAGCTGCAGTCTTCAATGGTTGTGTCTCCAGGTGCAGTAGAGCTTTATTCATGGAACGACCTGACTTCCAATGCTGTAAAGTTTGGGTTAGGTTACCGGTTAGGGTTAGGGTTAGGGTCCTGTTTAAGCTTAGGGTTAGGGTTAGGGTTAGGGTTCGGGTTCGGGTTAGGGTTAGGAGTAGGTTCAGTGTTAGGGGTAGGCTATGGGTAAGGGTTATGGTTAGGTTACGTGATAGGTTTCGGGTTAGGGTACGGGTTAGTGTTAGTGTTAGTGTTAGGGTATCGGTTAGGGTTAGGGTACGGCTTAGGGTTCGGTTTAGGTTTATGTTTAAGGTTAGGGTTAGGGTACGGGTTAGGGTTAAAGTTAGGGTACTGTTTAGGGTTAGGATTAGGGTTAGGGGTAGGGTTAGGTTACGGGTTAGGGTTAGGGATAGGGTAAGGGTTAGGGTTAGGATTAGGTTAGGGTTAGGGTTAGGATTAGGGATTGGGTTTGGGGTTAGGTTTAGGTTTGGGGTAAGGTTAGGGTTAGGGTACGGATTAGAGTTTGGGTTAGGGTACAGGTGAAGGTTAGGGTAAGCGTTAGGGTACAGGTTAGGATTAGGGTACGGGTTAAGGTTAGGTTTAGTGTTATGGTTAGGGTATGGGTTAGGGTTATAGGTTAGGGTTACGGTTAGGGTTAGAGTACGGGTTAGGGTTAGAGTTAGAATTCGGGTTATGCTTAGGGTTTGGTTAGGGTTAGGGTACGGGTTAGGGTTAGTGTTAGGGTTATGGTTAGTGTTCGGTTTAGAGTTTGGTTTAGGCTACAGATTAGGGTTAGGTTTAGGGTTAGGGTTAGGGTACGGTTTAGAGATATGGTATGGATTACGGTACGGGTTAAGGTATGGGTTAGGGTACTGGTAACGGTTAGGGTTAGGGTTAGGTTTAGGGTACGGGTTAGGGTTAGGTTTAGGGTTAGGGTTAGGGTACGGTTTAGGGATTGGTTTAAGGTTAGTGTTAAGGTTTGGGTTTGGGTTAGGGCACGGGTTAGGGTTAGGTTTAGGGTACTGTTTAAGCTTAGGGTTAGGGTTAGGGTTCCAGTTAGGGTTAGTTTTAGGGTTAGGTTTAGGGTTATAGTTAGGCTACGGGTTAGGGTTAGGTTTAGGGTTAGGGTACTGTATAGTGTGAGGTTTAGGGTTAGGGTTAGTTTACGGGTTAGGGTTAGTGTTAGGGTATGGTTTAGGGTACGGGTAGGGTACTGGTTAGGGTTAGGGTACTGTTTAGGTTTAGGGTAAAGGTTAGGGTTAGGGTTAGTATTAGGGTATGGGTTAGGGTATGGGTTAGGGTTGGGTTAGGGTTAGGGTACTGATTAGGGTTAGGGTATGGGATAGGGTTAGGGTATGGTTTAGGGTACGGGTAAGGTTACGGATTAGGGTACGGTTTAGGGTTAGGGTTCAGGTTATATTACAGGTTAGGTTTAGGGATAGGGTACAGGTGAGGGTACGGGTACAGGTACAGGTTAGGGTTAGGGTTACATTAGGGTTAGGGTTAGGGTTACGATTAGGGATAGGGTTATGGGTTAGGGTTAGGGTTAGGGTAAGGTTAGGCTTAGGGACCGGGTTAGCATTAGTGTTAGGGTATGGGTTAGGGTTAGTGTTGGGATTAGGGTTAGGGTTAGGGTTAGGGTACGGGTTCAGTTTAGGGTAATGTTTAGGGTACTGGTTAGGGTAAGGATTAGGGTACCAGTTAGGGTACGGTTTAGGTTTAGGGTATGGGTTAGGGATAATGTTAGGTTTAGGTTTGTGTTTAGGGTTAGGGTTAGGGTACGAGTTAGGGTTACGGAAGAGGGTTAGGGTTAGGGTTAGGTTATGGTTAGGGTTAGGGTTAGGATTATCGTATGGGTTAGGGTTAGGGGTAGGGTTAGGGTTAGGGTTAGGTTAGGTTTAGTGTTAGGTTTAGGTTACGGGTTAGGGTTAGGGTTAGGGTTAGGGAGCGGGTACGGTTAGGGTTGTGGTTAGGATTAGGCTTAGGGTATGGGTTCAGGTTAGGGTTAGGGGTAGGGTATTGGTTAGTTTATGCGTTAGGGTACCGGTACGGTTACGGGTTAGTGTACGGGTTAAGGTTAGGGTTAGGGTATGGTTTAGGGTTAGGGTACGGGTTACGGTTAGGGTTCGGTTAGGCTTAGGGTACGGTTTAGGGTAAGGGAAGTGTTGGGGTTAAGGGTTACGGATAGGGTTAGCGGTTTGGATTAGGGGTTAGGGGTTAAGGTTAGGGTTAGGAGTTAGGGTTAGGGTTTGGGTTAGGGTTAGGGTTAGGGTTAGGTTAGTGTTAGGGGTTAGAGGTTTGGGTTAGGGTTAGGGGTTAGAGTTAGGGTTAAGGGTTAGGGGTCTGGGGTTAGGATTAGTGTTAGGGTTTCGGTAAGGGTTAGGTGTTAGGGTTAGGGATAGGGTTAGGGTTCGGGTTAAGGGTTAGGGTTAGGGTTAGGGGTTTGGGTTAGGGTTAGGGTTAGTGTTAGGGTTAGGGTTAGGGGTTAAGGTTAGGGTTAAGGGTTTGGGTTAGGTTTTGTTTTAGGGTTAGGGTTAGGGTTAGGGATGTTAGGTTTAAGGTGTGGGTTGGGTTTGGGGTTTGGGTTAGTTTTAGGGGTTAAGGTTAGGGTTAGGAGTTAGGGTTAGGGTTTGGGTTAGGGTTAGGGTTAGGGTTAGGGTTAGGGTTAGGTTAGTGTTAGGGGTTAGAGGTTTGGGTTAGGGTTAGGGGTTAGAGTTAGGGTTAAGGGTTAGGGGTCTGGGGTTAGGATTAGTGTTAGGGTTTCGGTAAGGGTTAGGTGTTAGGGTTAGGGATAGGGTTAGGGTTCGGGTTAAGGGTTAGGGTTAGGGTTAGGGGTTTGGGTTAGGGTTAGGGTTAGTGTTAGGGTTAGGGGTTAAGGTTAGGGTTAGGGGTTTGGGTTAGGTTTTGTTTTAGGGTTAGGGTTAGGGTTAGGGATGTTAGGTTTAAGGTGTGGGTTGGGTTTGGGGTTTGGGTTGGTTTTAGGGTTAGGGTTAGAGTTAGGGGTTAGGGTTAGGGATAGGGGTTTGGGTTAGGGTTAGGGTTAGGGTTAGGGGTTAGGGTTAGGGTTAGGGGTTAGGGATAGCGTTTGGCTTACCGTTAGTGTTTGGAGTTAGTGTTAGGTTTTGGCTTAGGTTTATGGTTAGGGTTAGTGTTAAGGGTTAGGGTTAAGGGTTAGGGTTAGGGTACAGGTAGTGTTAGGGTCGGGTAAGATTAGGGTTAAGGTACGGGTTAGGGTTAGGGTACAGGTTAGGTTTAGGGTTTAGGTACGGTTTAGTGTTTGGGTTAGGGTTAAGGTTAGGGTACGGGATAGGGTTAGGGTATGGGTACGGGTTAGGGTTAGGGTACGGGTTAGGTTTAGGGTACGGTTTAGGGTTAGGTTACGGGTGAGTGTTAGGGTACAGGTTAGTGTATGGGTTAGGTTTCGTGTTAGGTTTAGGGTTAAGGTTAGGGTTAGTGTTAGGGTTAGGTTTAGGGTTAGGGTTAGGGTGAGGGGTTGCGGTTAGGGTTAGGGTTAGTTGTTAGGGTTAGGGTTAGGTTTAGGTTCAGGGTTAGGTTTAGGGTACGGTTTACGGTAGGGTACGGGTTATGGTTAGGTTTAGGGAATGGGTTAGGTTTAGGGTACTGGTAAGTTTACGGGTTAAGGTACGGGTTAGGTTTAGGGTATGGGTTAGGGTTAGGGTATGGTGTAGGGTTAGGGTACTGGTATGGGTTAGGGTTAGTGTTAGAGAACAGGTTAGGGTACGGGTTAGGTTTATGGTACGGGTTAGGGTTAGGTTACGGGTGACTGTTAGGTTTAGGGTACGGGTTAGTATATGGGTTAGGTTTTAGGTAGGTTTAGGGTTAGGTTTAGAGTTAGGTGTAGGGTTAGCGTTAGCATTAGGGTTAGGATTAGGTTTAGGGTTAGGGGTTAGGGTTAGGGTTAAGGGTTTGGGTTAGGGGTTAGGGGTTAGGGTTAGGGTTACGGTTAGGTTTAAGTGTTAAGGTTAAGGGTTAGGGATAGGTTTAGGGTTAGGGTTAGGGGTTAGGGGGTTAGGGTTAGTGTTAGGGCCTAGGGGTTAGGGTTAGCGTTTGGGTTGTGAAGGGTTAGGAGTTAGGGTTAGGGTTTGGGTTAGATTTATGGTTAAGGTTAGTGTTAAGTGTTAGGGTTAAGTGTTAGGGTTAGGGTTAGAGGTTAGGGGTTGGGTTAGGGTTAGGTTTAGGGTTTAAGGTTAGGGTTAGGGATTAGGGTTAGGTTATGGTTTAGGGTTAGGGTTAGGGTTAGGGGTTAGTGGTAAGGGTTAGGTTTAGGGTTGGGGTTGGGTTTGGGGTTGGGGTTGGTTTTAGGGTTAGAGTTTGGGTTAGTGTTATGGTTAGGTTACGGGTTAGGGTTAGGGTTAGGATACGGGTTAGGGTACGGTTTAGGGTTAGGGTACGGTTTAGTGTTAGGGTACAGGTTAGTGTTAGGTTACTTGTTAGGGTTAGGGTACAGGTTAATATTAGTGTACAGGTAAGATTAGGGTTAAGGTACGGGTTAGGGTTAGGGTACGGGTTAGGGTACAGGTTAGGGCTAGGGTTTGGTACGGGATAGGGTGTGGGTTAGGTTAACGGTGAGTGTTAGGGTTAGGGTACGGTTTAGTTTATGGGTTAGGTGTCAGGTTTGGTTTTGGGTTAGGTTTAGGATTAAGGATAGGGTTAGTGTTAGGGTTAGGTTTAGGGTTAGGGTTAGGGTGAGTGTTTCGGGTTAGAGTGAGGGTATAAGGTTAGGGTTAGGGTTAGGTTTAGGTTTAGGGTTAGGGTTAGGGTTAGGGTTAGGGTTAGGGTATGGTTTACGGTAGGGTATGGGTTACGGTTAGGGTTAGGGAATTGGTTAGGTTTAGGTGTAGGGTACTGGTTAGTGTACAGGTTAGGGTTAGGGTAGAGGTTAGGGTATGGGTTAGGGTTAGGGTATGGTTTAGGGTTTGGGTACGGGTTAGGGTTAGGGTATGGGTACGGGTTAGGGTTAGGGTATGGGTTAAGGTTAGTGTAAGGGTTTGGGTTAGGGTTCCTGTACGGGATAGG
Organism: Canis lupus familiaris; assembly: GCF_011100685.1. Taxonomy (NCBI): domain Eukaryota; kingdom Metazoa; phylum Chordata; class Mammalia; order Carnivora; family Canidae; genus Canis; species Canis lupus. The sequence goes on along the minus strand of NC_049250.1, from coordinate 122,166 downwards.
ATTAGGGTTAGGGTTAGGGTTAGGGTACGGGTACAGGTTAGGGTTAGGTTTAGGGTACAGATTAGGGTTAGGGTACGGGTTAGGGTTAGGTTCAGTTTACGGGTGAGTTAGGGTTAGGGTACAGGTTAGTGTATGGGTTAGGATTCAGGTTAGGTTTACGGTTAGTTTTAGAGTTAGGGGTTAGGGTTAGTTTTAGGGTTAGGGTTAGGGTTAAGGTTAGGGTGAGGGGTTAGGGTTAGGGTTAAGTTTAGGGTTAGGGTTAAGTGTTAGGTTTAAGGTTTAGGGATAGGTTAGGGTAGGGGTTACGGGTTAGGGGTAGGGTTAGGATTAAGGGTTCATGTAAAGGTTAGGTTTAGGGTTAGGGTTAGAGGTTAGGTGTTAGGGTTAGTGTTAGTGTTAGTGTTAGGGTTAAAGTTAGTGGTTAAGGTTAGGGTTAGGGGTTAGGGTTAGGTTTTGGGTTAGTGTTAGGATTAGGGTTAGGTTTAGGTTTAGGGTTAAGGGTTAGTGTTAGGATTAGGGTTAGGCTTAGGGTTAAGGGTTAGGGTTATGTTTAGGGTTAGGGTTAGTGGTCAGGTGTTCAGGTTAGGGTTAGGGTAAGGGGTTAAGGTTGGGGTTAGTGGTTAGGGTTAGGTCTTGTTTTAGGGGTAGGTTTAGGGGTTAGGGTTTAGGGTTAAGGTTAGGGTTAGGGGTTAGGGCCTGTGTTAGGGGTTAGGGTTAGTGTTATGGTTTGGTACGTGTTAGGGTTACGGTTAGGATACGGGTTAGGGTACGGGTTAGGGTCCGGGTTAGTGTTAGAGTACTGGTTAGGGTTATGGTTAGGGTACGGGTTAGTGAATGGGTTAGGGTACGGGCTTAGGGTTAGGGTACGGGCTAGAGTACAGGTTAAATGGTACGGGTTAGGGTTAAGGTACAGGTTAGTGTTAGGGTACCTGTTAGGGTTAGGGTACGGGTTAGGGTTAGGGTACGGGTTAAAGTTAGGGTTAGCGTTCGTGTTCGTGTTAGGGTGAGGGGTTAGGGTTAGGGTTGGGTTAGGGTTAGGGTTAGGGTTAGGGTTAGGGTTAAGGGTCAGGGTTAAGGGTTAGGGTTAGGATAGGTTTACTGTTAGTGGTTAGGGGTTAGGGGTTAGGGTTAGGGATTTGATTCTATTCGATTCTTTTCGATTCGATTCGATTCAATGCTCTCTATTCGAATCGATTCGATTCTATTTTCAATTCGATTCTTACTGATTCAATTCTTTTCGATTCGATAGATTCTTTTCTATTAGATTCGATTCCATTATATTTGATTCGATTCAAATCTTTTTGATTCGATTCAATTCGAATCTTTTTGATTCGATTAGTTTCGATTCTATTCTTTTCAGTTTGATTTGATTCAAATCTTTTTGATGCGATTCAATTCGATTCTTTACAATTCGTTTCGATTCTTTTCGATTCGACTCGATTTTTTTCAATTCGATTCGATTCTTTTCGATTCGATTCAATTTTTTCGATTCGAGTCGATTACTTTTGATTCGATTCAATTCGATTCGAATCTTTCCTTTCGATTCGATTCTTTTCAATTCGATTCGATTTTTTTCGATTAGATTCGATTCTTTTCGATTTGATTCAATTCGATTCCAATCTTTTCAAATTGATTTTATTCTTTTCGATTCGATTCTTTTCGATTTGAATGGATTCTTTTCAATTTGATTCGATTCGATTCTTTTCGATTTGATTCGATTCAATTCTGTTCGATTCGATTTGATACTTTTCGATTTGATTTGTTTCAAGACTTTTCGATTCGATTCCTTTCGATTTGATCGATTCTTTTCAATTTGATTCGATTTGATTCAATTTTATTTTTTTCGATTCTATTCGATTATTTTTGATTCAACTCGATTCGATGATTTGATTTGATTATTTTCAATTTGATTTGATTCGATTCTTTTCGATTAGTTTTGATTATTTTTGATTCAATTCGATTATTTTCGATTCTATTCGATTGCATTCAATTCGATTATTTTTGATTTGATTTGATTCTTTTCTGTTCGATTCGATTATTTTCTATTCGAATCGATTCGATTCTTTTCTATTTGATTCTTTTCGATTCGATTCGATTATTTTCGATTCGATTCAATTTTCGATTCAATTCGATTCGATTCGATGCAAATCGATTATTTTAGGTTCGATTCAATTGCATTCGATTCGATTCGATTATTTTCGATTCGATTCGATTTGATTTGATTCTTTTCGATTTGATTCGATTCTTTTCCATTCGAAACAATTCGATTCTTTTCGATTGGATTATTTGCGATTTGATTTGATTATTTTCGATTCGATTATTTTCTATTCAATTCGATTTGATTCGAATCGATTATTTTTGATTCAATTCGAATTGATTCTGTTCGATTATTCTCAATTCGATTCGATTCAATTATTTTCTATTTGATTCGATTATTTTCGATTCCATTTGATTCGATTATTTTCAAATGAATTCGGTTCGATTCGATTCGATTATTTTTGATTCAATTCAGTTTGATTCGATTATTTTAGATTCAATTCGGTTTGATTCGGATCGATTATTTTTGATTTGATTTGATTCGATTCAATTATTTTCGATTTGATTAGATTGGATTAGTTTAGATTATTTTCGATTCGATTCAATTCTTTTCAATTCAATTCGATTATTTTCATTTTTAATTCAATTCGATTATTTCCGATTCGATTCAATTTGATTATTTTCGATTCGATTAGATTCGATTCGATTCGCTTATTTTTGATTCGATTCAATTCAATTCTATTCTTTTCGATTCGATTCGAATCCTTTCAAGTCGATTCGATTATTTTCCATTTGAATCGATTCTTTTCTTTTCGATTCAATATTTATGATTCGAGACGACTTGATTCTTTTCGATTCAATTTTAGATTTGATTCAATTATTTTAGATTCGATTCGATTATTTTCAATTTGATTTGATTATTTTTGATTCGATTCGATTCTTTTCAATTCAATTCGATTCGATTCGATTATTTTCAATTCTCTTCTTTTCCATTATTTTCGATTCAATTCGATGTGAATCGATTATTTTTGAATCTATTCGTTTCAATTCGATTCGATTCAATTTGATTAGATTCGATTATTTTAGATTCGATTCGAATCGATTCCATTAATTTTTATTCGATTCGATAATTTTTTATTCAATTCGATTATTTTCGATTCGATTCGATGGATTCGATTCGTTTATTTTCGATTCTATTTGATTATTTTTGATTCGATTCGATTCTTTTCAATTTGATTCGATTCTTTTCGATTCGACTCGATTTTTTTCGATTCGATACGATTCTTTTCCATTCGATTCGATTCGATTCATTCGAATAATCTAATCAAATCAAATTGAATCGAAAAGATTTGATTCGAATCGAATAGAAGAGAATCGAATCGAATCGAATTGAAAGAATCGAATCGAATCAAATCGAAAAGAATCGAATCGAATCAAATCAAAAAGAATCTAAACGAATTGAAAAAATCGAATCGAATTTAATACAATCGAAAAGAATCGAATCGAAAGAATCGAATCAAATCGACAAAAATTGAATCAAATTGAATTGAATCGAACATTATCGAATCAAATGACATCGAAAAGAAGCGAATCGAAAAGAATCGAATCCAATAGAAAAGAATCGAATCGAATTGAATCAAATTGAAAGGAATCGAATCAACAAAAAGAATCGAAACCAATTGAAAAAGATCGATTCGATTCGATTAATTTCAATTCAATTCGATTATTTTTGATTCAATTCCATTCGATTCGATTCTTTTCTATTCGATTCGATTATTTTTGATTCTATTCGATTCTTTTCGATTCGATTAATTTCGATTCGATTTGATTCGATTCTTTTCAATTTGATTTAATTATTTTCTTTTTTTAATTTTTAAATTTATTTATGATAGTCACACAGAGAGAGAGAGAGGCAGAGACACAGACAGAGGGAGAAGCAGGCTCCATGCACCGGGAGCCCAACGTGGGATTCAATCCCAGATCTCCAGAATCACGCCCTGGGCCAAAGGCAGGCTCTAAACTGCTGCGCCACCCAGGGATCCCCAATTTGATTATTTTCTATTCAATTCTATTCTATTCAATTATTTTCGGTTCAATTCGGTTTGATTATTTTTTAATTGATTTGATTCTTTTCGATTCGATTCGATTATTTTCGATTCGAATCAATTCGATTCTTTTCGAGTCTGTTATTTTAGATTCGATTTGATTTTTTGATTCGATTTGATTCTTTTCGATTCTTTTCGATTCGATTATTTTCAATTCGATTCGATTCTTTTCGATTCGATTATATTTGATTCAATTCGATTGGCTTAGATTCGATTCGATTCGATGGGAATCGATTATTTTTGATTCAATTTGATGGGATTCGATTCTTTTCGATTTGATTCGATTCTTTTTGATTTGACTCCATTTTTTTCGATTCAATTAGATTCTTTTGGATTCGTAACGATTCTTTTCCATTCGATTCGATTCTTTTCGATTTGATTCGATTCGATTCTTTTCAATTCGATTCATTCAAATAATCGAATCAAATCAAATTGAATCGAAAAGATTTGATTCGAATCGAATAGAAAAGAATCGAATCTAATTGAATCGAATCAAAAAGAATCAAATCGAATTGAATCTAATCGAAAAGAATCGAATTGAATCGAATCAAAAAGATCTAAACGAATTGAAAAAAATGGAATCAAATCGAATAGAATCGAAAAGAATCGAATCGAATCGAAAGAATCGAATCAAATCGACAAAAATCAAATCAAATTGAATTGAATCGAACAGAATTGAATCGAATGACATCGAAAAGAAGCGAATCGAAAAGAATCGAATCCAATAGAAAAGAACCGAATCGAATTGAATCAAATCGAAAGGAATCGAATAAAATCAAAAATAATCAAAACGAATTGAAAAATCGAATCGATTTGATTAATTTCGGTTCAATTCGATTATTTTTGATTCAATTCGTTTTGATTCGATTATTTTCTATTCGATTTGATTATTTTTGATTCGATTCGATTCTTTCCAATTCGATTAATTTCGATTCGATTTGATTCGATTCTTTTCAATTCGATTTGATTTTCTTTTTTTTAATTTTTAAATTTAGTTTTGATAGTCACACACACAGAGAGAGAGGCAAAGACACAGACAGAGGGAGAAGCAGGCTCCATGCACCGGGAGCCCAACGTGGGATTCAATCCCAGATCTCCAGAATCACGCCCTGGGCCAAAGGCAGGCGCTAAACCGCTGCGCCACCCAGGGATCCCCGATTTGATTATTTTCTATTCAATTCTATTCGATTCGATTATTTTCAGTTCGATTCGATTGCATTTGATTCGATTATTTTCGATTCAATTCGGTTTGATTATTTTTGAATTGATTTGATTCTTTTCGATTTAAATCGATTCGATTCTTTTCGAATCCATTATTTTATTTTTTTTAAACTAGATTGATTAATTAATTATTTATTTATTTATGCTAGTCACAGAGAGAGAGAGGCAGAGACATAGGCAGAGGGAGAAGCAGGCTCTATGCACCGGGAGCCCGATGTGGGATTCGATCCAGGGTCTCCAGGATTGCGCCCTGGGCCAAAGGCAGGCGCCAAACTGCTGCGCCACCCAGGGATCCCTGATTCCATTATTCTAGATTTGATTCGATTTTTTGATTCGATTCGATTATTTTTGATTCAATTCGATTGGATTATTTTCGATTCGGTTCTATTCGAACCGATTATTTTCGATTCAATTCGATTCGATGCGATTATTTTCCATTTGATTCGATTATTTTCGATTCGATTTGATTAATTTTGATTCGATACGATTATTTTCAATTCAATTCAATACAATTTGATTATTTCTTATTCTATTTGATTGGATTCGATTCGATTATTTTTGATTCGATTCCATTATTTTTTATTAGATTCAATTCTTTTCGATTCGATTCGATTATTTTCGATTTGATTCTATTCGATTATTTTCGATTCAATTCGGTTCGATTCTATTCGATTATTTTCGATTCAATTCAATTCGATTCGGTTCGATAATTTTCGATTTGATTCGATTATTTTGTATTCGATTCAATTCGATTCGAATCGAGTATTTTCGATTCGATTATATTCGAATCAGTTTGGTTCGATTCGATTCGATTATTTTCGATTCAAATCAGTTCGATTCGATTATTTTAGATTCAATTCGGTTCGATTGGGTTTGATTATTTTCGATTTGATTCGATTCGATTCGATTATTTTCGATTCGATTCTATTGGATTCGTTTAGATTATTTTCAATTCGATTCGATTCTTCAATTCGATTCGATTATTTTCGATTCACTTCATTTCTATTATTTCCGGTTCGATTCGATGCGAATCTTTTCGATTTGATTATTTTCGATTTGATTATTTTCGATTCGATTCGATTCTTTTCAATTCGATTCGAATCCTTTCGATTCGGTTCGATTATTTTCGCTTCAAATCAATTCTTTTCGATTTGATTCTTTTCCTTTTTTAAATTTCTTTTACAGATTTTATTTAGTTATTCATAGAGACACAGCTAGAGAGAGAGAGGCAGAGACACAGGCAGAGGGAGAAGCAGGCTCCATCCAGGGAGCCTGATGTGTGACTCAATCCCGGGTCTCCAGGATCACACCCTGGGCTGCAGGCAGCGCTAAACCGCTGCGCCACTGGGGCTGCCCTTTATTCTATTTTTTTCGATTCGATTCAATATTTTTGATTCGAATCGACTTGATTCTTTTCAATTCGATTCTTTTCGATTCGATTCTATTATTTTCGATTCGATTCGATTATTTTTGATTCTATTCGATTATTTTCGATTCTATTCGTTTCCATTATTTTCGATTCGATTCAATGTGAATCGATTATTTTCTAATCAATTCATTTCAATTCGATTCGATTCGATGCAAATCGGTTCAATTATTATCAATTCGATTCGATTATTTTCGATTCGATTCGATTTGATTCAATTATTTTCAATTCGATTCTATTCAATTATGTTCGTTTCAATTCGATTCGATTAGATTCGATTCGATTATAATGAATTCTTTTCGATTAGATTTGAATACTGTTAATTCAATTCAATTATTTTTCAGTCGATTCTATTATTTCGATTCTATTATTTTCGATTTGATTTGATTTGATTCGATTATTTTCGATTCGATTCGATTCGATTATTTTCGATTTTATTCTATTCGATTCGATTCAATTCTTTTCTTTTCGTATCGCCTCAATTCTTTTCGATTCAATTATTTTAGATTCAATTAGATTATTTTCTATTCGATTTGATTATTTTTGACTCGATTCTTTTCGATTCAGTTCGATTCTTTTCGATTCGATTAGATTATATTCAATTCTATCTTTTCCATTATTTTCTATTCGATTCGATGTGAATCGATTAGTTTTGAATCTATTTGTTTCAATTCGATTCGATTCAATTATTTTCAATTCGATTCGATTCGATTCTTTTCAATTCGATTCGATAATTTTCGATTCAATTCGATTTAATTCGATTATTTTTTATTCGATTCCATGGAATCGATTCGTTTATTTTCGATTCTATTTGATTATTTTTGATTCGATTTGATTCTTTTCGATTCAATTCGATACTTTTCGATTCGATTATTTTCAATTTAATTCGATTCTTCTCGATTCGATTATATTTGATTCAATTCGATTGGTTTATATTCGATTCGATTCGATGAGAATCGATTATTTTTTATTCGATTCGATGCGATTCGATTCTTTTCGATTCGATTCGATTCTTTTCGATTCAATACAATTCTTTTCCATTCGAGTCAATTATTTTCGATTTGATTCTATTCGATTCTTTTCAACTCAGTTCATTCGAATAATCGAATCGAATCGAATCGAAAAGATTTGATTCGAATCGAATAGAAAAGAATCGAATCGAATCGAATCGAATTTCAATCCTATTCTTTTCCATTATTTTCGATTCGATTCGATGTGAATCGATTTTTTTGAATCGATCCGTTTCAATTCCATTCGATTCCATTCGATTTGATTCCATTATTTCCAATTTGATTCGATTAATTTCGATTTGATTCGATTATTTTCGATTCAATTTGATTATTTTGATTCGATTTGATTGGATTCGATTCGTTTATTTTCAATTCGATTCGATTCTTTTTGATCCGTTTCGATTCTTTTCGATTCGATTATATTCGATTCAATTCGATTGGTTTATATTCGATTCAATTCGATTGGAATCGATTATTTTTATTTGATTCGATGCGATTCGATTCTTTTCAATTCGATTCGATCCTTTTCGATTCGACTCGATTTTTTCGATTAGATTCTTTTCGATTACATACGATTCCTTTCCATTTGATTCAATTCTTTTCAATTCCATTCTTTTTGATTCTATTCGATTCTTTTCAATTCAGTTTGATATTTTCGATTCGAATCGACTCGATTCTTTTAGATTCGTGTATATAAGATTCGATTCGATTGATTTTGATTCTGTACTTTTTGATTCGATTCGAATCTTTTCGATGAGTTTCAATTATTGTCAATTTGATTCAATTCGATTTGATTATTTTCGATTCGATTCGATTTGATTACTTTCGATTTGATCGATGATTTTCGATTCAATTTGATTAAATTTGATTATTTTCCGATTCAATTCAATTGGATTTGATTCGATTATTTTTTATTCGATTCAATTATTTTCAATTAGATTCTATTCGATTATTTTCGTTTCACTTCAATTCGATTCGATTCAATTCGATTATAATGAATTCTTTTCGATTCGATTACTTTTTATTCGATTCAGTTCATTTATTTTTTATTCGATTCTATTTTTTCGATTCGATTATTTTCGATTCGATTCAATTTGATTCGATTATTAACGAATCAATCGATTCAATTCTTTTCAATTTGATTCGATTCTTTTCTATTCGTATCACATCGATTCTTTTTGATTCGATTATTTTCTATTCGATTTGATTAAATTTGAGTACATTAGATTCGATTCGGTTGGATTCGATTCGATTATTTTCCATTCGATTCGAATATTTTTGATTCGATTCGATTCTTTTCGATTCAATTCGATTATTTTCAATTCCAATCGATTCAATTCTTTTCAATTCGATTATTTTAGATTCGATTCAATTATTTTCGATTTGATTCAATTCGAAGCGAATCGTATATTTTTGATTCGATTCAATTTGATCATTATAGATTCGATGCTTTTCAATTCGATTATTTTCATTTCGATTCGATTATTTTAGATTCGATTCTATCATTTCCGATTCAATTCTATTGGATTATTTTTGATTCGATTCGATGCGAATGGATTCTTTTCCACTCGATTCAATTATTTTCGATTCGATTCGATTATTTTCTATTCGATTATTTTTGATTCGATTCGATTATTTTTGATTCGATTCGATTCGATTGTTTTGAATTCGATTATTATTGATTCAATTCGATTTGATTATTTTCGATTCGATTTGATTATATTTGATTGGATTCAATTCAATTATTTTCAATTCGATTCGATTCGATTATTTTTGATTCGATTCAATTCGATTATGTTTGAATCATTTTGATTCGATTTGATAATTTTCGATTCGAATAGATTCTTTTCTTTTCAATTCTAATCCTTTCATTTCGGTTCGATATTTTTGATTCGAATTGACTCGATTCTTTTCGATTCGATTATATCAGATTCGATTGGATTAATTTCGATTCGATTCTTTTCGATTCAATTCGATTCTTTTCGATTCAATTCGATTATTTGTGATTTGATTCGTTTCGATTATTTTCGATTCAATTCAATTCGATTCGATTATTTTCATTTTGCTTCAATTCGATTATTTTTATTCCTTTCATTTCAAATCAATTCGATTATTTTTTATTCGATTTGATTCTTTTTGTTGAATTATTTTTGATTCGAATCGATTTGCTTCTTTTCAATTCCATTATTTTATATTTGATTCGATTCGATTTTTTTCTATTCGACTCGATTTTATTCGATTATTTACCATTCGATTCCATTAGATTATTTTCGATTCAATTCGGTTCGATTCGATTCGATTCGATAATCTTCTATTTGATTCCATTTGATGTGATTATATTCAATTTGATTCGTTTATTTTCGATTCGATTTGACTCTTTTTGATTTGATTCTAATATTTTCAATTCGATTCGAATCGATTAATTTCGATTCGATTCGATTTTTTTTCGATTCGATTATTTTTGACTCAATTTGATTCAACTCAATTATTTTCGATTCTATTCTATTGGATTATTTTCTATTCAATTCGTTTATTTTCGATTCGATTCTATTCCTTTTGATTTGATTCGATTATTGTAGATTCGATTTGATTATTTTCGATTCGATTCGAGTATTTTTTATTCGATTCGATTATTTTCGATTCGTTTCAATTATTTTCGATTCAATTTGATTAGATTATTTTCGATTCGTTTCAATGCGAATCGATTATTTTTATTCGATTCGATTATTATCGATTCGATTTGATTCGATTATTTTTTTAATGTTTATTTATTTATGATAGTCACAGAGAGAGAGAGAGGCAGAGACATAGGCAGAGGGAGAAGCAGGCTCCATGCACCAGGAGCCTGACGTGGGATTCGATCCCAGGTCCCCAGGATCGAGACATGGGCCAAAGGCAGGCACTAAAACGCTGCACCACCCAGGGATCCCTGATTCGATTCTTTTCAATTCGATTATCTTCGATTCGATTCGATTGCATTCGATTCGATTATTTTCAATTCGATTCAATTATCTTTTATTTGATTTGATTCTTTTCGATTCGATTCGATTATTTTCATTTTGAATATATTTGATTATTTCGATTTGATTATTTTAGATCGATTTATTTTCGATTCAATTCGATTCGATTATTTTCGATAGAATTCGATTAGATGTGAATCGATGATTTTCGATTCGATTCTTTTCGATTCTTTTCTATTTGATTCGACTTGATTCGATTAGTTTATTTTCGATTCGAATCGATTGGTTTCGATTCGATTATTTTTTATTCGATTCGATTATTTTCGATTCGATTCGATTATTTTCGATTCAATTCGATTGGATTATTTTCGATTCGATTTGATGCGAAACGATTATTTTCGATTCAATTCAATTTGATGCGATTATTTTCGATTCGATTTGATTATTTTCGATTTGATTTGATTTGATTCGATTAATTTCGATTCTATTCGATTATTTGATTCAATTCAATTTGATTATTTTCTATTCGATTTGATTGGATTCTATTCGATTACTTTCAATTCGATCATTTTTTATTCAATTCGATTAAATTTGATTATTTTTTATTCGATTTGATTGGATTGGGTTCGATTATTTTCTATTTGATCGGATTATTTTTTATTCGATTCGATCTTTCCAATTCGATTCGATTATTTTCGATTCAATTCGATTCGATTATTTTCCATTCAATCCGATTCGATTCAGTTCAATTATTTTCAATTCGATTCTATTAGATTATTTTCGATTAGATACGATTACTTTTGATTCGATTATTTTCGATTCGATAAGATTACTTTCGATTCGAATCGATTCGATTCTTTTCGATTTGATTATTTTGGAGTCGATTCGATTATTTTTGATTCGATTCGATTATTTTCAATTCAATTCATTTTGATTATTTTCAATTCGATTCAATGCAAATCAATTATTTTCGATTAGATTTGATTCACTTATTCTCGATTCGAATTGATTTGATTATTTTGAATTCGATTCAATTTGATTATTTTCATTTTGATTCAGTTCGATTCGATTTGATTCGATTATTTTTGATTCGATTTGATTCTTTTCGATTCCATTATTTTCGATTCGATTCGATTATTTTCAATTCTATTCGATGTATTAGATTATTTTCCATTCGATTCGATTCGATTATTTTTGATTCAATTCGATTTGATTCGATTATTATCGATTCAATTTGATTGTTTTTTATTCGATTCTATTCGATTTGACTATTTTTCTATTCGTATCACCTCGATTCTTTTCGATTCGATTATTTTAGATTCGATTCGATTATTTTTGACTCGAAACGATTCTATTTGTTTCGATTCGATTCAATTCGATTAATTTCGATTCGATTCGATTATTTTCTTTCGATTCCAATCGATTCAATTCTTTTTGATTCGATTCTATTCGATTCGATTCGATTATTTTCGATTCGATTTGATTCGGTTATTTTCAATTCGATTCAATTCGATTATTTTCGATTCGATTTGATTCGGTTATTTTCAATTCGATTCAATTCGATTATTTTCGATTCGATTTGATTCGATTATTTTCAATTCGATTAGTGTTGTTTCAATTTGATTAGATTATTTTCGATTCGATTCTTTCGTATCGATTCGAATAGTTTTGATTCGATTCGAATATTTTCTATTCAAATCGACTCGATTCTTTTCAATTCGATTATATAATTTTTGATTCGATTAATTTCGATTCGATTCTTTTCAATTGGATTCGATTATTTTCGATTTGATTCGTTTCGATTATTTTTGATTCGATTCGATTTTTTTCAGTTTCGATTCGATTTGATCATTTTCTATTCAATTCGATTCGAATCGATTCAATTGTTTTCGATTTGATTCTTTTTGATTCAATTCGATTATCTTCGATTTGATTCAATTCGATTCAATTCAGTTATTTTAGAATCGATTTGATTCAATTATTTTAGATTCGATTTGATTTGATTTGATTATTTTGATTTGATTCGATTCAATTATATTCGATTTGATTCAATTCGATTCGATTCTTTTCTATTCGTCTCGCCTCGATTCTTTTCGATTCAATTCTTTTCTATTCGATTCAATTATTTTTGATTCAATTCTATTATTTTCTATTCTATCCGATTCTTTTCGATTTAATTCGATTTTTTTCTATTCGATTCGATTATTTTCTATTCTATTCCTTTCCATTATTTTCGTTTCGATTCAATGTGAATCAATTATTTTTGAATCAATTCGTTTCATTTCAATTCGATTCAATTCGATTTGATTCGATTATTTCCGATTTGATTTGATTAATTTCTATTCGATTTGATTATTTTCAATTAAATTTGATTCAATTCGATTATTTTTGATTCGATTCGATTGGATTCAATTCGTTTATTTTTGATTTGATTCAATTCTTTTCAATTCGATTATATTTGATTCAATTCGATTGGTTTATATTCGATTCGATTCGATTGGAATCGATTATATTCTATTTCATTCGATTCTTTTCGATTCAATTCTTTTCGATTTGATTCAATTCTTTTCGATTCGATTTGATTGGTTTATATTCGATTCGATCCGATTTGAATCGATTATTTTCTATTTGATTGGATGCGATTAGATTCTTTTTGATTCGATTCAATTCTTTTCGATTCCACTTGATTTTTTCGATATGATTCCATTCTTTTCGATTCCATATGATTCTTTTCCATTCGATTCAATTCTTTCGATTCCATTCTTTTCGATTCTATTCAATTCAATTCGATTCATTCGAAAAATCGAATCAAATCAAATCGAATCGAAAAGATTTGATTCTAATCGAAAAGACAAGAATCGAATCGAATTGAATCGAATCGAATCGAATCAAGTCGAAAAGAATCGAATTGAATTGAAAATAATCAAATCAAATCGATAAAAATCGAATCAATTTGAATCGAATCGAACAGAATCGAATCGAACAGAATCGAATCGAATGACCTTGAAAAGAAGCGAATCGAAAAGAATCGAATCAAATTGAAAAGAATTGAATCAAATTGAAACAAATTGGAGAGAATCGAATCAAATCAAAAAGAATCAAAACGAATTGAAAAAGATTTGATTCGATTCGATTAATTTCGATTCGATTATTTGATTTGAATCGAATAGAAAAGAATCGATTCTAATTGAATTGAATCGAATCGATTCAAATCAAGTCGAAAATAATCGAATCGAATCAAAAAGAATCAAAACGAATTGAAAAAAATCGAATCGAATCGAATAGAATCGAAAAGAATCGAATCAAAAAGAATCGAATCAAATCGATAATAATCGAATCTAATTGAATCGAATCGAACAGAATCGAATCGAATGATATCAAAACGAATCTAATCGATAATAATTGAATTGAATCGAAACGAATTGAATCGAAAATAATCGAATCAAAACGAAACTAATCGAAAATAATCTAATCGAATCGAATAAATAATCGAATTAAACCGAATTGAAACGAATCGAATCGAAAATAATCGAATCGAAACAATAATCGAATCGAAACAATTGAATCGAATCGAAATTAATCGAATTGAAACGAATTGAAATAAATCGAATCGAATCGAAAATAATCGAATCGAAAGAAATCGAATTGAAAATAATAAAATCGAATCGAATCGAAATTAATCGAATTGAATCTAATCTAATCGAAACGAATAGAAACCAAAATATTCGAATCGAATCAAATCGAAAAAAAAATAATTGAATCGAATCAAAACGAAACAAATCATATTGAAAATAATCGAATCGAAACGAATCGAATAGAAAATAATTGAATCGATACAAATAGAAATTAATCTATTTGAATCGATTTGAAACTAAGAGAATCGAAATAATCGAATCAATTCGAATCGAATCCAATCGAAAATAATCGAATCGATTAGAATCAAATGGAAAATAACCGAATCGAATCGAATCGAAATGAATTCATCGAAAATAATCGAATCGAAACGAATTGAATAGAAAATAATCGAATTGAATCAAATTGAAAAGAATCGAAACGAATCGAATCGAATTGAAAAGAATCGAATCAAATAAAAAAGAATCGTATCAAATCGAATCGAAAAGAATCAAATAAATCAATAGAATAGAATCGAAAAGAATCAAATCGAATTGGAAAAAATCGAATCAAATTGAATCGAAAATAAATGAATCAATAAGAATTGAATCGTATTGAAAAGAATAGAACTGAATCAAATAGAAAAGAATCGAATCGAAAAGATTCTTATCTTATTAAAAAAAGATTCTTATCGAATCGAATCGAATCAAAACTAATCGAATCGAAATGAATCGAATTGAACAGAATCGAATCAAAAAGAATCAATTCGAAATGAATCGAATCAAATTGAATTGAAAAGAATCGAAACGAATCAAATAAAGAAGACTCAAATCGAAAAAATCGAATCGAATCGAAAAGAAACGAATTGAATCAAGTAGAATCGAATAAAAAAGAATTGAATCGAATTGAAAAAATCGAATCGAATTGAATCGAAAAGAAATGAATCAATAAGAATCAAATCTAATTAAAAAGAATCGAACAGAATCAAATAGAAAAGAATCGAATCGAATCGAAAAGATTCGAATCGAATGGAATTGAATAAAAAATAATCGAATCGAAACGTATCGAATCGAATCGAAAACAATCCAATCGAAAAAAATAGAAACGGATAGAATCAAGTCGAATCGGAAAGAATTGAATATAATCGAATCGAAAAGAATCGAAGAGAATCGAAAAGAATCCAATCGAAATGAAACAAAAAGATTAGAATCTTCTAGATCGAAAAGAATCAAATCAAATCGAAAAAATCAATTTGAATTGAATCGAACCGAAAGGAATCGAATCCGATTGAAAAGAATCGAATCGAAAGAATCGAATCGAATCGATTCGAATCGCAAATAATCGAATCGAATCAAATCAAAAAGAATCGAATCGAATCGAAAAGAATCGAAACAAATCGAATCAAAAAGAATAGAATCAAATAGAAAAAACTCAAATAGAAAAGAATCGAATCGAAACAAATCGAAAAGAATCAAATCAAATTGAAGGGGTCGATAGAAAAGAATCGAATCGATTCGAAAAAAACGAATTGAATCCAATCGAATTGAAAAGAATCGAATCGAAAAGAATTGAATCGATTTGAAATCGAACTGAATGGAATCAAATCGAAAAGAATCTAATCGAATCGAAAAGAATCGAATCAAATTTAATGGAATCGAAAAGAATCGAATTGAATCGAAAAGAATCGAAATGAAACCAATCAGATCAAATGGAAAAGAATCAAATCGAATTGAAAAGAATTGAATCGAAACGAAATGAATCGAATCAAAAAGAATCGATTCGAAAAGAATCTAATTGAAATGAAAAGAATCGAATCGAATAGAAAAGACTCGAATCGAATTACAAAAATTGAATCGAATCGAATCAAAAAGAATCGAATTGAAAAGACTCGAATTGAAACGAATCGATTTGAAACGAAAAGAATCGAATCGAATCGAATTGAAAGAATCGAATTGAATAGGAAAAAATCGAATAGAAAAGAATCGAACCGAAAAGAAAAGAATCCCACATAGGGCTCCCGGTGCATGGAGCCTGCTTCTCTCTCTGCCTGTGTCTCTGCCTCTCTCTCTCTCTCTGTGACTGTCATAAAAAAAGAATCGAATTGAATCGAATTGAAAAAAATCATAAAGAATCAAATCGAAAAGAATCGAATTGAAACAAAAAGAATCGAATTCCATGTAACGAAAAGATTCGAATTGAAAAGAATCAAATCGAAACAAAAGAATCGAATCGAATCGACATGAATCAAAAAGAATCGAATCAAAACGAATCAAAAAGAAACAAATCAAATAGAATCTAAAAGAATCGAATCGAATCAAATCGAAAAAAATCGAAAAGAATTGAATAGAATCGAAAAGAATCAAAAAAAAAGAAAAGAATCAAAACGAATCGAACCGAAGAGAATCGATTCGAATCAAAATAAAAAGAATCGTATCAAATCGAATCGAAAAGAATCAAATCAAATAGAATCGAAATTGAATCAAATCTAAAACAATCGAATCGAAAAGAATCGAATTGAATGGAATCGAATCGAAAAGAATAGAATAGAATCGAAAGAAATCGAATAGAATCAAATCAAATCAAAAAGAATCGAATCGAATTGATCCTAACCAAAATAATCGAATTGAATCGACTCGAATCGAAAAAAGTCAAATCGAAAAGAATCTAATCTAAATGAAAATAATCGAAATGAATAGAATCGAAAAGAATCGAATTGAATCAAATCGAAAAGAATCGAATGGAATCCAATAGAAAAGAATCAAATTGATTCGAATCGAAAAAATTGAATCCAATCGAAAAGAATCTAATTGAATCGAATCGAAAAGAATTGAAGTGAATCAAAACGAATCGATTCGAATGGAATAAAAAAGAATAGAATAGAATAGAATCGAAAAGAATCGAATCGAATCGAATAGAATCAAATCGAAAAGAATCTAATCGAAATGAAAAACAGCGAATCGAATTGATTGAAAAGAATACAATCGAATCAAGTCGAAAAGACTCAAATCCAATCGAATCGAAAAGAATCGAATCGAAACAAAAAGAATCGAATCAAATTCAATTGAAAAGAATCGATTGGAATTGAATCGAAAAGAATCGAATTGAATCGAAGACAATAGAATCTAATCGAATTGAAAAGAATCAAATTAAAACGAATCGATTTGAAATGAAAAGAATCGAATCGAATTGAATTGAAGGAAAAGAATCGAATCGATTCAAAAAGAATTTAATCGATAAGAATCAAACCGAAACAAAATGAATCAAAACGAATCAAAAAGAATCGAATTGAAATGAAAAGAATCGAAACGAATCTAAGAGAATAGAATCGAAACAAAAAGAATCGAGTCGAATCGAATTGAAAAGCATCGAATCGAAAAGAATCGAGTTCAAACGAAAACAATCGAATCGAATCAAAAAGAATCGAATTTAAAAGAATCAAATCTAAATGAAAAGAATCGAATCGAATAAAAAAGAATCGAATCAAATCGAATCTAAATGAAAAAAATGAATTGAATTGACTTGAATAAAAAAATCGAATCGATAAGAATCGAATCTAAATGAAAAAATCGAATTGAATCGAATTGAAAAGAATCGAATTGAATCAAATCGAAAAGAATAGAATCGAAACCAATCGAAAAGAATCGAATAAAATCGAATCGAATAAAATCGAATCCAATCGAAAAGAATCGAATTGAATCGAATCGATAAGAATCGAATCGAATCAAAACGAATCGTTTCTAATAGAATAGAAAAGAATAGAATAGAATCGAATAAAAAAGAATAGAATCTAATCAAATCGAAAAGACTCAAAACAAATCGAATCAAAAATAATCGAATCAGCTGACACGTTGTGTTTCGGCGACAGGCAGACAGACGACAGGCAGACGTAAAAAAAAATAATCGAATCGAAAAGAATCAAATTGAAACAAAAAAATTCGAATCGAATCAAATCGAAAAGAATCGATTGGAATCAAATTGAAAAGAATCGAATCGAATTGAATCGAAGACAATCGAATCGAAAAGAATCGATTCGAAACGAATGGATTTGAAATAAAAAGATTCGAATCGAATTGAATCAAAAGAATCGAAAAGATTTAAATCAAAAAGAATAGATTCGAATAAAAAAGAACCGAATCGAATCGAATTGAAAAGAATCTTAAAGAATCGAATCGAAAAGAATCAAATCTAATAGAATTGAATTGAATCGAAAAGAATCGAATCGAAAAGAATTGAATCGAATCGAAAAGAAACGAATCGAACCGAATCAAAAAGAAAACAATCGAATCGAATCAAATACAAAAGAATCGCTTTGAATAGCATAGAATTGAAAAGAATCGAATCAATCGAATTGAAAAGAATCGAATCGAAAAGAATCGAATCAAAAAAAGTCGAATCGAAACGAAAACAATCGAATCGAATCGAATCTAAAAGAATCATATTGAATTGAATCGAGTTGAAAAGACTCGAATCGAAAAGACGCGAATCGAATCGAATCAAATCGAAAAGAATCTAATAGAAACGACTCGAAAAGAATCAAATCGAAATGATTCAAAATGAATCGAATAGAATAGAATCGAAAAAAATCGAATAGAATTGAAAAGAATCGAAACGAATTGAATCGAAGAAAATCGATTAGAATCGAAATGAAAAGAATCGTATTGAATCGAATCGAAAAGAATCAAATCAAATCGAATCGAAAGAATTGAATCAAATCGAAAAGAATCCAATCGAATCAAAAAGAATCGAACTGAATGAAATCAAATCGAAAAGAATCTAATCGAATCGAAAAGAATCGAATCAAATTTAATGGAATCGAAAAGAATCGAATTGAATCGAAAAGAATCGAAATGAAACCAATCAGATCGAATGGAAAAGAATCAAATCTAATTGAAAAGAATCGAATCGAATCGAAATGAATCGAATCAAAAGGAATCGAATCGAAAAGAATCGAATTGAAATGAAAAGAATCGAATCGAATAGAAAAGACTCGAATCGAATTAAAAAAATCGAATCGAATCGAATCGAAAAGAATCGAATTGAAAAGATTCGAATTGAAACGAATCGATTTGAAACGAAAAGAATCGAATCGAATCGAATTGAATTGAAAGAATCGAATTGAATAGAAAAAATCGAATAGAAAAGAATCGAACCGAAAAGAAAAGAATCAAATTGAATCAGTCGATTAAATTCTAATCGAATCGAATCAAAAAGAATGAAATCAAGTCGAATTGAATTGAAAAGAATCGAATCGAATCGAAAAGAATCGAATTGTATCTAATCAAAAAGAATCGAATCGTATAGAATCGAATCAAAAAGAATCCAATTGTATCATCGAATGGAAAATAATCGAATTGAATAGAATAGAAAAGAATCGAATCGAATCAAATCGAAAACAATCAAATTGAATTGATCGAAAAGAATCGAATTGAATCAAATCGAATCGAAATGAAAAGAATCGAATCGATTCAAATAGAAAAGAATCGAATCGAAAAGAATCAAATCGACACGAAAAGAATCGAATCGAATCAAAAAGAATCGAATTGATTCGAAAACATTCGAATCGAAAAGAATCGAAATGAATCGAATCGAAATAAAAAGAATCTACTCGATTCGAATCAAAAAGAATCGAATCGAATCCAAAAGAATCGAATCGAATCCAAAAGAATCGAATCGAAAAGAAATGAATTGAATTGAATCAAAAAGAATCGAATCGAATTGAATCGAAAAGGAACTAATCGAATCAAATCGAAAAAAATCGAATAGAATCAAATCGAATCCAAAAGAATCGAATAGATTCGAATAAAAAATAATCAAATTGAGGGATCCCTGGGTGGCGCAGCAGTTTAGCGCCTGCCTTTGGCCCAGGGCGTGATCCTGGAGACCCGGGATCGAATCCCACATCGAGCTCCCGGTGTATGGAGCCTGCTTCTCCCTCCGCCTATGTCTCTGCCTCTCTCTCTCTCTCTCTGTGACTATCATAAAAAAAAGAATCGAATTGAATCGAATTGAAAAAAATCATAAAGAATCAAATCGAAAAGAATCGAATTGAAACAAAAAGAATCAGGGGATCCCTGGGTGGCGCAGCGGTTTGGCGCCTGCCTTTGGCCCAGGGCGCGATCCTGGAGACCCGGGATCGAATCCCACATCGGGCTCCCGGTGCATGGAGCCTGCTTCTCCCTCTGCCTGTGTCTCTGCCTCTCTCTCTCTCTCTCTGTGACTATCATAAATAAAAATTAAAAAAAATATTTAAAAAAAAACTGAAACGAAAAGAATCGAATTCCATGTAACGAAAAGATTCGAATTGAAAAGAATCGAATCGAAACAAAAGAATCGAATCGACATGAATTAAAAAGAATCGAATCAAAACGAATCGAAAAGAAACAAATCAAATAGAATCTAAAAGAATCGAATCGAGTCAAATCGAAAAAAATCGAATAGAATTGAATAGAATCGAAAAGAATCAAAACGAATCGAACCAAAGAGAATCGATTCGAATCAAAATAAAAAGAATCGTATCAAATCGAATCGAAAAGAATCAAATCAAATAGAATAGAAAGAATTGAATCAAATCTAAAACAATCGAATCAGGGATCCCTGGGTGGTGCAGCAGTTTGGCGCCTGCCTTTGGCCCAGGGCGCGATCCTGGAGACCTGGGATCAAATCCCACATCGGGCTCCTGGTGCATGGAGCCTGCTTCTCCCTCTGACTGTGTTTTTGCCTCTCTCTCTCTCTCTCTGTGACTATCATAAATAAAAAAATAAATAAATAAAATAAAACAATCGAATCTAATCGAACAGAATCGAATGGATGGAATCGAATTGAAAAGAATAGAATAGAATAGAATAGAATAGAAAGAAATCGAATAGAATCAAATCAAATAAAAAAGAATCGAATCGAATTGATCCTAACCAAAATAATCGAATTGAATTGACTGGAATCGAAAAAAAATCAAATCGAAAAGAATCTAATCTAAACGAAAATAATCGAAATGAATAGAATCGAAAAGAATCGAATTGAATCAAATCGAAAAGAATCGAATGGAATCCAATCGAAAAGAATCAAATTGATTCGAATCGAAAAATATTGAATCCAATCCAAAAGAATCTAATTGAATCGAATCGAAAAGAATCGAATTGAATCAAAACGAATCGTTTTGAATGGAATAGAAAAGAATAGAATTGAAAAGAATCAAATCGAATCTAAAAGAATCAAATCGAAAAGAATCTAATCGAAATGAAAAACACCGAATCGAATTGATTGAAAAGAATACAATCGAATCAAATCGAAAAGACTCAATCCAATCAAATCGAAAAGAATTGAATCGAAACAAAAAGAATCGAATCAAATCAAATTGAAAAGAATCGATTGGAATTGAATCGAAAAGAATCGAATTGAATCGAAGACAATCGAATCTAATCGAATCGAAAAGAATCAAATTAAAACGAATCGATTTGAAATGAAAAGAATCGAATTAAAACGAATCGATTTGAAATGAAAAGAATCGAATCGAATTGAATTGAAGGAAAAGAATCGAATCGATTCAAAAAGAATTTAATCGATAAGAATCGAATCGAAACAAAAAGAATCGAACCAAATCAAAAAGAATCGAATCGAAAAAAATGGAATCATATCGAATCGAATCGAAAAGGGTCTAATCGTATTAAATCGAATCGAAAAGAATCTAATTGAATAGAATAGTAAAGAATCGAATCGAATCAAAAACAATTGACTCGAGTCGAATCAAATTGAGAAGAATCGAATTGAAAAGAATCGAATCGAAATGAAAAGAATTGAATCGAATCGAAAAGAATCGAATGCAATCGAAAAGTATCGAATCGAATTGAAACGAAAAGAATCGAATCGAACTGAAAAGAATTGAAATGAATCGAATCAGATCGAATGGAAAAGAATTGAATTGAATCGAAAAGAATCGAATCGAATCGAATTGAAGAGAATCGATTTGAGTCGAAATGAAAAGAGTCGTATCGAATCGAATCGAATCGAAAGGAATCGAATTGAAACAAAACAATCGAATCGAATAGAAAAGGATCGAATTGAAAGGAATCGAATCGAAAAGAATCGAATCTAATCGACTAGAAAGCAATCGAATCGAATCGAATTGAATCGAAAAGAATCGAATCAAATCGAATAGAAAACAATCGAATCGAATCAAAAGAATTGAATAGATTTGAATCAAAAAGAATCGAATAGATTCGAATAAAAAAGAATCAAATTGAGGTTTCCCTGGGTGGCACAGCGGTTTAGCACCTGCCTTTGGCCCAGGGCGCGATCCTGGAGACCAGGGATCGAATCCCACATCGAGCTCCCGGTGCATGGAGCCTGCTTCTCTCTCTGCCTGTGTCTCTGCCTCTCTCTCTCTCTCTGTGACTATCATAAAAAAAGAGCCTCACCTGGATATGATGACTATGGAACCTCTCTGGGCCTCACCCTGACCTGGTGACTCTGGTCCCCATCTGGATGTCACCTGGACCAAGTGATTCTGGTACCCCTCAAGGCCTCAACCAGATCTGGTGACTCTGGTCCTCAACTGGGCATCACATGGACCTAGTGAATATGCCCATCTGGGCCTCATTTGGACCTGGTGACTCTGGCCCCTACGTGGGCATCATCGGGACATGGTTCCACTGCATGGCCTGCAGGTTGGCCTCACCTGGACCACGTAACTCTGGTCCCTACCTGGGCATCATCGGGACATGGTTCCTCTACATGGCCTGCAGGTTGGCCTCAACTGGACCTGGTGAGTGGGGTTGTCACCTGGGCCTCACCCATACCTGGTGACTCAGGTCCCCACGTGGGCCTCTTGGACCTGGTGAATCTGGTCCTTACTGGTCCTCTCCTGGAACTGGTAAGTCTGGTCACCACCTGGGAATCACCTGGACCTGGTGAATCTGGTCCCCTCCTGGACTTCACCTGGATCTGGTGACTCTGGTCCTCAGTTTCGCCTCACCTGGACCTGGTGACTCTCTTTCCAACATGGACCTAACTCAGAACTGCTGAATCTTGCCCAACCTAGGCCGCAACCAGACCTGGTGTAACACTTGTCCCCAGCTATGCCTCAATTCGACCTGATGAATCTGGTCCTCACGTGGGCCTCACATGGACCTGGGACTCAGCTGGATAGAGTGGCTCTGGTTCCCACAAGGGGCTCACCTGATACTGGTGACTGTGGTCTTATTCAATGCCTCACCAGCACCTAGTGATTCTGTTCCCCATCTGGGCCTGCATGGCCCTAGTGACTCTGGTCCTCACCCAGGCATCATTGGGATCTGGATATTCTATTCCACACCAGGGCGTCACTCTGACCAGGGACCTCTGGTCCCATTCTGGGCCTCAAACTGAACTGGTTACTCTGGTTCCCCCTCAGGGCCTCAACCCTACCTGGTGAGTCTGGTCACCCCTTGGGGTTCACTTGGGCCTGGTGAATATGGTCCTTAGCTGGTCCGCTTCTGGATCTGGTGACCGGTCACCACCTGGGCCTCACTTGGACTTGGTGAATCCTGTTGCCACCTGCGCCTCACCTGGACCTTGTGACTGTGGTCCCACCTGGACCTCACCTGGATCTGGTGTCTCTGGTTCCCATATGGGGCTCTCCTGGACCTGGTTCCTGTGGTCTCCATCTGTCCTCACCTGGAACACAATGACTCTGATCCATATTTGGGCCTCTCCTGGACCTGTTGACTCTGGTCCTTCCCTGGGCATCATTGGGACCTGGATACTCCCTTATATACCTGGGCCTCACCTGGACCTGGTGACTGTGGTCCCACCCGGGCCTCACCTGGACGAGGTGACTGGTTCCCACAGGGACCTCACCTGGACCTGGTGACTCAGGTCCTCAAATGGGCATCATGGGACCTGGTTTCTCAGTTCCACATCGGGGCCTCACCTGGACCTAGTGATTCTCGTCCCACTCTGGGCCTCACCCTGACTTGGTGACTCTGGTCCCCACCTGGATATCACCAGATCCGGGTGACTCTGGTCCCCCTCTGGGACTCTCCCGGAGCTGGGGACACTGGTCCTCAACTGGGCCTCAACAGGACCTGGTGAATCTACTCCTCACTTAGGCCTCGTCTGGACCTTGTGACTCTTTTCCCACCTGGCATCAGTGGGACATGGTTACTCTGTTCCCCACCTGGGACTCACATGGACATGATAACTTTGCTCCACACTTTGGCCTCAACTGGTCCTGATGATTCTTTTTTTTTTTAATTTATTTTTTTATTGGTGTTCAATTTACTAACATACAGAATAACACCCAGTGCCCGTCACCCATTCACTCCCACCCCCCGCCCTCCTCCCCTTCTACCACCCCTAGTTCGTTTCCCAAAGTTAGCAGTCTTTATGTTCTGTCTCCCTTTCTGATATTTCCCACACATTTCTTCTCCCTTCCCTTATTTTCCCTTTCACTATTATTTATATTCCCCAAATGAATGAGAACATATAATGTTTGTCCTTCTCTGACTGACTTACTTCACTCAGCATAATACCCTCCAGTTCCATCCACGTTGAAGCAAATGGTGGGTATTTGTCATTTCTAATAGCTGAGTAATATTCCATTGTATACATAAACCACATCTTCTTTATCCATTCATCTTTCGTTGGACACCGAGGCTCCTTCCACAGTTTGGCTATCGTGGCCATTGCTGCTAGAAACATCGGGGTGCAGGTGTCCCGGCGTTTCATTGCATTTGTATCTTTGGGGTAAATCCCCAACAGTGCAATTGCTGGGTCGTAGGGCAGGTATATTTTTAACTGTTTGAGGAACCTCCACACAGTTTTCCAGAGTGGCTGCACCAGTTCACATTCCCACCAACAGTGTAAGAGGGTTCCCTTTTCTCCGCATCCTCTCCAACATTTGTTGTTTCCTGCCTTGTTAATTTTCCCCATTCTCACTGGTGTGAGGTGGTATCTCATTGTAGTTTTCATTTGTATTTCCCTGATGGCAAGTGATGCAGAGCATTTTCTCATATGCATGTTGGCCATGTCTATGTCTTCCTCTGTGAGATTTCTGTTCATGTCTTTTGCCCATTTCATGATTGGATTGTTTGTTTCTTTGGTGTTGAGTTTAATAAGTTCTTTATAGATCTTG
The DNA here is from genome assembly GCF_011100685.1 of Canis lupus familiaris. Lineage (NCBI taxonomy): Eukaryota > Metazoa > Chordata > Mammalia > Carnivora > Canidae > Canis > Canis lupus. The sequence continues at coordinate 96,688 of NC_049250.1, read as the reverse complement.
GAAACTAGCCCTTTATCTGATATGTCATTTGCAAATATCTTCTCCCATTCTGTAGGTTGTCTTTGAGTTTTGTTGACTGTATCCTTTGCTGTGCAAAAGCTTCTTATCTTGATGAAGTCCCAATAGTTCATTTTTGCTTTTGTTTCTTTTGCCTTCGTGGATGTATCTTGCAAGAAGTTACTATGGCCGAGTTCAAAAAGGGTGTTGCCTGTGTTCTTCTCTAGGATTTTGATGGAATCTTGCCTCACATTTAGATCTTTCATCCATTTTGAGTTTATCTTTGTGTATGGTGCAAGAGAGTGGTCTAGTTTCATTCTTCTGCATGTGGATGTCCAATTTTCCCAGCACCATTTATTGAAGAGACTGTCTTTCTTCCAATGGATAGTCTTTCCTCCTTTATCGAATATTAGTTGCCCATAAAGTTCAGGGTCCACTTCTGGATTCTCTATTCTGTTCCACTGATCTATGTGTCTGTTTTTGTGCCAGTACCACACGTCTTGATGACCACAGCTTTGTAGTACAACCTGAAATCTGGCATTGTGATGCCCCCAGATATGGTTTTCTTTTTTAAAATTCCCCTGGCTATTCGGGGTCTTTTCTGATTCCACACAAATCTTAAAATAATTTGTTCTAACTCTCTGAAGAAAGTCCATGGTATTTTGATAGGGATTGCATTAAACGTGTATATTGCCCTGGGTAACATTGACATTTTCACAATATTAATTCTGCCAATCCATGAGCATGGAATATTTTTCCATCTCTTTGTGTCTTCCTCAATTTCTTTCAGAAGTGTTCTATAGTTTTGAGGGTATAGATCCTTTACATCTTTGGTGAGGTTTATTCCTAGGTATCTTATGCTTTTGGGTGCAATTGTAAATGGGATTGACTCCTTAATTTCTCTTTCTTCAGTCTCATTGTTAGTGTATAGAAATGCCACTGACTTCTGGGCATTTTGTATCCTGCCACGCTACCGAATTGCTGTATGAGTTCTAGCAATCTTGGGGTGGAGACTTTTGGGTTTTCTACGTAGAGTATCATGTCATCGGCGAAGAGGGAGAGTTTGACTTCTTCTTTGCCAATTTGAATGCCTTTAATGTCTTCTTTTTGTTGTCTGATTGCTGAGGCTAGGACTTCCAGTACTATGTTGAATAGCAGTGGTGAGAGTGGACATCCCTGTCTTGTTCCTGATCTTAGGGGAAAGGCTCCCAGTGCTTCCCCATTGAGAATGATATTTGCTGTGGGCTTTTCATAGACGGCTTTTTTATTTCATAGATGGCTTTTAAGATGTCGAGGAATGTTCCCTCTATCCCTACACTCTGAAGAGTTTTGATCAGGAATGGATGCTGTATTTTGTCAAATGCTTTCTCTGCATCCAATGAGAGGATCATATGGTTCTTGGTTTTTCTCTTGCTGATATGATGAATCACATTGATTGTTTTACGGGTGTTGAACCAGCCTTGTGTCCCAGGGATAAATCCTACTTGGTCATGGTGAATAATTTTCTTAATGTACTGTTGGATCCTATTGGCCAGTATCTTGTTGAGAATTTTTGCATCCATGTTCATCAGGGATATTGGTCTGTAATTCTTCTTTTTGGCGGGGTCTTTGTCTGGCTTTGGAATTAAGGTGATGCTGGCTTCATAGAACGAATTTGGAAGTACTCCATCTCTTTCTATCTTTCCAAACAGCTTTAGGAGAATAGGTATGATTTCTTCTTTAAACGTTTGATAAAATTCTCCTGGGAAGCCATCTGGCCCTGGACTCTTGTGTCTTGGGAGGTTTTTGATGACTGCTTCAATTTCCTCCCTGGTTATTGGCCTGTTCAGGTTTTCTATTTCTTCCTGTTCCAGTTTTGGTAGTTTGTGGCTTTCCAGGAATGCGTCCATTTCTTCTAGATTGCTTAATTTATTGGCGTATAGCTGTTCATAATATGTTTTTAAAATCGTTTGTATTTCCTTGGTGTTGGTAGTGATCTCTCCTTTCTCATTCATGATTTTATTAATTTGAGTCTTCTCTCTCTTCTTTTTAATAAGGCTGGCTAATGGTTTATCTATCTTATTAATTCTTTCAAAGAACCAACTCCTGGTTCTGTTGATCTGTTCCACAGTTCTTCTGGTCTCGATTTCGTTGAGTTCTGCTCGAATCTTTATTAACTCCCTTCTTCTCTTGGGTGTAGGATCTATTTGCTGTTTTTTCTCTAGCTCCTTTATGTGTAAGGTTAGCTTTTGTATTTGAGTTCTTTCCAGTTTTTGAATGGATGCTTGTATTGCGATGTATTTCCCCCTTAGGACTGCTTTTGCTGCATCCCAAAGATTTTGAACGGTTGTATCTTCATTCTCACTAGTTTCCATGAATCTTTTTAATTCTTCCTTAATTTCCTGGTTGACCCTTTTATCTTTTAGCAGGATGGTCCTTAACCTCCATGTGTTTGAGGTCCTTCCAAACTTCTTGTTGTGATTTAGTTCTAATTTCAAGGCATTATGGTCCGAGAATATGCAGGGGACAATCCCAATCTTTTGGTATCGGTTCAGACCCGATTTGTGACCCAATATGTGGTCTATTCTGGAGAAAGTTCCATGTGCGCTTGAGAAGAATGTGTATTCGGTTGAGTTTGGATGTAAAGTTCTGTAGATATCTGTGAAATCCATCTGGTCCAGTGTATCATTTAAAGCTCTCGTTTCTTTGGAGATGTTTTGCTTAGAAGACCTATCTAGTATAGAAAGAGCTAGAATGAAGTCACCAAGTATAAGTGTATTATTATCTAAGTATTTCTTCACTTTGGTTAATAATTGATTTATATATTTGGCAGCTCCCACATTCGGAGCATATATATTGAGGATTGTTAAGTCCTCTTGTTGAATAGATCCTTTAAGTATGATATAGTGTCCCTCTTCATCTCTCACTACAGTCTTTGGGGTAAATTTTAGTTTATCTGATATAAGGATGGCTACCCCTGCTTTCTTTTGAGGACCATTCGAATGGTAAATGGTTCTCCAACCTTTTATTTTCAGGCTGTAGGTGTCCTTCTGTCTAAAATGAGTCTCTTGTAGACAGCAAATAGATGGGTCCTGCTTTTTTATCCAGTCTGAAACCCTGCGCCTTTTGATGGGGTCATTAAGCCCGTTCACATTCAGAGTTACTATTGAGAGATATGAGTTTAGTGTCATCATGATATCTATTCAGTCTTTGTTTTTGTGGACTGTTCCACTGAACTTCTTCTTAAAGGGGAATTTTAAGAGGCCCCCTTAAAATTTCTTGCAGAGCTGGTTTGGAGGTCACATATTCTTTTAGTTACTGCCTGTCTTGGAAGCTCTTTATCTCTCCTTCCATTTTGAATGAGAGCCTTGCTGGATAAAGTATTCTTGGTTGCATGTTCTTCTCATTTAGGACCCTGAATATATCCTGCCAGCCCTTTCTGGCCTGCCAGGTCTCTGTGGAGAGGTCTGCTGTTACCCTAATACTCCTCCCCTGGTCCTGATGATTCTGGTCCCCCCACCGAGGCCTCAATCTGTACCTGGTGACTGGTCCCCACCTGGGTCTCACCTGGACCTGGTGACACTCGTTCCCACATGACCCACACCTGGACCTGGTGACTGTGGTGTTCTTATAGTCACTATTACCTGGTGACTCCAGTCCCCACTAGGACCTCACCTGGATCTGGTGACTCTGGCCTGCATGTTGGCCTCACCTGGACTTGGTGAGAGGGGTTGCCACCTGGGCCTCACCCATACCTGGTGACACAGGTCCCCACGTGGGCCTCTTGGACCTGGTGAATCTGGTCCTTACATGGTCCTCCCCCAGACCCGGGGACTCTGGTCACCTCCTGGGCCTCACCTGGACCTGGTGAATATGGTCCCCATTTGGGCCTCACCCAGTCCTGGTGACTTTGTTCCCCACCTGGACCTGATTGCAGTGGATTCTTTCTTGGCCTCACATGGAACTGGTGACTCTGATCCTGTCTGCGCGTCACCCAGACCTGGTGACTCTGGTCCTCACCTGGGCATCATTGGTACCCGGTGACTCTGTTCCACACCTGAGCATCACCTGGACATGATGACTCTGGAACCTTTCTGGGCCTCATCCTGACCTGGTGACTCTGGTCCCCATCTGGATGTCACCTGGACCAGGTGAATCTGGTACCCCTCTAGGCATCAACCAGATCTCTTGACTCTGTTCCTCAACTGGGCCTAACCTGGACCTAGTGAATATGCTCCATCAGGGCCTCATTTGGACCTGGTGACTCTCGTCCCTACCTGGGCATCATCTGGACATGGTTGCACTGCATGGCGTGCAGGTTGGCCTCACCTAGTGCTGGTAAATCTGGTCCCTACCTGGGCATCATCGGGACATGGTTCCACTGCATGGCCTGCAGGTTGGCCTCACCTGGACGTGGTAACTCTATTACCCACCTGGGCATCATCGGGACATGGTTCCTCTGCATGGCCTGCATGTTGGCCTCAGCTGGACCTCGTGAGTGTGGTTGCCACCTGGGGCTCACCCATACGTGGTGACTCAGGTCCCCACGTGGGCCTCTTGGAACTGGTGAATCTGGTCCTTACCTGGTCCTCTCCCAGACCCGGGGACTCTGCTCACCACCTGGGCCTCACCTGGACCTGGTGAATCTGGTTCCCATCTGGGCCTCACCTGGACGAGGTGACTGGTTCCCACAGGGACCTCACCTGGACCTGGTGACTCAGGTCCTCATATGGGCATCATGGGACCTGGTTTCTCAGTTCCACATCGGGGCCTCACCTGGACCTAGTGAATCTCGTCCCCCTCTGGGCCTCACCCTGACTGGTGACTCTGGTCCCCACCTGGATATCACCAGAACCGGGTGACACACCCGGAGCTGAGGACACTGGTCCTCAACTGGGCCTCAACAGGACCTGGTGAATCTACTCCTCACTTAGGCCTCGTCTTGAGCTTGTGACTCTTTTCCCACCTGGCAACAATGGGACATGGTTACTCTGTTCCCAACCTGGGCCTCACCTGGACAAGATAACTTTGATCCACACTTTGGCCTCAACTGGTCCTGATGACTCTGGTCCCCCCACCTAGGCCTCAATCTGGAACTGGTGACTGTGGTCCCCACCTGGGTCTCACCTGGACCTGGTGACTCTCGTTCCCACATGAACCACACCTGGACCTGGTCACTGTGGTCTTCTTGTAGACTCATATTTACCTAGTGACTCCAGTCCACACTAGGGCCTCACGTGGATCTGGTGACTCTGGCATGCAGGTTGGCCTCACCTGGACCTGTTGAGTGGGGTTGCCACCTGGGCATTACCCATAGCTGGTGACTCAGGTCCCCACGTGGGCCTCTTGGACCTGGTTAATCTGGTACTTAACTGGTCCTCTCCTAGATCCGGGGACTCTGGTCACCACCTGGGCCTCACCTGGACCTGGTGAATGAATCTGGTCCCCATCTGGGCCTCACCCATTCCTGGTGCCTTTGTTTCCCACATGGACCTGATTGCTGTGGACTCTTTCTTGGCCTTACCTGGAACTGGTGACTCTGATCATATCTGCGCATCACCGAGATCTGGTGACTCTGGTCCTCAACTGGGCATCTTTGGTACTTGGTGACTCTGTTCCACACCTGAGCCTCACCTGGCCATGATGACTCTGGAACCTCTCTGGGCCTCACGCTGACCTGGTGACTCTGGACCCATCTGGATGTCACCTGGACCAGGTGATTCTGGTACCCCTCTAGGCCTCAACCAGGTCTGGTGACTCTTGTCCTCAACTGGGCCTCACCGGGACCTATTGAATATGCACCATCTGGGCCTCATTTGGACCTGGTGTCTCTCTTCCCTATCTGGGCATCATCAGGACATGGTTCCACTGCATGGCCTTTAGGTTGGCCGCACCTGGACCTGGTAACTGTGGTTCTACCTGGGCATCATCGGGACGTGGTTACTCTATTCACAGTGGGACTGACCTGATCGTGGTAACTCTGGTCCTGAGTTTGGCCTCTTCTGTGCCATGTGACTCTGGCTCCCCCTGGACATCACCTGTAAGTGGTGACTCTGATCCTAAGCATGGCCTCACCTGACCTGGTGACTGTGGTTTCCATCGGTACCTCACCTGGACCTCATGTCTCTGGTCCCAACTGGGACTCACCAGGACCTTGTATCTGGTACTCACCTGAGTAGCATCAGGATATGGTTACACTGTTCAACAACAGTGACGCGGCCGGACCTATTAAGTCAGGTCTTCACCTGGTCCACACTTGGACATGGTGACACTGGTTCCCACTAGGGTCTCACCTGGACATGGTGACTCAGATCCCCACTTGGTCCTCACCTGTAACTTGTAATTCTCGTTCCCACATGGACATCATGTGGACCTGGTGGCTGCAGTGTTTCTAGCTTCTCATGTACCTCGTGACTCTGGTCCCCACCAGGGCCTCACCGGGACTTGGTGAGTGTGGTTGCCACCTACACCTCACCAGGACCTGGTGATTTTGGTCTCCTCCTGAGACTACCCTATATCTGGTGACTGTGGTCCCCACCTGGGCTTCACCTGGATTTGGGGACTCCGGTCCCCATCTGGGACTCAACTGGCCCTGTTGACCATGGTCCTCAACTGGGCAAAATTGGGACCCGGTGACTGTGTTCCACAACTGGACCTCACCTGGACCAGGTGACTCTGGTCCCCCTCTGGGTCTCACCGTGCCCTAGTGACTGTGAACCCCACTTTGGCCTGACTTGGACCTGCTGACCCTGGTTGCCACCTGCGCCTGACCTCGAACTGTTGACTCTGGTTCTCTCAAGGGTCTCCCCTGTACCTGGTGATCCCGGTCCCCAATTGGGCCTCAACTGGACGTGGTGACTCTTGTCACCACCGGGGACTCACCTGGACATGATTACTGTGTTCCACACCTGGGCCTCAGGTAGACCTGTTGACCATTGTCCCCAAGCCGGCCTCACGTGGAACTTTTGGCTCTGATCCCCGCCGGGGGCTCACATGTATCCGGTAACTCTGATCCTCAACTGGGCCTCATCTGGACCTAGTGACTCTGGTCCCCACCTGGGCTTCACCTGGATCTGGTGACTCTGGTCCCCACCTGGACTTCACCTGGATCTGGTGACTCTGGTCCCCACCTGGACCTCTCCTGGACCTGGTGACTCTCTTTCCAACATGGACCTCACTGGATCTGGTGACTCTGGTCCTCAGTTTGGCCTCACCTGGACCTGGTGAGTGGGGTTGCTACTTGGGCCTCACACAAACCTGGTGACTCAGGTCCCCACGTGGGCCTCTTGGACCTGTTCATCTGGTCCTTGTCCTTACCTGGTCCTCTCCCAGACCCGGGGACTCTGGTCCCAAACTGGGCCTCACCTGGACCTGGTGAATCTGTTCCCCATCTGGGCCTCACCCAGTCCTGGTGACTTTGTTCCCCACCTGGACCTGATTGGTGTGGACTCTTTCTTGGCCTCAACTGGAACTGGTGACTCTGATCCTATCTGCGCGTCACCCGGACCTGGTGACTCTGGTCCTCACCTGGGCATCATTGGTACCTGGTGACTCTATTCCACACCTGAGCCTCACCTGGACATGATGACTCTGGAACCTCTCCGGGCCTCACCCATATCTGCTGACTCTGGTCCTCACCTGTGGATCATTATGACCTGGATACTCTGTTCCACACCTGAGCCTCACCTGGACATGATGTCTCTGGATCCACTCTGGGCCTCCCCCTGACATGGTGATTCTGGTCCCCCTCTGGATGTCACCTAGACCAGGTGAATCTGGTACCCCTCTAGGCCTCAACTAAACCTGGTGACTCTAGTCCTCAACTGGGCCTCACCTGGACCTAGTGAATATGCTCCATCTGGGCCTTATTTGGACCTGGTGACTCTGGTACCTACGTGGGCAACATCGGGACATGGTTCCACATAATGGTCTGCAGGTTGGCCTCTTCTTGACCTGGTATCTCTGGTCCCTACCTGGGCATCAGCGGGACACGGTTCCTCTGTATGGCCTGCAGGTTGGCGTCACCTGGACCTCGTACCTCTGGTCCCTACCTGGGCATCATCGGGACACGGTTCCTCTGCATGGCCTGCAGGTTGGCCTCACCTGGACCTGGTGAGTGGGCTTGCCACCTGGGCCTCACCCATACCTGGTGACACAGGTCCCACGTGGGCCTCAGTTGGACCTGGTGAATCTGGTCCTTACCTGGTCCTCACCCGGAACTGGTAACCCTTGTCACCACCTGGGAATCACCTGGACCTGGTGACTCTGGTAACTCTGGTCACCACCTGGGAATCACCTGGACTTGGTGAATCTGTGTCCCCATCTGGGCCTCATCTATTCCTTGTGACTTTTTTCCCCACCTGGACCTGATTGCTGTGGACTCCTTCTTAGCCTCACCTGGAACTGTTCACTCTGATCCTAACTGGGAATCACCCAGATCTCTTGACTCTGGTCCTCACCTGTGGATCATTATGACCTGGATACTCTGTTCCACACCTGAGACTCACCTGGACATAATGACTCTGGATCCCCTCTGGGCCTCTCCCTGACATGGTGTCTCTGGTCCCCATCTGGAAGGTACCTAGACCAGGTGAACCTGGTACCCCTCTAGGCCTCAACTAGACCTGGTGACTCTGGTCCTCTACTGGGCCTCAACGGGACGTAGTGAATATGCTCCCCAGCTTCGCCTCATCTGGACCTGGTGACTCTGGCTTCACCTGGGCCTCACCTATAACTGGTGACTCTGATCCTAAGCATGTCCTCACCTGACCTGGTGACTGTGGTTTCCATCGGGACCTCACCTGGACCTCATGTCTCTGGTCCCACCTGGGCCTCACCGGGACCTGTGTCTCAGGTTACCACCTGGGTAGCATCAGGATATGGTTACACTGTTCACTATCAGTGACCCAGCCGGACCTATTTACTCTGGTCTTCACCTGAGCCACACCTGGACATGGTGACACTCGTTCCCACCTGGGTCTCACCTGGACATGGTGAGTCGGATCCCCACATGGTCCTCGCCTGTAACTGGTGATTCTCGTTCGCACATGGACATCATGTTCACCTGGTGGCTGCAGTGTTTCTAGCTTCTCATGTACCTCGTGACTCTGGTACCCACCAGGGCCTCACTGGGACCTGGTGAGTGTGGTTGCCACCTGCACCTCACCTGCACCTGGTAATTCTGGTCTGCACCTGAGACAACCCTGGATCTGGTGACTGTGGTCTCCACCTGGGCTTCACCTGGATTTGGGGACTCCGGTCCCCATCTGGGCCACACCTGGCCCTGTTGACCATGGTCCTCAACTGTGCAGAATTGGGACCCGGTGACTTTGTTCCACAACTGGACCTCACCAGGACCACGTGACTCTGGTCCGACTCCGGGTCTCACCGTACCCTAATGACTCTGAACCCCACTTTGGCCTGACTTGGACTTGCTGACCTTGGTTGCCACCTGTGCCTGACCTCGAACTGTTGACTCTGGTTCTTTCAAGGGCCTCCCCTGTACCTGGTGATCCTGGTACCCACCTGGGTCTCACCTGGACGTGGTGACTCTTGTAACCACCGGGGACTCACCTGGACCTGGTTACTGTGTTCCACACATGGGCCTCAAGTAGACCTGTTGACCATGGTCCCCAAGCCGGCCTCACATGGACCTGTTGCCTCTGATTCCCACCGGGGCCTTACGTGTACCTGGTAACTGTGGTCCTCACCTGGGCCTCATTTGGACCTAGTGACTCTGTACCCCACCTGGGCCTCACCTGTATATGATAACTTTGCTACACACTTTGGCCTCAACTGGTTCTGATGACACTGGTCGCCCCACCTAGGCCTCATACTGGACCCGGTGACTGTGGTCCCCAACTGGGTCTCACCTGGACCTGGTGACTAAGTTCCCACATGAACCACACCTGGACCTGGTGACTGTGGTGTTCTTGTAGACTCAATTTACCTGGTGACTCCTGTCCTCACTAGGGCCTCACCTGGATCTGGTGACTCTGGCCTGCAGGTTGGCCTCACCTGGACCTGGTAAGTGGGGTTGCCACCTGGGCATCACCCATACCTTGTGACTCAGGTCCCCACGTGGGCCCCTTGGACCTGGTGAATCTGGTCCTTACCTGGTCCTCACCCGTAACTCGTAACATGGTCACCACCTGGGAATCACCTGGGCCTGGTGAATCTGGTCCCCATCTGGGCCTCACTAAGTCCTGGTGACTTTGTTCCCCACCTGGACCTGATTGCTGTGGACGCCTTCTTGGCCTCACCTGGAACTGGTGACTCTGATCCTAACTGGGCCTCACCCAGATCTGCTGACTCTGGTCCTCACCTGTAGATCATTACGACCTGGATACTCTGTTCCACACATGAGCCTCACCTGGACATGATGACTCTGGATCCTCTCTGGGCCTCCCTCTGACATGGAGACTCTGGTCCCCATCTGGATGTCACCTAGACCAGCTGAATCTGGTACCCCTCTGGCCTCAATCAAACCTGGTGTCTCTATTCCTCAACTGGGCCTCACCGAGACCTAGTGAATATGCTCCCCAACTGCGCCTCATCTGGACATGGTGACTGGCTCTACGTGGGCATCATCGGGACATGGTTACTCTATTCCCCACTGGGAGTGACCTGATCCTGGTAACACTATTCCTGACTTTGGCATTTTCTGTACCAGGGTATTCTGGCTCCACCTGGGCCTCACCTGTAACTGGTGACTCTGATCCTAAGCATGGCCTCACCTGACCTGGTGACTGTGGTTCCCATCGGGACCTCACCTGGACCTCATGTCTCTGGTCCCACCTGGGCCTCACCAGGACCTGGTGTCTCTGGTACCCACCTTGGTAGCATCAGGATATGGTTACACTGTTCAATAACAGTGACCCAGCCGGACCTATTAACTCTGGTCTTCACCTGGGCCACACCTGGACATGTTGACACTGGTTCCCACCTGGGTCTCACCTGGACATGGTGAGTCGGATCCACAAGTGGTCCTCCCCTGTAACTGGTGATTCTCGTTCCCACATGGACATCATGTGGACCTGGTGGCTGCAGTGTTTCTAGCTTCTCATGTACCTCGTGACTCTGGTCCCCACCAGGGCCTCACCGGGACCTGGTGAGTGTGGTTGCCACCTGCAACTCAAGTGGACCTGGTGATTCTGGTCTACACCTGAGACTACCCTGGATCTGGTGACTGTGGTCCCCACCTGGGCTTCACCTGCTTTGGGGACTCCGGACTCCATCTGGGCCTCACCTGGCCCTGTTGACATTGGTCCTCAACTGGGCAAAATTGGGACCCGGTGACTGTGTTCCACAACTGGACCTCACCTGGACCAGGTGATTCTGGTCTCCCTCTGGGTCTCACATCACCCTAGTGACTGTGAACCCCACTTTGGCCTGACTTGGACCTGCTGACCCTGGTTGCCACCTGCGCCTGACCTCGAACTGATGACTCTGGTACATTCAAGGGCCTACCCTGTACCTTGTGATGTTGGTCCCCACCGGGACTCACCTGGACGTGGTGACTCATGTCAGAACCGCGTACTCACCTGGACCTGCTTACTGTGTTCCACATCTGGGCCTCAAGTAGACTTGTTGACCATGGTCCCCAAGCCGGCCTCACATGACCTGTTGCCTCTGATCCCCACCGGGGCCTCACGTGTACCTGGTAACTCTGGCCCTCATCTGGGCCTCATCTGGACTTAGTGACTCTGGTCCCCACCTGGGCTTCACATGGATCTGGTGACTCTGGTCCCCACCTGTACTTCACCTGGATCTGGTGACTCTGGTCCCCACCTGGACCTCTTCTGCACCTGGTGACTCTCTTTCCAACATGGACCTCACCTGGATCTGGTGACTCTGGTCCTCAGTTTGGCCTCACCTGGACCTGGTGTCTCCCGTCCCCACTTTGACCTAACTCAGAACTGCTGAGTCTTGCCCCACCTAGGCCGCACCCAGACCTGGTGACTTTTGTCCCCAGCTATGCCTCAATTAGACCTGATGAATCTGGTCCTCACGTGGGCCTCACCTGATCCTGGAACTCAGCTGGATACAGTGGCTCTGGTTCCCACAAGGGGCTCACCTGATACTGGTGACTGTGGTCTTATTCTATGCCTCACCAGGACCTAGTGATCCTGTTCCCCATCTGGCCCTGCATGGCCCTAGTGACTCTGGTCCTCACCCAGGAATCATTGGGAACTGGATACTCTATTCCACACCTGGGCCTCACTTTGACCAGGGACCTCTGGTCCCATTCTGGGCCTCAAACTAAACTGGTTACTCTGGTTCCCCCTCTGGGCCTCACCCTTACCTGGTGACTCTGGTCCCTACCTGGGCATCATCGGGACATGGTTCCACTGCATGGCCAGCAGGTTGTCCTCACCTGGACCTGGTAAATCTGGTCCCTACCTGGGCATCATCGTGACACGGTTCCTCTGCATGGCCTGCAGGTTGGCCTCACCTTGACCTGGTGAGTGGGGTTGCCACCTGTGCCTCACCCATACCAGGTGACACAGGTCCCCACGTGGGCCTCACTTGGACCTGGTGAATATGGTCCTTTCTTGGTCCTCACCCGGAACTGGTAACTCTGGTCATCATCTGGGAATCTCATGGACCTCGTGAATCTGTTCCCCATCTGGGCCTCACCCAGTCCTGGTGACTTTGTTCCCCACCTGGACCTGATTGCTGTGAACTCCTTATTGGCCTCACCTGGAACTGGTGCCTCTGATCCTAACTGGCCTCACCCAGATCTAGTGACTCTGGTCCTCACCTGTGTACCATTATGACCTGGATACTCTGTTCCACACCTGACCCTCACCTGGTCATGATGACTCTGGATCCCCTCTGGGCCTCAGTCTGACATGGTGACTCTGGTCCCCATCTGGATATCACCAAGACCAGGTGAATCTGGTACCCCTCTATGCCTCAACTAGACCTGGTGACTCTGGTCCTCAACTGGGCCTCAACGGGACCTAGTGAACATGCTCCCCACCTGCGCCTCATCTGGACCTGGTGACTCTGGTTCTACCTGGGCATCCTCGGGACATGGTTACTTTATTCCCCACTGGGACTGACCTGATCTTGGTAACTCTAGTCCTGACTTTGACCTCTTTTGTACCAGGTGACTCTGGCTCAACCTGGGCCTCACCTGTAACTGGTGACTCTGACCTAAGCATGGCCTCACCTGACCTGGTGACTGTGGTTCCCATCGGGACCTCACCTGGACCTCATGTCTCTTGTCCCACCTGGGCTTCACCAGGCCCTTGTGTCTCTGGTCCCCACCTGGGTAGCATCAGGATATGGTTACACTGTTCACTAACAGTGACCCAGCCGGACCTATTAATTGTGGTCTTCACCTGGGGAACACCTGGACATGGTGACACTGGTTCCCACCTGGGTCTCACCTGGACATGGTGAGTCTGATCCCCTTCTGGGCCTCATTGTAACTGGTGATTCTCGTTCCCACATAGACATCATGTGGACCTGGTGACTGCAGTGTTTCTAGCTTCTCATGCACCTCGTGGCTCTGGTCCCCACCAGGGCCTCACCGGGACCTGTTGAGTGTGGCTGCCACCTGCACCTCACCTGGACTTTGCTGATTCTTGTCTGCCCCTGAGACTACCCTGGATCTGGTGACTGTGGTCCCCACCTGGGCTTCACCTGATTCTGGTGACTCTGGTCCCCACCTGGACCTCACCTGGATCTGGTGACTCTGGTCCTCACCTGGACCTCTCCTGGACATGGTGACTCTCTTTCCAACATGGACCTCACCTGGATCTGGTGACTCTGGCCCTCAGTTTGGCCTTACCTGGACCTGGTGTCTCCCGTCCCCACTTTGACCTAACTCAGAACTGCTGAATCTTGCCCCACCTAGGCCGCACCCAGACCTGGTGACCCTTGTCCCCAGCTATGCCTCAATTCGACCTGATGAATCTGGTCCTCACGTGGGCCTTACATGGACCTGGACTCAGCTAGATAGAGTGGCTCTGGTCCACAAAGGTCTCACCTGATACTGGTGACTGGGGTCTTTTTCTATGCCTCACCAGGACCTAGTGATTCTGTTCCCCATCTGGGCCTGCATGGCCCTAGTGACTCTGGTCCTCACCCTGGCATCATTGGGACCTGGATACTCTATTGCACACCTGGGCCTCACTTTGACCAGGGACCTCTGGTCCCATTCTGGGCCTCAAACTAAACTGGTTACTCTGGTTCCCCCTCTGGGACTCACCCTTTCCTGGTGAATCTGGTCACCCCTTGGGCTTCACTTGGGCCTGGTGAATCTGGTCCTTAGCTGGTCCTCACCTGGATCTGGTGACTGGTCGCCACCTGGGCCTCACCTGGACTTGGTGAATCCTGTTGCCACCTGCGCCTCACCTGGACCTTGTGACTGTGGTCCCACCTGGACCTCTCCTGGATCTGGCGGCTCTGGTTCCCATAAGGGGCACTCCTGGACCTGGTTCCTGTGGTCTCCATCTCGCCTCACCTGGAACACAATGACTCTGATCCATATTTGGGCCTCTCCTGGACCTGTTGACTCTGGTCTTTACCTGGGCATCATTGGGACCTGGATACTCTCTTATATAACTTGGCCTCACCTGGACCTGGTGAGTGTGGTCCCACCTGGGCATCACCTGGACGAGGTGACTGGTTCCCACAGGGACCTCACCTGGACCTGGTGACTCAGGTCCTCATATGGGCATCATGGGACCTTGTTTCTCAGTTCCACATCGAGGCCTCTCCTGGACCTAGTGATTCTCGTCTGACTCTGGGTCTCACCCTGACGTGCTGACTCTGGTCCCCACTTGGATATCACCAGAACCGGGTGACACTGGTCCCCCTTGGGACTCACCCGGAGCTGGGGACTCTGGTCCTCAACTGGGCCTAAAGAGGACCTGGTTAATCTACTCCTCAATTAGGCCTCGTCTGGACCTTGTGAGTCTTTACCCACCTGGCGTCAATGGAACATGGTTACTGTGTTCCCCACCTGGGCCTCAACTGGACATGATAACTTTGCTCCACACTTTGGCCTCAACTGGCCCTGATGACTCTGGTCCCCCGACCTAGCATCAATCTGGACCTGATTGCTGTGGACTCCTTCTTAGCCTCAACTGGAACTGGTGACTCTGATCCAGATTGAGGATCCCCAATCTGGGCCTCACCTGGCCCTGTCAACCATGGTCCTCAACTGGCAAAATTGGGACACGGTGACAGTGTTCCACCCCTGGACATCACCTGGACCAGGTGACTCTGGTCCCCCTAAAGGTCTCAACATGCCCTAGGTACTGTGAAACCCACTTTGGCCTGACTTGGACCTGCTGACCCTGGTTGACACCTGCGCCTGACCTCGAACAGTTGACTCTGGTTCATTCAAGGGCTTCCCCTGTACCTGGTGATCTTGGTCCCCCCTGGGACTCACCTGGACGTGGTGACTCTTGTCACCACCGGGGACTCACCTGGACCTGGTTACTGTGTTCCACACCTGGGTCTCAAGTAGACCTGTTGACCATGGTACCGAAGCCGGCCTCATATGGACCTGTTGCCTCTGATTCCCACCGGGGCATCACGTGTACCTGGTAACACTGGTCCTCACATGGGCCTCATCTGGACCTAGTGACTCTGGTCCCCACCTTGGCTTCACCTGGATCTGTTGACTCTGGTCCTCAACTGGGCCTCACCTGGACCTATTGAATATGCTCCATCTGGGCCTCATTTGGACCTGGTGACTCTCTTCCCTACCTGGGCATCATCGGGACATGGTTCCACTGCATGGCCTTTAGGTTGGCCACACCTGGACCTGGTAACTGTGGTTCTACCTGGGCATCATAGGGACACTCTTCCTCTGCATTACCTGCAGGGTGGCCTCACCTGGACCTGGTGGGTGGGGATGCCACTTGGGCCTCACCCATACCTGGTGACCCGGGTGACCACGTGGGACTCACTTGGACCTGGTGAATCTGGTCCTTACCTGGTCCTCACCCAGTCCTGGTGGTTTTGTTCCCCACCTGGACCTGATTGCTGTGGACTCCTACTTGGCCTCACCAGGAAGTGTTGACTCTGATCGTAGCTGGGCCTCACCCAGATCTGGTGATACCGGTCCTCACCTGTGGACCATTATGACCTGGATACTCTGTTCCACACCTGAGCCTCACCTGGACATGATGACTCTGGATCCACTCTGGGCCTCACCATGACATGGTGACTCTGGTCCCCATCTGGATATCACCAGAACCGGGTGACTCTGGTCCCCCTCTGGGACTCATCCAGAGCTGGGGACACTGGTCCTCAACTGGATCTCAACCTTACCTGTTGAATCTACTCCTCACTTAGGTCTCGTCTGAACCTTGTGACTCTTTTCCCACCTGGCATCAACGGGACATGGTTACTCTGTTCCCCACCTGGGCCTCACCTGGACATGATAACTTTGCTGCACACTTTGGCCTCAACTGGTCCTCATGACTCTCGTCCCCCAACCTAGGCCTCAATCTGGACCTGGTGACTGTCGTCCCCAACTGGGTCTCAGCGGGACCTGGTGACTCCCGTTCCCACATGAACCACACCTGGACCTGGTGACTGTGGTGTTCCTGTAGACTCACATTTACCTTGTGACTCCCGTCCCCACTAGGGCCTCACCTGGATCTGGTGACTCTGACCTGCAGGCTGGCCTCACCTGGACTGGGTGAGTGGGGTTGCCACCTGGGACTCACCATACCTGGTGACTCAGGTCCCCACGTGGGCCTCTTGGACCTGGTGAATCTGGTCCTTACCTGGTCCTCTCCCAGAGCCGGGGATTCTGGTCACGACCTGGGCCTCACCTGGACCTGGTGAATCTGGTCCCATCTGGGCCTCACCCAGTCCTGGTGACTTTGTTCCCCACCTGGACCTGATTGCTGTGGACTCTTTCTTGGCCTCATCTGGACCTGGTGACTCTGATCCTATCTACGCGTCACCCAGATCTGGTGAGTCTGGTCCTCACCTGGGCATCATTGGTACCTGGTGACTCTGTTCCACAGCTGAGCCTCAGCTGGACATGATGACTCCGAACCTCTCTGTGCCTCACCCTGACCTGGTGACTCTTGTCCCCACTGGATGTCACCTGGACCAGGGGATTCTGGTACCGCTCTCGGGCTCAACCAGGTCTGGTGACACTGGTCCTCAACCGGGCCTCATCTGGACCTAGTGAATATGCTCCATCTGGGCCTCATTTGGACCTGGTGACTCTGGTACCTACGTGGGCAACATCGGGACATGGTTCCACATAATGGTCTGCAGGTTGGCCTCTTCTTGACCTGGTATCTCTGGTCCCTACCTGGGCATCAGGGGGACACGGTTCCTCTGCATGGCCTGCAGGTTGGCGTCACCTGGACCTCGTACCTCTGGTCCCTACCTGGGCATCATCGGGACACGGTTCCTCTGCATGGCCTGCAGGTTGGCCTTAGCTGGACCTGGTGAGTGGGCTTGCCACCTGGGTCTCACCCATACCTGGTGACACAGGTCCCACGTGGGCCTCAGTTGGACCTGGTGAATCTGGTCCTTACCTGGTCCTCACCCGGAACTGGTAACCCTTGTCACCACCTGGGAATCACCTGGACCTGGTGAATCTGGTCCCCATCTGGGCCTCACCCAGTCCTGGTGACTTTGTTCCCCACCTGGACCTGATTGCTGTGGACTCCTTCTTAGCCTGAACTGGAACTTTAGACTCTGCTCCTAACTGGACCTCACCCAGATCTGGTGACTCTGGTCCTCACCTGTGGACCATTATGACCTGGATACTCTGTTCCACACCTGAACCTCACATGGACATGATGACTCTGGATCCCCTCTGGGCCTCACCCTGACATGGTGACTCTGGTCCACATCTGGATGTCCCCTAGACAAGGTAATCTGGTACCCCTCTAGGCCTCAACTAGACCTGGTGACTCTGGTCCTCATCTGGGCCTCACCTGGACCTAGTGAATATTCTCCCCACCTGTGCCTCGCTGGACCTGTTGACTCTGATTCTACCTGGGCATCATTGGGACATGGTTACTGTATTACCCACTGGGAATGACCTGATCCTGGTAACTCTGGTCCTGACTTTGGCCTCTTCTGTACCAGGTGACTCTGGCTCCACCTGGGCCTCACCTGTACCTGGTGACTCTGATCCTAAGCATCGCCTCACCTGACCTGTTGACTGTGGTTTCCATCGGTACCTCACCTGGACCTCATGTCTCTGGTCCCACCTGGGCCTCACCAGGATCTTGTATCTGGTACCCACCTGGGTAGCATCAGGATATGGTTACACTGTTCACTAACAGTGACCCAGCCAGACCAGTTAACTCTGGTCTTCACCTGGTCCACACCTGGACATGGTGACACTGGTTCCCACCAGGGTCTCACCTGGACATGGTGAGTCAGATCCCCACCTGGTCCTCACCTGTAACTGGTGATTCTCGTTCCCACATGGACATCATGTGGAACTGGTGGCTGCAGTGTTTCTAGCTTCTCATGTACCTCGAGAATCTGGTCCGCACCAGGGCCTCACCGGGACCTGGTGAGTGTGGTTGCCACCTGCACCTCACCAGGACCTGGTTTTTCTGGTCTGCACCTGAGACTACCCTGGATCTTGTGACTGTGGTCCCCACCTGGGCTTCACCTGGATTTGGGGACTCCGGTCCCAATCCGGGCCTCACCTGGCCCTGTTGTCCATGGTCTTCAACTGGACAAAATTGGGACCCGGTGACTGTGTTCCACAACTGGACCTCACCTGGACCAGGTGACTCTGGTCCCCCTCTGGGTCTCACCGTGCCCTAGTGACTGTGAACCCAACTTTGGCCTGACTTGGACCTGCTGACCCTGGTTGCCACCTGCGCCTGACCTCGAACTGTTGACTCTCAAGGGCCTACCCTGTACCTGGTGATCCTGGTCCCCAACTGGGCCTCAACTGGACGTGGTGACTCTTGTCACCACTGGGGACTCACCTGGACCTGCTTACTGTTTTCCACACCTGGGCCTCAAGTACACCTCTTGACCATGGTCCCCAAGCCCGCCTAACATGGACCTGTTGCCTCTGATCCCCACCGGGGCCTCACTTGTACCTGGTAACTCTGGTCCTCACCTGGGCCTCATCTGCAACTAGAGACTCTGGTCCCCACCTGGAATTCAACTGGATCTGGTGACTCTGGTCCCCACCTGGACTTTACCTGGATCTGGTGACTCTGGTCCCCACCTGGACCTCTCCTGGACCTGGTGACTCTCTTTCCAAAATGGAACTCACCTGGATCCGGTGACTCTGGCCCTCAGTTTGGCCTCACCTGGACCTGGTGTCTCTCGTCCCCACTTTGACCTAACTCAGAAATGCTGAATCTTGCCCCACCTAGGCCGCACCCAGACCTGGTGACACTTGTCCCCAGCTATGCCTCAATTCGACATGATGAATCTGGTCCACACGTGTGCCTCATATGGACCTGGCACTCACCTGGATAGAGTGGCTCTGGTTCCCACAAGGGGCTCACCTGATACTGGTGACTGTGGTCTTATTCTTTGCCTCACCAGGACCTAGTGATTCTGTTCCCCATCTGGGCCTGCATGGCCCTAGTGACTCTGGTCCTCACCCAGGCATCATTGGGAACTGGAAACTATATTCCACACCTGGGCCTCACTTTGACCAGGGACTTCTGGTCCCATTCTGGGTCTCAAACTAAACTGGTTATTCTGGTAACCCCTCTGTGACTCACCCTTACCTGGTGATTCTGGTCACCCTTTGGGCATCACTTCGGCCTGGTGAATCTGGTCCTTAGCTGTTCCGCACCTGGTTCTGGTGACTGGTCGCCACTTGGGCCTCACCTGGACTTGGTGTATCCTGTTGCCACCTGCGCCTCAACTGGACCTTGTGACTGTGATCCCACCTGGACCTCACCTAGATCTGGTGGCTCTGGTTCCCATATGGGGCTCTCCTGGACCTAGTTACTGTGGTCTCCATCTGGCCTCACCTGGAACCAATGACTCTGATCCATATTTGGGCCTCTCCTGGACCTGTTGACTCTGGTCCTTACCTGGGCATCATTGGGACCTGGATACTCTCTTATATACCTGGGCCTCACCTGGACCTGGTGAGTGGGGTTGCCACCTGGGCCTCACCCATACCTGGAGACTCAGGTCCCCACGTGGGCCTCTTGGACCTGGTGAACCTGTTCCTTACCTGGTCCTCTCCCAGACCTGATGACTCTGGTCCCCACCTGGGCCTCACCTGGACCTGGTGAATCTGGTCCCCATCTGGGCCTCACCCATTCTTGGTGACTTTGTTCGCCACCTGGACCTGATTGTTGTTGTCTTCTTCTTGGCCTCACCTGGAACTGGTGACTCTGATCCTATCTGCGCTTCACCGAGATCTGGTGACTCTGGTCCTCACCTGGGCATCATTCGTACCTGGTGACTCTGGGTTCCACACCTGAGCCTCACCTGGACATGATGACTCTGGAACTTCTCTGGGCCTCACCCTGACCTGGTGACTCTGGTCCCCATCTGGATGTCACCTGGACCAGGTGATTCTGGTACCCCTCTAGGCCTCAACCTGATCTGTTGACTCTGGTCCTGAAGTGGGCCTCACCTGTACGTAGTGAATATGCTCCATCTGGGCGTCATTTGGACCTGGTGAATCTGGTCGTTACCTGGTCCTCATCCGAAACTTGTAACTCTGGTCATCACCTGGGAATCACCTGGACCTGGTGAATCTGGTCCCCATCTGGGCCTCACCCAGTCCTGGTGACTTTGTTCCCCACCTGGACTTGATTGCTGTGGACTCCTTCTTGGCCTCACCTGGAAATGGTGACGATGATCCTAACTGGGCCTCACCCAGATCTGGTGACTCTGGTCCTCACCTGTGGACCATTATGACCTGGATACTCTGTTCCACACCTGAGCCTCACCTGGACATGATGACTCTGGATCTCCTCTGGGCCTCACCCTGACATGGTGACTCTGGTCTCCATCTGGATGTCACCTAGACCAGGTGAATCTGATACCCCTCTAGGCCGCAACTAGACCTGGTGAGTCTAGTCCTCAACTGGGCCTCACCGGGACATAGTGAATATGCTCCCTACCTGCGCCTCATCTGGACCTGGTGACTCTGGTTCTACCAGGGCATCACCGGGACATGGTTACTCTATTTCCCAATGGGACTGACCTGATCCTTGTAACACTGGTCCTGACTTTGGCCTCTTCTGTACCAGGTGACTCTGGCTCCACCTGGGCCTCACCTGTAACTGGTGACTCTGACGAAAGCATGGCCTCACCTGACCTGGTGACTGTGGTTCCCATCGTGACATCATCTGGACCTCATGTCTCTGGTCCCACCTGGGCCTCACCAGGACCTCGTGTCTCTGGTACCTACCTGGGTATCATCAGGATATGGTTACACTGTTCACTAACAGTGACCTAGCTGGACCTATTAACTCTGGTCTTCACCTGGGCCTCACCTGGACCTGGTGACTGTGGTCCCACCTTGGCCTCACCTGGACGAGGTGACTGGTTCCCACAGGGACCTCACCTGGACCTGGTGACTCAGGTCCTCATATGGGCATCATGGGACCTGGTTTATCAGTTCCACATCGGGGCCTCACCTGGACCTAGTGAATCTCGTCCCCCTCTGGGCCTCACCCTGACTGGTGAATCTGGTCCCAACCTCAATATCACCAGAACCGGGTGACACACCCGGAGCTGAGGACACTGGTCCTCAACTGCGGCTCAGTGGGCCTGGTGAATCTACTCTTCACTTAGGCCTCGTCTGGAGCTTGTGACTCTTTTCGCACCTGGCAACAATGGGACATGGTTACTCTGTTCCCAAACTGGGCC
Source organism: Canis lupus familiaris (assembly GCF_011100685.1). Taxonomy (NCBI): domain Eukaryota; kingdom Metazoa; phylum Chordata; class Mammalia; order Carnivora; family Canidae; genus Canis; species Canis lupus. The sequence goes on along the minus strand of NC_049250.1, from coordinate 74,890 downwards.
TCACCTGGATATGATAACTTTGATCCACACTTTGGCCTCAACTCGTCCTGATGACACTGGTCCCCCCACCTAGGCCTCAATCTGAACCTGGTGACTGTGGTCCCCACCTGGGTCTCACCTGGACCCGGTGACTCTCGTTCCCACATGAACCACACCTGGACCTGTTCACTGTGGTGTTCTTGTAGACTCATATTTACCTAGTGACTCCTGTCCCCACTAGGGTCTCACGTGGATCTGGTGACTCTGGCATGCAGGTTGGCCTCAGCTGGACCTGGTGAGTGGGGTTGCCAACTGGGCATCACCCACACCTGGTGACTCAGGTCCCCACGTGGGCCTTTTGGACCTGGTTAATCTGGTACTTACCTGGTCCTTTCCTAGATCCAGGACTCTGGTCACCACCTGGGCCTCACCTGGACCTGGTGAATGAATCTGGTCCCCATCTGGGCCTCACCCAGTCATGGTGCCTTTGTTCCCCACCTGGACCTGATTGCTGTGGACTCTTTCTTGGCCTTACCTGGAACTGGTGACTCTGATCCTATCTGCACGTCACCCAGATCTGGTAACTCTGGTCCTCACCTGGGCCCATCTGGACCTAGTCACTCTGGTCCCCACCTGAGCTTCACCTGGATTTGGTCACTCTGTCACCTCCTGGAAATCACCTGGACCTGGTGAATCTGGTCCCCATCTGGGCCTAACCCAGTCCTGGTGACTATGTTCCCCACCTGGACCTGATTGCTCTGGACTCTTTCTTGCCCTCACCTTGAACTGGTGACTCTGATCCTATCTGTGCGTCACCCAGACCTGGTGACTCTCGTCCTCACCTGGGCATCATTGGTACCTGGTTACTCTGTTCCACACCTGAGCCTCACCTGGACATGATGTCTCTGGGACCTCTCTGGGCCTCACCCTGACCTGGTGATCTGGTCCCCATCTGGATGTCACCTGGACCAGGTGATTCTGGAACCCCTCTAGGCCTCAACCAGATCTGGTGACTCTTGTCCTCAACTGGGCCTCACCTGGACCTAGTGAATATGCTCCATCTGGGCCTCATTTGGACCTGGTGACTCTGGTCACTCACTGGGAATCATCGTGAAATTGTACCACTGCATGGCCTGCTGGTTTGCCTCACCTGGACCTGGTAACTCTGGTCCCTACCTGGGCATCATCGGGACATCTTGACCTGGTGAGTGGGGTTCCCACCTGGATCTTACACATGCCTGGTGACAAGGTCCCCACGTGGGCCTCAATTGGACCTGGTGAATGTGGTCCTTACCTAGTCCTCACCCGGAAGTGGTAAATCTGGTCCCCACCTGGGCATCACCTAGTCCTGGTGAATTTGTTCCCCACCTGGACCTGATTGCTGTGGACACCTTCTTTGCCTCACCTGGAAGTGGTAACTCTGATCCTAACTGGGCCTCTCCCAGATCTGGGGACTCTGGTCCTCACCTGTGGACCATTATGACCTGGATACTCTGTTCCACACCTCAGCCTCACCTGGACATGATGACTCTGGATCCCCTCTGGGCCTCACCCTGACATGGTGACTCTGGTCCTCAACTGGGCCTCACCTGGACCTAGGGAATATGCTCCATCTGGGCCTCATTTGGACCTGGTGACTCTGGTCCCTATGGGGGCAACAACGGGACATGGTTCCACATAATGGTCTGCAGGTTGGCCTCTTCTTGACCTGGTAACTCTGGTCCCTACCAGGGCATCATCGGGACACGGTTCCTCTGCATAGCCTGCAGGTTGGCGTCACCTGGACCTCGTACCTCTGGTCCCTACCTGGGCATCATCGGGACACGGTTACTCTGCATGGCCTGCAGGTTGGCCTCACCTAGACCTGGTGAGTGGGCTTGCCACCTGGGCCTCACCCATACCTGGTGACACAGGTCTCACGTGGGCCTCACTTGGACCTGGTGAATCTGATCCTTACCTCGTCCTCACCCGGAACTGGTAACCCTTGTCACCACCTAGGAATCACCTGGACCTGGTGAATCTGGTCCCCATCTGGGCCTCACCCAGGCCTGGTGACTTTGATCCCCACCTGGACCTGATTGCTGTGGAATCCTTCTTGGCCTCACCTGGAACTTGTGACTCTGCTCCTAACTGGGCCTCACCCAGATCTGGTGACTCTGATCCTCACATGTGGACCATTATGACCTGGATTCTCTGTTCCACACCTGAACCTCACCTGGACATGATGATTCTGGATGCCCTCTGGGCCTCACCCTGACATGGTGACTCTGGTCCCCATCTGGATGTCCCCTAGACCAGGTGAACCTGGTACCCCTCTAGGCGTCAACTAGACCTGGTGACTCTGGTCCTCATCTGGCCTCACCTGGACCTAGTGAATATGCTCCCCACCTGCGCCTCACTGGACCTGGTGACTCTGATTCTACCTGGGCATCATTGAGACATGGTTACTGTATTACACACTGGGACTGACCTGATCCTGGTAACTCTGGTCCTGACTTTGACCTCTTCTGTACCAGGTGACTTTGGCTCCACCTGGGCCTCACCTGTACCTGGTGACTCTGATCCTAAGCATGGGCTCACCTGACCTGGTGACTGTGGTTCCCATCGAGACGTCACGTGGACCTCATGTCTCCGGTTACACCTGGGCCTCACCAGGACCTGGTGTCTCTGGTACCCACCTGTGTAGCATCAGGATATGGTTACACTGTTCACTAACACTCATCCAGCCGGACCTAATAACTCTGGTCTTCACGTGGGGCACACCAGGACATGGTGACACTGGTTCCCACCTGGGTCTCACCTGGACATGGTGAGTCGGATCCCCACCTGGTCCTCACCTGTAACTGGTGATTTTCGTTCCCACATGGACATCATGTGGACCTGGTGGCTGCAGTGTTTCTAGATTCTCATGTACCTCGTGTCTCTGTTCCCCACCGGGGCCTCTCCGGGACCGGGTGAGTGTGGTTGCCACCTGCAACTCACATGGACCTGGTGATTCTGGTCTGCACCTGAGACTACCCTGGATCTGGTGACTGTGGTCCCCACCTGGGCTTCACCTGGATTTGGGGACTCCGGTCCCCATCTTGGCCTCACCTGGCCCTGTTGACCATGGTCCTCAACTGTGCAAAATTGGGACCCAGTTACTGTGTTCCACAACTGGACCTCACCTGGACCAGGTGACTCTGGTCCACTCTAGCTTCACCGTGCCCTAGTGACTGTGAACCCCACTTTGGCCTGACTTGGACCTGCTGACCCTGGTTGCCACCTCCGCCTGACCCCGAACTTTGACTCTGGTTCTTTCAAGGGCCTTCCCTGGACATGGTGATCCTGGTTGGACCTGGCCCACACCTGGACGTGGTCACTCCTGTCACCAATGGGGACTCACCTGGACCTGCTTACTGTGTTCCACACCTGGGCCTCAAGTAGACCTGTTGACCATGGTCCCTAAGCCGGCCTCACATGGACCTGTTGCCTCTGATCCCCACCGGGTCCTCACGTGTACCTGGTATTTCTAGTCCTCACCTGGGCCTCATCTGGACCTAGTGACTCTGGTCCCCACCTGGGCTTCACCTCGATCTGGTGACTCTGGTCCCCACCTGGACTTCACCTGGATCTGGTGACTCTGGACCCCACCTGGACCTCTCCTGGACCTCGTGACTCTCTTTCCAACATGGACCTCACCTGGATCTGGTGAATCTGGTCCTCAGTTTGGCCTCACCTGGACCTGGTGTCTCTCGTCCCCACTTTGACCTAACTCAGAACTGCTGAATCTTGCCTCACCTAGGCCGCACCCAGACCTGGTGACTCTTGTCCCCAGCTATGCCTCAATTCGACCTGATGAATCTGGTCCTCACGTGGGACTCACCTGGTCCTGGGACTCAGCTGGATAGAGTGGCTCTGGTTCTCACAAGGGGCTCACCTGATACTGCTGACTGTGGTCTTATTCTATGCCTCACCAGGACCTAGTGATTCTGTTCCCCATCTGGGCCTGCATGGCCCTAGTGACTCTGGTCCTCACCCAGGCGTCATTGTGACCTGGATACTCTATTCCACACCTGGGCCTCTCTTTGACCAGGGACCTCTGGTCGCATTCTGGGCCTCAAACTAAACTGGTTACTCTGGTCCCCCCTCTGGGCCTCACCCTGCACTGGTGAATCTGGTCACCCGTTGGGGTTCACTTGGGCCTGGAGAATCTGGTCCTTAGCTGTTCCGCACCTGGATCTGGTGACTGGTCGCCACCTGGGCCTCACCTGGACTTGGTGAATCCTGTTGCCTCCTGCGCCTCACCTGGACCTTGTGACTGTGGTCCCATCTGGACCTCGCCTGGACGAGTTGACTGGTTCCCACAGGGACCTCACCTGGACCTGGTGACTCAAGTCCTCATATGGGCTTCATGGGACCTGGTTTCTCAGTTCCACATCGGGGCCTCATCTGGACCTAGTGATTCTCGTCCCCCTCTGGGCCTCACCCGGACGTGGTGATTCTGGTCCCCACCTGGATATCACCAGAACCGGGTGACTCTGGTCCCCCACTGGGACTCACCCGGAGCTGGGGACACTGGTCCTCAGCTTATCCTCAACAGGACCTGGTGAATCTACTCCTCACTTAGGCCTCGTTTGGACCTTGTGACTCTTTTCTCACCTGACATCAATGGGACATGGTTATTCTGTTCCCCACCTGGGCCTCACCTGTACATGATAACTTTGCTCCACACTTTGGCCTCAACTGCTCCTGATGATTCTCGTCCCCCCACCTAGGCCTCAATCTGGACCTGGTGACTGTGGTCCCCACCTGGGTCTCACCTGGACCTTGTGACTCTCCTTCCCACATGAACCATACCTGGACCTGGTCACTGTGGTGTACTTGTAGACTCACATTTACCTGGTGACACCGATCCCCACTAGGGCCTCACCTGGATCTGGTGACTCTGGCTTGCAGGTTGGCCTCACCTGGACCTGGTGAGTGGGGTTGCCACCTGAGCTTCACCATTACCTGGTAACTCAGGAACCCACGTGGTTCTCTTGGACCTGGTGAATCTGGTCCTTACATGGTCCTCTCTCAGACCCGGGGATTCTAGTCACCACCTGGGCCTCACCTGGACCTGCTGAATCTCTTCCCCATCTGGGCCTCAACCACTCCTGGTGAGTTTGTTCCCCACCTGGACCTGATTGCTTTGGACTCTTTCTTGGCCTCACCTGGAACTGGTGACTCTTATCCTCTCTGCGCGTGACTCAGGCCTGGAGACTCTGGTCCCCATCTGGATGTCACCTGGACCAGGTGATTCTGGTGCCCCTCTAGGCCTAAACCATATGTGGTGTCTCTGGTCCTCAACTGGGCCTCGGCTGGACCTAGTGAATATGCTCCATCTGGACCTCATTTGGACCTGGTGACTCTCTTCCCTAACTGGGCATCATCGGGACAAGGTTCCACTGCATGGCCGTTAGGTTGGCCGCACCTGGACCTGGTAACTGTGGTTCTACCTGGGCATCATAGGGACGTGGTTACTCTATTCCCAGTGGGACTGACCTGATCGTGGTAACTCTGGTCCTGACTTTGGCCTCTTCTGTGCCATGTGACTCTGGCTCCCCCTGGACCTCACCTGTAAGTGGTGACTCTGATCCTAAGCATGGCCTCACCTGACCTGGTGACTGTGGTTTCCATCGGTACCTCACCTGGACCTCATGTCTCTGGTCCCAACTGGGACTCACCAGGACCTTGTAATAGTACCCACCTGAGTAGCATCAGGATATGGTTACACTGTTCACCAAAAGTGACGCGGCCGGATATATTAACTCTTGTCTTCACCTGGTCCACACTTGGACACGGTGACACTGGTTCCCACCAGGGTCTCACCTGGACATGGTGACTCAGATCCCCACCTGGTCCTCACCTGTAACTTGTAATTCTCGTTCCCACATGGACATCATGTGGACCTGGTGGCTGCAGTGTTACTAGCTTCTCATGTACCTCGTGACTCTGGTCCCCACCAGGGCATCACCGGGACTTGGTGAGTGTGGTTGCCACCTGCACCTCACCAGGACCTGGTGATTCTGGTATCCACCTGAGACTACCCTGGATCTGGTGACTGTGGTCCCCACCTGGGCTTCACCTGAATTTGGGGACTCCGGTCCCCATCTGGGCCTCAACTGGCCCTGTTGACCCTGGTCCTCAACTGTGCAGAATTGGGACCCGGTGACTGTGTTCCACAACTGGATCTCACCTGGACAAGGTGACTCTGGTCCCCCTCTGGGTCTCACTGTGCCCTAGTGACTGTGAACCCCACTTTGGCCTGACTTGGACCTGCTGACCCTGGTTGCCACCTGCGCCTGACCTCGAAATGTTGACTCTGGTTCTCTCAAGGGCCTCCCCTGTACCTGGTGATCCTGGTCCCCAATTGGTCCTCAACTGGACGTGGTGACTCTTGTCACCACTGGGGACTCACCTGGACGGGCTTACAGTGTTCCACACCTGGGCCTCAGGTAGACCTGTTGACGATGGTCCCCAAGCCGGCCTCACGTGGACCTTTTGGCTCTGATCCCCGCCGGGGGCTCACGTGTATCTGGTAACTCTGATCCTCACCTGGGCCTCATCTGGACCTAGTGACTCTGGTCCCCACATGGGCTTCACCTGGATCTGGTGACTCTGGTCCCTACCTGGACTTCACCTGGATCTTGTGACTCTGGTCCCCACCTGGACCTCTCCTGGACCTGGTGACTCTCTTTCCAACATGGACATCACCTGGATCTGGTGACTCTGGTCCCCTCCAGGACCTCTCCTGGACATTGTGACTCTCTTTCCAACATGGACCTCACCTGGATCTGGTGACTCTGGTCCTCAGTTTGGCCTCACTTGGACTGGTGTCTCTCGTCCCCACTTTGACCTAACTGAGAACTGCTGAATCTTGCCCCACCTAGGCCGCACACAGACCTGGGGACTCCTGTCCCCAGCTATGCCTCAATTCAACCTGATGAATCTGGTCCTGACGTGGGGCTCACATGGACCTGGGACTCAGCTGGATAGAGTGGCTCTGGTTCCCACAAGGGGCACACCTGATACTGGTGATTGTGGTCTTATTCTATGCCTCACCAGGACCTAGTGATTCTGTTCCCCATCTGGGTCTGCATGGCCCTAGTGACTCTGGTCCTCACCCAGGCATCATTGGGACCTTGATACTCTATTCCACATCTGGGCCTCATTTTGACCAGGGACCTCTGGTCCTATTCTGGGCCTCAAACTAAACTGGTTACTCTGGTTCCCCTCTGGGCCTCACCCTTACCTGGTGACTCTGGTCACCCCTTGGGCTTCACTTGGGCCTGGTGAATCTGGTCCTCAGCTGGTCCGCATCTGGATCTGGTGACTGGTGGCCACCTGGGCCTCACCTGGACTTGATGAATCCTGTTGCCACCTGCGCCTCACCTGGACGTTCTGACTGTGGTCCCAACTGGACCTCACCTGGATCTGTTGGCTCTGGTTCCCATATGGGGCTCTCCTGGACCTGGTTCCTGTGGTCTCCATCTGGCCTCACCTGGAACACAATGACTCTGATCCATATATGGTCCTCTCCTGGACCTGTTGACTCTGGTCCTTAACTGAGCATCATTAGGACCTGGATACTCTCTATATACCTGGGCCTCACCTGGACCTGGTGACTGTGGTCCCACCTGGGCCTCACCTGGACGAGGTGACTGGTTCCCACAGGGACCTCACCTGGACCTGGTGACTCAGGTCCTCATATGGGCATAATGGGACCAGGGTTCTCAGTTCCACATCGGGGTCTCATCTGGACCAAGTGATTCTCGTCCCCCTCTGGGCCTCACCCTGATGTGGTGACTCTGGTCCTCACCTGGATATCACCAGAACCGGGTGACACTGGTCCCCCTCTGGGAGTCACCCGGAGCTGGGGACACTGGTCCTCAACTGGGCATCAACAGGACCTGGTGAATCTACTCCTCACTAAGGCATCCTCTGGACCTTGTGACTCTTTTCCCACCTGGCATCAATGGGACATGGTTACTCTTCCCACCTGGGCCTCACATGGACATGATAACTTTGCTCCACACTTTGACCTCAACTGGTCCTGATGACTCTGGTCCCCCGACCTAGGCCTCAATCTGGACCTGGTGACTGTGGTCCCCACCTGGGTCTCACCTGGACCTGGTGACTCTCGTTCCCACATGAACCACACCAGGTCCTGGTGACTGTGTTGTTCTTGTAGAATCACTTTTAACTGGTGACTCCAGTCCCCACTAGGGCCTCACGTGAATCAGGTGATTGGGCCTGCAGGTTGGCCTCACATAGACCTGGTTAGTGGGGATGCCACTTGGGTCTCACCCATACTTGGTGACTCAGGTCTCCACCTGTGCCTCTTGGACCTGGTGAATCTGGTCCTTACCTTGTCCTCTCCCAGACCCGGGGACTCTGGTCACCACCTGGGCCTCACCTGGACCTGGTGATTCCGGTCCCCATCTGGGCCTCACTCAGTCCTGGTGACTTTGTTCCCCACCTTGACCTGATTACTGTGGACTCTTTCATGGCCTCACCTGGACCTTGTGACTCTGATCCTATCTGCTTGTCACCCAGACCTGGTGACTCTGGTCCTCACCTGGGCATCATTGGTACCTGTTGACTCTGTTCCACTCCTGAGCCTCACCTGGACATGAGGCTCTGGACTCTCGAACCACTCTGGGCCTAACCCTGACTTGATGACTCTGGTCTCCATTTGGATGTCACCTGGACCAGGTGATTCTGGTACCCCTCTCGGCCTCAACAAGTTCTGGTGACTCTGGTCCTCAACTGGGCCTCACTTGGACCTATTGAATATGCTCCATCTGGGCCTCATTTGGACCTGGTGACTCTGGTCCCTACCTGGGCATCATCGGGACATTGATCCACTGCATGGCCTGTAGGTTGGCCTCAGCTGGACCTGGTAACTCTGATTCCTACATGGGCAACATCGGGACACGGTTCCTCTGAATGGCCTCCAGGTTGGCCTCACCTGGACCTAGTGAGTGGGGTTGCCACCTGGGGCTCACCCATACCTGGTGACACAGGTCCCCACGTGGGCCTCACTTGGACGTGGTGAATCTGGTCCTTACCTGGTCCTCACCCGGAACTCCTAACTCGGGTCACCACCTGGGAATCACATGAACCTGGTTAATCTGGTCCCCATCTGGTCCTCATCCAGTCCCGGTGACTTTGTCACCCCACCTGGACCTGATTGCTGTGGACTCCTTCTTGGCCTCACCTGGAACTGGTGACTCTGATCCTAACTGGGCCTCACCCAGATCTGGTGACTCTGGTCCTCACCTATGGACCATTAGGACCTGGATACTCTGTTCCACACCTGAGCCTCACCTGGACATGATGACTCTGGATCCCCTCTGGGCCTCACCCTGACATGATGACTCTGGTCCCATCCGGATGTCACTAGACTAGGTGAATCTGGTATCCCTCTAGGACTCAACTTGACCTGGTGACTCTGGTCCTGAACTGGGCCTCACGGGGACCTAGTGAACATGCTCCCCACCTGAGCCTCATCTGGACCTGGTGACTCTGGTTCTACATGGGAATCACTGGGATCTGGATACTCTCTTATATACCTGGGCCTCACCTGGACCTGGTGACTGTGGTCCAACCTGGACCTCACCTGGACGAGGTGACTGGTTCCCACAGGGACCTCACCTGGACCTGGTGACTCAGGTCCTCATATGGGCATCATGGGACCTGGTGTCTCAGTTCCACATCGGGGCCTCACCTGGACCTAGTGATTCTCGTCCCCCTCTGGGCCTCACCCTGACGTGGTGACTCTGGTCACCCCTGGATATCACCAGAACCGGGTGACTCTGGTCCCCCTCTGGGACTCTCCCGGAGCTGGGGACACTGGTCTTCAGCTGGGCCTCAACAGGACCTGGTGAATCTACTCCTCACTTAGGCCTCGTCTGGACCTTGTGACTCTTTTCCCACCTGGCATCAATGGGACATGGTTACTCTGTTCCCCACCTGGGCCTCTCTTGGACATGATAACTTTGCTCCACACTTTCGCCTCAAATGGTCCTGATGAATCTGGTCCCCCCACCTAGGCCTCAATCTGGACCTGGTGACTGTGGTCCCCACCTGGGTCTCACCTGGACCTGGTGACTCTCGTTCCCACATGAAACACACCTGGCCCTGTTGACTGTGGTGTTCTTGTTGACTGACATTTACCTGTGACTCCGGTCCCCACTAGAGAATCACCTGGATCTGGAGACTCTGACCTGCAGGTTGGGTTCACCCTGACCTGGTGACTCTGGTCCCCATCTGGATGTCACCTGGTCCAGGTGATTCTGGTACCCCTCTAGGACTCAACCAGATCTGGTGACTGTGATCCTCAACTGGGCCTCACCTGCACCTAGTGAATATGCTCCATCTGGGCCTCATTTGGTCCTGGAGACTCTGTTCCCTACCTGGGCACCATTGGAACATGGGTCTATTGCATGGCCTGCAGGTTGGCCTCACCTGGACCTGGTAACTCTGGTTCCTACCTGGGCATCATCGGGACATGTTCCACTGCATGGCCTGCAGGTTGGCCTCACCTGGACCTGAGAACTCTAGTTCCTACCTCGGCATCATCAGGACATGGTACCTCTGAATGGCCTGCAGGTTGGCCTCACATGGACCTGGTGAGAGGGGTTGTCACTTGGGCCTCACACATGTCTGGTGACACAGGTCCCCACGTGGGCCTCACTTGGACCTGGTGAATCTGGTCCTTACCTGGTCCTCACTCGGAACCCGTAACTCTGTTCACCACCTGGGAATCACCTGGACCTGGTGAATCTGGTCCCCATCTGGGCCTCACCCAGTCCTCGGGACTTTGTTCACCACCAGAACCTAATTGCTGTGGACTCTTTCTTGGCCTCACCTGGAACTGGTGACTCTGATCCTATCTGCGGGTCACCCAGACCTGGTGACTCTGGTCCTCACCTGGGCATCATTGGTACCTGGTGACTCAGTTCCACACCTGAGCCTCACCTGGACATGATGACTCTGGAACCTTTCTGGGCCTCACCCAGACATGGTGACTCTGGTCCTCATGTGGAGGTCACCGGGACCAGGTGTTTCTGGTATCCCTCTAGGCCTCAACCATATCTGGTGTCTCTGGTCCTCAACTGGGCCTCACTGGGACCTAGTGATCATGCTCCCCACCTGCGCCCCATCTGCACCTGGTGACTCTGGTTCTACCTGGGCATCATCGGGACATGGTTACTCTATTCACCACTCGGACTGACCTGATCCTGGTAACTCTGGTCCGGACTTTGGCCTCTTCTGTACCAAGTGACTCTGGCTCCACCTGGGCCACACCAGTAACTGGTGACTCTGATCCTAAGCATGGCCTCACCTGACCTGGTGACGGTGGTTCCCACCGGGACCTCACCTGGACTTCATGTCTCTGGTCCCACCTGGGCCTCACCAGGACCTGGTGTCTCTGGTACCCACCTGGGTAGCATCAGGATATGGTTACACTGTACACTAACAGTGACCCAGCCGGACCTATCAACTCTGGTCTTCACCTGGGCCACTCCTGCACATGGTGACACTGGTTCCCACCTGGGTCTCACGTGGACATGGTGAGTCGGATCCCCACCTGGGCCTCTCCTGTCACTGGTGATTCTCGTTCCCAGATGGAATCATGTGGACTTGGTGGCTGCAGTGTTTCTAGCTTCTCATGTACCTCGGGACTCTGGTCCCCACCAGGGCCTCACCGGGACCTGGTGAGTGTGGTTGCCACCTGCACCTCACCTGGACCTGGTGATTCTGGTCTGCACCTGAGACAAACCTGGAGTTGGTGACTGTGGTCCCCACCTTGGCTTCACCTGGAATTGGGGACTCCAGTCCCCATCTGGGCCTCACCTGGCCCTGTTGACCATGGTCCTATACTGGGCAAAATTGGGACCCAGAGACTGTGTTCCACAACTGGACCTCACCTGGACCAGGTCACTCTGGTCCCCCTCTGGGTCTCACCGTGCCCTAGTGACTGTGAACCCCAATTTGGCCTGACTTCGACCTGCTGACCCTGGTTGCCACCTGTGCCTGACCTCGAACTGTTGACTCTGGTTCTTTCAAGGGCCTCCCCTGTACCTGGTGATCCTGATGCCCACCTGGGCCTCACCTGCACGTGGTGTCTCTAGTCACCACCGGGGACTCATCTGGACCTGCTTACTGTGTTCCACACCTGGGCCTCAAGTACACCTCTTGACTATGGTCCCCAAGCTCGCCTCACATGGACCTGTTGCCTCTGATCCCCACCGGGGCCTCACGTGTACCTGGTAACACTGGTCCTCACCTGGGCCTCATCTGCACCTAGTGACTCTGTTCCCCACCTGGACTTCACCTGGATATCGTGACTCTGGTCCCCACCTGGAACTCACCTGTATCTGGTGTCTGTGGTCTCAGTTTGGCCTCACCTGGACTGGTGTCTCTCGTCCCCACTTTGACCTAACTCAGACCTGCTAAATCTTGCCCCACCTAGGCCGCACCCAGACCTGATGACTCTTGTCCCCAGCTATGCCTCAATTCGACCTGATGAATCTGGTCCTCACGTGGGCCTCACATGGACCTGGGACTCAGAGGGATAGAGTGGCTCTGGTTCCCACAAGGGGCTCACCTGATACTGGTGACTGTGTTCTTATTCTATGCCTCACCAGGACCTAGTGATTCTGTTCCCCATCTGGGCCTGCATGGCCCTAGTGACTCTGGTCCTCACCCAGGCATCATTGGGACCTGGATACTCTATTCCACACCTGGGCCTCACTTTGACCAGGGACGTCTGGTCCCCTTCTGGGCCTCAAACTAAACTGGTTACTCTGGTTCCCCTCGGGACCTCACCCTTACCTGGTGACACTGGTCACCCCTTGGGATTCAATTGCCCTGGTGAATCTGGTTCTTAGCTGGTTCGCACCTGGTTCTGGTGACAGGTCACCACGTGGGCCTCACCTGGACTTGGTGAATCATGTTGCCACCTGCGCCTCACCTGGACCTTTTGACTGTGGTCTCTCCTGGACCTCACCTGGATCTGTTGGCTCTGGTTCCCATATGGGGCTCTCCTGGACCTGGTTCCTGTGGTCTCCATCTGGCCTCACCTGGAACACAATGACTCTGATCCATATTTGGGCCTCTCCTGGACCTGTTGACTCTGGTCCTTACCTGGGCATCATTGGGACTTGGATACTCTCTTATATACCTGGGCCTCACCAGGACTTGGTGACTGTGTACCCACCTGGGCCTCACCTGGACAGGGTGACTGGTTCCCAAAGGACATCACCTGGACCTGGTGACTCAGGTCCTCATATGGGAATCTTGGGACCTGGTTTCACAGTTCCACATCGGAGCCTCACCTGGACCTAGTGATTCTCGTCCCCCTCTGGGCCTCACCCTGACTTGTGACACTGGTCCCCACCTGGATATCACCAGAACCGGGTGACACACCCGGAGCTGGGGACAGTGGTCCTCAGCTGGGCCTCAACAGGACCTGGTGAATCTACTCCAAACTTAGGCTTCGTCTGGACCTTGTGACTCTTTTCCCACCTGGCATCAATGGGACATGGTTACTCTGTTCCCCACTGGGCCTCACTTGGACATAACTTTGTTGCACACTTTGGCCTCAACTGGTCCTGATGAATCTCGTCCCCCAACCTAGGCCTCAATCTGGACCTGGTGACTGTCGTCCCCAACTGGGTCTCAGCTGGACCTGGTGACTCCCGTTCCCACATGAACCACACCTGGACCTGGTGACTGTGGTGTTCTTGTAGACTTACATTTACCTTGTGACTCCCGTCCCCACTAGGGCCTCACCTGGATCTGGTGACTCTGGCCTGCAGGCTGGCCTCACCTGGACCTGGTGCGTAGGGTTGCCACCTGGGACTCACCCATACCTGGTGACTCAGGTCCCCTCGTGGGCCTCTTGGAACTGGTGAATCTGGTCCTTACCTGGTCCTCTCCCAGAACCGGGTACTCTGGTCACCACCTGGGCCTCACCTGGACCTGGTGAATCTGGTCCCCATCTGGGCCTCACCAAGTCCTGGTGACTTTGTTCCCCACCTAGACCTGATTGCTGTGGACTCTTTCTTGGCCTCACCTGGACCTGGTGACTCTGATCCTACCTGCGCGTCACCCAGATCTGGTGACTCTGGTCCTCACCTGGGCATCATTGGTACCTGGTGACTCTGTTCCACAGCTGAGCCTCAGCTGGACATGATGACTCTCGAACTTCTCTGTGCCTCACCCTGACCTGGTGACTCTGGTCCCCAACTGGATGTCACCTGGACCAGGGGATTCTGGTACCCCTCTCGGCCTCAACCAGATCTGGTGACTCTAGTCCTCAACTGGGCCTCACCTGGACCTAGTGAATATGCTCCATCTGGGCCTCATTTGGACCTGATGACTCTGGTCCCTACGTGGGCAACATCGGGACATGGTTCCACATAATGGTCTGCAGGTTGGCCTCTTCTTGACCTGGTATCTCTGGTCCCTACCTGGGCATCAGCGGGACACGGTTCCTCTGCATGGCCTGCAGGTTGGCGTCACCTGGACCTTGTACCTCTGGTCCCTACCTGGGCATCATCGGGACACGGTTACTCTGCATGGCCTGCAGGTTGGCCTCACCTGGACCTGGTGAGTGGGCTTGCCACCTGGGCCTCACCCATACCTGGTGACACAGGTCCCACGTGGGCCTCAGTTGGACCTGGTGAATCTGGTCCTTACCTGGTCCTCACCCGGAACTGGTAACCCTTGTCACCACCTGGGAATCACCTGGACCTTGTGAATCTGGTAACTCTGGTCACCACCTGGGAATCACTTGGACCTGGTGAATCTGTGTCCCCATCTGGGCCTCATCCAGTCCTCGTGAATTTTTCCCCACCTGGACCTGATTCCTGTGGACTCCTTCTTAGCCTCACCTGGAACTGTTCACTCTGATCCTAACAGGGCATCACCCAGATCTCTTGACTCTGGTCCTCACCTGTGGACCATTATGACCTGGATACTCTGTTCCACATCTGAGACTCACCTGGACATAATGACTCTGGATCCCCTCTGGGCCTCTCCCTGACATGGTGTCTCTGGTCCCCATCTGGAAGGTACCTAGACCAGGTGAAACTGGTACCCCTCTAGGCCTCAACTAGACCTGGTGACTCTGGTCCTCTACTGGGCCTCAACGGGACGTAGTGAATATGCTCCCCACCTTCGCCTCATCTGCACCTGGTTACTCTGGCTTCACCTGGGCCTCACCTGTAACTGGTGACTCTGATCCTAAGCATGGCCTCACCTGACCTGGTGACTGTGGTTCCCATCGGGACCTCACCTGGACCTCAAGTCTCTGGTCTCACCTGGGCCTCACCAGGACCTGTGTCTCAGGTTACCACCTGGGTAGCATCAGGATATGGTTACACTGTTCACTATCAGTGACCCAGCCGGACCTATTAACTCTGGTCTTCACCTGGGCCACACCTGGACATGGTGATACTCGTTCCCACCTGGGTCTCACCTGGACATGGTGAGTCGGATCCACAACTGGTCCTCCCCTGTAACTGGTGATTGTCGTTCCCACATGGACATCATGTGGATCTGGTGGCTGCAGTGTTTCTAGCTTCTCATGTACCTCGTGAATCTGGTACCCACCAGGGCCTCTCCGGGACCTGGTGAGTGTGGTTGCCACCTGCACCTCACATGGACCTGGTGATTCTGGTCTGCACCTGAGACGACCCTGGATCTGGTGACTGTGGTCTCCACCTTGGCTTCACCTGGATTTGGGGACTCCTGTCCCCATCTGGGCCACACCTGACCCTGTTGACCATGGTCCTCAACTGTGCAGAATTGGGACCCGGTGACTTTGTTCCACAACTGGAACTCACCTGGACCATGTGACTCTGGGCCTACTCCGGGTCTCACCCTACCCTAATGACTCTGAACCCCACTTTGGCCTGACTTGGACCTGCTGACCCTGGTTGGAACCTGCGCCTGACGTCGAACTGTTGATCTGGTTCTTTCAAGGGCCTCCCATGTACCTGCTGATCCTGGTCCCCACCGGGCCTCACCTGGACGTGGTGATTTTTGTCACCACTGGGGACTCACCTGGATCTGTTTACTGTGTTCCACACCTGGGCCTCAATAGACCTGTTGACCATGGTCCCCAAGCCGGCCTCACATGGACCTGTTGCCTCTGATCCCCACCGGGGCCTCACGTGTACCTGGTTACTCTGGTCCCCACCTGGGCTTCACCTGATTCTGGTGACTCTGGTCCCCACCTGGACTTCACCTGGATCTGGTGACTCTGGTCCACACCTGGACCTCTCCTGGACCTGGTGACTCTCTTTCCAACATGGACCTCACCTGGATCTGGTGCCTCTGGTCCTCATTTTCGCCTCTCCTGGTCCTGGTGTCTCCCATCCCCACTTTCACCTAACTCAGAACTGCTGAATCATGCCCCACCTAGGCCGCACCCAGACATGGTGACTTGTCCCCAGCTATGCCTCAATTCGACCTGATGAATCTGGTCCTCACGTGGGCACCACATGGACCTGGGACTCAGCTGGATATAGTGGCTCTGGTTCCCACAAAGGGCTCACCTGATACTGGTGACTGGGGTCTTTTTCTATGCCTCACCAGGACCTAGTGATTCTGTTCCCCATCTGGGCCTGCATGGCCCTAGTGACTCTGTTCCTCACCCAGGCATCACTGGGACCTGGATACTCTATTCCACACCTGGGCCTCACTTTGACCAAGGACCTCTGGTCCCATTGGTTTTTTTTTTGTTGTTGTTGTTGTTTTTTTAAGATTTTATTTATTTATTCATGATAGTCACACAGAGAGAGAGAGAGGCAGAGACACAGGCAGAGGGAGAAGCAGGCTCCATGCAGGGAGCCCGACGTGGGATTCGATCCGGGTCTCCAGGATCGTGCCCCGGGCCAAAGGCAAGCGCCAAACCGCTGCGCCACCCTGGGATCCTTTCTGGTCCCATTCTGGGCCTCAAACTAAACTGGTTACTCTTGTTATCCCTCTGGGCCTCACCCTTACCTGGTGACACAGGTCCCCACGTGGTCCTCACTTGGACCTGGTGAATCTGGTCTTTACCTGGTCCTCACCCGGAACGGGTAACTCTGGTCACCACCTGGGAATCACCTGGACCTGGTGAATCTGGTCCCCATCTGGGCCTCACTCAGTCCTGGTGACTTTGGTCCCCACCTGTACCTGATTTCTGAGGACTCCTTCTTGGCCTCACCTGGAACTGGTGCCTCTGATCCTAACTGGGACTCACCCAGATCTGGTGACTCTGGTCCTCAACTGGTCCTCATCGGGACCTAGTGAACATGCTCCCCACATGCGCCTCATCTGGACCTGGTGACTCTGGTTCCACCTGGGCTTCATCGGGATATTGTTACTCTATTCCCCACTGGGACTGACCTGATCCTGGTAACTCTGGTCCTGGTTTTGGTCTCTTCTCTACCAGGTGACTCTGGCTCGACCTGGGCCTCACCTGTAACTGGTGACTCTGATACTAAGCATGGCCTCACATGACCTGGTGACTGTGGTTCCCATCGGGACCTCACCTGCACCTCGTGTCTCTGGTCCCTCCTGTGCCTCACCAGGACCTGGTGTCTCTTGTACCCACCTGGGTAGCTTCAGGATATGGTTACTGTACACTAACATTGACCCAGCCGGAACTATTAACTCTGGTCTTCACCTGGGCCACACCTGGTCATGGTGACACTGGTTCCCACCTGGGTCTCACCTGAATATGGTGAGTCGGATCCCCACCTGGTCCTCACCTATAACTGGTGATTCTCGTTCCCACATGGACATCATGTGGACCTGGTGGCTGCAGTGTTTCTAGCTTCTCATGTACCTCGTGACTCTGGTCCCCACCAGGGCCTCACCGGGATATGGTGAGTGTGGTTGCCACCTGCACCTCACCTGGATCTGGTGATTCTGGTCTGCATCTGAGACTACCCTGGATCTGGTGACTGTGGTCCCCACCTGGGCTTCACCTGGCCCTGTTGACCATGGTCCTCAACTGGGCAAAATTGGGACCCGGTGACTGTGTTCCACACCTAGACCTCACCTGGACTAAGTGACTCTGGTCCCCTCTGGGTGTCACCGTGCCCTAGTGAATGTGAACCCCACTTTTGCCTGACTTGGACCTGCTGATCCTGGTTGCCGCCTTCGCCTGACCTCGAACTGTTGACTCTGGTTCTTTCAAGGGCCTCCCCTGTACCTGGTGATCCTGCTCGCACCTGGGCCTCACCTGGACATGGTGACACTTGTCACCACCGGGGACTCACCTGGACCTGGTTACTGTGTTCCACACTTTGGTCTCAAGTAGACCTGTTCACCATGGTCCCCAAACCGGCCTCAAGTGGACCTGTTTCCTATGATCCCCACCGGGGCCTCTCGTGTACCTGGTAACTCTGGTCCTCACCTGGGCCTCATCAGGACCTAGTGACTCAGGTCCTCACCTGGGCTTCACCTGTGTCTGGTCACTCTGGGCCCACCTGACTTCACCTGGATCTGGTGACTCTGATCCCCACCTGGACGTCTCCTGGACCTGGTGTCTCTCGTCTGCACTTTGACCTAAATCAGAATTGCTGAATCTTGCCCCACCTAGGCCGCACCCAGACTTGGTGACTCTTGTCCCCAGCTATGCCTCAATTCGACCTGATGAATCTCTTCCTCACGTGGGCCTCACAAGGACATGGGACTCAGCTGGATAGAGTGGCTCTGGTTCCCACAAGGGGCTCACCTGACACTGGTTACTGTGGTCTTATTCTATGCCTCACCAGGACCTAGGGATTCTGATCCCCATCTGGGCCTGCATGGCCCTAGTGGCTCTGGTCCTCACCCAGGCATCATTGGGACCTGGATACCCTATTCCACACCTGGGCCTCACTCTGACCAGGGACCTCTGGTCCCATTCTGGGCCTCAAACAAAATTGGTTACTCGGGTTCCCCAACTGGGCCTCACCCATACCTGATCACTCTGGTCAACCCTTGGGCTTCACTTGAGCCTGGTGAGTCTAGTCCTTAGGTGGTCTGCACCTGGATGGTGCCTGGTCGTCCCCTGGGCCTCATCTGGACTTGGTGAATCCTGTTCCCACCCGCGCCTCACATGGACCTTGGGACTGTGGTCCCACCTGGACCTCACCTGGATCTGGTGGCTCTGGTTCCCATATGGGGCTCTCCTGGACCTGGTTCCTGTGGCCTCCATCTCGCCTCAACTGGAACACAATGACTCTGATCCTTATTTGGGCCTCTCCTGGACATGTTTACTCTGGTCCCTACCTGGGCATCATTGGGACCTGGATACTCTCTTTTATACCTGGGCCTCACCTGGACCTGGTGACTGTGGTCCCACCTGGGCCTCACCTGGACGAGGTGACTGGTTCCCACAGGGACCTCACCTGGACCTGGTGACTCAGGTCCTCATATGGGCATCATGGGACCTGGTTTCTCTCTTCCACATTGGGGACTCACCTGGACCTAGTGATTCTCGTCCCCCTCTGGGCCTCACCCTGACGCGGTGACTCTGGTCCCCACCTGGATATCACCAGAACCGGGTGACTCTGGTCCCCCTCCGGGACTCACCCGGAGCTGGGGACATTGGTCCTCAACTGGGCCTCAACAGGACCTGGTGAATCTACTCCTCACTTAGGCCTCGTCGGACCTTGTGACTCTTTTCCCACCTGGCATCAATGGGACATGGTTACTCTGTTCCCCACCTGGGCCTCACCTTGACATGATAACTTTGCTCCGCACTTTGGCCTCAACTGGTGCTGATGACTCTGATCCCCCCACCTAGGCCTCAATCTGGACTTGGTGACTGTGGTCCCCACCTGGGTCTCAACTGGACCAGGTGAATCTCGTTCCCACATGAACCACACCTGGACCTGGTGACTGTGGTGTTCTTGTAGACTCACATTTACCTGCTGACTCCGGTCCCCACTAGGGCCTCACCTGGATGTGGTGACTCTGACCTGCAGGTTGTCTCACCTGGACCTGGTGAGTAGGGTTTGCCACCAGGGCCTCACCCATACCTGGTGACTCAGGTCCCCTCGTGGGCCTCTTGGATCTGGTGAATCTGGACCTTACCTGGTCCTCTCCCAGACCCGGGGACACTGGTCACCACCTGGGCCTCACCTGGACCTGGTGAATCTCGTTCCCACATGAACCGCACCTGGACCTAGTGACTGTGGTGTTCTTGTAGACTCACATTTACCTGGTGACTCCGGTCCCCACTAGGGCCTCACCTGGATCTAGTGACTCTAGCCTGCAGGTTGGCCTCACTTGGACCTGGTGAGTAGGTTTTGCCACCAGGGCCTCACCCATACCTGGTGACTCAGGTCCCCACGTGGACCTCTTGGACCTGGTGAATCTGGACCTTACCTGGTCCTCTCCCAGACCCGGGGACTCTGGTCACCACCTGGGCCTCACCTTGACCTGGTGAATCTGGTCCCCATCTGGGCCTCACCCAGTCCTGGGGACTTTGTTCCCAACCTGGACCTGATTGCTGTGGAATCCTTCTTGGCCTCACCTGGAACTGATGACTCTGATTCTATCTGCGCGTAACCCAGACCTGGTGACTCTGGTCCTCACATGGGCATCATTGGTACCTGGTGACTCTGTTCCACACCTGAGACTCACCTGGACATGATGACTCTGGAACCTCTCTGGGCCTCACCCTGACCTGGAGACTATGGTCCCCATCTGGATGTCACCTTGACCTGGTGATTCTGGTACCCCTCTAGTGCTCAACCAGATCTGGTGACTCTGGTCCTCAACTGGGCCTCACATGGACCTAGTGAATATGATCCATCTGGGCCTCATTCGGACCTGGTGACTCTAGTTCTACCTGGGCATCATCAGGCATGGTTACTCTATTCTCCACTGGGACTGACCTGATCCTGGTAACTCTGGTCCTGACTTTGGCCTCTTCTGTACCAGGTGACTCTGGCTCAACATGGGCCTCACCTGACTGGTGACTCTGATCCTAAGCATGGCCTCACCTGACCTGGTGACTGTGGTTCCCATCGGGACCTCTTCTGGACCTCATGTCTCTGGGCCCACCTGGGCCTCACCAGGACCTGGTTTCTGTGGTTCCCACCTGGGTAGCATCAGGATATGGTTACACTGTTCACTAACAGTGACCCAGCTGGACCTATTAACTCTGGTATTCACCTGGGCCACACCTGGACATGGTGACACTGGTTCCCACCTGGGACTCACCTGGACATGGTGAGTCGGATCCCCACCTGGGACTCCCCTGGACATAGTGAGTCGGATCCCCACCTGGTCCTCACCTGTAACTGGTGATTTTCATTCCCACATGGACATAATGTGGACCTTGTGGCTGCAGTGTTTCTAGCTTCTCATATACCTCGTGACTCTGGTCCCCACCAGGGCCTCACCGGGACCTGGTGTGTGTGGTTACCATCTGCACCTCACCTGGACCTGGTGATTCTGGTCTATACCTGAGACTACCCTGGATCTGGTGACTGTGGTCCCCACCTGGGCTTCACCTGGATTTGGGGACTCCGATCTCCATCTGGGCTTCACCTGGCCCTGTTGACCATGGTCCTCAACTGGGCAAAATTGGGACCCGGTGACTGTGTTCCACAACTGGACCTCACATGGACCAGGTGACTCTGGTCCCCCTCTGGGTCTCACCGTGCCTTAGTGACTGTGAACCCCTCTTTGGCCAGACTTGGACCTGCTGATACTGGTTGCCACCTGCGCCTGACCTCAAACTGTAGACTCTGGTTTTTCAAAGGCCTGCCCTCGACCTGGTGTTCCTGGTCCCCACCTGGGTCTCACTTGGACGTGGTGACACTTGTCACCACCGGGGACTCTCCTGGACCTGCTTACTGTGCTCCACACCTGGGCCTCAAGTAGACCTGTTGACCATGGTCCCCAGGACGGCCTCACATGAACCTGTTGTCACTGTTCCCCACCGGGGCCTCACTTGTACCTGGTATCTCTGGTCCCCACTTTACCTCATCTGGGCTTATTTACTCTGGTCCCCACCTGGGCTTCACCTGGATCTGGTGACTCTGGTCCCCACCTGGACTTCACCTGGATCTGGTGACTCTGGTCCCCACCTGGAACTCTCCTTTACCAGGTGACTCTTTTTCCAACATGGACCTAACCTGGATCTGTTGACTCTGGTCCTCAGTTTGGACTCACCTGTTCCTGGTGTCTCTCTTCCCCACTTTGACCTAACTCAGAACTGCTGAATCTTGCCCCACCTATGCCGCACCCAGACCAGGAGACTCTTGTTCACAGCTATGCCTCATTTCGACTTGATGAATCTGGTCCTCACGTGGGCCTCACATCACCTGGGACTCATCTGGATAAACTGGTTCTGATTCCCACAAGGGGCTCACCTGAATCTGGTGACTGTGGTCTTATTCTATGCCTCACCAGGACCTAGAGGTTCTGTTCCTGATCTGGGCCTGCATGGCCCTAGTGACTCTGGTCCTCACTGAGCCATCATTGGGACCTGGATACTCTGTTCCACACCTGGGCCTCACTTTGACCAGGGACCTCTGGTCCAATTCGGGGCCTCAAACTAAACTGGTTACTCTGGTTCCCCTCTGGGCCTCACCCTTACCTGGTGACTCTGGTCACCCCTTGGGCTTCACTTGGGCCTGGTGAATCTGGTCCTTAGCTGGACCGCACCTGGATCTGGTCGCCAGCTGTGCCTCACCTGGACTTGGTGAATCGTGTTGCCACCTGCGCCTCACCTGAACCTTGTGACTGTGGTCCCACCTGGACCTCACCTGGAACTGGTGGCTCTGGTTCCCATATGGGATTCTCGTGGACCTGGTTCCTGTGGTCTCCATCTGGCCTCACCTGGAACACAATGACTCTGATCCATATTTGGGACTCTCCTGGACCTGTTGACTCTGGTCCTTACCTGGGCATCATTGGGACCTGCATACTCTCTTATATACCTGGGCCTCACCTGGACGTGGTGACTGTGTTCCCACCTGGGCCTCACCTGGACGAGGTGACTGGTTCCTTTAGGGACCTCACCAGGACCTGGTGACTCAGGTCCTCATATGGGCATCATGGGACCTGGTTTCTCAGTTCCACATAGGGGCCTCACCTGGACCTAGAGATTCTCGTCTCCCTCTGGGCCTCACCCTGACGTGGTGACTCTGGTCCCCACCTGGATATCACCAGAACCGGGTGACTCTGGTATCCCTCTGGGAATCCCCTAGAGCTGGGAACACTGGCCCTCAACTGGGCCTCAACAGGACCTGGTGAATCTACTCCTCACTTAAGCCTCAACTGGACCTTTGACTCTTCCAACCTTGGATCAATGGGAAATGGTTACTCTGTTCCCCACCTGGGCATCAACTGGACATGATAACAATGCTCCACACTTTGGCCTCAACTGCTCCTGATGACACTGTTCCACCCACCTAGGCCTCAATCTGGACCTGGTGACTGTGATCCCCACCTGGGTCTCACCTGCACCTGGTGACTCTCGTTCCCACATGAACCACACCTGGACCTGGTGACTGTGGTGTTCTTGTAGACTCACATTTACCTGGTGACTCCGGTCCCCACTAGAGCCTCACCTGGATGTGGTGACTCTGGCCTGCAGCTGGCCTCACCTGGACCTGGTGAGTAGGGTTGCCACCTGGGCCTCACCCAAACCTGGCTACTCAGGTCCCCATGTGGGCCTTTTGGACCTGGTGAATCTGGTACTTACCTGGTCCTCTCCCAGACCCGGGTACTCTGGTCAACATCTGGGAGGCATCTGGACCTGTTGAATCATGTCCCCATCTGGGCCTCACCCAGTCCTGGTGATTTTGTTACCCACCTGGACCTGCTTGCTGTGGACACTTTCTTCGCCTCACCTAGATCTGGTGACTCTGATCCCATCTGCGCATCACCCATATCTGGTGACTCTGGTCCTCACCTGGGCATCATAGGTACCTGGTGACTGTGTTCCACACCTGAGCCTCACCTGGACATGATGACTGTGGATCCTCTCTAGGCCTCACCCTGACCTGGTGACTATGGTCCCCATCTGGATGTCACCTGGATCAGGTGATTCTGGTACCCCTCTAGGCCTCAACCAGATCTGGAGACTCTGGTCCTCAACTGGGCCTCACCTGGACCTAGTGAATATGCTCCATCTGGGCCTCATTTGGACCTGGTGACTCTGGCTCCTCCCTGGGCATCATCGGGATATGGTTCCACAGCATGGCCTGCAGGTTGGCCTCACCTGGACCTGGTGAGGGGGTTGCCACCTGGGCCTCACCCATACCTGGTGAATGAGGCCCCCACGTGGGTCTCTTGGACCTGGTGAATCTGGTCCTTACCTGGTCCTTCCCGGACCCGGGGACTCTGGTCACCACCTGGGACTCACCTGGACCTGGTGAATCTGGTCCCCATCTGGGTCTCACCCAGTCCTGGTGATTTGTTCCCCACCTGGATCTGATTGATGTGGACTGTTTCTTGGCCTCACCTGGAACTAGTGACTCTGATTCTATCTGTGCATCACGCAGACCTGGTGACTCTGGTCCTCACCTGGGCATCGTTGGTACCTGGTGACTCTGTTCCACACCTGAGCCTCACATGGACATGATGACTCTGGAAAATCTCTGGGTCTCACCCTGACCTGGTGACTCTGGTCCCCATCTGGTTGTCACCTGGACCAGGTGATTCTGGTACCCCTCTAGGCCTCAACCAGATCTGGGGACTCTGGTCCTCAACTGGGCCTCACCTGAACCTAGTGAATATGCTCCATCTGGGCCTCATTTGGACCTGGTGACTCTGGTCCCTACCTGGGCATCATCGGGACATGTTTCCACTGCATGGTCTGCAGGTTGGCCTCACCTGGATCTGGTAACTCTGGTCCCAACCAGGGCATCATCGTGACATGATTCCTCTGCATGGCCTGCATGTTGGCCTCACCAGGACCTGGGGAGTGGTGTTGCCACCTGGGCCTCACCCATGCCTGGTGACACAGGTCCCCACGTGGGCCTCACTTGGACCTGGTGAATCTGGTCCTTACCTGGTCCTCACCCGGAACTGGTAACTCTGGTCACCACCTGGGAATCACCTGGACCTGGTGAATCTGGTCCCCATCTGGGCCTCACCCAGTCCTGGTGACTTTTTTCCCTACCGCGACCTGATTGCTGTGGACTCCTTCTTGACATCACCTGGTACTGGTGCGTCTGATGCTATGTGGGGCTCACCCAGATCTGGTGACTCTGGTCTTCACCTGTGGACCATTATGACCTGGATACTCTGTTCCACACCTGAGCCTCACCTGGACATGATGACTCTGGATCCCCTCTGGGCCTCACCCTGACATGGTGACTCTGGTCCCCATCTGGATGTCACCAAGACCAGGTGAATCTGGTTCCCCTCTAGGCCTCAACTAGACCTGGGCATTCTGGTCCTCAACTGGGCCTCACCGGGACCTAGTGAATATGCTCCCCACCTGCGCCTCATCTGGACCTGGTGACTCTGGTTCTTCCTGGGAGTCACCGGGACATGGTTACTCTATTCCTCACTGGGACTGACCTGATCCTTGTAACTCTGGTCCTGACTTTGGCCTCTTCTATCCCAGGTGACACTGGCTCCACCTGGGCCTCACCTCTAACTGGTGACTCTGATCCTAAGCATGGCCTCACCAGACCTGGTGACTGTGGTTCCCAATGGAACCTCACGTGGACCTCATGTCTCTGGTCCCTCCTGACCCTCACCATGACCTGGTGTCTCTGGTACCCACCAGGGTAGCATCAGGATATGGTTACACTGTTCACTAACAGTGACCCAGCCGGAACTATTAAATCTGGTCTTCACCTGGGCCACACCTGGACATGGTGTCACTGGTTCCCACCAGGGTCTCACCTGGACATGGTGAGTCGGATCCCCACCCGGTCCTCACCTGTAACTGGTGATTCTCGTTCCCACATGGACATGATGTGGACTTGGTTGCCGCAGTGTTTCTAGCTTCTCATGTACCTCGTCACTCTGGTCCCCACCAGGGCCTCACCGGGACCTGGTGAGTGTGGTTGCCACCTGCACCTCACCTGGACCTGGTGATTCTGGTCTGCACCTGAGACTACCCTGGATCTGGTGACTCTGGTCCCCACCTGAGCTTCACCTGGATTTGGGGACTCCGGTCCCCATCTGGGCCTCACCTGTCCCTTTTGACCATGGTCCTCAACTGGGCCAAATTGGGACCCGGTGACTGTGTTCCACAACTGGACCTCACCTGGACCAGGTCACTCTGGTCCCCCTCTGGGTGTCACCGTGCCCTAGTGACTGTGAACCCCACATTGGTCTGACTTGGACCTGCTGACCCTGGTTGCCACCTACGCCAGACCTCGAACTGTTGACTCTGGTTTTTTCAAGGGCCTCCCCTGTACCTGGTGATCCTTCTCCCCACCTGCTCCTCAACTGGACGTGGTGACACTTGTCCCAACCTGGGACTCACCTGGACCTGCTTACTGTGTTCCACACCTGGGCTTCAAGTAGACCTGTTGACCATGGTCCCCAAGACGGCCTCACATGGACCTGTTGCCTCTGACCCCCACCGGGGTCTCACGTGTACCTTGTAACTCTGGTCCTCACCTAGGCGTCAACTGGACCTAGTGACTCTGGTCCCCACCTGGGCTTCACCTGGATCAGGTGACTCTGGTCCCCACCTGGACTTCACGTGGATCTGGTGACTCTGGTCCCCAACTGCACCTCTGCTGGACCTGGTGACTCTCTTTCAAACATGGACCTCACCTGAATCTGGTGACTCTGGCCCTCAGTTTCGTCTCACCTGGACCTGGCGTCTCTCGTCCCCACTTTGACCTAACTCAGAACTGCTGAATCTTGCCCCACCTAGGCCGCACCCATACCTGGTGACGCTTGTCCCCAGCTATGCCTCAATTCGACCTGATGAATCTGGCCTCACGTGGGCCACACATGGACCTGCTACTCAGGTGGATAGAGTGGCTCTTGTTCCCACATGGGGCTCACCTGATACTGGTGACTGTGGTCTTTTTCTATGCCTCACCAGGACCTAGTGATTCTGTTTCCCATCTGGGCCTGCACGGTCCTAGAGACTCTGGTCCTCTCCCAGGCATCATTGGGACCTGGATACTCTATTCCACATCTGGGACTCACTCTGACCAGGGACCTCTGGTCCCATTCTTGGCCTCAAACTAAACTGGTTACTCCTGTTCCCCCTCTGGGCCTCACCACACCTGGTGACTCTGTTCACCCCTTGGGCTTCATTGGGCTTGGTGAATCTGGTCCTTAGCTTGTCCTCACTTGGATCTGGTGACTGGTCGCCACCTGGGCCTCACCTGGACTCGGTGAATCCTGTTTCCACCTGCGCCTCATCTGGACCTTGTGACTGTGGTCCCACCTGGTTCTCACCTGGGTCTGGTGGCTCTGGTTCCCATATGGGGCTCTCCTGTAACTGGTTCCTGTGGTCTCCATCTGGCCTCATTAAAAACACAATGACTGTGATCCATATTTGAACCTCTACTGGACCTGTTGACTCTGGTCCTTACCTGGGAATCTTTGGGAGCTGGATACTCTCTTATACAACTGTGCCTCACCTGGACCTGGTGACTGTGGTCCCACCTGGCCCTCACCGGGACGAGGTGACTCGTTCCACAGGGACCTCACCTGGACCTGGTGACTCAGGTCCTCATATGGGCATCATGGGACCTGGTTTCTCAGTTCCACATCGGGGCCTCACCTGGACCTAGTGATTCTTGTCCCCCTCTGGGCCTCACCCTGACGTGGTGACACTGGTCCCCACCTTGGATATCACCAGAACCAGGGTGACACTGTTCCCCCTCTGGGACTCACCCAGAGCTGGGGACATTGGTCCTCAACTGGGCCTCAACAGGACCTCTGAATCTACTCCTCACTTAGACCTCGTTTGGACCTTGTGACTCTTTTCCCACCTGGCATCAATGGGACATGGTTACTCTGTTCCCCACCTGCGCCTCACCTGGACATGATAACTTTGCTCCACACTTTGACCTCAACTGGTCCTGATGACTCTGGCTCCCCACCGGGCCTCAAACTGGACCTGGTGACTGTGGTCCCCACCTGGGTCTCACCTGGAACTGGTGATTCTCGTTCCCACATGAATCACCACCTGGACCTGGTGACTGTGGTGTTCTTGTAGACTCACTTTTACCTTGTGACTCCGGTCCCCACTAAGGTCCTCACCTGTATCTGGTGACTCTGGCCTGCAGGTTGCCCTCACCTGGACCTGGTGAGGGGGTTGGCACCTGGGCCTCACCCATACCTGGTGACTCAAGTTCTTACAGGGGCCTCTTGGACCTGGTGAATCTTCTCCTTACCTGGTCCTCCCCCAGACCGGGGACTCTGGTCAACACATGGGCCTCACCTGGACCTGGTGAATCTGTTCCCCAACTGGGCCTCACGCAGTCCTGGTGACTTTTTTCCCCACCTGGACCTCATTGCTGTGGACTCTTTCTTGGCCTCACCAGATTGGTGAATCTGGTACCCCTCTAGGCCTCAACTAGACCTGGTGACTCTGGTCCTCAACTGGGCCTCACCGGGACCTCGTGAATATGCTCCCCACCTGCGCCTCATCTGCACCTGGTGTCTCTGGTTCTACCTGGGCATCATCGGGACATGGTTACTCTATTCCCCACTGGGACTGACCTGATCCTGGTAACTCAGGTCCTGACTTTTCCTCTGCTGTACCAGGTGACTCTGGCTCCACATGGTCCTCACCTGTAACTGGTGATTCTCGTTCCCAGATGGACATCATGTGGACCTGGTGGCTGCGGTGTTTCTAACTTCTCATGTACCTCGTGACCTTGGTCCCCCACCAGGGCCTCACCGGGACCTGGTGAGTGTGGTTGCCACCTGCACCTCACCTGGACCTGGTGATTCTGGTCTGCACCTGAGACTACCCTGGATAGGGTGACTGTGGTCCCCACCTGGGCTTCACCTGGATTTGGGGACTCCGGTCCCCTTCTTGGCCTCACCTGGCCATGTTGACCTGGCCATGTTGACCTGGTCCTCAACTGGGCAAAATTTGGACCCGGTGACTGTGTTCCACAACGGACCTCACCTGGACCAGGTGACTCTGGTCCCCCTCTGGGTCTCACCGTGCCCTAGTGACTGTGAACCCCACATTCGCCTGACTTGGATCTACTGACCCTGGTTGCCACCGGCGCCTGACCTCGAAATGTTGACTCTGGTTCTTTCAAGGGCCTCCCCTGTACCTGGTGATCCTGGGCCTCACCTGGACGTGGTGACTCTTGTCACCACCGGGGACTCACCTGGATCTGCTTACTGTGTTCCACACCTGGGCCTCAAGTAGAACTGTTGACCATGGTCCCAACCGGCCTCACATGGATCTGTTGCCTCTGATCCCCACCGGGGCCTCACCTGTACCTGGTAACTCTGGTCCTCACCTGGGCCTCATCTGGACCTAGTGAGTCTGGTCCCCACCTGGGATTCACCTGGATCTGGTGACTCTGGTCCGCACCTGGTCTTCACCTGGATCTGGTGACTCTGGTCCCACCTGGACCTCTCCTGGACCTGGTGACTCTCTTTCCAACATGGACCTCACCTGGATCTGGTGACTCTGATCCTCATTTTGGCCTCACCTCGGACCTGGTGTCTCTCGTCCCCAATTTGACCTAACTCAGAACTGCTGAATCTTGCACCACCTAGCCCGCACCCAGACCTGGTGACTCTTGTCCCCAGCTATGCCTCAATTCCACCTGATTAATGTGGTCCTCAAGTGGGCCTCACATGGACCTGGGACTCAGCTGGATAGAGTGGCTCTGGTTCCCACAAGGGGCTAACCTGCTACTGTTGACTGTGGTCTTATTCTATGCCTCACCAGGGACCTAGCCATTCTGTTCCCCATCTGGGCCTACATGGCCGTAGTGACTCTGGTCCACACTCAGGCATCATGGGACCTGGATACTCTATTCCACGCCTGGGCCTCAATCTGACCAGGGACCTCTGGTCCCATTCTGGGCCTCAAACTGAACTGGTTACTCTGGTTCCCCCTCTGGGCCTCACCCTTACCTGGTGACTCTAGTCACCCCTTGGGGTTCACTTGGGCGTGGTTAATCTTGTCCTTACCTGGTCCTCTCCCTGACCCGGGGACTCTGGTCAACACATGGGCCTCACCTGGCCCTGGTGAGTGGCTTTGCCACCTGGGCCTCACTCATACCTGGTGACACAGGTCCCGACGTGGGCCTCACTTGCACCTGGTGAATCTTGTCCTTACCTGGTCCTCACCGGAACTGGTAACTCTGGTCACCACTTGGGAATCACCTGGACCAGTGAATCTGGTCCCCATCTGGGCCTCACCCAGTCCTGGTGACTTTGTTCCCCACCTGGACCTCATTGCTGTGGACTCTTTCTTGGCCTCACCTGGAACTGGTTACTCTGATCCTATCTGCGCGTTACCCAGTTCTGGTGACGCTGGTCCTCACCTGGGCATCATTGGTACCTGGTGACTCTGTTCCACACCTGAGCCTCACCTGGACATGATGACTCTGGAACCTCTCTGGGCCTCACTCTGACCTGGAGACTCTGGTTCCCATCTCGATGTCACCTGGACCAGCTGATACTGGTACCCCTCTAGGCCTCAACCAGATCTGGTTACCCTTGTCCTCAAATGGGCCTCACCTGGACATAGTGAATATTCTCCATCTGGACCTCATTTGGACCTGGTGACTCTGGTCCCTACCTGGGCATCATCGGGACATGGTTCCACAGCATGGCCTGCAGATTGGCCTCAACTGGACATGGTAAGTCCTGTCCCTACGTGGGCATCTTCGGGACATGGTTCCTCTGCATGGCCTGCAGGTGGCCTCACCTGGACCTGTTGAGTGGGGTTGCCACCTGGGCCTCACCCATACCTGGTGACTCCGGTTCCCACGTGCGCCTCACTTGGACCTTGTGAATCGGGTCCTTCCCTGGTCCTCACCCGGAACTGGTAACTCTGGTCACCACCTGGGACTCACCTGGACCTGGTTCATCTTGTCCCCATCTGGGCCTCACCCAGTCCTGGTGACTTTGTTCCCCACCTGGACCTGATTGCTGTGCACTCCTTCTTGGCCTCACCTAGAACTGGTGACTCTGATCTTAACTGGGCCTCACCCAGATCTGGTGACTCTGGTCCTCACCTGTGGACCATTATGACCTGGATACTCTGTTCCACACCTTACCTCACCTGGACATGATGACTCTGGATCCCCTCTGGGCCACAGCCTGACATGGTGACTCTGGTCCCCATCTGGATGTCACCTAGACCAGGTGAATCTGGTACCCCTCTAGGCCTAAACTAGCCCGTGGGAATCTGGTCCTCAACTGGGCCTCACCGGGACCTAGTGAATATGCTCCCCACCTGCGACACATCTGGACGTGGTGACTCGGGTTCTACTTGGGCATCATCGGGACATGGTTACTCTATTCCCCACTGGGACTGACCTGATCCTGGTAACTCTGGTCCTGACTTTGGCCTCTTCTGTACCAGGTGACTCTGGCTCCACCTGGGCCTCACATGTAACTGGTGACTCTGATCCTAAGCATGGCCTCACCTGACCTGGTGACTGTGGTTCCCATCGGGACTTCAACTGGACCTCATGACTCTGGTCCCACCTGGGCCTCACGAGGACATGGTGTCTCTGGTACCCCACCAGGGTAGCATCAGGATATGGTTACACTGTTCTCTAACAGTGACCCACCCGGACCTATTAACTCTGGTCTTCACCTGGGCCACACCTGGACCTGGTGACTCTGGTCCTCAGTTTAGCCTCACCTGGACCTGGTGTCTCTCGTCCCCACTTTGACCTAACTCAAAACTGCTGAATCTTGCCCCACCTAGGCCGAACCCAGACCTCTTGACTCTTGTCCCAAGCTCTGCCTCAATTCGATCTGATGATTATCGTCCTTACGTGGGCCTCACATGGACCTGGGACTCAGCTGGATAGAGTGGCTCTGGTTCCCACAAGGGGCTCACCTGATACTGCTGACTGTGGTCTTATTCTATGCCTAACCAGGGCCTAGTGATTCTGTTCCCCATCTGGGCCTGCATGGCCCTAGCGACTCTGGTCCTCACCCAGGCATCATTGGGCCTGGATACTCTATTCCACACCTGGGACTCACTCTGACCACGGACCTCTGGTCCCATTCTGGGCCTCAAACTAAAGTGGTTACTCTGGTTCCCCCTCTGGTCCTCACCCTTACCTGGTGACTCTTTTCACCCCTTGGGCTTCACTTGGACCTGGTGAATCTGGTCCTTAGCTGGTCCTCACCTGGATCTGGTGACTTGTCGCCACCTGGGCCTCACCTGGACCTGATGAATCCTGTTGCCACCTGCGCCTCACCGGGACCTTGTGACTGTTGTCCTACCTGGACCTCACCTGGATTGGTGGCTCTGGTTCCCATATGGGGCTCCCTGGACCTGGTTTTTGTGGTCTCCATCAGGCATCACCTGGAACAAAATTACTGTGATCCATGTTTCGGCCTCTCCTGGACCTGTTGACTCTGGTCCTTACCTGGCCATCATTGGTACCTGGAGACTCTCTTATATACCTGGGCCTCACCTGGACCTGTTGACTGTAGTCCCACCTGGGCCTCACCTGGACGAGGTGCCTGGTTCCCACAGGGACCTCACCTGGACCTGGTGACTCAGGTCCTCATATGGGCATCATGGGACCTGGTTCTCTTTTCCACATCGGGGCCTCACCTGGACCTAGTGATTCTCGTCCCGCTCTGGGCCTCACCCTGACGTGGTGACTCTGGTCCCCACCTGGATATCACCAGAACTGGGTGACTCTGGTCCCCCTCTGGGACTCACCCGGAGCTGGGGACACTGGTCCTCAACTGGGCCTCAACAGGACCTGGTGAATCTACTCCTCAGTTAGGCCTCGTCTGGACCTGTGACTCTTTTCCCACCTGGCATCAATGGGACATGGTTACTCTGTTCCCCACCTAGCCCTCACCTGGACATGATAACTTTGCTCCACACTTTGGCATCAACTTGTCCTGATGACTCTGGTCCCCCCACCTAGGCCTCAATCTGGATCTGGTGACTGTGGTCCCCACCTGGTCTCACCTGGACCTGGTGACTCTCGGTCCCACATGAACCACACCAGGACGTGGTGACTGTGGTGTTCTTGTAGACTCACATTTACCTGGTGACTCTGGTCCCCACTAGGGCCTCAACTGGATCTGGAGACTCTGGCCTGCATGTTGGCCTCACCTGGACCTGGTTAGTGGGGTGGCCACCTGGGCCTCACCCATACCTGGTGACTCAGGTCCCCACGTGTGCCTCTTGGACCTGGTGAATCTGGTCCTTACCTGGTCCTCTCCCGGAGCTGGGGACTCTGGTCACCACCTAGGACTCACCTGGACCTGGGGAATCTGGTCCCCATCTGGGTCTCACCCAGTCCTGGTGATTTATTCCCCACCTGGACCTGATTGCTGTGGACTCTTTCTTGGCCTCACCTGAAACTGGTGACTCTGATTCTATCTGCGCATCACCCAGACCTGGTGACTCTGGTCCTCACCTGGGAATCGTTGGGACCTGGATACTCTCTTATATACCTGGGCCTCACCTGGACATGATGACTGTGGATCCTATCTAGGCCTCAACCAGATCTGGTGACTGTGGTCCCACTTGGCCCTCACCAGGACCTGGTGTCTCTGGTACCCACCTGGTTATCATCAGGATATGGTACTCTGTTAACTAACAGTGACCCAGCGGGAACTATAACTCTGGTCTTCACTTGTCCACACCTGGACAAGGTGACACTTGTTTCCACCTGGGTCTCACCTGGACATGGGGAGTCGGATACCCACCTGGTCCTCACCTGTAACTGGTGATTCGCGTTCCCACATGGACATAATGTGGACCTGGTGGCTGCAGTGTTTCTAGCTTCTCATGTACCTCGTGTCTCTGGTCCCCATCAGGGCCTCACCGGGACCTGGTGAGTGTGGTTTCCACCTGCACCTCACCTGGACCTGGTGATTGTGATCTGCACCTGAGACTACTCCGGATCTGGAGACTGTGTTCCCCACCTGGTCTTCACCTGGATTTGGGGACTCCTGTCCCCATCTGGGCCTCACCTGGCCCTGTTGACCATGGTTCTCAAGTGGGCAAAATTGGGACCCGGTGACTGTGTTCCACAACTGAACTTCACCTGGACCAGGTGACTCTGGTCCCCCTCTGGGTCTCACCGTGCGCTAGTGACTGTGAACCCCATTTTGGCCTGACTTGGACCTGCTGACCCTGGTTGCCACCTACGCCTGACCTCGAAGTGTTGACTCTGGTTCTTTCAATGGCCTCCAGTGTACCTGGTGACCCTGGACCCCACGTGGGCCTCACCTGGACGTGGTGACTCTTGTCACCCCCGGGCCTTCCTGGACCTGCTTACTGTGTTCCACACCTGGGCCTCAAGTAGACCTGTGACCATGGTCCCCAAGCCATCCTCACATGGACCTGTTTCTTCTGATCCCCATCGGGACCTCACGTGTACCTGGTAACTCTGGTCCTCACCTGGGCCTCATCTGGACCTATTGACTTTGGTCCCCACCTGTGCTTCACCTGGATCTGGTGACTCTGGTCCCCACCTGGACCTCTCCTGTACCTGGTGACTCTCTTTGAACATGAACCTCACCTGGATATGGTGACTCTAGTCCCCACCTGGACCTCACCTGCATCTGGTGACTCTGGCCTGCAGGTTGGCCTCACCTGGACCTGGGGAGTGGGATTGCCACCTGGGCCTCACCCATAGCTGGTGACTCAGGTTCCCACGTGGGCCTCATTTGGACCTGTTGAATCTGGTCCTTAGCTGGTCCTCTTCCAGACCCGAGGACTCTGGTCACCACCTGGGAATAACCTGGACCTGCTGAATCTGGTCCAAATCTGGGCCTCACCAAGTCCTGGTGACTTTCTTCACCACCTGGACCTGATTGCTGTGGACGCCTTCTTGGCGTCACCTGGAACTGGTGACTCTGATCCTATCTGCGAGTCACCCAGAACTGGTGACTCTGGTCCTCACCTGGGCATCATTGGTACCTGGTGATTCTGTTCCACATCTGAGCCTCACCTGGACCCGATGACTCTGGAACCCCTCTGGGCCTCACTCTGACCTGGTGACTCTGGTCCCCATCTGGATATCACCACGATCAGGTGATTCCGGTACCCTTCTAAGCCGAACAAGATATGGTGAAACTGGTCCTCAACTGGGCCTCACCTGGACCAGGTGACTCTGGTCCCACTCTGGGTCTCACCGTGCCCTAGTGACTGTGAACCCCACTTTGGCCTCACTTGGACCTCCTGACCCTGGTTGCCACCTGCGCCTGTCCTCGAACTGTTGACTCTGGTTCTTTCAAGGGCCTCCCCGGGACCTGGTGATCCTGGTCCCCACCTGGGTCTCACCTGGACGTGGTCACTCTTGTCACCACTGGGGACTCACCTGGACCTGCTTACTGTGTTCCACACCTGGGCCTCAAGTAGATCTGTTGACCATGGTCCCCAAGCCGGCCACACATGGACCTGTGGCCTCTGAACCCCACCAGGGCCTCACGTGTACCTGATAACTCTGGTCCTCACCTGGGCCTCAACTGGACCTAGTGACTCTGATCCCCACCTGGGCTTCACCTGGATCTGGTGACTCTAGTCCCCACCTGGACCTCTCCTGGACCTGGAGACTCTCTTTCCAACATGGACCTCAACTGGATATGGTGACTCTGGTCCTCAGTTTGGCCTCACCTGGACCTGGCGTCTCTCGTCCCCATGTTGACCTAACTCAGAACTGCTGAATCTTGACCCACCTAGGCCGCACCCAGTCCTGGTGACTCTTGTCCCCAGCTATGCCTCATTTTGACCTGATGAATATGTTACTAACGTGCGCCTCCCATGGACCTGGGACTCAGCAGGGTAGAGTGGCTCTGGTTCCCACAAGGGGCTCACCTGATACTGCTGACTCTTGTCTTATTCTATGACTCATCAGGACCTAGTGATTCTGTTCCCCATCTGGGCCTGCATGGGCCTAGTGACTCTGGTCCTCACCCAGGCATCATTGGGACCTGGATACTCTATTCCACACCTGGGCCTCACTTTGACCAGCGACCTCTGGTCCCATACTGGGCCCCAAAATAAACTGGTTAATCTGGTTGCACCTCTGGGCCTCACCCTTACCTGGAGACTGTGGTCACCCCCTGGGCTCTACTTGGGTCTGGTGAATCTGGTCCTTAGATGGTCCGAACCTGGATCTGGTGACTTGTCGCCACCTGGGCCTCTCCTGGACTTGGTGAATTCTGTTGCCACCTGCGCCTCACCGGGACCTTGTGACTGTGGTCCCACCTGGAACTCACCTGGATCTGGTGGCTCTGGTTACCATATGGGGGTCTTCTGGACCTGGTTCCTGTGGTCTCCATCTGGCCTCACCTGGAACACAATGACTCTGTTCCATATTTGGGCCTCTCCTGGACCTGTTGACTCTGGTACTTACCTGGGCATCATTGGGACCTGGGTACACTCTTATATACCTGGGCCTCACCTGGACCTGGTGACCGTGGTCCCACCTGGGCCTCACTTGGATGAGGTGACTGGTTCCCACAGGGACCTCACCTGGACCTGGTGACTCAGGTCCTCATATGGGCATCATGGGACCTGGTTTCTCAGTTCCACATCGCGGCCTCCCCTGGACCTAGTGATTCTCGTCCCACTCTGGGCCTCACTCTGACGTGGTGACTCTGGTCCCCACCTGGATATCACCAGAACCGGGTGACTCTGGTCCCCTTCTGGGACTCAACCAGAGCTGGGGACACTGGTCCTCAACTTGGCCTCAACAGGACCTGGTGAAACCACTCCTCACTTAGGCCTCGTCTGGACCTTGTGACTCTTTTCCCACCTGGCATCAACGGGACATGTTTACTCTGTTCCCTACCTGGGCCTCACCTGGACATGATAACTGTGCTCCGCACTTCGGCCTCAAATGGTCCAGATGACTCTGGTCCCCCCACCAGGCCTCAATCTGGACCTGGTGACTGTGGACCCCACCTGGGCCTCTCCTGGACCTGGTGACTCTCTTTCCAACATGGACCTCACCTGGATCTGGTGACTCTGGTCCTCAGTTTGGCCTCACCTGGACCTGGCGTCTCTCGTCTCCATTTTGACCTAACTCAGAACTGCTGAATCTTGCCCCCCTAGGCCGCACCCAGACCTGGTGACACTTGTCCCCAGCTATGCCTCAATTCGACCTGATGAATCTGGTCTTCAAGTGAGCCTCACATGGACCTGGGACTCAGCTGGATAGAGTGGCTCTGGTTCCGGTACGGGGCTCAAATGATACTGCTGACTGTGGTCTTATTCTATGCCTCAACAGGACCTAGTGAATCTGTTCCCCATCTGGGCCTGCATGGCCCTAGTGACTCTGGTCCTCAGCCAGGCATCATTGGGACCTGGATACTCTATTCCACACCTGGGCCTCACTCTGAACAGGGACCTCTGGTCCCATTCTGGGCCACAAACTAAACTACTTACTCTGGTTTCCCCTCGGGGCCTCACCCTTACCTGGTGACTCTGGTCACCCCATGGGCTTCATTTGGGCCTGGTGAATCTGGTCCTTAGATTGTCCTCACTTGGATCTGGTGACAGCTCACCACCTGGGCCTCACCTGGACATGGTGAATCCTGTTGCCACCTGCGCCTCACCTGGACCTTGTGACTGTGGTCCCACCTGGACCTCACCTGGATCTGGTGGGTCTGGTTCCCATATGGGGCTCTCCTGGACCTGGTTCCTGTGGTCTCCATCAGACCTCACCTGGAACACAATGACTCTGATCCATATTGATCCATATTGATCTGATCTGAGTCCATATGCCTCTGATCTCATGGACCTCTTGACTCTGGTCCTTACCTGGGCATCGTTTGGACCTGGATACTCTGTTATATACCTGGGCCTCACCTGGACCTGGTGACTGTGATCCCACCTGGGCCTCACCTGGAAGAAGTGACTGGTTCCCACAGGGACCTCACCTGGACCTGGTGACTCAGGTCATCATATGGGCATCATGGGACCTGGTTTCAGTTTCACATCGGGGCCTCTCCTGGACCTAGTGATTCTCGTCACCCTCTGGGCCTCACCCTGACGTGGTGACTCTGGTCCCCACCTGGATATCACCAGAACCGGGTGACTCTGGTCCCCCTCCGGGACTCACCCGGAGCTGGGGACACTGGTCCTCAACTGGGCCTCAGCAGGACCTGGTGAATCTACTCCTCACTTAGGCCTCGACTGGACCTGTGATTCTTTACCCACCTAGCATCAATGGGACATGGTTACTCTGTTCCCCACTTGGGTCTCACCTGCACATGATATCTTTGCTCCACATATTGGCGTCAACTGGTCCTGATGACTCTGGACCCACCACCTATGCCTCAATCTGGACCTGGTGACTGTGGTACCCACCTGGGTCTCACCTGGACCTGGTGACTCTCGTTCCCAAATGAATCACACCTGGACCTGGTGACTGTGGTGTTCTTGTAGACTCAATTTTACCTGGTGACTGGTCACCATTAAGGCCTCACCTGGTTCTGGTGACTCTGGCCTGCAGATTGGCCTCACCTGGACCTGGTGAGTGGGGTTGCCACCTGGGCCTCACCCATACCTGGTGACTCAGGACACCACGTGGGCCTCTTGGACCTGGTGAATCTGGTCCTTACCTGGTCCTCTCCCAGACCCGGGGACTCTGGTCACCACCTATGGCTCACCTGGACCTGGTGAATCTGGTCCCCATCTGGGCCTCACCCAGTCCTGCTGACTTTGTTCCCCACCTGGACCTGATTGCTGTGGACTCTTTCTTGGCATCACCTGGAACTGGTGACTCTGATCCTATCTGGGCGTCACCCAGACCTGGTGACTCTGGTCCTCACCTGGGTATCGTTGGTACCTGGTGACTCTGTTCCACACCTGAGCCTCACTTGAACATGATGACTCTTGAACCACTCTGGGCCTCACCCTGACCTAGTGACTCTGGTCCCCATCCGGATGTCACCTGGACCAGGTGATTCTGGTATCCCTCTACGCCTCAACAAGATATGGTGACTATGGTCCTCAACTGGACCTCACCTGGACATAGTGAATATGCTCCATCTGGTACTCATTTGGACCTGGTGACTCTGGTCCCTACCTGGGCATCATCGGCACATGGTTCCACAGCATGGCCTGCAGTTTGGTCTCACCTGGACCCGGTGAGTGGGGTTGCCAACTGGGCCTCACCCATACCTGGTGACACAGATCCCCACGTGGGCCTCACTTGGACCTGGTGAATCTGGTCTTACCTGGTCCTCAACCGGAACTGGTATCTCTGGTCACCACCTGGGAAT
This sequence comes from Canis lupus familiaris, assembly GCF_011100685.1. Lineage (NCBI taxonomy): Eukaryota > Metazoa > Chordata > Mammalia > Carnivora > Canidae > Canis > Canis lupus. The sequence continues at coordinate 35,509 of NC_049250.1, read as the reverse complement.
CACATGGGCCTGGTGAATCTTGTCTCCATCTGGGCCTCACCCAGTCATGGTGACTTTGTTCCTCACCTGGACATGATTGCTGTGGACTCCTTCCTGGCCTCACTTTGAACTTGTGACTCTGAACCTAACTGGGCCTCACCCAGATCTGGTGACTCTGGTCCTCACCTGTGGACCATTATGACCTGGATACTGTGTTCCAAACCTCAGCCTCACCTGGACATGATGACTATGGAACCACTCTGGGCCTCAGCCTGACATGGTGACTCTGGTCCCCATCTGGATGTCACCTAGACCAGGTGAATCTGGTACCACTCTAGACCTCAAATTGACCTGGTGACTCTGGTCCTCAACTGGGCCTCACCGGGACCTAGTGAACATGCTCCCGACCTGTGCCTCATCTGACCTGGTGACTCTGGTTCTACCTGGGCATCATCCGGACATGGTTACTCTATTCCCCCCTGGGACTGACCTGATCCTGGTAACTCTGGTCCTGACTTTGGCCTCTTCTGTACCAGGTGACTCTGGCTCCACCTGGGCCTCATCTGTAACTTGTGACTCTAATCCTAAGCATGGCCTCACCTGATCTGGTGACTGTGGTTCCCATCGAGACCTCACCTGGTCCTCATGTCTCCGGGCCAAACTGGGCCTCACCAGGACCTTGTGTCTCTGGTACCCACCTGGATAGCATCAGGATATGGTTACACTGTTCACTAACAGTGACCCAGGTGGACCTATTAACTCTGCTCTTCACCTGGGCCTCACCTGGACATGATGATTGTGGTCTGCACCTGAGACTACCGTGGACCTGGTGACTGTGGTCCCCACCTGGGCTTCACCTGGATTTGGGGACTCCGGTCCTCATCTGGGCCTCACCTGGCCCTGTTGACCATGGTCCTCAACTGGGCAAAATTGGGACCCGTTGACTGTGTTCCACAACTGGACCTCTCCTGGACCAGGTGACTCTGGTCCCCCTCTGGAAGTAACCGTGTCCTAGTGACTGTGTACCCCACTTTGGCCTGACGTAGACCTGCTGACCCTGGTTGCCACATGCGCCTGACCTCGAACTGTTGACTCTGGTTCTTTCAAAGGCCTCCCCTGTACCTGGTGATCCTGGTGCCCACCTTGGCCTCTCCTGGACATGGTGACTGTTGTCACCACCGGGGACTCACATGGACCTGGTTACTGTGTTCCACACCTGGGCCTCAATACACCTGTTGACCATGGTCCCCAAGCCGGCCTCACATGGACCTGTTGCCTCTAATCCCCACCGGGGCCTTACGTGTACCTGGTAACTCTGGTCCTCACCTGGGCCTCATCTGGACCTAGTGACTCTGGTCCCCACCTGGGCTTCACCTGGATCTGGTGACTCTGGTCCCCACCTGGACCTCTCCTGGACCTGGTGACTCTCTTTCCAACATGGACCAAACCTGGATCTGGTGACTCTGGTCCTCAGTTTTGACTCATCTGGACCTGGTGTCTCTCGTCCCCACTTTGACCTAACTCAGAACTGCTGAATATTACCCCACCTAGGCCGCACCCAGACCTGGTGACTCTTGTGCCCAGCTATGCCTCAATTCGACCTGATGAACCTGGTCTTCACGTGGGCCTCACATGGACCTGGGACTCAGCTGAATAGAGTGGCTCTGGTTTCCACAAGCGGCTCACCTGATACTGCTGACTGTGGTCTTATTCTATGCCTCACCAGGACCTGGTGATTCTGTTCCTCATCTGGGCCTGCATGGCCCTAGTGACTCTGGTCCTCACCCAGGCATCATTGGGACCTGGATACTCTATGCCACACCTGGTCCTCACTTTGACCAGGAACCTCTGGTCCCATTCTGGGCCTCAAACTAAACTGGTTACTCTGGTTCCCCCTCTGGGCCTCACCCTTACCTGGTGACTCTGGTCACCCCTTGGGCTTCACTTGGGCCTGGTGTATCTGGTCCTTAGCTGGTCCGCACCTGGATGTGGTGACTGGTCGCCACCTGGGCCTCACCTGGACTTCGTGAGTCCTGTTGCCACCTGCGCCTCACCGGGACCTTGTGACTGTGGTCCCACCTGGACCTCACCTGGATCTGGTGGCTCTGGTTCACATATGGAGCTCTCCTGGCCCTTGTTCCGGTGGTCTCCATCTGGCCTCACCTGGAACACAAGGACTGATCTATATTTGGGACTCTCCTGGACCTGTTGACTCTGGTCCTTACCTGAGCACCATTGGGACCTGGATGCTCTCTTATATACCTGGGCCTCACCTGGACTTGGTGACTGTGTTCCCACCTGGGCCTCACCTGGACGAGGTGACTCGTTCCTTCAGGGAACTCACCAGGACCTGGTGACTCAGGTCCTCATATGGGCATCATGGGACCTGGTTTCTCAGTTCCACATCGGGGCCTCACTTGGACCTAGAGATTCTCGTCCCAGTCTGGGCCTCACCCTGACGTGCTGACTCTGGTCCCCACCTGGATATCACCAGAACCGGGTGACTCTTGTCCCCCTGTGGGACTTCCCCGGAGCTGGGGACACTGGCCCTCAACTGGGCCTCAACAGGACCTGGTGAATCTACTCTTCACTTAGGCCTCGTCTGGACCTTGTGACTCTTCCAACCTGGCATCAATGGGACATGGTTACTCTGATCCCCACCTGGGCCTCACCTGGACATGATAACAATGCTCCACTCTTTGGCCGCAACTGCTCCTGATGACACTGTTCCCCCAACCTAGGCCTAAATCTGGACCTGGTGACTGTGATCCCCACCTGGGTCTCACCTGGACCTGGTGACTCTCCTTCCCACATGAACCACACCTGGACCTGGTGACTGTGGTTTTCTTGTAGACACACATTAACCTGGTGACTCCGGTCCCCACTAGAGCCTCACCTGCATCTGGTGACTCTGGCCTGCAGGTTGGCCTCACCTGGACCCAGTGAGTAGGGTTGCCACCTGGGCCTCACCCAAACCTGGTGACTCAGGTCCCCATGTGGGCCTCTTGGGCCTGGTGAATCTGGTCCTTACCTGGTCCTCTCCCAGACCCGGGGTCTCTGGTCAACATCTGAGCCTCACCTGGACCTGTTGAATCTTGTCCCCATCTGGGCCTCACCCAGTCCTGGTGATTTTGTTCCCCACCTGGACCAGATTGCTGTGTACTCTTTCTTGCCTCACCTGTAACTGGTGAGTCTGACCCTATCTGCGCGTCACCAAGACCTGGTGACTCTGGTCCTCACCTGGGCATCATTGGTACCTGGTGACTCTGTTCCACACCTGAGGCTCACCTGGACATGATGACTCTGTAACCTCTCTGGGCCTCACCATGACCTGGTGACTCTGATCCCCATCTGGATGTCACCTGGACCATGTGATTCTGATACCCCTCTAGGCCTCTACCAGATCTGGTGACTCTGGCCCTCAACTGGACCTCACCTGGACATAGTGAATATTCTCCATCTGGGCCTCATTTGGACCTGGTGACTCTGGTCTTTACCGGGGCATCATCCGGACATGGTTCCACTTCATGGCCTGCAGGTTGGTCTCACCTGGACCTGGTAACTCTGGTCCCTACCTGGGCATCATCGGGACATGGTTCCTCTGCATAGCCTGCATTTTGGCCTCACCTGGACCTGGTGAGTGGGGTTGCCACCTGGGCCTCCCCCATACCTTGTGACACAGGTCCCCACGTGTGTCTCACTTGGACCTGGTGAATCTGGTCCTTACCTGGTCCTCACCTGCAACTAGTAACTCTGGTCAACACCTGGGAATCACCTGGACCTGGTGAATCTGGTCCCCATTGGGCCTCATTCATTCCTGGTGAATTTGTTCCCCACCTGGACCTGATTGCTGTGCACTCCTGCTTGGACTCATTGGAACTGATGACTCTGATCCTAACGGGGACTCACCCAGATCTGCTGACTCTGGTCCTCACCTGTGGACCATTATGACCTGAATACTCTGTTCCACACCTGAGCCTCACCTGGACCTGATGACTCTGGATCCCCTCTGGGCCTCAGCCTGACATGGTGGCTCTGGTCCCCATCTGGATGTCACCTAGACCAGGTGAATCTTGTACCCCTCTAGGCCTCAACTAGACCTGGTGACACTGGTCCTCAACTGGGCCTCACCGGGACCTCGTGAATATGCTCCCCACCTGCGCCTCATCTGGACCTGCTGGCTCTGGTTCTACCTGGGAATCATCGGGACATGGTTACTCTATTCCCCCCTGGGACTGTCCTGATCCTGGTAACTCTGGTCCTGACTTTGGCCTCCTCTGTACCAGGTGACTCTGGCTCCACGTGGGCCTCACTTGTAACTGGTGACTCTGATGCTAAGCATAGCCTCACCTGACCTGGTGACTGTGGTTCCCATTGGGACCTCACCTGGACCTAATGTCTCTGGACCCACCTGGGCCTCACCAGGACCTGTTGTCTCTGGTACCCACCTGTGTAGCATCAGGATATGGTTATAGTGTTCACTACAGTGACCCAGCCGGACCTATTAACTCCGGTCTTCACCTGGGCCACACCTGGACATGGTGACACTTGTTCCCACCTGGTCTCACCTGGACATGGTGAATCGGATCCCCACCTGGTCTTCACCTGTAACTGGTGATTCTCGTTCCCACATGGACATCATGTGGACCTGGTGGCTGTAGTGTTTCTAGCTTCTCATGTACCTCATGACTCTGGTCCCAACCAGGGCCTCACCGGGACCTGGTGAGTGTGCTTGCCACCTGCACCTCACCTGGACCTGGTGATTCTGGTCTTCAACTGAGACTACCCTGGATCTGGTGACTGTGGTCCCCACCTGGGCTTCACCTGGATTTGGGGACTCCGGTCCCCTTCTGGGCCTCACCTGGCCATGTTGCCCAGGGTCCTCAACTGGGCAAAATTTGGACCCGGTGACTGTGTTCCACAACTGGACCTCACCTGGACCAGGTCACTCTGGTCCCCCTCTGGGTCTCACCATGCCCTTGTGACTGTGAACCGCACATTGGCCTTACTTAGACCTACTGACCCTGGTTGCCACCTGTGCCTGACCTCAAACTGTTGACTCTGGTTCTTTCAAGGGCCTCCCCTGTACCTGGTGATCCTGGTCCCCACCTGGGCCTCACCTGGACGTGGTGACTCTTGTCACAACCGGGGACTCACCTGGACCTTCTTACTGTGTTCCACACCTGGGCCTCAAGTAGAACTGTTGACCATGGTCCCCAAGCCGGCCTCACATGGACCTGTTGCCTCTGATCCCCACCGGGGCCTCACCTGTACCTGGTAACTCTGGTCCTCACCTGGGCCTCATCTGGACCTAGTGAGTCTGGTCCCCACCTGGGCTTCATCTGGATCTGTTGACATGGTCCGCACCTGGACTTCACCTGGATATGGTGACTCTAGTCCCCACCTTGACCTCTCCTGAACCTGGTGACTCTCTTTCCAACATGGACCTCACCTGGATCTGGTGACTCTGATCCTCATTTTGGCCTCACCTGGACCTGGTGTCTCTCGTCCCCAATTTGACCTAACTCAGAACTGCTGAATCTTGCCCCACCTAGCCCGCACCGACACCAGACCTGGTGACTCTTGTCCCCAGCTATGCCTCAATTCGACCTGATTAATCTGGTCCTCACGATGGCCTCACATGGACCTGGGACTCAGCTGAATAGAGTGGCTCTGATCCCACAAGGGGCTAACCTGATACTGTTGACTGTGGTCTTATTCTATGCCTCACCAGGACCTAGTGATTCTGTTCCCCATCTGGGCCTGCATGGCCCTCGTGACTCTGGTCCTCACTCAGGCATCATGGGAACTGGATACTCTATTCCACACATGGGCTTCACTCTGACCAGGGACCTCTGGTCCCATTGTGGGCCTCAAACTGAACTGGTTACTGTGGTTCCCCTCAGGGCCTCACCCTTACCTGGTGACTCTAGTCACCCCTTGGGCTTCACTTGGGCGAGGTGAATCTGGTCCTTACCTGGTCCTCTCCCAGACCCGGGGACTCTGGTCAACACCTGGGCCTCACATGGACCTGGTAAATCTGGTCCGGTCTGGGCCTCACCCAGTCCTGGTGACTTTGTTCCCCACCTGGACCTCATTGCGGTGGACTCCTTCTTGGCCTCACCTGGAACTGGACACTCTGATCCTATCTGCGCGTCACCCAGATCTGGTGGCTCTGGTCCTCACCTGGGCATCATTGGTACCTGGTGACTCTGTTCCACACCTGAACCTCACCTGGACATGATGACTCTGGATCCCCTCTGGGCCTCACCCTGACCTGGTGACTCTGGTCCCCATCTGGATGTCACCTGGACGAGTTTATTTTGTACCCCTCTAGGCCTCAACAAGTTCTGGTGACTCTTGTCCTCAACTGGGCCTCACCTGGACCTAGTGAATATGCTCCATCTGGGCCTCATTTGGACCTGGTGACTCTGGTCACTAGCTGGGCAACATCGGGACATGATTCCACTGCATGGCCTGCAGGTTGGACGCACCTAGACTTGATAACTCTGGACCTTCCCTGGGCACCATCAGGACACGGTTCCTCTGCATGGCCTGCAGGTTGGCCTCACCTGGCCCTGGTGAGTGGGTTTGCCACCTGGGCCTCACCCATACCTGGTGACACAGGTCCCGACGTGGGCCTCACTTGGACCTGGTGAATCTTGTCCTTACCTGGTCCTCACCCGGATCTGTTAAGTCTGGTCATCACCTGGATATCACCTGGACCTTGAGTATTTGGTCCCCATCTAGGACTCACCCAGTCCTGGTGACTTTGTTCCCCACCTGGACCTGATTTCTGTGGACTCCTTTTGGCCTCACTTTGAACTGGAGACTCTGGTCGCCACCTGGACCTCTCCCGGACCTGCTGACTTTCTTTCAAACATGGACCTAACATGGATCTGGTGACTCTGGTACTCAGTTTGGCCTCACCTGGAACTGGCGTCTCTCGGCCCCACTTTGACCTAACTCAGAACTGCTGAACCTAGCTCAACTTAGGCTGAACCCAGACCTGGTGACTCTTGTCCCCAGCTATGCCTCATTTCGACCTAATAAATCTGGTCCTCACGGGAGCCTCATCTGGACCTGGGACTCAGCTGGATAGAGTGGCTCTGGTTCCCGCAAGGGGCTCAGCTGATACTGCTGACTGTGGTCTTATTGTATGCCTCACCAGGACCTAGTGATTCTGTTCCCCATCTGGGCCTGCATGGCCCCAGTGACTCTGATCCTCACCCAGGCATCATTGGGTGATGGACCCAGTGATCCTCACCCTGGATACTCTATTCCACACCTGGGCCTCACTTTGACCAGGGACCTCTGGTCCCATTCTGGGCCTCAAACTAAACTGGTTACTCTGGTTACCACTCTGGGTCTCACCCTTACCCGGTGACTCTGGTCACTGCTTGGGCTTCACTTGGGCCTGGTGAATCTGGTCCTTAGCTGGTCCGCACCTGGATCTCGTGACTGGTAGCCACCTGGGCCTCACCGGGACTTGGTGAATCCTGTTGCCACCTGCGCCTCACCTGGTCCTTGTGACTGTATTCCCACCTGGAACTTACCTGTATCTGGTGTCTCTGGTTCCCATATGGGGCTCTCCTGGAACCGGTTCCTGTGGTCTCCATCTGGCCTCACCTGGAACAAGATGACTCTGATCCATATTTGGGCCTCTCCTGGACCTGTTGACTCTGGTCCATACCTGGGCATCATTGCGACCTGGATACTCTCTTATATACCTGGGCCTCACATGGACCTGGTGACTGTGGTCCTACCTGGGCCTCACCTGGACGAGGTGACTGGTTCCCACAGGGACCTCACCTGGACCTGGTGACTCAGGTCCTCATATGGGCATCATGGGACCTGGTTTCTCAGTTCCACATCGGGGCCTCACCTGGACCTAGTGATTCTCGTCCCCATCTGAGCCTCACCCTGACGTGGTGACTCTGGTCCCCACCTGGATATCACCAGAACCGAGTGACACTGGTCCCCGTCTGGGACTCACCCGGAGCTGGGGACACTGGTCCTCAACTAGGCCTCAGCAGGACCTGGTGAATCTACTCCTCACTTAGGCTTCGACTGGACCTGTGACTCTTTTCCCACCTGGCATCAATGGGACATGGTTACTCTGTTCCCCACCTGGGCCTCACCTGGACATGATAACTTTACTCCGCACTTTGGCCTCAACTGCTGCTGATGACTCTGGACCCACCACCTAGGCCTCAATCTGGACCTGGTGACTGTGGTCCCCACCTGGGGCTCACCTGGACCTGGTGACTCTCGTTCCCACATAAATCACACCTGGACTTGGTGACTGTGATGTTCTTGTAGCCTCACTTTTACCTGGTGACTCTGGTCCTCACTAGGGCCTCTCCTGGATTTGGTGACTCTGGTCTGCTGGTTGGCCTCACCTGGACCTGGTGAATGGGGTAGCCACCTGGGCCTCACCCATAACTGGTGACTCAGATCCCCACGTGGGCCTCTTGGACCTGGTGAATCTGGTCCTTATCTGGTCCTCTCCCAGACCCGGGGACTCTGGTCACCACCTAGGCCTAACCTGGACCTGGTGAATCTGGTCCCCACCTGGGCCACACCCAGTCCTGGTGACTTTGTTCCCCACCTGGACCTGATTGCTGTGGACTTTTTCTTGGCCTCACCTGGAACTCGTGACTCTGATCCTATCTGGGCGTCACCGAGACCTCGTGACTCTGGTCCTCACCTGGGGTTCCTTGGTACCTGGTGACTCTGTTCCACACCTGAGACTCTCTTGAACATGATGACTCTTGAACCTCTCTGGGCCTCACCCTGACCTGGTGACTCTGGTCCCCATCTGGATGTCACCTGGACCAGGTGATTCTGGTATCCCTGTAGGGCTCAACCAGATCTGGTGATTTTGTTCCTCAACTGGGCATCACCTGGACCTAGTGAATATGCTCCATCTGGGCCTCATTTGGACCTGGTGACTCTGGTCCCTCTCTGGGCATAATCGTGACATGGTTCCTCTGCATGGCCTACAGGTTGGCCTCACCTGGACCTGGTGAGACGGGTTGCCACATGGGCCTCACCCATACCTGGTGACACAGGTCCCCACTTGGGCCTCACTTGGACCTAGTGAATCTTGTCCTTACCTGGTCCTCACCCGGAACTAGTAACTCCGTTCACCACCAGCGAATCACCTGGACTTGGTGAATCTGGTCCCCATTGGGCCTCTCCCAGTCCTGGTGACTTTGTTCCCCACCTGGACCTGATTGCTGTGGACTCCTTCTTGGCCTCACCTGGAACTGGTGACTCTGATCCTAACTGGGCCTCATCCAGATCTGGTGACTCTGTTCCTCACCTGTGGACCATTATGACCTGGATACTCTGTTCCACACCTGAGACTCACCTGGACATGATGACTCTGGAACCTGGCTGGGCCTCACCCTGACCTGGTGACTCTGGTCCCCATCTGGATGTCACCTGAACCAGGTGATGTCACCTGAACCAGGTGATTCTGGTACCCCTCTAGGCCTCAACCAGTTCTGGTGCCTCTGGTCCTCAACTGGGCCTCACCGGGACCTAGTGAATATGCACCCCACCTGCGCCTCATCTGGACCTGGTGACTCTGGTTCTACCTGGGCATCATCGGGACATGGTTACTCTATTCCCCATTGGGACTGACCTGATCCTGGTAACTCTGGTCCTGAATTTGGCCTCTTCAGTACCAGGTGACTCTGGCTCCACCTGGGCCTCACCTGTAACTGGTGACTCTGACCCTAAGCATGGCCTCACCTGACCTCGTGACTGTGGTTCTCATGGGACCTCACCTGGAACTCATGTCTCTGGTCCCACCTGGGCCTCACCAGGACCTGGTGTCTCTGGTACCCACCTGGGTAGCATCAGGATATGGTTACACTGTTAACTAACAGTGTCCCAGCCAGACCTATTAACTCTGGTCTTCACCTGGACATGGTGACACTGGTTCCCACCTGGGTCTCACCTGAACATGGTGAGTCGGATCCCCACCTGGTCCTCACGTGTAACTGGTGATTCTCGTTCCCACGTGGACATCATGTGGACCTGGTGGCTGCAGTGTTTCTACTCCTAATGTACCTCGTGACTCTGGTCCCCACCAGGGCCTCACCGGGACCTGGTGAGTGTGGTTGCCACCTGCACCTCACCTGGTCCTGGGATTCTCGTCTGCACCTGAGACTACCCTGGATCTGGTGACTGTGGTACCCACCTGGGCTTCACCTGGATTTGGGGACTCCGGTCCCCTCTGGGTCTCACCTGGCCCTGTTGACCATGGCACACAATTGGGCAAAATTGGGACCCGATGACTGTGTTCCAAAACTGGACCTCACCTGTACCAGGTGACTCTAATCCCCCTCTGGGTCTCCCCGTGCCCTAGTGACTGTGAACCCCACTTTGGCCTGACTTGGACCTGCTGATCCTGGTTGCCACCTGCGCCTGACCTCGAAATGTTGATTCTGCTTCTTTCAAGGGCCTCCCCTGTACCTGGTGATCCTGGTCCCCACCTGGGTCTCACCTGGACGTGGTGACCCTTGTCACCACCGGGGACTCACCTGGACCTGCATACTGTGTTCCAAACCTGAGCCTCAAGTAGCCCTGTTGAACATGGTCCCCAAGCCGGCCTCACATGGACCTGTTGCCTCTGATCACCACCGGGGCCTCACGTGTACCTGGTTACTCTGGTCCTCACCTGGGCCAATTTGGATATGGTGACTCTGGTCACAAACTGGACTTCACCCGGATCTGGTGACTCTGGTCCCCCCTGGACCTCTCCTGGACCTGGTGACTCTCTTTCCAACATGGACCTCACCTGGATCTGGTGAGCTTGGTCCTCAGTTTGGACTCACCTGGACCTGGTGTCTCTCGTCCCCAGTTTGACCAGACTCCGAACTGCTGAAGCTTGCCCCACCTAGGCCGCACCCAGACCTGGTGACTCTTGTCCCAAGCTATGCCTCAATACGACCTGATGAATCTGGTAATCACGTGGGCCTCACATTGATCTGGGACTCAGCTGGATAGAGTTGCTCTGGTTCCCACAAGGGGCTCACCTGATATTGCTGACTCTGGTCTTATTCTATGCCTCACCAGGACCTAGTGATTCTGTTCCCCATCTGGGCCTGCATGGCCCTAGTGACTATGGTCCTCACCCAGGCATCATTGGGACCTGGATACTCTATTCCACACCTGGGCCGCACTTTGACCAGGGACCTCTGGTCCCATTCTGGGCCTCAAACTAAACTGGTTACTCTGGTTCCCCCTCTGGGCCTCACCCTTACCTGGTGACTCTCGTCACCCCTTGGGCTTCACTTGGGCCTGGTGAATCTGGTCCTTAGCGGGTCCGCACTTGGATCTGGTGACTGGTCGCCACCTGGGCCTCAGCTGGACATGGTGAATCCTGTTGCCACCTGTGCCTCACCTGGACCTTGTGACTGTGGTCCCACCTGGAACTCACCTGGATCTGGTGGCTCTGGGTCCCATATGGGGCTCTCCTGGACCTTGTTCCCGTGGTATCCATCTGGCCTCACCTGGAACACAATGTCTCTGATCCATATATGTGCCTCTCCTGCACCTGTTGTCTCCGGTCCTTACCTGGGCATTATTGGGACCTGGGTACTCTCTTATATACCTGGGCCTCACCTGGACCTGGTGACTGAGGTCCCACCTTGGCCTCACCTGGATGAGGTGACTGGTTCCCACAGGGACCTCACCTGGTCCTGGTGACTCAGGTCCTCATATGGGCATCATGGGACCTGGTTTCTCAGTTCCACATCGGGGCCTCACCTGGACCTAGTGATTAAACTCCCCCTCTGGGCCTCACCCTGACGTGGTGACTCTGGTCCCCACCTGGATATCACCAGAACCGGCGGACTCTGGTCCCTCTCGAGACTCACCCGGAGCTGGGAAACTGGTCCTCAAATAGGCCTCAACAGGACCTGATGAATCTACTCTTCATTTGGCCTCGTCTGGACCTTGTGACTCTTTTCCCACCTGGCATCATTGGGACATGGTTACTCTGTTCCCCACCTGGGCCTCAACTGGACATGATAACCTGCTCCATTCCTTGGCCTCAACTGGTCCTGATGACTCTCGTCCCCCACCTAGGCCTCAATCTGGACCTGTTGACTGTGATCCCCACCTGGGTCTCACCTGGACCTGGTGACTCTCGTTCCCACATGAACCATACCTGGACCTGGTGACTGTGGTGTTCTTGTAGACTCACATTTCCCTGGTGACTCCGGTCCCCACGTGGGCCTCTTGGACCTGGTGAATCTGGTCCTTACCTGGTCCTCTCCCAGACCCGGGGACTCTGGTCACCACCTGGGCCTCACCTGGACCTGGTGAATCTGGTCCCCACCTGGGCCACACCCAGTCCTGGTGACTTTGTTCCCCACCTGGACCTGATTGCTGTGGACTTTTTCTTGGCCTCACCTGGAAGTGGTGACACTGATCGTATCTGGGCGTCACCCACCTGGTGACTCTGGTCCTCACCTGGGCATCCTTGGTACCTGGTGACTCTGTTCCACACCTGAGACTCTCCTGAACATGATGACTCTTGAACCTCTCTGGGCCTCACCCTGACCTGGTGACTCTGGTCCCCATCTGGATGTCACCTGGACCAGGTGATTCTGGTATCCCTGTAGGGCTCAACCAGATCTGGTGATTCTGGTCCTCAACTGGGCCTCACCTGGACCTAGTGAATATGCTCCATCTGGGCCTCATTTGGACCTGGTGACTCTGGTCCCTCTCTGGGCATCACCAGGACATGGTTCCACAGCATGGCCTGCAGTTTGGCCTCACCTGGACCTGGTGACTGTGGTGTTCTTGTATACTCACATGTACCTGGTGACTCCAGTCCCCACTAGGGCTTCACCTAGATTTGGTGACTCTGGCCCGCCGATTGGCCTCACCTAGACCTCGTGAGTGGGGTTGCCACCTAGGCCTCACACATAGCTGGTGACTCAGGTCCCCACGTGAGCCTCTTGGACCTGGTGAATCTGGTCCTTACCTGGTCCTTTCCTAGACCCGGGGACTCTATACCCACCTGGGCCTCACCTGGACCTGGTGAATCTGGTCCCCATCTGGGTCTCACCCAGGTCTGGTGACTTTGTTCCCCACCTGGACCTGATTGCTGTGAACTCTTTCTTGGCCTCATCTGTAACTGGTGACTCTGATCCTATCTACTCCTCAGCGAGATCTGGTGACTCTGGTCCTCACTTGGGCATCATTGGTACCTGGTGACACTCTTCCACACCTGAGCCTCACCTGGACCCGATGACTATGGAACCTCTCTGGGCCTCCCCCTGACCTGGTGACTCTCGTCCCCATCTGGATATCACCTGGACCAGGTGATTCTGTTACCCTTCTAAGACTCAAGCAGATATGGTGAAACTGGTCCTCAACTGGGCCTCACCTGGACCTAGTGAATATGCTGCATCTGGGCCTTATTTGAACCTGGTGAATCTGGTCCCTACCTGGGCATCATCGGGACATGGTTCCACTGCATGGCCTGCAGATTGGCCTCAAATGGACCTGGTAAATCTGGTCCCTACCTGAGCATCACCGGGACATGGTTCCTCTGCATGGCCTGCAGGTTGGCCTCACCTGGACCTGGTGAGTGGGGTTGCCACCTGAGCCGCCCCCATACCTTGTGACTAGGGCCCCACGTGTGCCTCCCTTTGACCTGGTGAATCTGGTCCTTACCTGGTCCTCACTCGGAACTAGTAAGTCTGGTCACAACATGGGAATCATCTGGACCTGGTGAATCTGGTCCCCATTGGGCCTCACCCAGTCCTGGTGACTTTGTTCTCCACCTGGAACTGATTGCTGTGGACTCCTTTTGGGCCTCACCTGGAACGGGTGACTCTGATCCTAACTGGGACTCACCCAGATCTGGTGACTCTGGTCCTCACCTGTGGACCATTATGACCTGGATACTCTTTTCCACACCTGAGACTCACCTGGACATGATGACGCTGGATCCCCTCTGGGCCTCAGCCTGACATGGTGACTCTGGTCCCCATCTGGATATCACCAGAATCGGGTGACTCTGTTCCCCTTCTGGGACTCACCTGGAGCAGGGATACTGGTCCTCAACTGGGCACAACTGGACCTGGTGAATCTACTCCTCACTTAGGTCTCGTGTGGACCTTGTGACTCTTTTCCCACCTGGCATCAATGGGACATGGTTACTCTGTTCCCTCTGGGCCTCACCTGGACATGAAAACATTGCTCCACACTTTGGCCTCAACTGGTCTCCATGACTCTGATCCCCCCACCTAGGCCTCAAACTGAACCTGGTGACTGTGGACCCCACCTGGGTCACACCTGGACCTGGTGACTGTGGTCTCCACCTGGGTCTCACCTGGACCTGGTGGTCTCGTTCCTACATGAAACACGCCTGGACCTGGTGACTCTGGTGTTCTTGTAGACTCACTTTTACCTGGTGAATCCGGTCCCCACTAGGGACTCACGTGGATCTGGTGACTCTGGCCTGCTGGTTGGTCTCACCAGGACCTGGTGAGTGGGGTTGCCACCTGGGCCTCACCCATACCTGGTGACTCAAGTCCCTACGTGTGCCTCTTGGACCTGGAGAATCTTGTCCTTACCCGGTCCTCTCCTAGACCCCGGGACTCTTGTCACCACCTGGGCCTCACCTGGACCTGGTGAATCTGGTCCCCATCTGGGCCTCACCCAGTCCTGGTGACTTTGTTCCCCACCTGGACCTGATTGCTGTGCCCTTACTTGGCCTCACCTGGACTGGTGAGTCTGATCCTATCTGTGCGACACCCAGACCGGGTGACTCTTGTCCTCACCTGGGCATCATTGGTACCTGGTGACTCTGTTCCACACCTGAGCCTCACCTGGAAATGTTGACTCTGGAACCGCTCTGGGCCTCACCCTGACCTAGTGACTCTGGTCCCCATCTGGATGTCACATGAACAAGGTGATTCTTGTACCCCCAAGGCCTCAAACAGATCTGGTGACTCTCGTCTTCAAAGGGGACTCACCTGTACCTAGTGAATATGCTCCTTCTGGGCCTCATTTGGACCTGGTGACTCTGGTCCATACCTGGGCATCATCGGGATATGGTTCCACTTCATGGCCTGCAGGTTGGCCTCACCTGGACCTGGTAAGTCTGTCTCTACCTGGGCATCATCTGGATATGTTTCCTCTGCATGGCATGCAGGTTGGCCTCACCTGGACCTGGTAACTCTTCTCCCTACCTGGGCATCATCGGGATATGGTTCCACTGCATGGCCTGCAGGTTGGCCTCACCTGGACCTGGTGAGTGTTATTGCCACCTGGGCCTCACCCATACCTGGTGACTCAGGTCCCCACGTGGGCCTCTTGGACCTGGTGAATCTGGTCCTTACCTGGTCCTCACCCGGAACTGGTAAGTCTGGTCACCACCTGGATATCACCTGGACCTTGTGTATCTGGTCCCCATCTAGGCCTCACCCAGTCCTGGTGACTTTGTTCCCCAACTGGACCTGATTTCTGTGGACTCCTTCTTGGCCTCACCTGGAACTGGTGACTCTGGTCCCCACCTGGACCTTCCCGGACCTGGTGACTTTCTTTCAAACATGGACCTCACATGGATCTGGTGACTCTGGTACTCAGTTTGGCCTCACCTGGAACTGGCGTCTCTCGTCCCCACTTTGACCTAACTCAGAACTGCTGAATCTAGCCCAACTTAGGCTGCAGCCCGACCTGGTGACTCTTGTCCCCAGCTATGCCTCAATTCGACCTAATGAATCTGGTCCTCACAGGAGCCTCACCTGGACCTGGGACTCAGTTGGATAGGGTGGCTCTTGTTCCCGCAAGGGGCTCAGCTGATACTGCTGACTGTGGTCTTATTGTATGCCTCACCAGGACCTAGTGATTCTGTTCCCCATCTGGGCCTGCATGGCCCCAGTGACTCTGGTCCTCACCCAGGCTTCATTGGGTGATGGACCCAATGATCCTCACCCTGGACACTATATTCCACACCTGGGCCTCAATTTGACCAGGGACCTCTGGTCCTATTCTGGGCCTCAAACTAAACTGGTTACTCTGGTTCCCCCTCTGGGGCTCACCCTTACCTGGTGACTCTGGTCACCCTTTGGGCTTCACTTCGGCCTGGTGAATCTGGTCCTTAGCTGGTCCGTGCCTGGATGTGGTGACTGGTCGCCACCTGGGCCTCACCTGGACTTGGTGAATCCTGTTGCCACCTGCGCCTCACCTGGACCTTGTGACTGTGGTCCCACCTGGACCTCACCTGGATCTCGTGGCTCTGGTTCCCATATGGGGCTCTCCTGGACCTGGTTCCTGTGGTCTCCATCTGGCCTCACCTGGAACAAAATGTCTCTGATCCGTATTTGGGCCTCTCCTGAACCTGTTGACTCTGGTCCTTACCTGGGCATCATTGGGACCTCGATACTCTCTTATATACCTGGGCCTCACCTGGACTTGGTGACTGTGGTTCCACCTGGGCCTCACCTGGACGAGGTAACTGGTTCCCACAGGGACCTCACCTGGACCTGGTGACTCAGGTCCTCATATGGGCGTCATGGGACCTGGTTTCTCAGTTCCACATTGGGCCTCACCTGCACCTAGTGATTCTCGTCCCCCCTCTGGGCCTCATCCTGACGTGGTGACTCTGGTCCCCACCTGGATATCACCAGAACCGGGTGACTCTGGTCCCCCTCTGAGACTCACCGGAGCTGTGGACACTGGTCCTCAACTGGGCCTCAACAGGACCTGATGAATCTACTCTTCACATAGGCCTCGTCTGGAACTTGTGACTCTTTTCACACCTGGCATCAATGGGACATGGTTACTCTGTTCCCCACCTGGGCCTCACCTGGACATGATAACTTTGCTCCAAACTTTGGCCTCACCTGGTCCTGATGACTCTGTCCCCCCAACTAGGCCTCAATCTGTACCTGGTGACTGTGTTCCCCACCTGGGTCTCACCTGGACCTGGTGACTCTTGTTCCCACATGAACCACACCTGGACCTGGTGACTGTGGTGTTCTTGTAGACTCACATTTACCTGGTGACTCCGGTCCCCACTAGGGCCTCACATGGATCTGGTGACTTTGGCCTGCAGGTTCGCCTCACCTGGACTTGGTGAGTGGGGTTGCCACCTGGGCCTTACCCATACCTGGTGACTCAGGTCACCACGTGGGCCTCTTGGACCTGGTGAATCTGGTCCTTACATGGTCCTCTCCCAGACCTGGGACTCTGGTCACCCCCTGGGCCTCAACGGGACCTGGTGAATCTGGTCCCCATCTTGGCGTCACCTAGTCCTGGTGACTTTGTTCCCCACCTGGACCTGATTGCTGTGGACTCCTTTTGGGCCTCACCTGGAACTGGTGACTCTGTTCCTAACTGGGCCTCACCCAGTTCTGGTGACTCTGGTCCTCACCTGGGAATCATGGTTCCTGGTGACTCTGTTCCTCACCTGAGCCTCACCTGGACATGATGACTCTGGAACCTCTCTGGGCCTCTCCCTGACCTGGTGACTCTGGTCCCCATCTGCATGTCACATGGACCAGGTGATTTTGGTACCCCTCTAGGCATCATCCAAATCTGGTGACTCTGGTCCTCAACTGGGCCTCACCTGGACCTAGTGAATTTGCTCCATCTGGACCTCATTTGGACCTGGTGTCTCTAGTCCCTACCTGGGCATCATCAGGACATGGTTCCACTGCATGGCCTGCAGGTTGTCCTCACCTAGACCTGGTAACTCTGTTCCCTACTAGGGCATCATCGGGACATGGTTCCTCTTCATGGCCTGCAGGTTGGCCTCACCTGGACCTGGTGAGTGGGGGTGGTAATCTGGGCCTCACACATACATTGTGACACAGGTCCTCACGTGGGTCTCACTTGGACCTGGTGAATCTCGTCCTTACCTGGTCCTCACCCAGAACTGGTAACTCTGTTCACCACCTGGGAATCACCTGGACTTGGTGAATCTGGTCCCCATCTGGGCCTCACCCAGTCTTGGTGACTTTGTTCCCAACCTGGACCTGATTGCTGTGGACTGCTTCTGGCCTCACCTGGAACTTGTGACTCTGATCCTAACTGGACCTCACCCAGATCTGCTGACTCTGGTATTCACCTGTGGACCTTTATGACCTGGATACTCTGTTCGACAACTGAGCCTCACCTGGAGTGATGACTCTGGATCCCCTCTGGGCCTCACCCTGACATGGTGCATCTGGTCCCCATCTGGATGTCACCTAGACCAGGTGAATCTGGTACCCCCACTAGGCCTCAACTTGAGCTGGTGACTCTAGTCCTCATCTGGGCCTCACTGGGACATAGTGAACATACTCCCCACCTGCGCCTCATCTGGACCTGGTGACTCTGGTTTTACCAGGGCATCATCAGGAAATGGTTCCTCTATTCCCCACTGGGACTAAACTGATCCTGGTAACTCAGGTCCTGATTTTGGCCTCTTCTGTACAAGGTGACTCTGGCTCCTCCTGGGCCTCACCTGTAACTGATGACTCTGATCCTACGCATGGCCTCACCTGACCTGGTGACTGTGGTTCCCATGGGACCTCACCTGGACCTCATGTCTCTGGTCCCACCTGGGCCTCACCAGGACCTGGTGCATCTGGTACCCACCTGGGTAGCATCAGGATATGGTTACCCAGTTCACTATCAGTGACTCAGCCGGACCTATTAACTCTGGTCTTCACCTGGGACACACCTGGACATGGTGACACTGGTTCCCACCTGGGTCCTCACCTGGACATGGTGAGTCGGATCCCCACATGGTCCTCACCTGTAAGTGGTGATTCTCGTTCCCACTTGGACATAATGTGGACCTGGTGGCTGCAGTGTTTCTAGCTTCTCATGTACCTCGTGACTCTGATCCCCACCAGGGCCTCACGTGTACTGGTGAGTGTGGTTTGCCACCTGCACCTCACCTGGACCTGGCGATTCTGGTCTGCACCTGAGACTACCCTGGATCTGGTGACTGTGGTCCCCACCTGGGATTCACCTGGATTTGGGGACTCCGGTCCCCATCTGGGCCTCACCTGGCCCTGTTGGCCATGGTCCACAACTGGGCAAAATTGGGACCCGGTGACTGTGTTCCACAACTGGACCTCACCTGGACCAGGTGACTCTGGTCCCCCCTCTGGGTCTCACCGTTGCCCTAGTGACTGTGAACCCCACTTTGGCCTGACTTGGACCTGTTGACACTGGTTGCCACCTGCGCCTGACCTTGAAATGTTGACTCTGGTTCTTTCAACGGCGTCCCCTGGACATGGTGATCCTGGTGCCCAATGGAACCTCACCTGGACCTGGTGACTCTTGTCAACACCAGAAACTCACCTGGACCTGCTTACTGTGTTCCACACCTGGGCTTCAAGTAGACCTGTTGACCATGGTCCCCAAGCCGGCCTCACATGGACCTGTTCCCTCTGATCCCAACCGGGGCTCACATGTACCTGGGAACTCTGGTCCTCACCTGGGCCTCATCTGGACCTAGTGACTCTGGTCACCTCCTGGGCTTCACCTGGATCTGGTGACTATGGTCCCCACCTGGAACCTGGTGACTCTCTTTCCAACATGGACCTCACCTGGATCTGGTGACTCTCGTCCTCAGTTTCGCCTCACCTGGACCTGGTGTCTCTAGTCCCCCACTTTGACCTAACTCAGAACATTGAATCTGGCCCCACACAGGCCGCACCAAGACCTGGTGACTCTTGTCCCCAGCTCTCTCAATTCGACCTGATGAACCTGGCCCCTCACGTGGGCCTCACATGGACCTGGGGACTCAGCAGGGTAGAGTGGCTCTGGTTCCCACAATGGGCTCACCTGTTACTGCTGACTGTAGTCTTATTTTATGCCTCACCAGGACCTAGTGATTCTGTGCCCCATCTGGGACTGCATGGCCCTAGTGACTCTGGTCCTCCCCCAGGCATCATTGGGGACATGGATACTCTATTACATACCTGGGCTCACTTTGACCAGCCACCTCTGGTCCCATTCTGGGCCCCAAACTAAACTGGTTAATCTGATTCCCCCTCTGGGCCTCACCCGTACCGGGTGACTGTGGTCACCCCCTGGGCTCTACTTGGCCCTGGTGAATCTGGACCTTAGGTGGTCCGCACCTGTATCTCGTGACTGCTCGCCACCTGGGCACTCACCTGGACTTGGTGAATCCTGTTGGCCACCTGCGCCTCACCTGGACCTTTTGACTGTGGTCCCAAGTGGTTCTCACCTGGATGTGGTGGCTCTGGACAATATGGGGCTCTCCTGGACCTGGTTCCTGAGGTCTCCATCTGCCTCACCTGGAACACAATGACTCGATCCATATTTGGGCCTCCTCCTGACCTGTTGACTCTGGTCCTTACAGGGCATCATTGGGACCTGGATACTCTCTTATATACCTGGCCTCACCTGGACCTGGTGACTGTGTCCCACCTGGGCCTCACCTGGACGAGGTACTGGATCCCACAGGACCTCTCCTGGACCCGGTGTGACTCAGGTCCTCATATGGCATCATGGGACCTGGTTCTCAGTTCCACATCGGGCCTCACCTGGACCTAGTGATTCTCGTCCCACACTGGCCTCACCCTGACGTGCTGACTCTGGTCCCCCCTGATATCACCAGAACCGGGTGACTCTGGTCCCCCTCTGGGACTCACCCGGGCTGGGACAATAGTCCTCAACCTGGACTGAACAGGACCTTGGTGAATCTACTCCTCAATTAGCCTCATCTGGACCTTGTGACTCTTTTCCCACCTGGCATCAATGGGATGATTACTCTGTTCCCCCCTGGCCTCACCTGGACATGATAACTATGCTGCACACTTTGGCCACAACTGGTCCCGATGACTCTGGTCCCCCCAACTAAGCCCAATCTGGAACTGGTGACTGTGGTCCCCACCTGGGTCTCACCTGGACCCGTGACTCTCGTTCCCACATGACCACACCTGGACCTGGTGACTGTGGTGTACTTGTAGACTCACATTAACCTGGTGACTCTGGCCCCACTAGGGCCCACCTGGATCTGGTGACTCTGGCCTGCAGGATGGCCTCACCTGGACTTGGTTAGTGGAAGCCACCTGGCCTCACACATACCTGGTGACTCAGGTCCCCCACGTGGTCCTCTTGGACCTGGTGAATCTGGCCCTTACCTGGTCCTTTCCCAGACCCAGGGATCTGGTCACAACCTGGGCCTCACCTAGACCTGGTGAATCTGGTCCCCATCTGGGCCTAACCCAGTCCGGGTGACTATGTTCCCCACCTGGACCTGATTGCTCTGGACTCTTTCTTTTCCTCACCTTGAACTGGTGACTCTGATCCTATCTGTGCGTCACCCAGACCTGTTGACTCTCGTCCTCACCTGGGCATCATTGGTACCTGGTTACTCTGTTCCACACCTGAGCTTCACCTGGTCATGATGTCTCTGGGACCTCTCTGGCCCTCACCCTGACCTGGTGATCTGGTCCCCATCTGATGTCAACTGGACCAGGTGATTCTGGAACCCCTCTAGGCCTCAACCAGATCTGGTGACTCTTGTCCTCAAATGGCCTCACCTGACCTAGTGAATATGCTCCATCTGGCCTCATTTGACCTGGTGACTCTGGACCCTACCTGGGCATCATCGGGACATGGTTCCACTGCATGCCTGCAGGTTGGCCTCACCTGGACCTGGTAACTCTGGTCCCTACCTGGGCTTCATCGGGACATGGTTCCACTGCATGGCCTGCAGGTTGGCCTCACCTGGACCTGGTAACTCTGGTCCCTACCTGGGCTTCATCGGGACATGGTTCCACTGCATGGCCTGCAGGTTGGCCTCACCTGGACCTGGTAACTGGTCCCTACCTGGGCATCATCGGGACATGGTTCCTCTGCATGGCCTGCAGGTTGCCCTCACCTGCACCTGGTGAGTGGGGTTGACACCTGGGCCTCACTCATGCCTGGTGACACAGGTCCCCACGTGGGCCTCACTTGTACCTGGTGAATCCGGTCCTTACCTGGACCTCACCCGGAACTGGTAACTCTAGTCACCACTGGGAATCACCTGGCCTGGTGAATCTGGTCCCCATCTGGGCCTCACCCAGTTCTGGTGACTTTGTTCTCCACCTGGGCCTGATTGCTGTGGACTCCTTCTTGGCCTCACTTTGAACTGGTACTCTGATCCTAACTGGGTCTCACCCAGATCTGGTGACTCTGGTCCTCACCTGTGGACCATTATGACCTGGATACTGTGTTACACACCTGAGCCTCACCTGGACATGATGATTCTGGATCCCCTCTGGGCCTCAGCCTGACATGGTGACTCTGGTCCCCATCTGGATGTCACCTAGACCCGGTGAATCTGGTACCCCTCTAGGCCTCAACTTGACCTGGTGACTCTGGTTCTCAACTGGGCCTCACCGGGATCTAGTGAACATGCTCCCCACCTGCGCCTCATCTGGACCTGGTGACTCTGGTTCTACCTGGGCATCATTGGGACATGGTTACACTATTCCCCTCTGGGACTGACCTGATCCTGGTAACTCTGGTCCTGACTTTGGCCTCTTCTCTATCAGGTGAGTCTGGCTCCACTGGGTCACCTGTAACTGGTGACTCTGATCCTAAGCATGGCCTCACCTGACCTGGTGACTGTGGTTCCCATCAGGACCTCCCCTGGTCCTCATGTCTCTGGTCTCACCTGGCCTCACCAGGACCTGGTGTCTCTGCTACCCACCTGGGTAGCATCAGGATATGGTTACACTGTTCACTAATAGTGACCCAGCCGGACCTATTAACTCTGGTCTTCACCTGGGCCACACCTGGACATGGTGACACTGTTTCCCACCTGGGTCTCATCTGGACATGGTGAGTCTGATCCCCACCTGGTCCTCACCTGTAACTGGTGATTCTCGTTCCCACATGGAGATCATGTGGACCTGTTGGCCGCAGTGTTTCTAGATATTTTTTTTAATTTTTATTGATATGATAGTCACAGAGAGAGAGAGAGGCAGAGACACAGGCAGAGGGAGAAACAGGCTCCATGCACCGGGAGCCCGACGTGGGATTCGATCCCGGTCTCCAGGATCGCGCCCTGGGCCAAAGGCAGGCGCCAATCCGCTGTGCCACCCAGGGATCCCATGTGTTTCTAGCTTCTCATGTACCTCATGACTCTGGTCCCCACTAGTGCCTCACCAGACCTGGTGAGTTTGGTTGCCACCTGTACCACACCTGGACCTGGTGATTCTGGTCTGCACCTGAGACTACCCTGGATCTGGTGACTGTTGTCCCCACCTGGGCTTCACATGCACTTGGTGAATCCTGTTGCCACCTGCGCCTCACCGGGACCTTGTGACTCTTTTCCCACCTGGCATCAATGGGACATGGTTACTCTGTTCCCCACCTGGGCCTCACCTGGACATGATAACTTTGCTCCACATTTTGGCCTCAACTGGTCCTTATGACTCTGGTCCCCCCACCTAGGCCTCAATCTGGACCTGGTGACTGTGGTCCACACATGGTTCTCACCTGGACCTGGTGTCTCTCGTTCCCACATGAACCACACCTGGACCTGGTGACTGTGGTATTTTTGTACCCGCACATTTACCTGGTGACTCCGGTCCCCACTAGGACCTCACGTGGATCTGGTGACTCTGGCCTGAAGGTTGTCCTCACCTGGACCTGGTGAGTGGGGTTGCCAACCCATACCTGGTGACTCAGCTCCCCACGTGGGCCTCTTGGACCTGTTAATCTGGTCGTTACCTGGTCCTCTCCCAGACCCGGGGACTCTGGTCCCCAACTGGGCCTCATCTGGACCTGTGAATCAGGTCCCCATCTGGGCCTCACCCAATCCTGGTGACTTTGTTCCCCACCTGGACCTGATTCCTGTGGACTCTTTCTTGGCCTCACCTGGAACTGGTGACTCTGATCCTATCTGCGCGTCACCCAGACCTGGTGACTCTGGTCCTCACCTGGGCATCATTGGTACCTGGTGACTCTGTTCCACACCAGAGCCTCACCTGGACATGACTCTGGAACCCCTCTGGGCCTCACCCTGACCTGGTGATTCTGGTCCCCATCTGGATGTCACCTGGACCAGGTGATTCTGGTACCCCTCTATTCCGCAACGAGATCTGTTGCCTCTGGTCCTCAACTGGCCTCACCTGGACCTAGTGAATATGCTCCATCTGGGCCTCACCTGGTCCTGGTAACTCTGGTCCCTACCTGGGCATCATCGGGACATGGTTCCACTGCATGGCCTGCACGTTGGCCTCACCTGGACCTGGTAAATCTGGTCCCTACCTGGGCATCATCGTGACAAGGTTCCTCTGCATGGCCTGCAGGTTGGCCTCACCTTGACCTGGTGAGTGGGGTTGCCACCTGTGCCTCACCCATACCTGGTGACACAGGTCCCACGTGGGCCTCACTTGGACCTGGTGAATATGGTCCTTACTTGGTCCTCACCCGGAACTGGTAACTCTGGTCATCATCTGGGAATCTCCTGGACCTTGTGAATCTGGTCCCCATCTGGGCCTCACCCAGTCCTGGTGACTTTGTTCCCCACGTGGACCTGATTGCTGTGGACTCCTTCTTGGCCTCACCTGGAACTGGTGACTCTGATCCTAAGTGGGCCTCACCCGATCTGGTGACTCTGGTCCTCTCCTATGGACAATTATGACCTGGATACTCTGTTCCACACCTGAGCCTCACCTGGACATGATGACTCTGGAACCATTCTGAGCCTCACCCTGACATGGTGACTCTGGTCCCCATCTGGATGTCACCTGGACTAGGTGTTTCTGGTACCCCCTCTAGGCCTCAACCAGATCTGGTGACTCTGGTCTTCAACTGGGCCTCACTGGGACTTAGTGATCATGCTCCCCACCTGCGCCCCATGTGGACCTGATGACTCTGGTTCTACCCTGGGCTTCATCGGGACATGGTTACACTATTCCCCACTCGGACTGACCCGATCCTGGTAACTCTGGTCCGGACTTTGGCCTCTTCTGTACCAAGTGACTCTGGCTCCACCTGGGCCGCACCTGTAACTGGTGATGCTGATCCTAAGCATGGTATCACCTGACCTGGTGACTGTAGTTCCCATCGAGACCTCACCTGGATCTCATGTCTCTGGTCCCACCTGGGGCTCACCAGGTCCTGGTGTCTCTGGTACCCACCTGGGTAGCATCAGGATATGGTTACACTCTACACTAACAGCGACCCACCCGGACCTATCAACTCTGGTCTTCACCTGGGCCACTCCTGGACATGGTGACACTGGTTCCCACCTGGGTCTCACCTGGACATGGTGAGTCGGATCCCCCCTGGGCCTCACCTATAACTTGTGATTCTCGTTCCCACATGAACTCATGTGGACCTGGTGGCTGCAGTGTTTCTAGATTCTCATGTACCTCGTGACTCTGGTCCCCACCAGGGTCTCACCGGGACCTGGTGAGTGTGGTTGCCACCTGCACCTCACCTGGACCTGGTGATTCTGGTCTGCACCTGAGACAAACCTGGAGCTGGTGACTGTGGTCCCCAACTTGGCTTCACCTGGATTTGGTGACTCCAGTCCCCATCTGGGCCACACCTGGCCCTGTTGAACATGGTCCTCAACTGGGCAAAATTGGGACCTAGAGACTCTGTTCCACAACGGGAGCTCACCTGGACCAGGTGACTCTGCTCCCCCTCTGAGTCTCAACCTGCCTTAGTGACTGTAAACCCCATTTTGGCCTGACATGGACCTGCTGACCCTGGTTGCCACCTGCGACTGACCTCGAACAGTTGACTCTGGTTCTTTCAAGGGCCTCCCCTGTACCTGGTGATCCTGGTCCTCACTTGGGCCTCACCTGGACGTGGTGCCTCTTGTCACCACCGGGGTCTCACATGACCTGGTTACTGTGTTCCCCACCTGGGCCTAATGTAGACCTGTTGACCATGGTCCCCAAGCCCGCCTCACATGGACCTCTTGCCTCTGATCACCACCGGGGCCTCACGTGTACCTGGTAACTCTGGCCCTAACCTAGGCTTCATCTGGACCTAGTGAGTCTGGTCCCCACCTGGGCTTCACCTGGATCTGGTGACTCTGGTCCCCACCTGGAATTCACCAGGATCTGGTGACTCTGGTCCCCACCTGGACCTCTCCTGGACGTGGTGACTCTCTTTCCAACATGGACCTCACCTGGATCTGGTGACTCTGGTCCTTAGTTTGGCCTCACCTGGACCTGGTGTCTCTCGTCCCCACATGGACCTATCTCACAACTGCTGAATCTCACTCCACCTAGGCCAACCCAGACCTGGTGACTCTTGTCCCCAGCTATGCCTCAATTCGACCCGATGAATCTGGTCCTCACGTGGGCCTCACATGGACCTGGGACTCAGCTGGATAGAGTGGCTCTGGATCCCACATGGGGCTCACCTGATACTGGTGACTGTGGTCTTATTCTATGCCTCACCAGGACCTAGTGATTCTGTTCCCCATCTGCGCCTGCATGGCCCTAGTGACTCTGGTCCTCACCCAGGCATCATTGGGACCTGGATACTCTATTCCACACCTGGGCCTCACTTGACCAGGACCCGGGTCCCACTCTGGGCCTCAAACTAAACTGGTTACTCTGGTTCCCCCTCTGAACCTCACCCTTACCTGGTGACTCTGGTCACCCCTTGGGCTTCACCTGGGCCTTGTGAATCTGATCCTTAGCAGATCCGCACCTGGATGGTGACTGGTCGCCAACTGGGCCTCACCTGGACTTGGTGAATCCTGTTGCCACCTCGCCTCACTTGGTCCTTGTAACTGTGGTCCCACCTGGACCTCACCTGGATCTGGTTGCTCTGGTTCCCATATGGAGCTCCCCTGGAACTGGTTCCTGTGGTCTCCATCTGACCTCACCTGGATCACAATGACTCTGATCCATATTTGGGCTTCTCTTGGACCTTTTGACTCTGGTCCTTACCTGGGCATCATGGGACCTGGAAAATCTCTTATATACTTGGGCCTCACCTGGACTGGTGACTGTGGTCCCACCTGGGCCTCACCTGGACGAGGTGATGGGTTCCCACAGGGACCTCACCTGGACCTGGTGACTCAGGTCCTCATATGAGCATCATGGGACCTGGTTTCTCAGTTCCACATCGGGGCCTCACCTGGACCTAGTGACTCTCGTCCCCCTCTGGGCCTCACCCTGACGTGGTGACTCTTGTCCCGATCTGGATATCACCAGAACCGGGTGACTCTGGTCCCCCTCTGGGACTAACCCAGAGCTGGGGACACTGGTCCTCAAGTGGATCTCAACAGTACCTCTTGAATCTATTCCTCACTTAGGTCTCGTCTGAACCTTGTGACTCTTTTCCCACCTGGCATCAACGGGACATGGTTACTCTGTTCCCCACCTGGGCCTCACCTAGAAATGATAACTTTGCTCTACACTTTTGCCTCAACGGGTCCTGATGACTCTGGTCCCCCAACGTAGGCCTCAATCTGGACCCGGTGACTGTGGTCCCCACCTGGATCTCACCTGGAACTGTTGACTCTCATCCTAACTGGGCCTAACTCAATCTGCTGAATCTGGTCCTCCCCTCTGGACCATTATGAACTGGATACTCTGTTCCACACCTGAGCCTCACCTGGACATGATGACTCTGGAACCTCCTGGGCCTCACCCTGACCTGGTGAGTCTGGTCTCCATCTGGATGTCACCTGGACCAAGTGATTCTGGTACCCCTCTAGGCCTAAACCAGATCTGGTGTCTCTGGTCCTCAACTGGGCCTCAGCTGGACCTAGAGAATATGATCCATCTTGGCCTCATTTGGACCTGGTTACTCTGGTCCCTACCTGGGCATCATGGGGACCTGGTGCCACTGCATGGCCTGCAGGTTGGCCTCACCTGGACCTGGTAACTCTGGTCCCTACCTTGGCATTATCAGGACCCGGTTACTTTGCATGGCCTGCAGGTAGGCCTCACCTGGACCTGTGAGTGGGGTTGCCACTTGGGCCTCACCCTACCTGGTGACACAGGCCCCTACGTGTGCCTCACTTGGACATAGTGTATCTGGTAATTCTGGTCACAATCTGGAATCACCTGGACCTGGTGAATCTGGTAACTCTGGTCACCACCTGGGAATCACCTGGTCCTGGTGAATCTGTGTCCCCATCTGGGCCTCACCCAGTCCTGGTGACTTTTTTCCCCATCTGGACCTGATTGCTGTGGACTCCTTCTTGGCTAACCTGGAACTATTGACTCTGATCCTAACTTGGCCTCACCCAGATCTGGTGACTCTGGTCCTCACCTGTGGACCATTATGACCTGGATACTCTGTTCCACACCTGAGACTCACCTGGACATGATGACTCTGGATCCCCTCTGGGCCTCTCCCTGACATGGTGACTGGTCCCCATCAGGACGGCACCAAGACCAGGTGAATCTGGTACCCCTCTAGGCCTCAGCTTGACCTGCTGACTCTGGTCCTCAACTGGGCCTCACCGGGACCTAGTGAACATGGTCCTCACCTGCGCCTCATCTGGACCTGGTGACTCTTTCTACCTGGTCATCACCGGGACATGGTTACTCTATTCCCCCTGGGACTGCCTGATCCTTGTAACTCTGGTCCTGACTTTGGACTCTTCTATACCAGGTGACTCTGGCTCCACCTGGGCCTCACCTGTAACTGGTGACTCTGATCCTATGCATGGCCTCACCTGACCTGTTGACTGTGGTACACATCGGGAACTCACCTGGACCGCATGTCTCTGGTCCCACCTGGGCCTCACCAGACCTGGTGTCTCTGGTAACCACCTGGGTACCATCGGGATATAGTTACACTGTTCACTAACAGTGACCCAGCCTGAACTATTAACTCGGTCTTCAGCTGCTTCTCACCTGGACGTGGTGACGCTCGTTCCCACATGAACCACACCTGGACCTGGTGACTGTGGTGTTCTTGTAGACTCACATTTACCTGGTGACTCCGGTCAACACTAGGGCCTCCCCTGGATCTGGTGACTGTGGCCTGTAGGTTTGCCTTACCTGGACTTGGCGAGTGGGGTGCCACCTTGGCCTCAACCATACCAAGTGACAGAGGTCCCCACGGGGGCCTCTTGGACCTGGTGAATCTGGTCCTTACCTGCTCCTCTCCCAGAACCGGGGACGCTGGTCACCACCTGGGCCTCACCTGGACCTGGTGAATCAGGTCCCCATCTGGGCCTCACCCAGTCCTGGTGAATTTGTTCCCCACCTGGACCTGATTGCTATGGACCCTTTCTTGGCCTCACCTGGAACTGGTTACTCTAATCCTATCTGCGCGTCACCCAGATCTGGTGAATCTGGTCCTTACCTGGTCCTCTCCAACCTGGGGACTCTGGTCATCACCTGGACCTCAACTGGACAAGGTGAATCTGGTCCGCATCTGGGCCTCACCCAGTTCTGGTTAATTTGTTCCCCACCTGGACCCGATTGTTGTGGACTCTTTCTTTGCCTCACCTGGAACTGGTGACTCTGATCCTATCTGCGCGTCACCCAGATCTGGTGACTCTGGTCCTCATCTGGGCATCATTGGTACCTGGTGACTCTGTTCCACACCTGAGCCTCACCTGGACTTGATGACTCTGGAACCTCTCTGGGCCTCACCCTGACCTGGTGACTCTGGTCCCCATCTGGATGTCACCTTGACCAGATGATTAGGTACCCCTCTGGCCTCAACCAGATCTGGTGACTCTGGTCCTCAACTGGGCCTCACCTGGACCTAGTGAATATGCTCCATCTGGGCCTCATTTGGACCTGGTGACTCTGGTTCCTCCCTGGCACCATCGGGACATGGTTCCACTGCATGGCCTGCAGGTTGGCATCACCTGGACCTGGTAACTCTGGTTCCTACATGGGCATCATCGGGACACGGTTCCTCTGCATGGCGCGATGGATGGCCTCTCCTGGATCTGGTGAGTGTGGTTGCCACCTGTGCCTCACCCATACCTGGGTACACAGGTCCCCACGTGGGCCTCACTTGGACCTTGTGGATCTGGTCCTTACCTGGACCTACCCCGGAACTGGTAACTCTGGTCACCACCTGGGAATCACCTGGCCCTGGTGAATCTGATCCCCATTTGGGCCTCACCCAGGCCTGGTGACTTTGTTCCCCACCTGGACCTGATTGCTGTTCTCCTTCTTGGCCTCACCTGGAACTGGTGTCTCTGATCCTATCTGCGCGTCACCAGACCTGGTGACTCTGGTCCTCACCTGGGCATCATTGGTACCTGGTGACTCTGTTCCACACCTGAGCCTCACCTGGACATGATGACTCTGGAACCTCTCTGGGCCTCACCCTGACCTGGTGACTCTGCTCCCCATCTGGATGTCACCTACCCAGGTGATTCTGGTACCCCTCTAGGCCACAACCAGTTCTGGTGACTCTGGTCCTCAACTGGGCCTCACCTGGACCTAGTGAATATGCTCCATCTGGGCCTCATTTGGACCTGGTGACTCTGGTCCCTACCTGGGCATCATCGGGACATGGTTCCACTGCATGGCCTGCAGGTTGGCCTCACCTGGACTTGGTAACTCTGGTCCCTACCTGGGCATAATCAGGACACGGTTCCTCTGCATGGCCTGCAGGTTGGCTACACCTGGAGCTGGTGAGTGGGGTTGCCAATTGTGCCTCACCCATACCTGGTGAGACAGGTCCCCACTTGGGCCTGAATTGGACCTGGTGAATCTGGTCCTTACCTGGTCCTCCCAGGAACTGGTAAATCTGGTCACCACCTGGGAATCACCTGGGCCTGGTGAATCTGCTCCCCATCTGGGCCTAACCCAGTCCTGGTGACTTTGTTCCCCACCTGGACCTGATTGTTGTGGACTCCTTCTTGGCCTCACCTGGAACTGGTGACTCTGATCCTAACTGGGCCTCACCCAGATCTGGTGACTCTGGTCCTCACCTTGGAACATTATGGTCTGGATACTCTGTTCCACACCTGAGCCTTACCTGGACATGATGACTCTGGATCCCCTCTGGGCCTCAGCCTGACATGGTGACTCTGGTCCCAAACTGGATATCACCTAGACAAGGTTAATCTGGGACCGCTCTAGACCTCAACTAGACCTGGTGACTCTGGTCCTCAACTGGGCCTCACCGGGACCTAGTGAACATACTCCCCACCTGCGCCTCATCTCGACCTGGTCACTCTGATTCTACCTGGGCATCATCGGGACATGGTTACTCTATTCCCCACTGGGCCTGACCTGATCTTGGTAACTCTGGTCCTGACTTTGGCCTCCTCTGTACCAGGTGACTCTGGCTCCACCTGGGCCTCACCTGTAACCTGTGACTCTGATCCTAAGCATGGCCTCACCTGACCTGGTCTCTGTGGTTCCCATCGGGAACTCACGTGGACCTCATGTCTCTGGTCGCACCTGGGCCTCACCAAGACCTGGTGTCTCTGGTACCCACCTGGGTAGCATCAGGATATGGTTACACTGTTCACTATCAGTGACCCAGCCGGACCTATTAACTCTGGTCTTCACCTGGGCCACACCTGGACATGGTGACACTGGTTCCCACCTGGTATCACCTGGACATGGTGAGTCGGATCTCCACAGGGTCCTCAACTCTAACTGGTGATTCTCGTTCCCACATGGACATCATGTGGACCTGGTGGCTGCAGTGTTTCTAGCTTGTCATGTCCCTTGTGACTCTGGTCCCACCAGGGCCGCACCGGGAACTGGTGAGTGTGGTTGCCACCTGCACCTCACCTGGACCTGGTGATTCTGGTCTGCACCTGAGACTACACTGGATCTGGTGACTGTGGTCCCCACCTGGGCTTCACCTGGATTTGGGGACTCTGGTCCCCATATGGGCCTCACCTGGATCTGTTGACCATGGTCCTCAACTGGGCAAAATTGGGACCCGGTGACTGTGTTCCCCAACTGGACCTCATCTGGACCAGGTGACTCTGGTCCCCCTCTGGGTCTCACCGTGCCCTAGTGACTGTGAACCCAACTTTGGCCTGACTTGGACCTGCTGACCCTGGTTGCCACCTGCGCCTGACCTCGAAATGTTGACTGTGGTTCTTTCAAGAGCCTCCCCTGGACCTGGTGAAACTGGTCCCCACCTGGGCCTCACCTGGACGTGGTGACTCTTGTCACCACCGGGGACTCACCTGGACCTGGTTACTGTGTTCCACACCTGGGCTTCAAGTAGACCTGTTGACCATGGTAACCAAGTCGGCCTCACATGGACCTGTTGCCTCTGATCCACACCGGAGCCTCACGTGTACCTGGTAACTCTGGTCCTCATCTGGGCCTCTTCTGGACCTAGTGAGTCTGGTCCCCACCTGGTCGTCACCTGGATCTGGTGACTCTGGTCCCCATCTGGATGTCACCTGGACCAAGTGATTCTGGTACCCTACTGGGCCTCTACCAGATCTGGTAACTCTGGTCCTCAACAGGGCCTCACCTGTAACTAGTGAATATGCTACATCTTGGCCTCATTTGGACCTGGTGACTCTGGTCACTCCCTGGGTATCATCGGGATATGGTTCCACTGCATGGCCTGCAGGTTGGCCTCACCTGGACCTGGTAACTCTAGTCCCTACCTGGGCATCATCGGGACATATTTCCTCTACATGGCCTGCAGGTTGTCCTCACCTGGACCTGGTGAGTGGGGTTGCCACCTGGGCCTCACTCATACCTGGTGACAAAGGACCCACGTGGGCCTCACTTGGACCTGGTGAATCTGGTCCTATCCTGGTCCTCACCCGGAACTGGTAACTCTTTTCACAACCTGGGAATCACCTGGACCTCGTGAATCTGGTCCCCATCTGGGCCTCACCCAGTCCTGGTGACTTTGCTCCCCGCCTGGACCTGTTTGCTGTGGACTCCTACTTGGCCTCACCTGGAACTGCTGACTCTGATCCTTACTGGGCCTCACCCAGATCTGGTGACTCTGGTCCTCACCTGTGGACCATTATGACCTGGATACTCTGTTCCACACCTGAGCCTCACCTGGACATGATGACTCTGGATCCCCTCTGGGCCTCAGCCTGACATGGTGACATGGCCCCATCTGGATATCACCAAGACCAGGTGAATCTGGTACCCCGGCCTCAACTCTAGACTCACTTGACCGGGTGACTCTGGTCCTCAACTGGGACCTAGTGAATATGCTCCCCACCTCCGCCTCATCTGGAACTGGCGACTCTGGTTCTACCTGGGAAGCATTGGGACATCGTTACTCTATTCCCCACTGGGACTGCCCTGATCCTGGTAACTCTGGTCCTGACTTTGGCCTCTTCTGTACCAGGTGACTCTGGCTCCACCTGGTCCTCACCTGTAACTGGTGATTGTCATTCCCACATGGACATCTTGTGGACCTGGTGGCTGCAGTTTTCTAGCTTCTCATGTACCTCGTGACTCTGGTCCCCACCAGGGCCTCACCGGGCCCTGGTGAGTGTGGTTGCCACCTGCACCTCACCTGGACCTGGTGATTCTGGTCTGCACCTGAGACTACCCTGGATCTGGTGACTGTGGTCTCAACCTGGGCTTCACCTGGATTTGGGGCTCCGGTCCCCATCTGGGCGTCACCTGGCCCTGTTGACCATGGTACTCAACTGGGCAAAATTGGGACCTGGTGACTGTGTTCCACACCTGGACCTCAATAGGACCAGGCAACTCTGGTCCCCCTCTGGGTCTCACCGTGCCCTAGTGACTGTGAACCCCACTTGGGACTGACTTGGACCTGCTGACCCTGGTTCCCACCTGCGACTGACGTCGTACTGTTGACTCTGGTACTTTCAAGGGCCTCCCCTGGACCTGGTGATCCTGGTCCCCACCTGGGCCTCACCTGGACGTGGTAACATTTGTCACCACCGGTTACTCACCTAGACCTGGTTACTCTGTTCCACACCTGAGCCTCAAGTAGACCTGTTGACCATGGTCCCCAAGCCGGCCTCACATGGACCTGTTGCCTCTGATCTCCACCGGGGCCTCTCGTGTACCTGGTAACTCTGGTCCTCACCTGGGCATCATTGGTCCTGGTGACTCTGTTCCATACCTGATGCTCCCCTGGACATGATGACTCTGGAACCTCTCTGGCTATCAACCTGACCTGGTGACTCTGGTCCCCATATGGATGTCACCTGAACCAGGGGATTATGGTACCCCTCTGGGCCTCAACCAGGTCTGGTGACTCTGGTCCTCAAATGGGCCTCACCTGGACCTAGTGAATATGCTCCATCTGGGCCTCATTTGGACCTGGTGACTCTGGTCCCTACCTGGGCATCATCGGGACATGGTTCCACTGCATGACCTGCAGGTTGGCCTCACCTGGACCTGGTAACTCTGGTCCCTACCTGGGCATCATCGGGACATGGTTCCACTGCATGGCCTGTAGGTTGGCCTCACCTGGACCTGTTAACTCTCATCCCTACCTGAGCATCTTTGGGACCTGGTTCCTCTGCATGGCCTGCATGTTGGCCTCACCTGGAACTGGTGAGTGGGTTTGTCACCTGGGCCTCAACCTTGCCTACTGACACAGGTCCCCACGTGGGCCTCACTTGGACCTGGTGAATCTGGTCCTTACCTGGTGGTCACCCGGAACTGGTAACTCTGGTCACCACATGGGAATCACCTGGGCCTGGTGAATCTGGTCCCCATCTGGGCCTCACCCAGTCCTGGTGACTTTCTTCCCCACCTGGACCTGATTGCTGTGGACTCCTTCTTGGCTAACCTGGAACTGCTGACTCTGATGCTAACTGGGCCTCACCCAGATCTGGTGACTCTGGTCCTCAATGTGGACCATTATGACCTGGATACTCCGTTCCACACCTGAGTCTCACCTGGATATGTTGACTCTGGATCCCCTCGGTCCTCAGCCTGACATGGGGACTCTGGTCCCCATCTGGATGTCACCAGACCAGGTGAATCTGGTACCCCTCTAGGCCCACCTAGACCTGGTGACTCTGGTCCTCACCTGGGCCTCATCTGGACCTAGTGACTCTGGTCCCCACCTGGCTTCACATGGATCTGGTGACTCTGGTCCCCACCTGACTTCACCTGGATCTAGTGACTCTGGTTCCCACCTGGACCTCTCCTGGACCTGGTGACTCTCTTTCCAACATGGACCTCACCTGGATCTGGTGACTCTGGTACTCAGTTTGGCCTCACCTGGACATCGTTTCTCTCGTCCCCACTTTGACCTAACTCAGAACTGCTGAATCTTGCCCCACCTAGGCCGCACCCAGACCTGGTGACTCTTGTCCCCAGCTATGCCTCAATTCGACCTGGTGAATCTGGTCCTCACGTGCGCTTCACATGGACCTGAGACTCACTGGATAGAGTGGCTCTGGTTCCCACAAAGGGTCACCTCATACTGGTGACTGTGGTCTTTTTCTATGCCTCACCAGGACCTAGTGATTCTGTTCCCCATCTGCGCCTGCATGGCCCTAGTGACTCTGGTCCTGACCCAGGCATCATTCGGACCTGGATATCTCTATTCCACACCTGGGCCTCACTTTGACCACGGACCTCTGGTCCCATTCTGGGCCTCAAACTAAACTGGTTACTCTGGTTCCCCTTCT